>NC_089837.1:331600328-332231162 GCF_035609145.1 Eleutherodactylus coqui
CCCCATTGAAGTCAATGGGCGACCGGAGCATTTTTGTATTTCGCCGATGCTCGCTAAGGTTTCCATTTGTGAAAATCTGGGCAATTCAAGAAAGTGATGGGAACGACACAGCAACGGATAGGGCAGGCGAGGGGCTACATGTTGGGCTGCATCTCAAGTTCACAGGTCCCACTATTAAGCCACAATAGCGGCAAGAGTGCCCCCCCCCCCCCCGCACTGTCAGCGTAAAGATCGTTCTCCTCTGGCACAGCTGTAACAGCTGTAGCAGAGAAGAACGATGTTTGCCCATTGAATTCAATGGAACCAGCAATACAGCAGGTTCCACTGAATGCAATGGGCTGCCGGCGTTCGCAATTCATCCAGAAATGTGATACACTAAAAATATATACCGGTGTATAAGGCGACGGGGCGTATAAGACGACCCCCCAACTGTCACCTTATACGCCGGCAATACAGTGGAGCAAAGAATAAAAAGCATTACTTACTTCTTCAGACGATCTGCGCCGCTCCTGCAGACTGTCACTCCTTCCTGGTCCACGGACTAAAGCTTTCTCTATGAAAGGCTTGAAATCCCCGCCTCCAGAAACACAGCCAATCACAGCAATTCAATGACATCACTGTCATTGGCTGTGATTGGCTGAAGGCACGTGTGTTTCTGGAGGCGTGGATTTAAAGCCTTTCGTAGAGAAAGCAATGCTCTGCCAGGAACCAGAAGGGAGCGACAGCCTGCAGGAGCACCGCAGAACACCAGGAAGGAGTGACGGTCTACAGGAGCGGCGCAGATCGTCTGAAGAAGTGAGTAATGCTTTTTATTCTTTGCTCCACTGTATTGCCGGCGTATAAGGTGACAGTTGGGGGGTCGTCTTATACGCCCCGTCGCCTTATACGCCGGTATATATTTTTAGTGTATCACATTTCTGGATGAATTGCAGGGAAGGGGTTATATATTTAACCCCTTCCCGACCATTCATCCTGCGATCGCCGGCAGCCCATTGCATTCAGTGGAACCTGCTGTATTGCTGGTTCCATTGAATTCAATGGGCAAACATCGTTCTTCTCTGCTACAGCTGTTACAGCTGTGGCAGAAAAGAAGGATTTGTCTTCTATATGTTCTCAATGGGGTCGGCGCTGCTGCCGCCGGCCCCACTGAGCGCATATAGAGATGATTTATGGCCTTTAGAAGGACCGTTGGGGTTCTTGAAGCCTACAATACACCTAACACTCTCCCTATAGTAGCTCCAACACGATACCACTTTCCCTGAACTAATGTCAGAATACATCCGTAGCGAGCCGCGGGAAGGGCAGATTTCAATACTCGGGTGACACCTTATCTCCCCAGCCACTCACAGCAGGGGGGTGGTATAGGGCTTAAACGTTGCAGGGGGAAGTTGTAATGCCTTCCCTGTCTTTCAATTGGCCAGAAAAGCACGCTAACGTCTCACAGAGGAAAGTGAAAGTAACCCGAACACCGCGTGGTGCTCGTTAAGAGTAACGAGCATCCCGAACACCCTAATATTCGCACGAATATCAAGCTCGGACGAGTACGTTCGCTCATCTCTATTAGTAGGTGAACACTGACCTTCCAAAAATGCTCAGGTCATAGCTCTAATTGCCGGGCTTCACCTGGGCTGGAAAATTTAGCCTGGCAACTTTGGGGAAAATGTGAGCTCTAATACTCATATAAAAGAACCCTGATGGTACATGCTATTAACCCCTTAGTGACCACCGATATGCCTTTTGGCGACCTCACTAGATGGGCCTTATTCCACACGGCCGGATAACAGCGATCTCATAAAAGTGAATAAAAAGTTAAATAAAAGTTAAAATTTCAGCTCTTCTCACGGATCAGATACATAAGGGGAACTGAAAGTACTCACCTTTTTCCTCTATGATGTCCAGCCGCATTCTGGTCCTTCCATGACCCAACGTTGTCTTCTGCGCATGCGTGCCAGACGGAAAATGTTGGAGCGCCAGCTCAGAAGGCTGGAAGCCTGGAAGATTTAAAATCTCTCTGCTAATGGCTAGCATGAGTAGCTGAGAGCAGGGAGATGTCACCGGGGACCGTGGTATACAGTTCCCAGTCATGATCGCTGTTATCCAATGGATAATGGCAATCACGTAAAGTAAAAAAAATTTTAAGTACCTAAGGCCCCCAGATTTATCGGACCTTACCCCCTCTTCTGTGTACGCGCCTGTCACCAACATGGCGAACACATTTGCGAAAGCTGCAGATTCCCAGGGAAAATGTAAAATCTCCCTGCTCCTGGCTACCAAACGTAGTCAAGGGCCTGGTGATTTCACAGGGGGCCGCAGTATGCTGTCCTGGGTCACGCGGTCAATTGGATAACGGTGATCATGTAAAATGAAAAGAAAAAAAGTTCATTTTACCTCCTATCACAGATCGGATCCGATCCGCAAGGGGAGGTGAAATTACTTACCTAAGGCCTCTGGTAATGTTCCCCGATGGGATTTTTATCCGTGGTCCCTTCCCCAAATTCAGCACATGTGTCCGTTAGCAAATTGGCAGACGCAAGCGCAGAAGCTGGGGAGGGCCCAGGGAATTTAAAATCTACTTGCTCCTAAAGGTAGCCCAGAGCCTGGAACACATTCAGCAGTCCCTGGTCACATGATCACCGTTACTTAATGGATAATAGCGATCGTGTAAAAGTTAAAAAAAACTTAGCATTTAATCTCCAGTGCGATCAGTGAGAGGAGACAAAACGTCTTAATAGAGGCCCCCATATTTGAACCCTGACACGATCCTCCTCCACGGACCCTTCCTGGCTTCTGTGCATGCACCCGCTGTTAATATGCTGGACACGTGCACAGGAGCTGGGGAAGACCCAGGAAATTCTAAATCTTCCTCCCAACTACCAAAGGTACCTCAGAGCCTGGAGCAGTGCTTGTGGCCTCGTTGAGTGGTCCCCTGCCACATGCTAAAAAGGTAGCGATCTACCTTAGGCCGGTCTCACATGACAGGATAGGAATTGCGGATTCTGTATGCATTTTAACTGTGGTCATACGCGGATCAATCAAATGCATTGGATTAAACAATTCCGCTTGCGTTAGCGGGTCAGAATTCCGTAATGAAGTCGCAGAAAACAGAACGCAACATGTTCTATTTTACCGTCGATATCCGCAACATAGACTCCATTGTTCTCTGTGGTCGTGGATATACCCACAGCTCATACGCATTGCATTTATCACTAATCCTTCAAGTAAATAATTGCTGCCAGAGGGTCTGCAGAGTGACCCCTACCCCTCTTCTTCCTCTGGAGTGCTCTCAGTCCACAGGTGGTACCGTACAGATAGCGCAGCCTGTAGGACTGGTTTTCATCCTGAGTATCCTCCCTGATCTCTGAGCTCTGTTCTGCTACATTTTGAAGAACTGTACCTGCATTGTTGTGAATAATTGTTTGCCTAAGTCACTTCAAGTAAAGTTATACCGGGCCCTAACGGTTCCTGGAGACCTGATGTACAATACACAAGTCTCTGTGTGTATTCTCCGCCATGCAGCATACCAGTGTGTGGAAACAGTGGTGTCACGAGTGATAACTACTACCCCCATCATCCTGTTTATTGCATTTCCTATCCTAGGAGTATCAAAGGTGGTCTGCAATCCTGATCAGGCCTTGGCTATGTGTCATTCCTCTTGGGACCAGAGCCTGGTAAGTGCCACCGTGACAAGCCAACTCTTAACCCTCCCAGCTCTTCACATTAGTTAGGTGTCCAGGGCACTCCTCTGGGGTGTTGCAGCTGTAAAAAAAAAACAGTTTTAAAATGACACAATTGCCAAAAAAATGAAAATCCTAAATTTTTCCTTCTGCTTTGCTTAGATTCATTCCAAAACTGTGGCGTCCAAATGTGCAGTGCACCCCTAGATGAATTTGTTAAGGGGTATAGTTTTCAAAATGGGGTTATTTGTGTAAGTTTTGGCTGCTATGGGGATCTACCAGTGTGCAATAGAGCCTAAAATGCCTTCACGCAATATTTTCTGAAAGGCACCAGCTGCTGCTTTCAGTCTGGGCCCTTTTGTGCATAAGGACATAGGATTAGGGCCACAATGGGTATGTTTCTGAACACAGGACAAACAGGGGTATGCATTTCAGGGTGAAAGTCCTCCTTCATATGTGTGCTGTACAAAAAAACTGTTTTTAAAATGACTCAATTGCCAAAAAAATGAAAATCATAATTTTTTTGCTTTACTTAGATTCATTCAAAAATTGTGGGACAAAAATATGCAGTACACCCCATGAATTCTTTGAAGGGGTTTAGTTTAGAAAATGGGGTCATTTGTGGGGGTTCTCAGTTGTTTTGGCCGCTTAAGAACTCTACAAGTGTGCCAATCACCTTGAGGGCTCAGTCACACGCCGATGCGCCCGTGTTTCTGCAGGATAAGACCGCTGCACTGCCGGCGCGGACGACTCTCTGCACCGATCGGCAGATAGAACACATGGTCGGCAATGGAGCCGGTCATGTAGAGAGATGTCCGCACCCGGTGCGACTGTCTTATTGTGCAGTGACACGGGCGCATCGGTGCCCGTGTGACTGAGCCCTCAAGCAAAATTTCTGTTCTTTTGGTTGTACATACAGACAGAAGATTGGGGCCACGATGGCTATGTTTCTGAGCACAGGACAAACATGGGTATCTATTTTGTGATGCAAATCCTCATTTTCATTTACACTATAGAGAAAAAAAAACTCTTTAAAATGACATATTTGCAAAAATATGAAATTTTATTTTTTCTCCTCTAAATTGCATCAACTCCTGAAAAGAAACCGTGGGTTCAAAATACTCAGGACCCTCCTCAGTGAATACATGTGTATTTTTTAAAATGGGGTCATTTGTGGGGGTATCTATCATTCTGATACCTATGAGCCTCTGCAATCTTGGTTGGTGCAGTAAAACAAAATGTTCGTTAAAATGTTACTAATTAATTTTAAATTTGTACGTCTCCTAAATGGTTTAAAAAAATTGTGCTTCCAGAGTAATGTACATAGATGGAAATATATATATATATATATATATATATAATCAAAAATTTGTACAGTATGTTTGCACATATGCGGCATATTGCAGTTGAAAATGTGAAAAAATGTCAATTTTTTCAAAATTTCTCAATATTGGCACTTTTAATGAATATACACAAATTTTATCAGACTATTTTTACCATCTAAATGGAGTACAATGGTGTAAAAACAATTTTAGAATTACTTGGACATGCAAAACCTTTACAGAGTTATTCTATGTTAAAATGATATGTCAGATTTCCAAAATTTGACCTGCTCATTAAGGCGCAAACAGGCTCGGTCACTAAGGGGTTAAAGGGGTTCTGACATGAAAAAAAAAAAATTGTACTCACCTTGCCTGGCCTGGCCCGATCGCCAGGCATGTCCCCTCCAGCCGGCATCTTCTTCTGTGCCTTTAAAGCAGAGCAGGAGCGGTCAAAAAGACCGCTTCCTGCTCTGGTCCGTCCGTCAGGCACTTCCGAGGTCAACGGACGGACCGCCACAGCAAGCACGTCACAAGCAGTGCTTGCTGTGGGCGGCCCGTCCGTCCGGCTGAACTCCGGAGTGCTGCGCATGCGCAGTGGAGACGCAGCCCGTCCTGACTCCTGTCAGAGGGCACCTCTCCACTGCGCATGCGCGCGATCCCGGAGCGGCGCGGCTGCTGGAGGAAGAAGACTGCCTGCCGGGAGGCATACTAGCACTTTCTGCTTAGGTTAAGCAGCGCTGCTGATTAGAGCCACCTGATTGGCTCTTCGGCACCACGTGACTGCACAGCGTGCACCAATCAGGTGGCTCTAGTCAGGCTGCTTAACCTAAGCAGAAAGTGCTAATATGCTGCCGGGAGATGACCCCCCGATGTCAACAACAACAGGAGAACAGGTAAGTATAAGATTTTTATGCTTTAGCAGCCATTAACCCATGGGTTCCCTGGGTCCATTAGGCAGACCAGGGAACAATGGCTGCTAAAGCATAAAAAAATTATTCATGTCAGAACCCCTTTAAAGCAATGAGTAGATCGATCAATTGATCAGAAGAGGTTGCATAGCCAAGTGCGGTCATATTCTAAGTAAATCAGGTCGAGTTAACATTCAATCATAAAGATTTGTTAAAGTCAGGACTAGAAGCCAAGTTAAAGAATTTGTCCATTTACATATAAATACAGTTTCACGGTACATTCACACATGTAGTTTTTTGTGTGTATCCGCACCCAAATCAACAACAAAATTCACACTATTGAAGGTATGAGATCTGCTGTAGATCCATGCCAAAAACTGCGTTAATGGTGCAACCTTTGATGCAGAATTAGGGCTTAAAAACAAGAGTGTGCTTTAATCACATTATGCAGCCATGATAATCACGGCCACATAACAATACAAAACAAAAGCATTGATTTCATTAGTAGTATTTTCACCCATTAATAGTACAGGCAAGGAAACATAGGACTTGCCCTATCTTCCCGCAGTTTTTTCAAACTCACGTGCACTGGTGCAGAGTTTGAAAAGTTTGAGAAGAAAAAAAATCCCTGGTCAAACGCAACTACACTGCATAGTGGCGAGTGCAGCTGCACATACGGCCGTCTGTTTTTGCCCTTAGACTCATATTTTGGTGCAGATTTTCACTGCTTATATTCTGCACCAAACCTGCTACATGTGAATGTACCTTCAGGGAGTATTCTAGCTACATTCTGATACCTCCTGGTCACAGTAGTTTAGCAGAGGGGGTGGAGTGAGGGGGACATTTTAACAATTAATGGGGGTGTAGTAGTCAGACCAATAGTATTTTAACATTTGTCTGATGAGTGATAAATATTTGGGGCTGGATTACGCATCATTGTATAATAATAAAAATCATATGCAACATTTTAATATTTGGTTTCTAATGCTTTACCATTAACATGTCTCACTGAATTCTGCTTGTTGAATGGAATTTGTCTTGTTTACATTCGAAGGTTAAAAACGTATACAAAATTAGGGTCTGTTCACATCTGCACTATGTTATTAAGCTGTTTGGGTCAATTATGGGAGCTGAACTATGAAAATAAGTGTTAGAACAGGCACATGTCGGACTGAATTAGAGAATGCCAGACCCATTGACTGTAATGGGGTCCAGTAGGCTTCTAGCATGCGGCCCAGCATTTTGCCAGATGAAATAGTGTAGATGTGAACAGAGCCTTAGAGTGGGTTTACACGGGGCAGCTGTCAGGTCAGTAGTGGCTGGAAATAGTTGTTACAGCAAGTTGTTGGCTTACAAAGTTGTTGTTCGTGTACCTTTACATAGAGCGATTGTTTATGTTGGCGGTTGCTGAAGCACACACCTCCATGTAAAGTGTATTGGATAGTCCTTAAAAGGCCGCCTTCACACGGGCAGATTTGCATTGCGAAATCTGGAGCGGGATTCTGCAGCAAATCCAGCCCATAGCATACTATGGCAATCTGCGATTTCCTGCCCACAAATGAAAATCGATTGCGATTTCCTACTTGCAGGTGAAAAATCACAGCATGCTGCGATTTTGTGCTGGTTCCAGGCAGCCGGCTTCTATTGAAGGCAAGGAAAGCAGTTTGTTCTGCGGCACTTCCACAGTGAGCACTGTGGAAGTATCGCGGGATACACGTCACTGCAGAGCGCCGGTGGCTACTGTGCATGCGCGACGGAGTGTGGACCAGTACATCCACAGCGTTGTACAGAAGCCGCTGGACAGGTATGCAGTGGTCACTGGCTGGGCACTGGGTAGAACTCTGCAGCGGAAATCCTTCATGCGAGTTCCGACTCGCCCATGTGAAGACGGCCAAACACAGAAGATTGCCTGTTTACACCAGATCATAATTAATCAATCAGTTTAATTTTAGGTGAACTAGCACGAAGTGACTAGTGAAAGAATTAGCGCTCATCACCCTGCTGGTGGCTGTGTTTCCACAAAACAACATATGCATTCCTATGGGGATCTAGAGCTGCGGATCTCTTGCGCGGATTCTATAATCAAAATCCGCCCGTGGACATTGGGCCTAGCACAGAACTGCAGATTAATACAATGTATCAATATAAATTTGAACCGTCTGCAGTTCAGACCATGATAGATATTTGTTATGCTGTTATGCTTAGATCAAAAGGCATTGTCTACACCAGTGTTTCTCAACTCTAGTCCTCAGGGCACACAACAGGTAAAAGGGTACTGGCGTATCTTGTCTCCACCGCAACTAGGGGGTGGAGACATGGGTTGGCCACTGTCAGCTAGAGAGGAGGGCCAGATCACACCCCAGGTTGTGATTGGCTGTGCTGCTGCTGCGATGCCAACCCTATCTGTGCTGCCGACCCTGGTGTTACCGCTAGCTGTGGCCTCAGCGCCGGCTGTGCTCCCGGCCACTCTGCTGCTTCCCTGTGAGTATAGTCCTCTGCCCACTCCTATCTGAGCACGTGGCCCTGATTTTACAGTCCCCGGCATCCTCAGGCTCCGCTCTGAGAGTTAACGCTGCACTGTCATGTATCTCCGCTGCCAGCAGAAGACAGGACAAACAGTGGGGCTGGATACCTTCATGGTGGCTCACAGCAATGGTGCTAGTGGAGACACACAGCGGGCCCTGGGCACTCATGCTGCTTTCTGCCCTCACCACTGATGGATGGGGCATATGCTATCTGGCCGACCGATGCAGCTGTTCTCTGCCCTCACTCGTGACCGATGGGGTGTGGGGGCGAGTCTCTCCTGCTGTCTTCTGCTGCGCCCACTACTGAGGTGTGCCGGCTGTCAGCCACCATCCATGGAGTCCGGAACGGGACAGCCGACAAAGCTGCAGCAAATCAGAAGTTAGGGGTGTGACAGGGGCATTCCTCCCTGCTAAGTGCTGTCACACCCCTAGCTTCCGGTGTTGATAAGGTACAACAGTACCCAGGTCATGTTTTCAGGATATCTTAAAGTAATAATACCTGTGGCAATGTCTGAGGCACTGACAATAATTACATCACTTGTGCAATACTAAGGAAATCCAGAAAACTTGACCTGTTTGGAGGACTTAAGGACTGGAGTTGGGAAACACCGGTCTACACTGTTTGGTGACCTTGTATCAAACTATGGCCACTTTTACCCGATAGTATTTCAGTTAGTATTTTCCATCAGAGTGGGACCAAATGGAGAGAAATATAATGGAAAGGTTTTCATTTCTTCTGTGTTTTGGATGCACTCCTGGTTTTGGCTTACGCATACTGATGCAAAATATTGTGTTAAAATGGCCTATTACGTAAGAAATAAGTGTGTATCTACAGACATTCAGCCTCTAAATGTAAATGTTTTCAGGCACAGAACTAAGTGGAGATCTTGAAAATGGTGAGGTATGACAACAAAGCCAACCTGTTTACATGATAATATGCAACGTGACAATGCCCATTCAAAAGGCTGGCAACCCAGGGAGGCCAATTATCTCAGGTGTGGGAACCCTCACTGAAAAAAATCTCAGGATGGGTGGAAGGTGTCCTCACACCACTGGTGAAGACTACAATTAGCTACTTGCAGGACACCACAGACCTACTGAATAAACTTTTAACCATAGGTCCTCTCCCAGATGATGCAATCCTGGCCACCATGGATATGGAGTCCTTATACTCCAACATCCCACATGAAGATGGACTGACCACCTGCCAGGTACACCTTGAGGCCAATGGGAGTACCTCTGAGTCGGTGTTATAACTCACAAGATTCATCCGCACACACAATTATTTCTCTTTTGGCAAAGAGATATTCCTGCAACTCAATGGAACCGCCATGGGCAGTAAAATGGCACCATAATAGGCCAGCCTTTTCATGGCAAAACGGGAGAGTGGCCTTCTACCCCAACAAACCACTGGCCTACTTCCACTACATTGATGACATGATAATGATTTGGACCAACACTGAACAAAAACTAATAAACCTGACATTAAACTGATACAGAAATCAACTTTTTGAACACCACCATAAAAATTTCAAACAACTCAATACAGACATCCCTGAACCGCAAACCAATTGATTAACCCACATACCTCAGATGGGAAAGTTACCATCCTAAGCACATCAAAAAGTCCACTGTCTACAGCCAAGACATCAGATATAACTGGATCTGCTCCAACACAACAGACGGAGAGGAACATTTACATAATCTCAAAAAGACATTTTAAATCAGGGCTACTATCCTACCTCAATTGATGACCAAATCACCAGAGCCATAAGGAAACCCAGAAAACAACTACTTCAATACAAGGAGAAAGAAAAAAACTGGACGTGTGCCTCTAGTAGTGGCCTACAATTAACAGCTTGAGGTACTAAGGAAGACTGTAAAGAAACTCCATCATATGTTACACAAGGATGACTGTCTGAAAACCATACTCCTGGACCCTCCCCTCCTATGTTACAGGCAACCTCCTAATTGGAGGAACTTTATAATCAGGAGTACATTGTCCTCGGACACACAAAAAGAAACTTATCCCTGTAATGTAAGCAACTGCAAGACCTGCTCACATGTACTGATTGTGGACAGGATACAGATCCCCAAAACACAACAGGACTCTAAGATCCCTGGGACATTCACATTTTCCGCGTCCAATGTTATGTACCAGATACTGTGCAGTAAATGTCCTGTTGGGGGGCTTTATATCGGGGAAACAGGACAAAAACAGAGAGCCAGGATGAGATCTTATCACCACTCATTTAGAGAGGAAAACACAGAATTACCTGTGGCAAAACATCTTTGTGGTCAGGACCATAGCATAGAGCAGATGAAAGTTATCATACTGAAGGGCAACTTCAAGTCACAGCATCATAGAAGAATTTGAGAGCATAAGTTTATGGCCATGTTTGATACCATTAAGAATGGAATGAACCTGTCCCGGGATTCTTGCATAAGTGGAGAATATGAAAGGTCTGAAGGATGTCAAGAGGGGTGTCCTCTTTTTTTGTTGTTTTTTTTTAACTTCATAAAAATTCAGAAATTGATTTGTGAGAATGTTGCCATTCTATAGGTGCTGCTGCAGAGGTAGTGTTTCCATCTCCTTCTGTGTGCAGATTTTAAAGGAGAGACAACAAACATTACAAAACTGTCACATCTCTAAGTTCAGTGAACTGATTAGGTATTTATCTCTTTTCTCAGTTTGTCTGGTGTTATTTTAAGTCTTGAGCGTGAAACAGTCTCAAATTCCTGTGTGTGAAGATTTATTTAGATCAAGAGGGATGTCATCTCTGCATTTGTATGTTTTATTTGTGCCCCATCCAAACCAGTGTCATTTTTAGCCTGGTAAAGCGTCGATAAAAGAACCCAAAAGCTTGCTGTAATATCATGTAACAATGATGCAGAAAAAGATATTCAGGCCTCCACCCTTCTTTTTTGCTTTTTTTCTCCCCTCTTTCTCCCCCTTCAATTTACCCCCCTGCCCCATTTCCCCCATTAACCCCTCCTACCTGCCCCATCCCGCCCACCCCCATTGTCTTAAAATTGTGTCTATTTTCCCCTGTTAGTTGGGGTAGTTGTATTTTACGGATTAGACAAGATCAGTGATTTAACCTAAGGTCAATAGCCTGTGCAGAAGCACTAAAGAAAAGAGGGCTAGACGTAATGGGAGTTCGGCGGCCCCATGGTTTATGGGGTCATCTGACTCAGCCTTTTATCTTTTGAACTAGGCCAGGTATGGCAAACGAATCAATCAAATGCATAGTAAATGTCACTGTCAGCAACATAAATAGCCTTCGGATATACCATTAGATGATGCTTAACACCACGCTCATGGCTACTCAAACGCAGGGTCTACGAATATCTCCTTAAATACAGCGGTGTTTGCATTCCAACTCCCCTGCCCTCTTTCCTTTGTTTGGTTTTAAATTTGTATGTAAACTTATAATAAAATTTATTTGAACCTAAAAGGTATCTTATTTACAATCTTACTTGGTTTCTCTCACTGAGAACAATCACACAATGCCCATATACAGGCCATTGCATCCATCAAATAATACATTTTTAAAAAGGGTGAATGGAGTGGAAATTTTACGAAAATGATGTCAGAGACTGGTAGATAGTTAGAAGAAACACTGATTGGAAGTGTTTCTACCAAAGGGGACACTGCCAGGTATGATAGCCAAGGTGTATTAGGTTTAGGAAATGTCATAAAGTATCTCCGCACTTTTATTTCATAAATTAGTCCAAAATCAATGGTTGTGTAAGGGCATATACATTACTGGAGATGGGTGCTTATTCAGTATCACCATTGTGATAGCCCTTCGGTGATCCAGTTACTTATGCTGAGCCCAACAATTGTATAATATGTATAGATGTAGCTAGACTTCCTCTGTGCATGGGTATGTGCACCAAGCACTTTAACCCCTTGGGTGGCGGGTTTCTTACCACCCTGTCGTGCCCACCAGGGCAGATTTTTTAAATGGGCCAATCATTTAATTTCCACTAATTTTTCAGCCACGTTTCAAGAGCCATACATTTTTTATTTTTCCATTGACACAGCCATATGAGGGCTTGTTTTTTGTGGGACAAGTTGTACTTTTTGGGTATATATAATGTATTGCATAACTTTTGTAAAAACATTTGTAGGGAGATTCGGGGGGAAAAAAATTCTGCCATTTGTTTTTTGGATTTCATTTTTACGGCGTTCAGAGTCACAGGATTCTGGCAATACCAAGTTTATACAGTTTTTTTTATGTTTTGCTATTTTAGTACATTTAAAACATTCTTTTTTCTTAAAGGTTTGCTTTTGTGTCGCCACATTCCAAGAGCCGTATTAAGTTTATTTTTCCATTGCTGGTGCTCTTGTTTTTTGCCAGATGAACTCCAGTCTTCATTTATCTTATTTTTAGGAACATGTAAAATTTTGATCACTTTTTATTCCATTTTTTCTAGTGGCAAGATTAACAAAATCTGTAATTCTGGCATGTTTTTTATTTTTTTTTTCACTGCATTCTCTGAGCAGTATAAATAATATATTAAAGTAATTCTACAGACCGGTACGATTATGCCCATACCAAATTGTAATAGATTTTTTCTTTTTCGCGACTTTTTCACAGTTTTAAAAAAAAAAGAAGTAATAAAAGTTTAAATCACCCTTCTTTTGCGAAATTTATAATTGAAAAAATCTAAATCATAAAAGAAAAATACACATTTGGTATCGCCGCGTCCGTAAATGTCTGATCTATCAAAGCAGTGTATTATTTACCCCGCACGGTGAACATAGTCCGAAAAAAAAATAAAGAACGCTAGAAATGCACTTTTTCAGTCACCCTGTCTCCCAGAAAAAATGCAATCAAAAGTGCTCAAAAAGTCGTATGCATTCTAAATTAGTACTAACGGAAACTACAGGACATCCTGCAAAAAATGAGCCCTTGCTCAACTATGTTGACGGAAAAATAAAAAAGTTATTGCGCGCAGAAGATACAGCAGAAAATAATTTCAAAAAATTAAATGCCTTTGAAAAAAAATAGTACTACAGCAAAAAAAAACTATACAAGTTTGGTATCGTAGGAATCGTAGTAACCCAAAAGTTATCATGTCATTTTTGTTGCATTTTGTGTGTCGTAGAAACAAAAACGCACTGAAAGATGGTGGAATGTGATTTTTTTTTTCATTTTACTCCACTTAGAATTTTGTAAAAGTCTTTTAGTACATTATATGGTACATTAGATAGCACAATTGAAAAGTACAACTTGTTCTGCAATAAACAATCCCTCATGCAGCTGCGTCAATAAATAAATAAAGGAGTTATGATTTCTGAAACGAGGGGAGGAAAAAAAAAAGGGTGCAGCGTCATTACGGGGTTAAATAATGTACTAACTTCCTTCTCTCAAAATTATTCCACCCCCATCATAAAATAGCTTTAATTGCCAAATTTACAACTTTCAGCTGTTTGCAAAAAAACAAGCAGAACCAATTTAAATAGCTCAACATAACAGAACAAGTGGTTTCTCCAAATTCAACACAAAATGCTACTTTTAATGACAACTGCAGTCTCAGAATTATTTAACCTCTCCATGACAAATGTCTTTTTTAGTTAGTAGAGCACCCTTTTGCTGCCAACATGATACACAGCCAGACACCAGCTTCTAACAGCGTTCCTCAGGAATCTTAGACCATTGCTCATGGACATTGGCCTCCAGCTCACTAATATACTTTTGCTTGCATGCTTTTCTGTGGGGTTCAAGTCAGACAATTGCAATGGCCACTCCAGAATCTTCCAGGACTTATTCTGAAACCAAGCCTTTGTGGGCTTCGAGGTATGCTTGGGATCATTGTTCTGTTGGAAGGTCCAATTATGCTCTAGCTTCGAAGAAGGCATGACGTTTCCTCCTAGAATTTACCGATACTTGATTGAATCCATATTGCTCTCCACACATTTCAGGTTTCCAGTGCCAGAGGAAGCAACTAGAGATGAGCGAGCACCAAAATGCTCGGGTGCTCGTTACTCGAGACGAACTTTTCGTGATGCTCGAGGGTTCGTTTCGAGTAACGAACCCCATTGAAGTCAATGGGCGACCCGAGCATTTTTGTATATCGCCGATGCTCGCTAAGGTTTTCATTTGTGAAAATCTGGGCAATTCAAGAAAGTGATGGGAACGACACAGCAACGGATAGGGCAGGCGAGGGGCTACATGTTGGGCTGCATCTCAAGTTCCCAGGTCCCACTATTAAGCCACAATAGCGGCAAGAGTGCCCCCCCCCAACAATTTTTACTTCTGAAAAGCCCTGATTAGCAATGCATACCTTAGCTAAGCACCACACTACCTCCAAAAAAGCACAATCACTGCCTGCATGACACTCCGCTGCCACTTCTCCTGGGTTACATGCTGACCAACCAGCCCCCCCCCCCCCCCGCACGACCCAGTGTCCACAGCGCACACCAAACTGTCCCTGCCCAGCCTTCAGCTGCCCTCATGCCACGCCACACTCATGTCTATTTATAAGTGCGTCTGCCATGACGAGGAACCACAGGCACACACTGCAGAGGGTTGGCACGGCTAGGCAGCGACCCTCTTTAAAAGGGGCGGGGCGATAGCCCACAATGCTGTACAGAAGCAATGAGAAATCCAATCCTGTGCCACCTCCATCTGGAGCTGCACACGTGGGCATAGCAATGGGGAACCTATGTGCCACACACTATTCATTCTGTCAAGGTGTCTGCATGCCCCAGTCAGACCGGGTTTTTTATAAATAGTCACAGGCAGGTACAACTTCGCAATGGGAATTCCGTGTGCACCCACAGCATGGGTGGCTCCCTGGAACCCACCGGCGGTACATAAATATATCCCATTGCATTGCCCATCATATCTGAGGTAATGTCGTGCTTAATGCAGGTGGGCTTCGGCCCACACTGCATGCCGCAGTCTGACTTGGGTTCTTTAGAAGTGGACACATGCAGTTACAACTCCGTGTGGATCCACAGCATGGGTGGGTGCCAGGAAGCCACCGGCGGTACATAAATATATCCCATTGCAGTGCCCAACACAGCTGATGTAACGTCAGCTGTAATGCAGGTGGGCAAAAAATTAATTGGATTACACTGTAGGCGAGGGCCCCCAAAAATTGGTGTACCAACAGTACTAATGTACCTGAGAAAAATTGCCCATGCCCAACCAAGAGGGCAGGTGAAACCCATTAATCGTTTTGGTTAATGTGGCTTAATTGGTAACTAGGCCTGGAGGCAGCCCAGTTAAAATAAAAATTGGTTGAGGTGAAAGTTTCAACGCTTTAATGAGCATTGAAACTTATAAAAATTGTTTAGAAAAATTATATGACTGAGCCTTGTGGGCCTAAGAAAAATTGCCTGTTCGGCGTGATTACGTCAGGTTTCAGGAGGAGGAGCAGGAGGAGGAGGAGGAATATTATACACAGATTGATGAAGCTAAAAGGTCCCCGTTTTGGATGGTGAGAGAGAACGTGGTGAGAGAGAACGTAGCTTCCATCCACGTGTGCAGCCTACGTATTGCTTAGGTATCGCTGCTGTCCGCTGGTGGAAAAGAGAAGTCTGGGGAAATCCAGGCTTTGTTCATCTTGATGAGTGTAAGCCTGTCGGCACTGTCGTTTGACAGGTGGGTACGCTTATCCGTGATGATTCCCCAAGCCACACTAAACACCCTCTCTGACAAGACGCTAGCCGCAGGACAAGCAAGCACCTCCAGGGCATACAGCGCGAGTTCAGGCCACGTGTCCAGCTTCGACACCCAGTAGTTGTAGGGGGCAGAGGCGTCACGGAGGACGGTCGTGCGATCGGCTACGTACTCCCTCACCATCCTTTTACAGTGCTCCCGCCGACTCAGCCTTGACTGGGGAGCGGTGACACAGCCTTGCTGGGGAGCCAGAAAGCTGTCAAAGGCCTTAAAGAGTGTTGGCCTGCCTGCGCTGTACATGCTGCCTGATCTCTGCGCCTCCCCTGCTACCTGGCCCTCGGAGCTGTGCCTTCGGCCACTAGCGCTGTCGGATGGGAATTTTACCATCATTTTGTCCACCAGGGTCCTGTGGTATAGCATCACTCTCGAACCCCTTTCCTCTTCGGGTATGAGAGTGGAAAGGTTCTCCTTATACCGTGGGTTGAGCAGTGTATACACCCAGTAATCCGTAGTGGCCAGAATGCGTGTAACGCGAGGGTCACGAGAAAGGCATCCTAACATGAAGTCAGCCATGTGTGCCAGGGTACCTGTACGCAACATGTTAGCGCAAAATTCGCTATTTCAGATATACTGTGCGTTTCCAAATTAAATAATATGTGTACAGGCCTGGAGAACCTTTCAAAGACCACACGGCTACATCATGTGTCCCAAAAGAATCTCTCTTTATTAAGCGCGCGTAAAACTTAAATAAGTTTCAACACAGGAAGTGAAGTAATTTAGGAATACAGTTACAGTATTTAGCGAGCCGATTGGTTGTTCTCAGAGGGAGGTATTTGTGAGGTAGCTTGTGATGTCATCCATCTGGGAGGGACTTCAGTGAGCACGCTCAGTTCATTCTTGAATTTGGTCTCATGAGGAGAACATGCTGTTTCTCCTCTCTGCTGTCCAAAATAAACATTCCTTGATAGGTTTCTGCCAGTTAGAACCGGTTTGCCAGTATTGGAACAATAGGCACTGCTTGGGGGGGGTGATGTTCCCTTCCCCCAGAGGTTCATCCGGAAACACAACATAGCATCTTCACAGTTGACAAAAATACAGAAAATACATATAGGATATCTCCCACAATTCCCTCCTTTTTTTGTGCGTATTTTCATTCTCCTGGATAGTTTTTCCTTCCTATTTGTGTTCTTTGTTAAACCTTCTACCTTTCTCTTAACTCATTGACTTGCTTTTTCCTTCACCCATTTTTGTGTGTCCAGTTGTGTTTACAAACATCAGCTCATTGAATTTGCTTGCGAGTCTTTGATTTTTCCCACACCTCATGACACAGGTCTGGCTTACCACTAATAAGCACTTACAATTTCACCCCTGCCCATCTTGTCGTAATTGGAAAAATCCTTAATTAATTGAGATTCTCTACTCCTGCACCTCATGGCACAGATCTGTACTTTTAGCACCACATTGTGGAACCTCAACAGGCTGCTTGGCCAAGCCATAATCGGAGCAGAACCTCTGGCTAGCCCACATCTTTTCTCCAAGCCCAAATTCCCTTGAGTTGATGTATGCCAACATGGTAAATGCAAGCATTCCATGTGCACCCCTCCCCCCACATAACAAAGGGAGACCTCTTCAGCCACATGTTGCACAATGGAAACTCTCTGACCGCATGGACACACTACTGTTTTTAACCAGAATCACTACTATAACCTTCAGCTAAAATTGCTTATATCAACTTTCCTTTTTACTTTCTTTTAACAAGTTATTCTACTTTCTTTGTTCCTTATTAACCTGCACAGTCTGTTCACACCATTCACTACTACAGAGACAATACAAACCCCCCCCCCCCCCCCCCCCCATAGCTCACACCTTCTTTACACTCAGGACATTACTTCACAGACAACATAAAAACCACACAGTATATCTAATTAATAGTTCTTTTGATACAGACTTATCATATTTCAACTCACCCGGCCTGGGGCGGATCATAGCAGAGAGGGAGAGATGGTACAGGCATAAGAATAAAGCTTATTACCTTGTTTTGAGCTCATTATCTGTCCGTCTCTGCTTCGAAGTCCCCTTGTGTCCGGATAACCATGAAATATCTTCATATCTCTGTATCTTCATTATCCCAGCGGTGCCTCCAAATAACATGAAAAACATGGCTGTCCTCACTAGGAAGATCACTTTCAGGATCCTCCTCCTCCTCCTCCTCAGGCCATACACGCTGAAAGGATGACAGGCAAGCAGCATGTGTACCCTCAGCAGTGGGCCAAGCTGTCTCTTCCCCCTCCTCCTCATCCTCCTTATGCTCCTCCTCCTCCTCCTCCTCAACGCGCTGAGATATAGACAGGAGGGTGCTCTGACTATCCAGCGACATACTGTCTTCCCCCGGCTCTGTTTCCGAGCGCAAAGCGTCTGCCTTTATGCTTTGCAGGGAACTTCTCAAGAGGCATAGCAGAGGAATGGTGACGCTAATGATTGCAGCATCGCCGCTCACCATCTGGGTAGACTCCTCAAAGTTTCCAAGGACCTGGCAGATGTCTGCCAACCAGGCCCACTCTTCTGTAAAGAATTGAGGAGGCTGACTCCCACTGCGCCGCCCATGTTGGAGTTGGTATTCCACTATAGCTCTACGCTGCTTATAGAGCCTGGCCAACATGTGGAGCGTAGACTTCCACCATGTGGGCTTGTAGCACAGCAGTCGGTGCACTGGCAGATTAAACCGATGTTGTAGGGTGCACAGGGAGGCAGCGTCCGTGTGGGACTTGCGGAAATGTGCGCAGAGCCGGCGCACCTTTCTGAGCAGGTCTGACAAACGTGGGTAGCTTTTCAGAAAGCGCTGAACCACCAAATTAAAGACGTGGGCCAGGCATGGCACGTGCGTGAGGCTGCCGAGCTGCAGAGTCGCCACCAGGTTACGGCCGTTGTCACACACGACCATGCCCGGTTGGAGGCTCAGCGGCGCAAGCCAGCGGTCGGTCTGCTCTGTCAGACCCTGCAGCAGTTCGTGGGCCGTGTGCCTCTTCTCTCCTAAGCTGAGTAGTTTCAGCACGGCCTGCTGACGCTTGCCCACCGCTGTGGTGGCATGCCGCACGACACCGACTGCTGGCGACTTGCTGCTGCTGACACATCTTGATTGCGAGACAGAGGTTGCGGAGGAGGAGGAGGAGGGTGGTTTACTGGAGGAAGCATACACCGCCGCAGATACCACCACCGAGCTGGGGCCCGCAATTCTGGGGGTGGGTAGGACGTGAGCGGTCCCAGGCTCTGACTCTGTCCCAGCCTCCACTAAATTCACCCAATGTGCCATCAGGGAGATATAGTGGCCCTGCCCGCCTGTGCTTGTCCACGTGTCCGTTGTTAAGTGGACCTTGCCAGTAACCGCGTTGGTGAGGGCGCGTACAATGTTGCGGGAGACGTGGTCGTGCAGGGCTGGGACAGCACATCGGGAAAAGTAGTGGCGACTGGGAACTAAGTAGCGCAGGGCCGCCGCCGCCATCATACTTTTGAAAGACTCCGTTTCCACAACCCTATACGGCAGCATCTCCAGGCTGATAAATTTGGCTATGTGCACGTTTAACGCTTGAGCGTGCGGGTGCGTGGCGGCGTACTTGCGCTTGCGCTCAAACACTTGCGCTAGCGACGGCTGGACGGTGCGCTGACAGACATTGGTGGATGGGGCTGAGGACAGCGGAGGTGAGGGTGTGGGTGCAGGCCAGGAGACGGTAGTGCCTGTGTCCTCAGAGGGGGGTTGGATCTCAGTGGCAGGTTGGGGCACAGGGGGAGAGGCAGCGGTGCAAACCGGAGGCGATGAACGGCCTTCGTCCCACCTTGTGGGGTGCTTGGCCATCATATGTCTGCGCATGCTGGTGGTGGTGAGGCTGGTGGTGGTGGCTCCCCGGCTGATCTTGGCGCGACAAAGGTTGCACACCACTGTTCGTCGGTCGTCTGCACTCTCAGTGAAAAACTGCCAGACCTTTGAGCACCTCGGCCTCTGCAGGGTGGCATGGCGCGAGGGGGCGCTTTGGGAAACAGTTGGTGGATTCTTCGGTCTGGCCCTGCCTTTACCCCTGGACACCGCACTGCTTCTTGCAACCTGCCCTGCTGCTACCCTTGCCTCCCCCTCTGAAGACCTGTCCTCAGTAGGCGTAGCAAACCAGGTGGGGTCAGTCACCTCATCGTCCTGCTGCTCTTCCTCCGAATCCTCTCTGCGCTCCTCCCTCGGACTTACTGCCCTTACTACTACCTCACTGATAGACAACTGTGTCTCATCGTCATCGGCCTCCTCACCCACTGAAAGGTCTTGAGACAGTTGCCGGAAGTCCCCAGCCTCATCCCCCGGACCCCGTGAACTTTCCAAAGGTTGGGCATCAGTCACGATAAACTCCTCTGGTGGGAGAGGAACTATTGCTGCCCAATCTGAGCAGGGGCCCGAGAACAGTTCCTGGGAGTCTGCCCGCTCCTCAGAATGTGTCATTGTAATGGAGTGAGGAGGCTGGGAGGAAGGAGGAGCAGCAGCCAGAGGATTCATAGTTGCAGCAGTGGACAGCGCAGAACTCTGGGTGGACGATAGATTGCTGGATGCACTTTCTGCCACCCACGACAGGACCTGCTCACACTGCTCATTTTCTAATAAAGGTCTACCGCGTGGACCCATTAATTGTGAGATGAATGTGGGGATGCCAGAAACGTGCCTCTCTCCTAATCCCGCAGCAGTCTGCTACGATACACCTGGATCAGGAGCTCGGCCTGTGCCTACACCCTGACTTGGGCCTCCGCGTCCTTGCCCGCGTCCATGTCCTCTAGGCTTACCCCTACCCCTCAGCATGCTGTATTACCAGTAATGCAGAAACAGAACGCTGTAATTAAATGTGCCGCTTATTGGCCTGTGGTTAGAGGCTGACTTCGCTTACGAAATGCCAGGAAATAATTTTGCGCAAGCCTGCTGTAACACTTAGCTGGCTGCGTATGAATTAGGAGGACTACTACACCCAGCACAGACCCAGAACACTGAGGACAGTCACAGGCAGCGCAAATAGATTTTTTTCCCCAAATGTTTTTGCAAAGGCCCACTGCCTATATTCAATCAATATATCTCTTCTCTCTCTGCGTCACCGCTACTGGCCCTGGAGTATGTCAAATAACTGCAGAGTGTTGCACTGTGGACTGGAATACAGCGGTGATTTAACAGCCAACACAGAGCCAGGAAATAATTTTGCGCAAGCCTGCTGTAACACTTAGTTGGCTGCGTATAAATTAGGAGGACTACTACACCCAGCACAGACCCAGAACACTGAGGACAGTCATAGCCAGCCCAAATAGATTTTTTCCCCAAATGTTTTTGCAAAGGCCCACTGCCTATATTCAATCAATATGTCTTCTGTCCCTGCCTCACAATATATGTGTTCTGTCCCTGCCTCACAATATATGTCTTCTGTCCCTGCCTCACCACTACTGGCCCTGCACTATGTCTAATTACTGCAGGGCGCAATGCTCTGCACGGCCGATATACAAAAAAAAGAGAAATGTGCAACACTGCAAAAAGCAGCCTCCACAGTACTGCACACGGTTAGATGTGGCCCTAAGAAGGACCGTTGGGGTTCTTGAAGCCTAAAATACTCCTAACGCTCTCCCTATAGCAGCTCCGCCATCAACAGCACTTTCCCTAAACTATGTCAGAACAAATCTGTGGCGAGCCGCGGGAGGGGCAGATTTTTATACTCGGGTGACACCTGATCTCGCCAGCAACTCACTGCAGGGGGGTGGTATAGGGCTTGAACGTCGCAGGGGGAAGTTGTAATGCCTTCCCTGTCTTTCTATTGGCCAGAAAAGCGCGCTAACGTCTCAGAGATGAAAGTGAAAGTAACTCGAACATCGCGTGGTACTCGTCACGAGTAACGAGCATCTCGAACACGCTAACACTCGAACGAGTATCAAGCTCGGACGAGTACGTTCGCTCATCTCTAGAAGCAACGTAGCCCCAGAGCATCACCGAGCCATCACCATGCTTCCCTGTAGGCAGGAGGTTCTTTTCAGAGTATGCTTTACTTCTCTTCCTACTACTGCTGATTCATAAGCCCAAAAAGTTCCAGTTTTAATTCATTGCTCCACAGAATAGAATCCTAAAGCTTCTGTGGCTCATTTATATAGTTTTGAGCATATTAGAGGCAACTTTTCTTGTGCTTTTGAGCCAGCAGAGGTGTACGTCTTGAAGTACTGGCATGAAGACCTTTAGTGTTTAACATGCGCCTTAATGTGCAAACGGTCATCTTAGTGCCTGCTGCCACCAAAAATCACTGCTGATCTTTTACAGTTACTCGAAGGTTTTTCACCACTTGTTTTTTCAGGAATCTGGTGACAGCTGGTGATAGTGCAGTGTCTGGGGCCAACCCTTTGGACTGGGGAGACAGCGGATAAACAAGATGGTGGGTCATGAAAGGCTCTACCGTCTCCACCAGGTAATGTCCAAAACCCAGCCAGACCCAGGTACACACAGGGGTAAAGTTAGGAACTATGCTAGTACATATATTTACTTATCTGATGCCAGTGCCCCTTCTAAGTAACAAATCCTCAGAACCAAAGAAGAGAGTCCCAGCCAATGTCTCCACCCATAACTGTGGTGGAGACAATACAACAATACCAACAAGCACACCATGAAGGGACCCTAACTCTGGGCCACCACAATAGCTTTCTCTTTCTGCCACATCTAAGTGGTTCAGTAAGTGTTCCTTTAACGTTGAGCTTGCAAACTATGCTTTCAACTGTATCTCTAGAAACATCGCTACAAAACGCATGTGTGTGAAGCCCATGCTTCCCTATGGGTTCTTTCCTATTGTAATGACTACTATGTAATTTGTTTTTAATAATAATCATTGCTCCTATTTTTACACATTCTAGTTCTGGGAAATCCTGCTTCTAAAACAATAAATACCTTCATAAATGTAGGATGAATACAAATGTATATAATTGATTCTACACTGAATAATTAAAATGTTTCTGTAATATTTAGTCCTGATGACTCATCCGTTATTATGTCAGTATATAGCAGTGCACTCGAATTTTCTTTAAAAACAGTTTCATTTCATGCTAAATTATTTGATGTCATTATTATTATCTTGCAATTTTTATAATATCCAGCTGTTGTCGCAGTTTTCCATAATTGCAAACATAGTTGTAAATATAAGGGGTGTGTGTCTCTTTAAGGCTAGTTTCACCTGGCCAGATTTGAATTGCAGATACCACGATCATCATTCACACGGACGATCCTCGGTATAAGCGGGCATTAAAGGCATGCATTTTCCTTCACACTCATGGATCCGAATCGCATATTCCACGAGCGGGAGAAAAATCACAGCATGCTCTATTTTACTGAGAATTCCATGCAGACAGCCTAACATCGAGTATGGGCTGCAGATACCCACGTCATCGCCTGCCTACCTCCGAAGTCATACACAATACAATAAAGTGCTGTATGCCGGGTCACCGGCCAGGCTCACAGCTGGAATACACTGCGGGCTTCCCTCATGTGGAATCCAACCTATTTGTGTGAGCCCTGTCTAAAACCAAAACAACAATTGTGGAAAAAGTGCAGCAAAAATTTTTTCAAAAAAGTAGTTTTGCCTCAGTTTTTCCATTATAGTGATGGTGCAGTAAGTGTAATGTGTGTGAATACACCCATCCATGCTTTTCACTAAATCTTTGCATTCCTTAAATCCCCTTTCTTACCAGTATCCTTGACTGGTTCAGACTTCTGCAATGATTCACTCTCTGTTAATTTCTGCATTCAGACATTGCTTAAATTAAGCTGTAGATAAGAAAGAATACAAGACCCTAACTTACACAACCCAAGTTCATGATTATGGCTGATCAGAATATACAAAATAGAGCATTTTAGGGCAAAGCTGTGCCGACAGACATAGGTGAATATACGAGTCCTTATTAGTCAGCGGAGACAGTAGAGAACCTACGAGTCCTTATTATAATGTCATGGCATCTGATGCTGATGTACAGGTTCTGTCAATTGTCAAGATATGGTTGTAGGAGAGAATACCACAGTGCACATAGTCTCCTTTGGAACCATGCCATTATATTTTTATGGGATCTACACAAAATCCAACATCTGAGGCATATGTAGGTACAGTGGAGGATATGAACACCTCTATGGAAGCCCTCACAGCATGTGCAGGAGCTGTTACTGATCAATGTTGTTGAGTTCCTCACACTTTGCAGACTAGAGAGAGGTCAACAAATGCTTAGATATAACTCATCTCCACTGAAGTATTTAGTAAAAACTACTTAGTAGATTATTACTGTGTGTCACACAGGTACAGCTGTACAAACACATTATTTACCTTTATGACATCATTTTAATTACCCCTTGATTCTCTTAGGGAAGAACCTTGACCTGAATGTGAAACTATTAATATTTTATTTGTTTTTGGAAGTTTATATCAACTGAGAATTGCAACAATATTTCATTCAACTGAGGAAAAGTTACAAGCGACGGACCGGAGCATTTCTCAACGGGAAAGAAGTAATCTTATAGAACACAATGTGGTACCTTGCGATACTTGTAGCTTTTGGTGTCTACATTATAAATGGCCAGAGGCCTGGTAAGTTCATTTTAGATTTTTTTAAACCTGTTTTTATCTAAATGTATTCTTTAAGTTGATACATAAGGGATGTTGTAATGTATATGTCCTGCAGTTAACACAAGTCTTTTGTAGATTGTATGAAGTACTTGCTAGACCTACAACCTCCTTCTTAACCATAGATAGAACACAATAACCACATATTGCTGTTGGTATGTTAGATTTTGGAATGGTAGAAAACACAATACATCTAATATGGCAGAGTACAGTTTGTCTGTGAAATGTATTCTTGGATAATAATGCTTAACCCCTTAGTGACCAAGCCTGTTTGCTCTTTAATGACCAAGATAAATTTTGGAAATCTGACATGTGTCACTTTGACATAGAATACCTCTGTTAAGGTTTGGCATATCTAAGTGATTCAGACATTGGTTTTTTTGCCACATATTGTACTTTATTTAGGTGGTAAAAACAGACCGATAGAATTGTGTATATTTATTAAAAGTGTCAACATTGGGAAATTTTGATAAATTGCCATTTTTTCCACATTTTCAATTGCAATATCTCAAATATATGCAAACATACTGTACACATTTTTGATAAGCTATATATTTCCCTCTGTTTATTCTAGACACACATTTGAATAATGTTAGTTTTTTAAAACATTTAGAAGACGTACAAATTTTATATTGATTAACAACATTTTGTTTTCCTGTACCAAGCCAATATTGCAAAGGCTCATAGGTGTCAAAGTGATAGATACCTCCACAAATGACCCCATTTTAAAAACTACACCCCTTAGTGTATTCACTGAGGGGGGTCATGAGTATTTTGACCCCACAGTTTTTTTTTCAGGAGTTAGTGCAATTTAGAGGAGAAAAAATAAAATTTCATAGTTTTGCAAATATGTCATTTTATAGGCAGTTTTTTTTTCAATAGTGCACATAAAAATGAGGATTTACACCACAAAATGGATACCTCTGTTTGTCCTGTGTTCAGAAACATACCCATTGTGGCCCTAATCTTCTGTCCGTATGCACAACGGGGCCCAAAGTGAAAGGAGCAGCCGCTGGCTTTCAGAACAGACATTTTGCTTAAAGGCGTTTTAGGCCCCATTGCCCAATTGTAGAGCCCTTGAGCGGACAAAAAGCTAGAGAACACCCACAAATGACCCCATTTTGAAAACAAGACCCCTTAATGAATTCATCTACGGTCTACTGCATATTTTGACCCCACCATTTTTGAATGAATCTAAGCAAAGTAGAAGGAAAAAAAATACTATTTCTAATTTGTTTGGCAATTGTGTCATTTTAAAAACAGTCTTTTTTGTGCAGCACACATATGAATGAAGACTTGCACCCCAAAATGGATACCCCTGTTTGTCCTGTGTTCATAAACATGCCCATTGTGGCCTTAATCTACTTATAGAACACATGGCTTGGCTTATAATGGAGGGAACACCCATTGGATTTCAGGACACAATTGAATAAATTCCAGGCCCCATTGCACACTGGTGCAGAAAAAAAAATGACTCCCTAAAAATACCCCCCTTCTTTTTGGCATTCCCTAAATCTCAGATAAAAGTAATAATGTTAACTATGTGGTATGTATGAAAATGAATAATTACGGAGGCCCGGTTGGGATGGGCATATGGGGCAATTAAACTGGGTATCCCTCCTTCTCTCATGCTTTTTTGGGGGGTATTTCTTGACCTCCGCAGCAGGGATGGGGTGTAAAAAGTAGCGCTCTGTGAGGTTTCATAAGCTTGATGAGGTGCGGCGGCCTCACACAGAAGGCGCTCAACAAGCTGCTCCTGGAACTGCAGGTAGGCGAGCGTTCCCGGAGCTTCTTGTAAAAATTCCATATTACAGGTAGCGTTCTGAATAACACCGGACACATGTGGCTGTATATGAATCCGGTTGCAGAGGCCTGCAGCGGATCCCAGCTGTGAGCCCGGTCATGGCGCTGTGTACGGCTGCGTAGTGTACTGCACATAAGTGCGTACTCACACAGGCTGTCATGCTTAGAATGTAGTTGCGTATTAGAGTATGTTATGTATCAGTGAAAATCATAAGATTTTATACATTGGCTTGCACAGTTGGAAGCTAATGTATTTGGATATGGAGAATTCATTTCTTGTATTATTTTTGTAAAATATGGGGTTTACCTACAGGGAAACGGTAATTCAATTATGTGATACTGTTCATATTAATAATATTTGATCGATTTGATCTTGCTGCAGATCAAGGCATTGCTGCAAGCAGTCACGTAAGGTTGGAACGTTCTGGAACCTCCAAAATACTCACACAGCTTAGTGCTAAAAATATAGAAATTCTTTAAGCAACACAAGATGCCATTGTGCCACTGAAAGACAATCCAAGAAGCTTGCTAGCACTCTTGCTTATCTGAAAGACAAAAACACCGCTAATAGCAAATTTTTTGATGAAATAGTTGAGTTTTAGGAAAAAAGCTGAATTTTACGTAAATTGTGTCTTCCCGGTAGTTTCCCCAAAATTTCTTTTACACCCAATCAATGCACAATTTGTCAATACATAAGAAAAGTGACACACTGAATCGAAAATAAAGCATGCATGTGCATGACCTACCCTATTGCGTATGGCCTGCGGGTATATCCACGACCATGGAGCACAATGGGCTCTATGCTGCGTATATCTGTGGTTAAAATTGAACATGCTGCTTTCTGTTTTCTGTAAGTGGATTATGTAATTCTAACTCGCTAATGTGAGCGGAATTGTGTAATCCAATGCATTTGAGTGAAGCACGTATTACCACGGATCAAACACATGCAGAATCCACAATTCCTATCTGGTGAGACCGGCCTAAGGTAGACCACTACCTTTTTATCACGTGACGAGGGACCATTCAATGAGGCCACTGGTCACTGCTCCAGGCTCTTGGCGACCTTTGGTAGCTGTGAGTAAGGAGATTTTAAATTTCCCAGGTTCCTGCGCATGTGTCCGGCATTTTGCTAGTGGGTGCATGTGCAGGAGACGGGGGAGGTCCATGGAATAGGATCGAGTCAGGGTTCAAATACGGAGTCCTCCGGTAAGATGTTTCATCTCCTCTCACTGATCACATCGGCGAGGGGAAATAACACTTCAACTTTTTTTTTAGTTTTACGTGATCACCGTTATCCAATTGATAACGGCAATCATATGACTAGGGATCGCAAATTGCAGCTTCCCACGAAATCTCCAGGCTCCAGCCAGTAGCAGGGAGATTTAAAATTTCCTGGGCAGGGCTCGACTTTTGAGCATGAGACCGTCATTTTGCTGACGGGCACATGTGCAGTAGCCGGGGTAATATCCGCGGATAAAGATCCCATTTTGGGACAAATCCGGGGACCTCAGGTATGTAGTTTAATCTCCCCTTACGAATATGAACCATAAGAAGAGATGAAACTTTAACTTTTTAAACTTTTTATTGTAACTTTATATGATCGCTGTTATCTGATAGATAACAGTAATCACGAGACCAGGACCCGCATGCAGTGGCCCATGGTCACATCTCCCTGCACTCGGCCATCTTTGACAGCCGGGTCCAGGAGATATTAAATTCGCCGGGCTCTCTGCCCTTCTGTGCTTGCACGTCACATCGACGCATGCGCAATAGCCAGCGGCAGGTCCAGATTGCCGTGGGACATCAAGGAGGGCAGAGGTGAGTATTTTCATCTGCCCTCAAGGATCCGATTTGATTTCATCGGGACCTGCTTCATTTGTTTTATGATGGCGTTTCAGGGAAACAGAATACTTTCTGCCAGGTACCCCCATAGTTTACACACACAACCATAAGTTTATCAACAGCAGGGGGGACTTTCAACATAAAGGTTCAAGAACAGGGAAAACTACTTTCCTCCAAAATTACTCCCAGGTCTTTCCAGTATTCCTAGATAAAAAGGACTGATGAGCAGTAATGTCTCCTTAAGGGATCACACCTACTGGCGTTTTTATTCCTTGCTCTGCAAGAGCAAGTGAAAACACTCGCCTTGCAGCGCAAAAAAACACACTATGATATGGCCAGTGTTTTCAATTGGGCCAGCGGCAGCAGCGCTAGCCCCATTGAAAACATGGAGTATATCGCGGACTTCTGCCACAGCTGAGACAGCTGTGACAGCTGTGCCAGAAGTCCAGGATGCTATCCCATTGCTTTCAATGGGGTTGGCGCTGCTGTCGACCCCATTGAAAGCAGTGGTTTTGTGGCAACCACTTGAATATGGTGTGCTGTGCTGTCAGCTTGCTCACTTCATATATGTTTCACGATCCACTGCTTGCTCAAGCGAGTTCACCTGCCCCCGGTCCTGGGCTTAAAACAACAAAAAATTCCATGCAGGAAAAAGTGTCATTTACGCTTGCTTGCAGAGTAAAATTTGTAATCTTCCTTTATTTAATCATAATAAAATTGCCAGGTTTACACATCTCTAACCAGACACGTATCGGCTGCACAGAGCCTTCGTCAGGGGTATGATCTGAATAGAGTGTGGGACCAGCTTAAATAGGTGGAACAGAACAAATAATTACAATGACTGTCAGCTGTACAGGTTATAGGGCAAAGGGAAAATACACAGAAACATCAAACTACTACTGGTGAGATAATGCTTGTGATGAAACTTGTGATAAAACAAATATCAAACACATTGCTGCGTCTTCTCACAGCAATACCACGATTTTGTAGTGCTACAAAGTCGCATGTTGTGCTACAAAAGCGCGCAACTTTGTAGCATCACATGCGAGGATTTTCGGGGGGAGGGGGTGGGCTTGAAATATAAGCCCTCCCCTGAAAATAAGCTGTAGCTGAAGAACAAAATAAAAAAATAAGTATACATCACCTTTCCTGTGCTGCCCGGGGTGCCGCTCCAGCTTCCTCTTGGTCCCCAGCACTGTTTCTCTTCATCATCTTCTGGCCGGGCATTGAAAAATCCCTGCCTCTTGGAAGCGCTGGCTGTTATTGGGTGATGCTTAGCCAATTACAGCCAGCACCTGTCGAATGCCTGTGATTGGTTCAATCATAGTCATTCGTCAAGCGCTGGCTGTGATTGGCTAAGTGTCAGCTAATCACAGCCAGCGCTTCCAGGAGGCAGGGATTTTTCAATCCCCGGGCAGAAGATGAAGAGAAACAGTGCTGGGATCCGGGGAGAAGCTGCGGCGGCTTCGCCGAGCGCTTCTAAGGTGATGTATGTATTTTATTTTATTTTATTTTATTTTTTGCAGCTAGAGCTTAGATTAGGTTTTATAGTATTTTCTATTGTCAAAGTTGCATTGCACTGCTCGAAAATCGAGTTTTCATGCGATGCAATGCAACTTCACATGTGTGAAGTAACCCATAGGAAAGCATGGGGTTCACATACATGCGATTTGTAGCATTGTAGCAACGTGACGAAATTGCACGACTTTGTTGACCGTGTGAAGGAAGCCTTAGACACAACGATTCCAGCTTAAAAGACTGCTTTTGACCGATAATCATTGTGTCTAAATGGGCCCTAATTAGAGATGAGCGAGCACGCTCGGATAAGGCAGTTACTCAAGCGAGCATCGCTCTTCTCGAGTAACTGCATTCTCGTCTGAGCAGCCTAAGTCTACTTTCAAGCGCAATCAGCTTGCATGGTCAAAAATCACAATACAGACCTGCAAACTCACAAGGTGGCCATATACATTTCACAAGAGTATTTCTTTTACTTATTTATATAGCACATACAGATTGTATAGCACTGTACATAGATTGGCAGCACTTACATTAGGCCCTGTCCCCACAATCTATATTCACTTATCAGTATGTTTTTTGAAGTCTGTGAGGAAATCCTGGCAGAAACAGAGGCAGAACATACAAACTCCATGCATATATTGCTCCTGGTTGAATTTGATCGTAGGACCCTAGTGCTGCAAGACAACAGTGCTAACCACTGAGCCGCCATGCAATGTGTGTATATGAACATGAAATTCGACATTTGACAGGACAACTCAGGATCTCCTCAGTAAATGGAATTTATTTTATGTGCACACAGACCCTGGTCGATTCGCACCTTTCACCCAGAGTGATTATATAAAAAGATTCTAACAGCCTTATACAGTGTGGGCAGGCTTATTAAAAGCTAACCCTTATTGGTTCATCTTATCTCTTATACCCGCTATGTACATACAGGTACATGGATAGGAACAGAGTCAGACCAAGGGGGGTGAGGCGGGATTCAATGTGGGCAATCTTAGTATCCAATTACAACACTGTGAGCAGAGAAGATTTGCAATATAATCCAGTTCTCTGGCTGGTAACAGCGAGGCAATAGCAGTTAAAGTACATTCATTTTTTATATGCCCTCATACCCCAACATACAGATCCAGTATTGTAAGAAAACGACAGCTTTGAGCAGATAACTTACTACTTGTGCATTAACCTTATATGTAACTGACTTAGGAAGACTAGTTGCCATTGGTCAATACACTATCTAAGGCCTCGTTCAGAGGAGAGTTTTTTTGCACACAAATAGCCGCGCAAAAAGATTGCGTCTATTAGAACCAATGGTTTCCTATTGAAGCGTTCACATGAACAATTTTTAGATGCACAAAATGCTCGCACCTGCTAAAGAAAGGACATGCGTGGCTACAATGCACGCATCTGAGGTGTGCCGCCCCCCGCAGCCCCTTCCCCCCAGAATCTTCAGGGACGAGCCAGCAGGTACTGGAAAAAACGATGCTCTCTGGAGTAAATCGTCTTAACGAGTATGCTCGCTCATCTCTAGACCTGACCTATCTTTGGTGCGTGTTGCGCAGGAGTTTCCATTGACTCCTGGGGAGCTGGATTAACACGTGGCGCTCACCGCGGATCGTGTGAACAAGCAAATTATGTGCGAATGTAGATCATGCCTTCTGCTTCGTTTATGTGATTTTTCCACACTGGAGCGGAGATCTTTTGGCGCGGCTATTTGTTTTATAAGCAATTGCTCGTCTGAACAAGCCTGAGAGTACGTTTACATAATACATTTTTGATCATGCGGGTTTTCTGATGCATTAATTGGCCATGTAAAATACATGTGCTGCTTCATGTTATTATACCCTAAAGTGTATCAGCAGCTTCAGGGGATGCTGACATGGCAGAATCTGATGCAGATTTTTCATTGCATATTCCGCCTCTCAAATCCTGGCAGAAATCTGCAGCTAAGCGGCATCTTTCTGCCACAGATCCACACATATATTAAGGGAATGGAAATGGACAAAATCCACATGCAGAATTTCCAATGTGGATTCCGCACAGATCTGCATTAAGAAGTGACATGTCAATACTTTCCTTCCTGTGGCACCAATTTAAAGTTCCTGGAAGAAAAATTTACATAATGAAAATAACAACTTAGATTTCCATTCAAATCAATTGAATTTGGATTTTGGCACAGAATTGGCATCAAAATCCGTTGTGACCATACCTTTAGATTGATTCACTAACGGCATAAGCACTAAAAGTGCTAAGGGCAGTATGAGCTCTAAATACCACCCTGGTGCATGGCATGTATGCCAGTTTTCCTTTTTTTCACACAAGTAATACCAGATCGGGCGCAGCTAACTTTGGGTCCTTTTACATGGAGGTTGTATTTAATGCATATATGCTTATATATAACATAAAGTGAAATCATTTGTGCACTCACTAATATCTCTCTGTCCTTTAGTTCCTACGTTAGATTGCAGTCTGCAGCTCTATTCACCATCTCAGAATGTTGGAGCTCGCACTACTGATACTGCCACGTTCTCACAGGACCAAATGTGTCAGTGTTTTAGAAACAATCCTTTCTATCTTCCATCTGATCGTGTTCGGCTCCAAGCAATTAACAGTAGTAAGTGAAGTGAATAAACATTTGTATGGAATCGGTATTGAGATGCTTGTAAAATTACACTCAAAACATAAAATTGGGCATTTATTTGTAAATCAGAAGTTAATGTATGATATTATCATCTATCCTATGGTAGCTGATCAAGTATTACTTGCTTTCTGCTGTTTGCATTATTACTGCTAAGTATACTGTCAAGTTTGTGAAGCCATTCCTGACTTTGTAATAAGAGTCTTATAAATTCTTGTTATGTCCCTGTCCAAGCTAATGAAAGGCACCATACTAATGCACACAAATACAAGAAACTCACAGCACAAGTTTCATTATATATCCAATACATAAGCAATGGCTGGAAAATCCCTTTAGGCCTCATGTCCACGGGGTTAAAATCTGCAGTGTTTTTCCCGCACGCGGATCCGCGCCCCATAGGGATGCATTGGACACCCGCAGGTAGTTAAATACCTGCGGATGTAATTTTTCCCGTCAGGCGCGGATCCGCATGCGGGAAAAAAAAATGGACATGCTCCATTTTCGTGCGGGTCTCCCGGGGGGGGCGGCTCCCGCAGGTTTCTATTGAAGCCTATGGAAGCCATCCGGATCTGCGGAACACCCGTACCATAATTAAAACTCACCTGTCCTGGACGCTGCAGGTCTTCCTTCCTCTGCATGAAGAATCCGCGGTGGGCCTGATTTTCCCCATGGACATGAGGCCTTATTGTATAACAGATCTAGATTTCTTTGTATTTTTCAGATGGTGAATCAATTGTGTATGATGGAACTATTGCACAGCTCTGTGATCCTAGTCTTCGACAGCAAGGAATACGACTTGTATTCCCACAACCATCAACCACTTACAGGTAGATAGTAATAAATAGTCTTCGTACATTTTAAACTTTTTAGCATTTTTCTAATGTAATATTGAGAATACACGTGTACAATGGATGTTGTATAATATCATTTAAATATATTTATGGCATTTTCTTAAATCAATGCCTTCATCTGAAATTCTGTAAATCATATTAATACAAGTATTCATGTTCCTGGCACAAAAAAGGGTGCAGGAAACATCATTTACTGACTTAAAATGGAATGCACAAAAAGCTACACTAAGGGCGCCCACCCACTGGCGATTTTTTTCCCTGCGAAATTCGCAGCATTTTTTTCTCTGCAGGGGTCTATGGGACTTGTAATGTTCAAATCGCGATCGCGTTTTTTTACTGCGAAATTCGCAGCGTTTTTTTTTTTCTGCAGGGGTCTTTGGGCTATGGGACATGCAAAGCTAAAATCGCGATCGCGCAAAATCGCGATATCGCGGTAAATCGCGATTTTGCGCGATCGCGATTTTTACATTACAAGTCCCATAGACCCCCTGCAGAAAAAAAAACCTGCGAATTTCGCAGTGAAAAAAACCGCCAGTGGGTGGGCACCCTAAGGGCTGTTTCACATGAGCGCTAATCTCATGCGAGTTTTGTGTGTTGTGAGACTTATACACATGAGCGACGTTTTCCCTGACAGCGACGCTGCAAGGAAAAAAATCATGACAAGTCCTATTTTTTCGTGTTCCTCAGAACACATTGCCCACTGATTTCAATGGGGCCCTAAATATGTCTCACAGCACTCACATGCCACGCATTGTGCATGTAAGTGCGGTGCAAGGTTTCCCACTGAAATCAATGAGAAACCCTTCTGATTCCTCTATCGCCAGTGAAACTCATGTGAGAGAATCAGAATTTCACAGAGGTGATGTAAGGTGCTTTTGCCTGAAGATCGCCTTGCATCCATGGGTAAAACACATGATACATGACACATGAAAATAGCCGTGTTTACCAGCATAAAAATAGCCTGTCATGTCTCTACAGCTCGCTAGGGTGGAGACATGTCAGAGACTCAGGGAGGTGATTGTTATACTAACCGGGGTCCCCACTGACAGTTGGCCCTTCTTCTCACTTTAGTGGGCTGTCAGAGTGGAACCAATGAGTAAAGTCACATCCTCTGGTCCCTGTCATGTCCCCACAGCACCGTAACATACACTGTGTTTTGGTATCAGAAAAATTATTTTTTCTCTTGGGCGGCCGGGCCCCCAGGTCACAGGTAGGGCTGTGGGGGCCATGATCTGGGACACCCAACCCTGAATAGCTATTTGTTAAGGTGGGGAACCCATGCCCACAGCTAATTTCTGCAGGAAGTAGACAGCTCCATTCTCACTGCAGTGGCCCATATTGGTATTAAAGGCAAAGTTCCTATTCACTTCAATGGAAACATTGCCTGTGATACCAAGCCTGGCCTCCTGCACTTATCAGTTTTGTGAACGAATGCAAGGGCTCGGGAAACAGCTTATCACCGGGGGAGGGGGTGAAGCTGGGGGGGGGGGGTCCCAGGTGGCAAACCCCAGCAGATCTACTATTGATGATCTATTCTGAAGATTAAACCCCTTTAACCCCTTCCCGCTCCAGGACGTACCGGTACGTCCTGGCAGCCTGGTACTTCCCGCAACAGGACGTACCAGTACGTCCTGGGGATAGCGCGGGATCACATAAGATCCAGCGCTATCCCGCAGCGGGAGCCGGCTGTCAGTCACAGCCGGCGTCCCGCTGCAACAGCGGGGGGGGCATCGGAGATGCGCCGCCCGCTGTTAACCCCTTCCCTGCCGCGATCTAAGTAGATCGCGGCAGGGAAAGAATTCACAGAGGGATCGCGCTCCCTCTGTGTCTCCGGCCGGACCTCGCGATCTCATCGCGAGAGCCCGGCCTGTCGCCATGGCAACAGGACGCCAGACACTGGCGTCCTGTATTGCCTGTGCCTATAATCGCTGTATAAGCGATAAGGCATGGCAGAGCAGTAGCTCTGCCATGCCTTATGACAGCGATCATAGGCACAGTGTTGTAAGTCCCTCAGAGGGACTCAAATAGTATAAAAAAAAGAAAAGAAAAGTGTAAAAAAAAGAAAAATGTTAAAAAAATGTAAAAAAACCCATTTTTTATGCTTTTTCTAATATTAGCATAAAAAAAGGGAAAAAAAATTAAAACCCCACATATTTGGTATTGACGCGTCCGTAACGACGTGTACAAAAAGTTGAACACACTTTTTATTTTGTATGTTAAAAAGCGTAAAAAAACAACGCTAATTTTTAGCATTTTGCCTCCCAAAAAATGCAATAAAAGTGATCAAAAAAAGCCGTACATTCCCTAAAATGGTACCAATAAAAACTACAGCTCGTCTCGCAAAAATAAGCCCTCATAGAGCTCTGTACATAGAAAAATTAAAAAGTTACAGGACTTTGAATGCAGCTATAGAGGAAAAAAAAGATTTCCAAAAAAAAGGGGGTTTTATTGCAAAAAAGCGTAAAAACCTAAAAAAAAATAGAACAATTTTGGTATCGTTGTTACCGTACCGGCCCACAGAAAAAATTTTGTGTCATTTATGCTGCATGATTAACGCTGTAAAAAAAAGAAAAAGAAATCTATGGCAGAATTGATGCGTTTTCTCTCCCTGTTACCATTAAAAAAAAATAAAAAAATTTTACGATATTGTCTATGTACCCAAAAGTGGCACCGATAAAAACTACAGCTCGCCACGCAAAAAACAAGCCCTTATACGGCCGCGTCCACGGAAAAATAAAAAAGTTATGGCTTTTGAAAAATGGAGATGGAAAAATACCAAAAAAATCGCTTGGTCCTCAACGCCAAAATAGGCCATGTCATTAAGGGGTTAATTCTAGTCTTTCTTTTTTTGTCTTCTATAGATTAAGAGGATACGTTTTTCGTAACGGCTTGCTTATAGCACAAACTCAAGAATCAAGCGTCACTCTTAGGAGCGGTGAGTTAATGCACATATAGAAGTTATTTTAAAGTTGTATACAGTATATAAAATAGCAGTAGTATTTTATATGTGAAATACTGTCTGCAATTCTGTGATGTTCCTCACATGAACATAGAAGAAAAATGAAGCAGCTCTCTAAATCTTTATTTAACCAGAAGGGTTGTTGATCCAGATCTTAGAGTCAGGTAGAAAGTTTTAAATGTTGATCCGGAGGTTATTTTGACTGCCATTATGGAATCAGGAAGGAATTTTTTTTACCCAAAATGCCTTCACGGTGAAAAACGGGCAAGAAAATCACGCGATTTTCACCTGCTGTGATGGTCAGTAAAAAAGCAGATCATGAAACCAATGATTTTCAATGGTCTCCTTCCCATCAACGATGTTTTCACTGATGCGATGTTGAGAGAACCAAAAATTGCAGCATGCCCTGTGGCTTCACATCCATTGGCGGATTGGATTCAGCATGCGGATTTCCGCAACAGGAGACCTGTGGAAGCTATTTGCAGGAGATCGCAGATGTGAATGGTTTTTCGCACAGATGTTCGCAGATGCACTGCTGAGCATCCGCACGGAAAATAATCCGCAACCCCACCTCCCTAATTGATTTTAACCTTCAAATTGGCAGTACATCTGCCATTGTATTTGCGGATGCACTGCAGATCGGCTACACCCATTGACTTCTATTGAGCTTGTCTGCACAGAACCCGCACTTAAATAGAGCATGCTGCGATTTGTTTTCCGCATCAAGCGGTCCATATATCAAATCCGCATGCTTAAATTCAGATGCGGATGTGGATTCCGCAAGTTAAATCTGCCCATGGACATGGGGCTTTGGCGATAAAAAAACGTGCAATTTTATCACAGGTGGCAGTGAGATTATTCTAAAAAAAAAAAAAGCAGCATCGCTAACGCACAAAAATCGCAGGAACAAAGATGCGATTTGGCCACGATTTTCTCATGGCAAAATCGCGATCGCCTGTGTGAAGCAAGCCTCATTGGTTTTTTCCCTCTTCCTCAGGATCAACAAGGGGGAGAGTGGAAACAGGCTAAAATGTATGGATATTTATCTTTTTTCAGCCTTGCATACTATGCTACTATCTTTATTAAAAGTCTCTTATCATTTTGTGCCTGGAGCTTCTATGTTGACCTATGTGTCATCATGGTCACAGACTACAAACAAACCCTAGCATGATCCATTAATCCGCTACTGTACACCAGCGTCCTTTCTTTTTTTTGCCAAAACCAAGCATACTGGTGGAGATTTATTAACATGAATTCACCCTCGTACTGATGAGCTACTTCTGCATTTACACCATGGATGGGAAGTAGTTAGCAAGAACGGGTGTAATTTCACATTCTGCGCTTAAAGTATTGTCATGGTGATGAATGATCACAGCTGCTGGGGGACCAATGAGAGCGGTTCTGTCCCAGCAATCTCTGTAATTGATCACAGCACAGCAGCTCTAGTACAGCAGTGTAGTGTTTAGGGATTCTTCAGGCGACCGTATTCGCTCCTCATTTTTGAACGCACAAAATTTGCCTAAGCAATACGCAGAGATTAGAACCAATTGATTTCCATGGGGCCATTGTCAGTTTTGCATTTCGCACAAGTGTAAGAAACATAAGGCCTGCTCTATTTTTGAGAGCATTTGCGCACCAAGGGCTCCATAGTAATCTACTGGAGGTGCGCAACTGCGTACTCAATAAGCGCACAAATGTGTAATATACTGCATAAGGGTGCGTACCCACTTGCGTTGCCGATTTTCGCGCGTGAAAAACGCGGCGTTTTCGCGCGTTTTTTGCGCGTTTTTCGCAGTGTTTTTTGCAGCCCTCCATTGACAATCATGGGTGCATTAAGAGAAAAATAAGGAGACATATGCAACTGACAGTTCCTATGTGAAAAAACCCCACGAAACGGAAAAAAAACCCAGATGGACAAGAACACATTCTATACTAATTGCTCTTGAGAAAAAACGCAAAACATCACAGGAAAAAAAGTCGCAAGTGGGTAGGCACCCTAAGTCTGTTAAAAAAAGAACACATCTGAACCTTATTAGGCTAAATAACCTTTTAAATCATGGTGGGGGTGTCGCGCGTCCATGCGAATAGGCTGCGAAAGAGCAAAAGTTATGGTACTATGCACCGATACTCGTGCAAGTCTATGTAATCAAACCTCATTCACTGCGCAAATACGCTGCCGCCCTTAGTGTGGGGTGTGATCTGACAGTACAGTAGTCGGTGTAGTTAGTATAAAGTGTGACCAGTCAGTGTAGTTAGTTCATTGTGTGAACCTATCAGTATATTAGTCAGTGTAGTGTTCTACCAGTCAGTGTAGTGGCAGAATGAAGGTCCCACAAACCTACTAAGGTGCAAGGAACTGCAATGCCGTCTCCTCTTAGGGTTTAAACACATAGGTTAGTCCCATTATGCAGTTGTAAAAATCACAGCTACATAATGGGGCGTAACAAGACCATTGTGAGAAAGCTAGGGCAGGACCTATCTTCCAGTTTGTTTGTTTTTTTCAAACTCGCATGCACTAGCACGAAATTTGAATCGTCTGAAAAGAACCCTTCTTAGGGCGCCCACCCACTGGCGTTTTGTTTTTCTTTGCGTTTTGCGTTTTTTCTCAAGAGCAATTAGAATTGAATGTACTCCTGTCCACTGGCGGGTTTTTTTGCGTTGCGTTGCGTTTTTTAACATAGGAACTGTCAGTTGCATATGTGTCCTTATTTTTCTCCTAATGCACCCATGAAAGTCAATGGAAATTAATGGAAAAGCCGCGAAAACGCCGCGAAAACGCGGCAAAAAACGCGGGGAAAACGCTGCGTTCTTCACGCGCGAAAATCGCAAACGCCAGTGGGTGGGCGCCCTTAATGTGCTAATACACTCCATAGCAGGGAGCAAATTAGCACATGCCCTATGTGTTTTTGCCCTTACTCATAGAGTAGGTTGTTTCTCCTTTAAATTTGCATCTTGATTTGACCTAAGTTTAAGGATTTATGGTAAAGATTCACTGTCTGAAGTATTTTATACTGGACGGTGACAGTCAGCAGCTCAGTTTCATTGTACACTGAGGCCTTAGTCAGACGGGCGTTTTTTCACGCGATTTGCGCATGCGATTCGCGCATATATAGAACCAATGGTTCACTATGGTATCGGTCACATGTCCGCTTTTTATGCGGGTATGCGATAAATTATAGGACACGATGATTCGCAGATCGCGCCTATCTGCGTTCGGCGTTTTATGTGCGCACCAAAATCATTTACTGCAGCTAGCTGCGTTTTTTTCGCCGGCCAGTCTAAGTTTCATGCGCATTTTGATGCGCACGTCGATTTTACTCCGGTCAGACGGGCGTTTTGCTGCGACGATTAACGCGCCTAGGTGCAGATTTTTCCCTCGATTTTTCGCCCCGGTCACGCGATTTGCGCATGCGCATCTGTCATGCGATCCGCAAATCGCGCGAAAAAACGCCCGTCTGACTAAGGCCTAACAGAAATTTACTGATAAAGAAAATGATGATTCCAGAGTCCTACTTATAAAGGAATTGCCAGATTTCGTTATAAGTAGCAATTTAAATTGCACAGATTCAACTGGAATATAATATAGTATAGATATAGCTAATCTGCTCTTGATTTTGTTTTATCTTGCAATGATTAATTTATGCATTCAATTAGAGTAGTACTTATGTTTTCCTAAGTGTTTCCATTCAGTCCCCATAACTTTGAAAATGTTTATTGTAACGTTTTTGACATAAAAAGTGTGAACCCATTAAAGGAATCTTGTTGAGTCCCCTAAGCTGCCCAGGAAGAGTATAGGGACATGCACCCTGATTTCAGGAGTCTGTCACTTATACCAATCTCTTTGGTGGTTTTGCAAATCTTACTTTAGAAATTTGGCAGGGGTGGACTGGAGATGAGTCTAATGAAGTTCATATTCATATATGCATGCTTCCGCAGCCCTCCACCTCCCCCCAGATGCTGATTGGCACGACCTTCTAAGTTAAGGTCCATTTAGACACAATGATTATCGCTCAAAATTCGCTCAAAAGCCGTCTTTTGAGCAATAATCGTTGTGTGTAACTGCACTGACATTGTGCAGTTTTAGTTATACTGTCGCCCATCGTTGTCTTTCAGCATGCTGAAAGACAACAATGAGCCTTATCAGGGATTAACAGCAGGATACAGGTGATACTATTGTTTCAGCTGTTTCCAGCTCCCTGATGACAGGCGGGGTACGAAGAACACAGCTGACCAGCTGTGTTCTCCATACCCCGCACGGAGCGCTCGGCTGTATAACAGCCGGGCGCTCGGAGCGGGGAACAGCTGGATACAGAAGACAAGCGGGGACTGATCTCCGCTCTGATCCCAGCAGTTGCAGCTGGAATCCAGTAATGTGTATCAACAGGGTCCCACTATTGATCCACCATGTACACTGGCAGTACCCAGATCTTAGGATGCATATTATTAATCATGGAGTACAAATTAAACCTCACTCATGATAGATATGCATGTCATATAGCAGGAAGGGGTTAAAGGTGTATTTTAGTTAAAGTTTATACAGGTTATTCCTTGTTTAAGATGGTAAAAGTTATGTTTACCTTTATACTGAAGTCTACTTTTGGAGATTCCGTCAGAAATTCAGTTAGAATTGATGTAAGACAATGGGGTTCATCGGGCCGTGGTGGTACCCATCATACAACAGACTTGACACTGCATTGTGGCTTCTATTATAAACGAAAGCCATGAAGTAGATGTCAACAGACTCTAATAAACAGCTTTCTAACATACAATTTGTATCAATTCCTTTTGGTTTTCATGCTTGCAGTCATTCAAAAAAAACTTTCATTCTTTAATTTCAGGTGGTAAAAATCTGTACTTTTCATGTGATGATCTCACATCAAATGGAACCCTATTATAGTCAATGGGAAGCCGTTCGGCACCACTTGGTTCCATCACAAGACAGAGATGCTCGACCAGGGGATGCCGTTTTCCTGCTCCCCGAACAGAGTTGGAAAGCTGAATCCCTAACACTGATATTCATTGTTCTGTACAGGACACAGCTCTGATAACTCAACAGTAAGGTTGCATTTACACAGGCTAGTGCGAAATTTACAATTTTCTGTGCAAGTGCAGTTTGTGAGAAAATCACACTGATGAACACACGTTTTTCATGAGTGTAAAAATTGCACATATTTTCAATAGGAAAATTAAAAATCGCATCACTCACAGGTACATAGATTCCTAGAATGGTAGAGTTGGAAGGAACCTCCAGAGTCATCTGGTCCAACCCCCTGCTCAGTGCAGGATTTACTAAATCATCCCTGACAGATGTCTGTCCAGTCTCTGTTTGAACATTTCCATTGAAGGAGAACTCACCACCTCCCACTTGTTCCACTCATTGATCACCCTCACTGTCAGAAAGTTTTTTCTAATAGCTAATTTGTGTCTCCTCCCTTTCAGTTTCATCCCATTACTTCTAGTCTTTCCTTGTACAAATGAGAATAGGGATGATCCTTCTGTACTGTGACAGCCCTTCAGATATTTGTAGACCGCTATTAAATCTCCTCTAAGCCTTTTTTTTTTGCAAGCTAAACATTCCCAGATCTTTTAACCGTTGCTCATAGGGCATGCTTTGCAGACTGTTTACCATCTTGGTAACTCTTCTCTGAACTTGCTCCAGTTTGTCTATGTCTTTTTCAAAAGTGTGAGCGATGTTGAATGCGATGCATTTTTTCTCACCTGTTGGAAATAATGGGCAAGAGTTCTGCGGACTGCATTTTCGTGTGAGTTTTGTGCGTATTGCAAATCACATAACTCACACAGTTTTCTTGCCCATCTTAATATATCCTAACTGCAACAAGCTGTGCACCTATGTGCCATCACAGAATCAAGAAGTAAGCAGTGAGAGTTCCTATTGAATTGTAGTGACTGCAAGCAAGTATAGTAAGCTGTAGGAGTCATATGTGATGCTCCAAAGAATGCACTATGCACTTTCTGGCTTCACTCCATTTCCTCTACTGAGTTAGCGTTTGTTCATGTCAGCGGCAGAGGTTCATTGTCAAACCTCTGTAACTGATTTCTACTAGAACACAGGAAGAAATAGTACTGCAAGCAGCGCTATTTCGATGTGTAAATTCCAGCAAAATGCTGGATCGCTTTCCAGAAATCAAACAGAGACCATTTTAGTCATTGGGGGGCCATTCGGAGCTGCTTGGTTCTGTCATAAGATAGAGATCCATTTGGCACGTGGGTACCGTTTTCCTGCTTCCCGAAGGGAGTGGGAAAACGGAATCCCATTACACTGATGTGAATGAGCCCTACTACTACTTTTTGCACACTTTCTATTTTGTTCTATATAATAAACCCCATAGTGTATTGATACAGTATATCATTTTATATTTCTAATGGTAACCACTTGTGTCTTTCAGCTCAAGATTATCATACAATTACCAATAACGTTACACACAGCGCCGGCATGATTGCCATTACCAGCATACTGCCCATTCTCTTTGCCTTGTTATTGGCCGTGTTTTCTAGTATGCTATTTATGAGGTGGTAAGTGCTAACACTATTCAATGCTTTCAGATTTAGTGCCACTAATATTACAAAAATTCCCCCTTTGACTTCTCCGCAATCCATCAGCGTAATACGCTCCAAGGTAGTGCATGCTGCGATCTTTTTTGTGCGCACATTTTAGGCACTGTGTGAAATAAGCACAACTGAATGTCAATTTGAAGATTGGCACAACCTACGCGCATAATACATGGTCGCATACACTTGTGTAAGATTTCCCTTTAAAACAAGACGAACATGGATGTCCTAGATGTAATGAATCCTAAAGTACAGCCTGCGGCAAAACAGGAATCAGGGCTGCAGGAATAGTATGTGTATAGTGATGATAGAGCATACTCGCTAAGGGCAATTGCTTGAGCGAGCATTGCCCTTAGCGAGTACCTGTCCGCTCGAGACAAAAGGTTCAGCTGCCGCGGCGGGCAGGGAGCGACAGAGAAGAGTGGGGAGGAATGGAGGGGAGATCTCTCTCTCCCTCTCTCCCCTCCCCCCGCTTCCTCCTGCTCACTGCCGCAACTCACCTGTCACCCGCGCCGGCACCCGAACCTTCTCTGCCAAGCGGGGAGATACTCGCTAAGGACAATGCTCGATCGAGCAATTGTCCTTAGCGAGTATGCTCGCTCATCTCTATATGTGTAGCATTCAATTCATCTCCCACTGTAACCTTCTCTATCTCAGGCAGTATTGTGGCGAGAACCACGATTCCGGTCTTGTTTTAAAGCCAAGAATCCCGGCAGAATGCTTTACCTGCCTTAAAACTGCACATATAGCCATTGGTAGCAAAGATCTCTCTCTTATGCTCTCTTACTGAGCTGCCTTTCTGCAGGCACATAGAAGATATGTGGTGGCAAGGAAAGGGTTGTTGGGGGACAAAGAAGGTGCATTATTACTTCATGTGAGCCTAGAGGGACACAAAGGGCCCCCAAACTGTTGCAGTATAGAGGGGGTAGGGGTGTCCCTGTAATGGCATTAGAAAAAAAAAATGTACCCAATTGCGTTATATTAATTACGATATAACTTTCAACATTTATCTCTTCTCTTTTAGTTGCTGTTGCCTTATTGTCAAACAAACAAAATGTCAGCAGGATCATAAATAAGAATAAAAAGTTCGGGAGCAGCCAGCGGATCTGTTAATTTTGTCTTTTATCCATATGTACCTTATATTTTTGATAGATATGTAAAGCCAAATTCACTGATACACAAAAATCTACATTTTAGCTCAACCTGAATTGCATAACAAACACATTTTTTATTATTCATTTTGATTCCCACATACTTTAGCTGAGGTCCCCAATCTTCCATAGGCTGTAAGCCACTCTCAAAGTGATTGCCCAATAACCAAACTAGACAGCGATTCTGAGATCCTACTTTGATAGTGTTTAAAAAGAAAAATCAAATACTTTCTCTAATTACCTAGGCTCAATTTCTTTGCTGCACTTTGCAATGGAGCATACTGTTTTGTGCTGCAGCAACAAGGACATTCTAACAATGGGAAATGTGACTGCTACAGGCAATCAATGGCTGCAGCCAGCACATATCCCTGATGCCGGTGATGTCATCGCCGGAAGTGAGGACCAGTGAGAGATCAGTGATACAAGGGCAGCAGGGGAATGGGAGTGGCAAGTATGACTTTTTATGTTATTCGACTACTCTCAGTCTGGATAACTCCTTCAATTAGTCTTTGACTTCCACTTCCCCAAAATTGCCACAGGGTAGAAACAGTCCGAAAGTCATGGCTAGTGCAATCCTACAAGAGAAATGATGTCACGGCTATATATAGCCATTCGGCCCTGACATCATATCCACAGTGACTGCCATACTGGAGTTACTGTAAGAAGGGAAACCCCACTGGTTGTGGAACAATAATCCACTGATTTGAGAATTATTTAAAAAAAAAGTTAACAATCAGATATCAAACACAGCAGAGATACGAGGAAGGTCTTATAACATGAAGTATGTAATATACACATAACCAATTCAGAAACTGACTTTTCCTGAAATTCTGTACAATTGTATATTTAATCTACTTTAATCTGAATTGTCAATGGGTTGTCTGAGTAATTTTTTTTCATTCCTGCTCCTCATATGTAAAAATAATCAAACAACTTATACTCATCTCCCAGACTCCTCTGCAGCTCCAGAATCACAGATCTGGTTTACCCTGTGATACGGTGTTTACAGACTACAGTAACTCTATACAAGACGTCACATGCTGCTACAGCCAATCACAGGGTTCAGCACTTGAGGCTTGAGATTGGCTGCAGCAGCCTGTAACCAAACTGTTATATTATCTTAACATGTAGGGAGCACAAATTAAAATAAAACATAACTCAACAACCCCTTTAAGCTATGGCTTTTTTGTGAATTTTAAATTAATAATATACATAATATTGTAATTGTATCGAAAAACGTAATAGGACAACGGATTGTTTTTTGCTCATTTTGCATAGATGAAAATGCCAGTAAGAACGTTGTGCTTTGACTTCATAAAACATGTTTGTCTAATGTTGCAGAATAATTTGTTCAAATTACCCCTACTATCAGCCAAATAAACTCTACAACATGATATTTTGACATTTAATTTTTTATTATTAATTCTCATATTTCTCTTAATCATATCACAGATGAATAGAAGAAAGCTGATGCTGACAATTTCTAGCTATATATTAGGGTGGACAGGAGGTGTATCTACAACATGATATTTTGACTTTTAATTTTTTCATTATTAATAATAATAATAATCAACTTTATTTGTATAGCACCAACATATTCCGCAGCGCTTACATAGACAGGGGAAATACAGAAAGACAAAAGTGCAAACATTACAGAACCGCGGTTACATAGTAATCAATTGATGGAAACAATAGGGGTGAGGGTCCTGCTCCAACGAGCTTACATACTACAAGTAATGGAGTAATACAGAAGGTAAAGGGGCTGAGGATGTGCACTGTATGGCGAGGTGGAGAGTGAGGGATGTTATACACAAACAATGGTCAGACATTTAGTCGTGTGATTGCAAAAACAGTATGGCTAGCAGGGATTGCAGTCAATAGGTCAGGGAGCATGTTATCAGGCGGAGTACAGAGGGGTTTGTTTAGGGAATGTGGTATGCCTCCCTGAAGAGGTGCGTTTTTAGAGCACACCTGAAGTTCTGCGAGTCCTGGATTGCTCGGGTAGCCTTTGGTAGTGCGTTCCAGAGGACCAGTGCTGCTCTGGAGAAGTCTTGGAGGTGGGAATGAGAAGTTCGAATTAAAGGGGAGCTCAGTCTGGTTTCGTTAGCAGAGTGGAGAGCCCGGGCTGGGTGATGGATTGAGATGAGGGAGGCAATATAGGGGGGGTGCTGCACTGTGGAGGGCTTTGTGGATGAAGGTAGCGAGTTTAAATTGAATTCTGTATTTAACGGGCAGCAGTGCAGTGACCGGCACAGGGCAGAGGCATCCGAGTAGCAGCTGGACAGGAAGATGAGCCTGGCTGTCGCATTCAGGATGGATTGAAGAGGGTGCAGGGGAGGCCGATCAGCAACAAGTTGCAATAATCAAGCCGGGAGTGGATGAGGGCAACAGTAAGCGTTTTTAACATGTCCACAGTGAGAAAAGAGCGCATTCTTGCGATATTCTTGAGGTGCAGCTGACATGTTCGGGTGAGAGATTGGATGTAGGGGGTAAAAGAGAGATCAGAGTCAAATATGACCCCAAGGCAGCGGGCGTGTTGTCTAGGAGTTATGGTGGCGCCACACACTGAGATGGAGATGTCAGGATGAGGTCGGTTAGTGGAGGGCGGAAATACCAGTAAGTCAGTTTTAGAGAGGTTTAGTTTTAGGTAGAGAGAAGACATAGTGTTAGAGACAGCGGACAGACAGTCGGTGATGTTTTGAAGGAAAGGTGCAGAGATGTCACGGGAAGAGGTGTATAGCTGGGTGTCCTCAGCATACAGGTGGTATTGGAGGCCAAATCTCCTGATGGTTTGTCCAATAGGGGCTGTGTAGATAGAGAAAAGAAGGGGGCCGAGCACCGAGCCCTGGGGGACCCCAACAGCAAGGGGAAGAGAAGGGGAGGTAAAGCTAGCAAAGGAGACACTGAAAGAGCGGTCAGATAGGTAGGAGGAGAACCAGGAGAGAGCAGTATCCTTTAGGCCAATGAAACGAATTATACTGAGGAGGAGTTTGTGGTCAACAGTGTCAAATGCTGCGGAAAGGTCGAGGAGGATCAGTAGGGAGTAATCGCCCCTCAATTTGGCTGTCAGTAGGTCATTGGATACCCTAATTATAAATATTTCGATTTTTTTTATTAGGAATATGGCAAATAAAATGGCTATGCTTTTATTACCTCTTATTTTTTTAAATAATTAATAAAACTTTTGTTTTCTGGTAAGCCGATGCACCAAGCCGACGTATTTTGATAACCCGTCCATGACTGTTAAAATGTATTTTAAATAGTCATTTTCTTTAGAATATTGGATCATGTTAACTAGCTTGCCATTGTGAACCAATATCTGAAACTATTTTATGACGCACAAATCCATAGAGGAGTTTAAAAGGGGACTTGATGTCTTTCTGGAGCGGAAGGATATTACAGAATAGAAATTTTAGGTTAAGGCCTCCTTCCCACGAACGGATTTCCGCCGCGTAATTCGCGGCGAAAATCCGCTGCGTTGCCCGCAGCTATTAGGTTCTATTGAACCTAATAGCACAATGCTCACGATGCGTAATTCCACCGCGGAATTACGCACCGCGATTTCTCCCGTCCTCACCCGCAGCATGCTCTATTTTCTGCGGGTGAGGACGGGCTGTACGCACTGACGGCTTCCATTGCAGTCAATGGAAGCCGTCCGTTCACGCTATCTCCCGCTGTAACCAGCGGGAGATAGCGTGAAAAAACGCTTTCCCGCCCACCGCCGCGCGTCATATGACGCCATATGACGCTGCCGGCCGCGTCACGTGACACGGCCGGCCGTGCACGTGACACGGCAGGTGACGCGGCGGTGGTGGGCGGTGACGGGCGGTGACGCGGCGGCGGTGGGCGGGGAAGCGATTTCACGCTATCTCCCGCAGGTAAGTATAGGGGCTCTGGGGGGCGCCGTGACGGGCTTTACTGCGTAATATTACGCGGCGGACCCCGTCACGCTCGTGGGAAGGAGGCCTAATTGTTAATCCGGGTATACAGGCAGGTAGGAACTATTAGGGGTTGATCCAGGGATTAGTCTGATTGCCATTAGGTAGTCGGGAAGGAATTTTTTCCCCAAAAGGGCTAATTGGCTTCTGCTCTTGGGGTTTTTTGCCTTCCTCTGGATCAACAACATAGGAGGATAAACAGGCTGTACTAGATGGACATTGTCTTCATTCGGCCTTACATACTATGTTACTAAATGTTTTCTGAATAGGCCTGTACAAGATGTAGCTAGCTTCTTTTTCATACCATGCTTTTATCTCCCACCTTTTTATACTGTTAATGTATTTGTATGGTTTATCAATTCCACCATAGGAGCCAGGCTTCGCGGGGTTAAAATATCATCTCTGTAATATGCATGCAGTCTGTCCAGAGGCCATGGTGCTAATTACATAACATAGATGGCGATACATTGTTTAATTACAACTGCCTTTTTAACTATCTGACAAATATGATTCTGTCACCAGTTGCTTAATCCCCATGACTCGAAAGTGAAACCACCAGATGTAGGCTTGGGCTACCCTGCGACCTTCTGACCTCCAGAGTTAAGCATTGTGACACTTTCAATAAAAAACAGTAAAATATATACCAAATGCAGTAGAGACACACAGTGTCACTAGGTGCTTAAAGGGGTTGTCCCGCGCCGAAACGGGGTTTTTTTTTTTTTACCCCCCCCCCCCCCCCCCGTTCGGCGCGAGACAACCCCGATGCAGGGGTTAAAAAAACAACCCGCACAGCGCTTACCTGAATCCCGGCGGTCCGGCGTCTTCATACTCACCTGCTGAAGATGGCCGCCGGGATCCTCTGTCTCCGTGGACCGCAGGGCTTCTGTGCGGTCCATTGCCGATTCCAGCCTCCTGATTGGCTGGAATCGGCACGTGACGGGGCGGAGCTACACGGAGCCGGCATTCTGCACGAGCGGCCCCATAGAAGACTGCAGAAGACCCGGACTGCGTAAGCGCGGCTAAATTGGCCATCGGAGGGCGAAAATTAGTCGGCTCCATGGGAACGAGGACGCTAGCAACGGAGCAGGTAAGTATAAAACTTTTTATAACTTCTGTATGGCTCATAATTAATGCACAATGTACATTACAAAGTGCATTAATATGGCCATACAGAAGTGTATAGATCCACTTGCTGCCGCGGGACAACCCCTTTAACCCCCATCATGTAACTTAGACATCCAGATGCTGACTTGTGAGATAGCAGATGCAGGAGATACAAAACTGTTTAAGCTTTAATGATCTAGTGGCACGATGAAAGAATGTAAGATACCTTTTTTTGCCCATATAAACAAGCCCCAGACATGCCCAGTGATATTGAAAAACAAAATGTATAGGAACAGTGAGTACACAACTTCAGTACAAGCAGACCATTCTACAGAGACCCTACAGATTTTGCCCGCACACATCTGAAGAAGGTAATACAAGTGTTTTCGTTTTTTCGTATTAGATGTATACGCATAAATATCTTGTTTTATATTTATAATATTTATATATATTACGGATAAGGCTGGGTTCCCACAGAACGGAAATCCGGTGGAAATCTCACAGTTTCGCCACACCGAAATATCATGAGTAGAGATGAGCGAACGTACTCGTCCGAGCTTGATACTCGTTCGAGTATTAGCGTGTTCGAGATGTTCGTTACTAGAGGCGAGCACCACGCGATGTTCGAGTTACTTTCACTTTCATCTCTGAGACGTTAGCGCGCTTTTCTGGCCAATAGAAAGACAGGGAAGGCATTACAACTTCCCCCTGCGACGGTCAAGCCCTATACCACCCCCCTGCAGTGAGTGGCTGGCGAGATCAGGTGTCACCCGAGTATATAAATTGGCCCCTCCCGCGGCTCGCCACAGATGCATTCTGACTAGAGATGAGCGAACGTGCTCGGCTCCGCCCCTTTTCGCCCGAGCACCGAACTTTGCGAGCAATTCCGTGCTCGGGCGAAAAAAGTTCGGGGGTCGCCGTGGCAGCGCGGGGGGGTGCGGCGGGGAGTGGGGGGGAGAGGGAGAGAGAGAGGGCTCCCCCCTGTTCCCCGCTGCTGCCGCCCGCGCCGCCGCGCCTCTCCCCGCCCCCCGGCGCCGGCCGAATCTTTACGCGCGGACACTGAAGTCCTCGGTAAAGCCGGTGTCTGGGTGCGTAAGTGTTCGTTTAGAACACGTTCGCTCATCTCTAATTCTGACAGAGATCAGGGAAAGTGCTGCTGATGCCGGAGCTGCTATAGGGAGAGTGTTAGGATTGATTTTAGGCTTCAAGAACCCCAACGGTCCTTCTTAGGGCCACATCTGACCGTGTGCAGTACAGTTGAGGCTGCTTTTTGCAGTGTTGCACTTTTTTTTTTTTTTTTGTATATCGGCCGTGCAGAGCATTGCGTCCTGCAGTAATTTTACATAGTCCAGGGCCAGTAGTGGTGAGGCAGGGACAGTGAATGACATATACAGTCTATATAGGCAGTGGGCTTTCCCAAAAAAATTTGGGAAAAAAAATCTATTTGGGCTGCCTGTGACTGTCCTCAGTGTACTGCGTCTCTGCTGGGGGTAGTTGTCCTAATTCATACGCAGCCAGCTAAGTGTTACAGCAGGCTTGCGCAAAATTCTTTCCTGGCTCTGCGTTGCCTCTTACATCACCGCTGTCATCTGTCCAGAGTGAAACAGTCTGCAGTAATTTTACATAGTCCAGGGCCAGTAGTGGTGGTGAGGCAGGGACAGTGAAAGACATATACAGTCTATATAGGCAGTGGGCTTTTCCAAAAAAATTTGGGAAAAAAAATCTATTTGGGCTGCCTGTGACCGTCCTCACTGTACTGCGTCTCTGCTGGGGGTAGTTGTCCTAATTCATACGCAGCCACCTAAGTTTTACAGCACACTTGCACAAAATTCTTTCCTGGCTCTGCTGTGCGTTCCGTAAGCGAAGTCAGCCTCCAACCACAGGCCAATAAGCGGCACATTTAATTACAGCGTTCTGTTTCTGCACTACTGGTAATACAGCATGCTGAGGGGAAGGGGTAGGCCTAGAGGACGTGGACGCGGGCGAGGACGTGGAGGCCCAAGTCAGGGTGTGGGCACAGGCCGAGCTTCTGATCCAGGTGTATCGCAGCTAACTGCTGCGGGATTAGGAGAGAGGCACGTTTCTGGCGTCCCCACATTCATCGCACAATTAATGGGTCCACACGGTAGACCTTTATTAGAAAATGAGCAGTGTGAGCAGGTCCTGTCGTGGATGGCAGAAAGTGCTTCCAGCAATCTATCGTCCACCCACAGTTCTGCGCCGTCCACTGCTGCAACTCAGAATCCTCTGGCTGCTGCTCCTCCTTCCTCCCAGCCTCCTCACTCCATGAAAATGAGACATTCTGAGGAGCGGGCAGACTCCCAGGAACTGTTCTCGGGCCCCTGCTCAGATTGGGCAGCAGTGGTTCCTCTCCCACCAGAGGAGTTTATCGTGACTGATGCCCAACCTTTGGAAAGTTCCCGGGGTCTGGGGAATGAGGCTGGGGACTTCCGGCAACTGTCTCAAGACCTTTCAGTGGGTGAGGAGGCCGATGACGATGAGACACAGTTGTCTATCAGTGAGGTAGTAGTAAGGGCAGTAAGTCCGAGGGAGGAGCGCACAGAGGATTCAGAGGAAGAGCAGCAGGACAATGAGGTGACTGACCCCACCTGGTTTGCTACGCCTACTGAGGACAGGTCTTCAGAGGGGGAGGCAAGGGCAGCAGCAGGGCAGGTTGCAAGAGGCAGTGCGGTGTCCAGGGGTAGAGGCAGGGCCAGACCGAATAATCCACCAACTGTTTCCCAAAGCGCCCCCTCGCGCCATGCCACCCTGCAGAGGCCGAGGTACTCAAAGGTCTGGCAGTTTTTCACTGAGAGTGCAGACGACCAACGAACAGTGGTGTGCAACCTTTGTCGCGCCAAGATCAGCCGAGGAGCCACCACCAGCCTCACCACCACCAGCATGCGCAGACATATGATGGCCAAGCACCCCACAAGGTGGGACGAAGGCCGTTCACCGCCTCCGGTTTGCACCACTGCCTCTCCCGCTGTGCCCCAACCTGCTACTGAGATACAACCCCGCTCTGAGGACACAGGCACTACCGTCTGCTGGCCTGCACCCACACCCTCACCTCCGCTGTCCTCGGCCCCATCCAGCAATGTCTCTCAGCGCAGCGTCCAGACGTCGCTAGCGCAACTGTTTGAGCGGAAGCGCAAGTACGCCGCCACGCACCCGCACGCTCAAGCGTTAAACGTGCACGTAGCCAAATTGATCAGCCTGGAGATGCTGCCGTATAGGGTTGTGGAAACGGAGGCTTTCAAAAACATGATGGCGGCGGCGGCCCCGCGCTACTCGGTTCCCAGCCGCCACTACTTTTCCCGATGTGCCGTCCCAGCCCTGCACGACCATGTCTCCCGCAACATTGTACGCGCCCTCACCAACGTGGTTACTGGCAAGGTCCACTTAACAACGGACACGTGGACAAGCACAGGCGGGCAGGGCCACTACATCTCCCTGACGGCACATTGGGTGAATTTAGTGGAGGCTGGGACCGAGTCAGAGCCTGGGACCGCTCACGTCCTACCCACCCCCAGAATTGCGGGCCCCAGCTCGTTGCTGGTATCTGCGGCGGTGTATGCTTCCTCCACTAAACCACCCTCCTCCTCCTCCTCCAATGCAACCTCTGTCTCGCAATCAAGATGTGTCAGCAGCAGCAGCACGTCGCCAGCAGTCGGTGTCGCGCGGCGTGGCAGCACAGCGGTGGGCAAGCGTCAGCAGGCCGTGCTGAAACTACTCAGCTTAGGAGAGAAGAGGCACACGGCCCACGAACTGCTGCAGGGTCTGATAGAGCAGACCGACCGCTGGCTTTCGCAGCTGAGCCTCCAACCGGCATGGTTCTGTGTGACAACGGCCGTAACCTGGTGGCGGCTCTGCAGCTCGGCAGCCTCACACACGTGCCATGCCTGGCCCATGTCTTTAATTTGGTGGTTCAGCGCTTTCTGAAAAGCTACCCACACTTGTCAGACCTGCTCGGAAAGGTACGCCGGGTCAGCGCACATTTCCGCAAGTCCAAGACGGACGCTGCCACCCTGCGGACCCTGCAACATCGGTTTAATCTGCCAGTGCACCGACTGCTGTGCGACGTGCCCACGCGGTGGAACTCTACGCTCCACATGTTGGCCAGATTCTTTGAGCAGCGTAGAGCTATAGTGGAATACCAACTCCAACATGGGCGGCGTAGTGGGAGTCAGCCTCCTCAATTCTTTACAGAAGAGTGGGCCTGGTTGGCAGCCATCTGCCAGGTCCTTGGAAACTTTGAGGAGTCTACCCAGATGGTGAGCGGGGATGCTGCAATCATTAGCGTCACCATTCCTCTGCTATGCCTCTTGAGAAGTTCCCTGCAAAGCATAAAGGCAGACGCTTTGCGCTCGGAAACAGAGGCGGGTGAAGACAGTATGTCGCTGGATAGTCAGAGCACCCTCATGTCTGTATCTCAGCGCGTAGAGGAGGAGGAGGAGGAGGAGGGGGGAAGAGGAGGAGGAGGGGGAGGAGCATGAGAAGGAGGGGGAAGAGACAGCTTGGCCCACTGCTGAGGGTACCCATGCTGCTTGCCTGTCATCCTTTCAGCGTGTATGGCCTGAGGAGGAGGAGGAGGATCCTGAAAGTGATCTTCCTAGTGAGGACAGCCATGTGTTGCGTACAGGTACCCTGGCACACATGGCTGACTTCATGTTAGGATGCCTTTCTCGTGACCCTCGCGTTACACGCATTCTGGCCACTACGGATTACTGGGTGTACACACTGCTCGACCCACGGTATAAGGAGAACCCTTCCACTCTCCTACCCGAAGAGGAAAGGGGTTCGAGAGTGATGCTATACCACAGGACCCTGGCGGACAAACTGATGGTAACATTCCCATCCAACAGCGCTAGTGGCAGAAGGCGCAGTTCCGAGGGCCAGGTAGCAGGGGAGGTGCGGAGATCAGGCAGCATGTACAGCGCAGGCAGGGGAACACTCTCCAAGGCCTTTGCCAGCTTTATGGCTCCCCAGCAAGACTGTGTCACCGCTCCCCAGTCAAGGCTGAGTCGGCGGGAGCACTGTAAAAGGATGGTGAGGGAGTACGTAGCCGATTGCACGACCATCCTTGGTGACGCCTCTGCCCCCTACAACTACTGGGTGTCGAAGCTGGACACGTTGCCTGAACTCGCGCTGTATGCCCTGGAGGTGCTTGCTTGTCCTGCGGCTAGCGTCTTGTCAGAGAGGGTGTTTAGTGCGGCTGGGGGAATCATCACGGATAAGCGTACCCGCCTGTCAACCGACAGTGCCGACAGGCTTACACTCATAAAGATGAACAAAGCCTGGATTTCCCCAGACATCTCTTCTCAACCAGCGGACAGCAGCGGTCCCTAAACAATATGTAGGCTGCACCCGCGGATGGAAGCATCGTTCTCTATCACCATCAAAAACGGGGACCTTTTAGCTTCATCAATCTGTGTATTATATTCATCCTCCTGCTCCTCCTTCTGAAACCTCATGTAATCACGCCGAACGGGCAATTTTTCTTAGGCCCACAAGGCTCAGTCATATAATTTTTGTAAACAATTTTTATACGTTTCAATGCTCATTAAAGCGTTGAAACTTGCACCTGAACCAATTTTTATTTTAACTGGGCTGCCTCCAGGCCTAGTTACAAATTAAGCCACATTAACCAAAGCGACTAATGGGTTTCACCTGCCCTCTTGGTTGGGCATGGGCAATTTTTTTGGGCCCTCGCCTACAGTGTAATCCTATTAATTTTTAGCCCACCTACATTAAACCTGACATTACCTCAGCTGTGCTGGGCACTGCAATGGGATATATTTATGTACCGCCAGTGGGTTCCAGGGAGCCACCCATGCTGTCGGTCCACACGGAGTTGTAACTGCATGTGTCCACTTCTAAAGAACCCCAGTCTGACTGGGGCATGCATTGTGGGCCAAAGCCCACCTGCATTAAACATCACATTACCTCAGCTGTGCTGGGCACTGCAATGGGATATATTTATGTACCGCCGGTGGCTTCCTGGGACCCACCCATGCTGTCGGTCCACACGGAGTTGTAACTGCATGTGTCCACTTCTAAAGAACCCCAGTCTGACTGGGGCATGCAGTGTGGGCCCAAGCCCACCTGCATTAAACCTGACCTCAGCTTTGCTGTCCAGGGCACTGCAATGGGATACATTTATGTACAGCCGGTGGGTTCCAGGGAGCCACCCATGCTGTGGGTGCACACGGAATTCCCATTGCGGAGTTGTACCTGCCTGTGACTATTTATAAAAAAACGCGGTCTGACTGGGGCATGCAGACACCTTGACAGAATGAATAGTGTGTGGCACATAGGTTCCACATTGCTATGCCCACGTGTGCAGCTCCTGATGGCGGTGGCACAGGATTATATTTCTCATTGCTTCTGTACAGCATTGTGGGCTATCGCCCCGCCCCTTTTAAAGAGGGTCGCTGCCTAGCCGTGCCAACCCTCTGCAGTGTGTGCCTGCGGTTCCTCCTCATGGCAGACGCACTTATAAATAGACATGAGGGTGGTGTGGCATGAGGGCAGCTGAAGGCTGCGCAGGGACACTTTGGTGTGCGCTGTGGACACTGGGTCGTGCGGGGGGGGGGGGGGGTTGGGCAGCATGTAACCCAGGAGAAGTGGCAGCTGAGTGTCATGCAGGCAGTGATTGTGCTTTGTTGGAGGTAGTGTGGTGCTTAGCTAAGGTATGCATTGCTAATGAGGGCTTTTCAGAAGTAAAAATTGTTGGGAGGGGGGGGCACTCTTGCCGCTATTGTGGCTTAATAGTGGGACCTGGGAACTTGAGATGCAGCCCAACATGTAGCCCCTTGCCTGCCCTATCCGTTGCTGTGTCGTTCCCATCACTTTCTTGAATTGCCCAGATTTTCACAAATGGAAACCTTAGCGAGCATCGGCGATATACAAAAATGCTCGGGTCGCCCATTGACTTCAATGGGGTTCGTTATTCGAAACGAACCCTCGAGCATCGAGAAAAATTTCGTCCCGAGTAACGAGCACCCGAGCATTTTGGTGCTCGCTCATCTCTAATCATGAGATTTCTGCGGTACAAGTGCTGTTTCAAAAGCCGTGGCAGTTTGCTGCAGGTTTTGGAGCGGTTCAGCTGCCAGCATTCAGTTGCAGCTTTCTCTCCCCATAGAATGGAGTGAGGCCGCAATGAAAAAAAATAATAAATTGACATGCTGCGACTGTCAATTCCGCGCCACAGCGAGTTTTGCAAAATTTTGTCCCCATGGCTGGCTAATCCTGGGATTAGGAGCCACAGGCGGATTTGCCACACAGAAATTCTGCACGGAATTTCCACGGCAAATCCGTCCCGTGTGAACCCAGCCTTAGTATGATATGAACTAGTGTGTTATTGTTATATTGATGTTGCAACGGTTCTGTAGTTTAATAGTTTGTATTTATAAGATTTATATTGTATGTATATTTTTGATATATGTCCGTAATATTTGTACGGCTTAGTATGGCGCGAACTCTGTTATTGCTATAGTCGGAATATTTTTAAAACATCTTATTTATAGCGTCATGTATTTTTAATATTTAATAATAATCTTTATTTGTATAGCGCCAACTTATTCTGCAGCACTATTTATGTTGTAACTTCGCTCGCGGCAATGTATATTATAATATATGCTCCGTAATATTTGTATGGATTAGTATGATGTGAGCGCTGTTAATGCTATAGTCAGAATATTTAAAAAAAAATAATTACTGTCACGTAATTTTGTACAGGCAGGACTGTAAAAATGCACCCGTGTGAGTGAGCCCTCACTGCAGGAAGAAGAGGGCCGCACTTCAGGACGAACGACTCTCCGCAGCTCCGAAGAAAGAACTCATGACCGGCAATGAAGCCGGTCACATGTTCTTTCCTCCGGCGCTGCAGAGAGACGTCTGTCCTGAAGTGCGGCCGTCTTCTTCCTGCAGTTCATGCACCCGTGTGACTAAGTCCTTAGGCCTTAGTCAGACGGGCGTTTTTTCGCGCGATATGCACATGTGTCCGGCGATTTTTTTAAAACCATTGCTTTGCAATGGTATCGGACACATGAGTGCTTTTTATGCGCTCGTCCAATAAATTATAGAACAGAAATCGCAGATCGCACCTATCTGCGATCTGCGATTCCTGTTCTCTTCTCTATATGCGCTCAATGGGGCCGGCGGCAGCAGCGCCAACCCCATTGAGAACATATAGAAGACATATCATTCTTCTGTGGCAGAGAAGAACGATGTTTGCCCATTGAATTCAATGGAGCCGGCAATACAGCCGGCTCCATTGAAAGCAATGGGCTGCCGGCGATCGCGGGATGAATTGTCAGGAAGGGCTTAAATATATAAGCCCTTTCCTGCAATTCATCCAGAAATGTGTAAAAAAAAATATATATATATATATATACACACACTCACCTTGTCCCGGCAGACGGAGTTCAGCGCGGCCGGCCTGCAGTGGGTGTGAGTGGGTGTGAGTGAGAGCTGCCTCTGATTGGCTCAGCGCTGAGCCAATCAGGGGCAGCTCTCACTCACACCCACTGCAGGCCGGCCGCGCTGAACTCCGTCTGCCGGGACAAGGTGAGTATATATATATATTTTTTATTTTTACACATTTCTGGATGAATTGCAGGGAAGGGCTTATATATTTAAGCCCTTCCCGACAATTCATCCCGCGATCGCCCGCAGCGCATTGCTTTCAATGGAGCCGGCTGTAGTGCCGGCTCCATTGAATTCAATGCGCTGGACAGCTCCGGCCCGTTTCTATTAAAACGCGGCTAGGAGCATTTTTTTCGGGCAATTTTTCGGCCCCGGTCACGCAATTTGCGGATGCGCATCCGTCATGCGATCCGCAAATCGCGTCAAAAAAACGCCCGTGTGACTAAGGCCTTATAGTGTATCGCCGGGCCCAGCGCTGTATATCTGTAACACATGCTCCGTAATATTTGCACGATTTTGTATGGCGCGAGCTCTGTTATTGCTGTAGTCAGAATATTTTTTAAATGTCTTGTTTATGTTGTCATGTAATCATAATATTTAAAGTGTATCTCCGGGGGGAGGGGGGGGGCCCATATTATGGGTTAGTATGACGTGAGCTCTATTATTGCTATATTTGGGATATTTTTAAAATCTGTCACGTAATTTTGTACGCTCTAGACTGAAATCGCGCCAACACTGTATTTTGTAATATTTATATCATATTTTTTAATATGTGACACATTCCATTAGTTTCTTGTATTATACGATTAGGCAAAAACAATGTGATTATATAAAAATGTATTTTCTTTCAGTCATACGCATCGTTAGAAATAAGCGCTGGTATATTAATGATGTTTTTTAATTTCAGATGGAAAGCCAGAATAGCGCTAGTCTCCACTTTAATATTACTAACACTCAACTTGGTAGGTATGCTGTTTTTACACAGCTCATTATTATAGTGACAGACATGTATAAATTTTAATATTTTCTAATTTTATCGCTTTTCACTTTGCTGTTTAAGTGGAGAACTGGGATGGTGACCTTGATGATTTTGACGAATCATACTTTGAAAATACCCCTCCTGAGAGATCAGGGGATCTTTTAAAGTTCTTGGTCAATGGTAGGCTTTAGTCAAATGAATGCTCTGTTTTATACACCTGTTATTATGTGTGACGCTAAATAACTATTGTCTCACAACAGAGGGTGAGGCGGTATATGTATCGGGTCCATCAGAGGGTTTAACCCTTTCCAATCCAATTTGTATCCTGGTTTTTCTAGGGGGCTTACTCTTTTTCTGCCATTATACAATGGCGCTATATGCTGGCTAAAGCCAGTACTGCATGAGGTGATACGTTGGATAGGCTCAGACAGCAGAGAGGCTGGCAATATATAGTAAGAGAACCCCGACGGATATCTTCCAACATCAGAGCTGTACAGCCTTAAATCATAATGTCTTCAGAGGTCAGACAGTGGATTGGAAAGGGTAAAAGCTTCCAAAGATTGTGAAAATTCATCAGTTCTGAGAAACCTAGAGGTGCAGAGAGCGCTGCAGAATAAAGAGAGTGTGCTATCTAATCCAGCACCGCACAACGTCCCAACTAAATAATGATGTTTCGGCGCTGGCCCACTTACTGATCAACAGGTGAAAAAATAGCCATGGCAGCAGGAAACGATGCAATCACAAAACTTTTATTCCTCCAGTCACCATACGACGTTTCGATCCAACATGATCTTTATTTGGAGCTGAACGATCCGGCTCCTCGCTGCGGCTGGCACATTGGACGGTCCCACCCAGAGGGTTATATGGTGTTGTGCTGCCCTGGACTTTATTATTGCTATTGATCAACAGGTGAGTTGTGTACAACTATTAAACCCTTTTTAAGCCAGTATAAATTTCAGTATTAGTTTATACATATGGTGAAAAACAACTATAACTATATAGGATAAATGGATGGTTAATTATAGCTATGTATGCAGAATGTGTAATCCCTGTATAATTCATAATCAGTGTTATGCTTTTTCTTCCAGAAAATAAGCAGAATATCAGCAAAAAAACACTACATCTGCGATGTCAAAACCTTCACATCCATCTACGGAACACAAGACTGCATCGCTGGGGGCAGCCAATGCGAGACTACAGGCCCGCTTGGATCCACGCCGATACGTGTAGCTACAGACAACATGTCCGCCAGAACCAACCATAATTCACGAACACCTCTCCATGAGAGCGGCTATCGGCAACCATGGACGCCCACATTAAGATGGTAAAACAGAAGCATTAGATAGGATGCGTTATCCCATATTTTGGAAGATGGCAAAAAACGGTCAAACAGCAGCGTTCATTCCATAAATTCAAATGATATATGGGTTTGCAATAACACAACACGGTCTGATACACATCAGTCGTTAGCTGGGGCTACTGCTAGTGCGGTAAGCACAACATGGGCTGATAAACAGCAGTCGCTAGCTATCCCTACTGTTAACACTATAGGCCGTAGAAAGAGACAATCATCTGAGGATCACAAAGGCGCAAAAAGACAGATAACAAACAGAATTGTTGACTCTCCTAATTACCAGCCCTGGCCAGTGTACATATCAGACATTTTAAAGAAAATGCAGAATCTAGACCCTCATCTTGTTGCTAAAGTATCACGTCTTGTCTATGCAGCAGAAGCATTAAGAGCTAACCATGGATTTACCGGACCATGGTAAAATCCCTGAAATTCTTGAACTATATCAGCAGTATCAAAGTGTGCTCTATGGTTCGGGAATTATGACTTATGACTATCTATGGTTGGCTCCAGTTTGAAAAAAAAAGTCAGAAACAGAACCCCCAACCGTCACAGAACAACTGCTGTTAAAAAAAACTATAAAAATGTTGTGTATGACCGCTAGGTTGCTAGCCGCCAGAAAGCGGCAAAAGATGCCACCCCACAAAGTCCTAACCCATCCACGCATACCCTGCAGAGTGCAAATACGCCTGAACAAGTTGTAAATTGTGCAGGCTCTGCTCCGACCTCACCAATGGGACAAGATTGTATGGTGGCTGAGCAGATTGAGCAGCCTGCTGCCGCTTCTGTATTTTTACAGTATTTTTTCATAGGCGGTGTGAAGTTGGTCGCTTCAACACCATCGAACGTGCTGATCATTTCCGCTTTGTTAATTTACACCGCATACACTCATTGGAGACGCTGTTAATGCGGTACACGGCATCATTCAGTCTTTACTTGACTGAATCAGGCAAGATATACAGCCTGGTGGTTTTGTACAACTAAGACTTGAAGGAGGCTGCTCGCTGGATCCTGTTTATGCGTTAAAACAGTCCAGGGATGGTTTTAACACAAAAAGCTTCTTAAATACTGTTGCCAATGCATTACAGAGTAACGCAGAGTGTCTAGCCGATGATTGTTTCAAACTTTATAGTGAAAAACAGGAGAGGAGGTATGGGAAGCGCAGACGACATTTGAAGTCCATACTTTACACCCAGATCATCAAACAGAAAAAGCGCTGGCTGTATGACTAGTCTATACGTTTTGTTAGAGGATGTCGCTGTTGATGATGGTGTTTTATTGACATGTGCCAGGCAATTACATAACGATTTTGGACAATCCCGGCAACCAGCTAGTGAGTTTTAGCGATATTGCGGCTTTTGAGAAATACCTGGGTGTAACCAAAGTTATTTTCACACCGGTTGAGCAGCTGGCGGTGCTTTTGTATTTATCCTGCACCATGATTATCATTACTATGACATAACGCACATGAAAGGTTTTATCGGGGCCAGTTACTTTTGTGATCACTGCAATTCTGTTTTTCACCACATAATCACTCGTGTCAGTATTTTGAGCGGCTTGTTAGGCAGCTCGAGATTGCTGCTCCGCTGCACTAGCTGCTGCGTGTTTTGTCGCTCATCTGATTGTACACTGGCACAAGACATTGGCTGTGGCAAATGAAGCGTTTTGCAGGAATAAAATATTTTGCAGCGTTTGTTATTGCTATGTGCGTAATCGCACAAAGCATTGTGAATGCAACGGTCTGTGCTGCAAAATTTGTAAAACCAGAGTGCAGAAATGTGATACCCACTTGTGTTACAGGCAATCTTACCACCCCTGCGTCAGGATAGGAAAAGCATCATATATTTTCTACAACTTTGAGTGCATGCAGAAAACGGGTAAACATGTTCCGAATTTTACTTTTGCCACCGCAATGTATTGTGCAAATTCCTGGAAGTTTGAGGGTAAATCGTGTGTCTGCGATTTTGTTCAGTTCTTTCTCAGTGGTGATTTTACAGACTGCACTTTTGTTGCCCACAATGTCTCTAGATATGATTAGAGATGAGCGAACGTACTCGGTAAGGCCGATTTCGCAATCGAGCACCGCGATTTTCGAGTACTTCACTACTCGGGTGAAAAGTACTCGGGGGCGCTGTGTGGCGGGTCATGGCGTGGTGGAGCGGGGGGTAGCAGCGCGGAACAGGGGGAGCTCTCTCTCCCTCTGCCCCCTACTTCCCTCTGCAACCCGCCGCTCACCCACAGCGCCCCCGAGTACTTTTCACCCGAGTAGTGAAGTACTCGAAAATCACGGTGCTCGATTGCGAAATCGGCCTTACCGAGTATGTTCGCTCATCTCTAGATATGATGCCTATTTTATTCTTAAGGAGGTGGTTGTCGAAAAAATTCATATAGAAATAATCACTCAAGGCGGACGCCTTTTGTGTGTGATGGTACCTGAATTGAACTTGAGGTTCATAGACTCGCTTAATTTCATCCCCATGCGACTTAGCGAGTTACCACAGGCTGTGGGTTTTTCAGGGTCAAAGGATCATTTCCCCCCACTTTTTCAACACTGAGGAAAACCAAAAGTATGTTGGGCCCCTACCTGATGCTAAATATTACAGACCCGAGAACATGATGCCTGACGACAGAAACAAGTTCACAGAGTGGTATGGAGAGCAAAAAGGATGTACTTTTGATTTTAAGGCAGAGCTAAAAGCTTACTGTAGACAGGATGTAAAGGTATTAAGGCAGGCTTGTGAACGTTACAGAGATCAGGTAATGGAAATGGCTAAAAAAAAAAACAGTTATGAGGTATAGTGAGGAAAAAGACAAACATTAGTGTGACTTATTGCGTTGACCTGTTCCAGCCCATTACTCTGGCGTCTGTATGCATGGCGATATACAGGTTTGAATTCCTGCCTAAAGACACTATCGCTATTGCCCTCTGATAATTACCACAAGGCCAAAAAACGTTATTCAACCCCAGCTATTCAATGGTTTGCTTCTTTTCCTAACCAGGTTCTGTGAGAAATAAGAAGTATCGGGGCACTGATGCGTCAGCACTACACAAATTGCGAAAGACGTTTTTTAGTAGACACATTTACAATATAACCTTGCGGATCTTAACATGGATATGATGGACACTGGACACATGCTTGCAACACCCCTTTTCCTGTATTTTAGCAGAACCGTCCAACTCTGGGAAAAGTTACTTTGTGAAGCAACTGTTAAATAACTGCGCAACACACTATCGCACAGACCTGATAATATTGTTTGGTTTTACGCATGCTGGCAAAAACTGTATGATGAACTGTCTGCTTCTTTTCCTAACATCAGGTTTATCGAGAGTCTTCCGCAGACCTTTATAGACAACTTATTTCCTCCTGATAAGGTAAATTTGACTTGTTAATGATCTCATTGAGAGCGCTAGTGAAAACAGTGAAATAGAAAAAGCAAATACCAAATATGTACATCACAGACGTCTGAGCGTTTTCTATCTTATGCAGAGCATATTCTGTCAAGGTAAAAAAAAAAAAAGAACAACAAATTTAAACACCAAATAGATGGTCCTTTTTAATAACCCTCACGATAAATTGCAAATTGTTACATTAGCAAAACAGATGTACCCCAGGAAGATGCACTTCTTTGAAACTTTTGAGGATGCCACACATGGCCCTTACGTTTATCTACTAGAAGATTTAGGATACAATACGCCTCAGGAACTCCGTTCGAGAACAAGTTTGTTTCCAACAGCCTTACCCGCTGCGTATATTCACAACTTTTGCAACTTATTTTATTCACCGTGCGTTGTGGTGATAAGATGTCTGAGAGAATATGCCGTAATTGGGCTCTCTTAAAAAGGCAGGTGAAAGCAAAACCCGATTACAGAAAGTCTATTTTACGCAACGCGAGCAATGATTTAATTACAGCCATAGCGGAGATCGCTTTAAATATTTTAAAAGGTCAAATACCCTTAAAAGAACACTAAATAAATATACTAAAAAAGTGGTGCTCTGCTATAAGGAAATTGGATGATAAAACCCTGACCGTAAAGAAAAAGAAGCTTATAGTGAATCAGGCGGGCAGAACAGGTTCACTCTTGGGCTTTGCACTTACAATAATAACGAGTCTGCTTGCCAACCGATAATTGAGCACACAGAAAAAATGTACTTGGTCCCTAAGCACAAGTTTAACAAGTAAGGCAAGCAGTTACAATGACCCCCTAACATACGACAGGCTGCTATTCATCGCCTTGATGACAAGATTAGCGCTGTTTTACAGCGTAGTGACCTACCGGATGAGGTGAAAATTAAAAAATACACAGAAGTTCTACAAAGATACTTGGTTCATGCTAAACAGGATGCAAAAGAGCTAGCAACATTAAACCTTGTAACTCCGAGCAATTGTCAAATACCGAATAATAGGAATACTGTTCATGAAATTGTAAGTCATGTCAACCCAAGGTTCAAAAAATAAATTCAAAACTTTTGCTAAACAGGCTGTCACTGAATGGTGATATTACATCCTGGAACAGTAAAGATGAGTTCATATAGAAGGGGAACACCATCCAAGCCTCAAACATATTGGACTTGTCATGCTACGCAGAGACATAGTGCTACCAGGAAAATTCAGTCTCTGGGTTGGGACGCATTGATGCGATCAATAGCCAAGATTAATATGCCTTCTATGGTCATTGGCAACCACAGCACTAGAGAAATTTTCCAGACTTTAAAAATGAACTTGAATCCCGCTTCTGTACATGTTACCCTGCAAAACAAAACGGGCTTTCACCCCCAAACCACCAGGAACTATACAGGGCAGCTTGCTGCCTAAAAAGAGGACTCTAACCCTGCTTCAACCTGTGAGGTTAAGTTTCTAAATTATTGTAAAAAAAAAAAATTAACTATAAATCTGTTAAACTTATACATCTTCTGTAATAATCCATTAAACCATATTTTTATCGTCCATGGTTTATGTATTCATTTATGTAATACTTCTATAATCCATATTATTACCGAATTGTTAATGTATTAATTTATGCAATACTTCTATAAGGCCTCCTGTACTTGGGCGGATTTGCATTGTGAAATCCAGAGCAGGATTCCATCTCCAGATTCTGCAAGAAATCTAGCCTATAGCATGCTATTCGAATACGCGATTTCCTGCCCACGAGCGGAAATCGATTGTGATTTTTCACTTATAGGGGAGAAATCGGAGCATGCTTCAATTTTGTGCCAGCTACGCACAGCCAGCTTCCAACAAAATCAATGGAAGCCATCCGTCCCGCGGCCATTTTGCAATCATCACTGCAGAATGGTCGCGGGAGTCGCATCATCGCCATAGCGAGGTCGCGGCGTCCTCTGTACTGTGCATGTACGCTGGTGCTTAGGCTGGCACATTCGCAGCAGAGGAGAAGATGGTGGGAAGCCATACTGGGATCACCAGCCAGGCACCGGGTCGAACTTTGCTGTGTAAATCCCACATGCAGGATCCAACCTGCCCGTGTGCAGGTGGCCTAATCCATACTTTGATCACATTGTTTATGCATTCATTTATGTAATACTTCTATCATCCATATTTTTATTGCATGTTGTTTATGTACTCATACGTGATCTCGATAAAGCTTTTTAAAACTTTACATTTAGTCTACTGTGTTATCTCTATACTACTCTTAGGTTCTTGTAACATAAAAAGGTGCAGGCTGTATATTAAGCCTCATACTCATAAAGGCCTTCCTGTGTATGTGATCTCTATACTACTATTTAATAAGCCTCACTGCTCTTGTGGAATAAAAAAGGTGGAGGCTATACATAAAGCCGTATATTCATAAGGGAACTTGAATGGTACATAACATCAAGTCAGGCTATAAACTTAAGGCTTATTAGCATATTACACACTGACATGGTGTGACAGTGTGTAATATGATAATAAGGTCTGGAATGCATATGGGAGCCAGATTCCAGAAGGCTGCCAGATGTCACAACATCAAAGGATGTTAAAAGGGTCAGTGGGTCAAAGGTCAGGGGCATGGCACCTGTCACTTTGTTGACCAGAGATGTAGACACTATACGACTAACACATATTCCACATTAGTAGATGCCTAATTATTCTTCTGAGCCTAATACATATAGGATGAATAGAATATATGAATAGTTCATAGTGGAATGAAGAGATATTGCACAGACATGGATGTCTAATAATTTTCATCAGCTTGCTAGCCATGAAATGAACAGGATATACATGTATGTTACAGTATAATTGTTATGGTACTAGTGGGATGCTTAGGTATGCACGGCGCTGGGCTCCATGATCTACACCCACACCACTTGGGAGACAATCAATGGAGAGATCAGCACTCCCGGGTTTTTTCTTTATAGTAAAACTCCTTTATTCCTCAGCTTAAAAAACTGCACTGCAACGTTTCGATCCTATGTGGATCTTTCCCAAGCACTTGCTGCATGCTTGAGAAAGATCTACATAGGATCGAAACATCGCAGTGCAGTTTTTTAAGCTGAGGAATAAAGGAGTTTTACTATAAAGAAAAAACCCGGGAGTGCTGATCTGTCCATTGATTGTCTGCAAAGTTCTATTTTGGATCCTGTGGTCCGCATCTACTACTGGACCGTGCACCTTTGGCTTAAGTATGCCTTTGTAATACATTTGATAGTGCTGCTTTCTACTCATCACATTTTACAGTCTACACCTACGCCACTGTCCCTTTCTGGAGATAGCCCTGATGGTGGACACGTCCAGGCCGCCAACTCTGACCCTACGCTTACTAGGGGGGTGGAGGGGACAGGCTGGAACCGCAGTACCTATGCAAGAGACTACTACCCACTAGCACCGACAGGAAAGGCAGATAACAAGAACCAACACGAAATACAAACAGAACAGAGGCAGATGGCCTGGCTGATAACAGCGAGGCCTAGCAGACAAACTGACAGAAGCAAGATACAAACAGAGGCAGACTGGAAAACCCTGGCTGATAACAGCGAGGTCTAGTGAATAGGCCTGGCAGATAACAGAAAGTAAAGCAGACAGTAGCAAGGTCCAACGGACATGGAAAAACAGAAACAATAAAAACAAGGTCTCGCAGACTAGCTGACAAAAGCAGGATACAAACTGAAGGCACTGAAAACTGAACAATAATCCCTCCTCCCAGGCAGCAAGAGCTGAGTCTTATAGGGAGGCAGGAGGAGCCCATAGGTAGATAGACCTGTCAATCACCAGCACACTTCCAAGACACATAGCAGGGTAATTTACCTGACTGGAAGGCACAGGAGATGTTAACCCTGGCTTGTCTGGACAGAACAAGGTGTGCTGGCAAAATTAACCATGAGCTGACAGGCGTAACAATAATGATCACATATTCTCTTTTCTTTTGAAGCATAGAATGAACAGATTATATATGTAGGTTATAATGGAATGAACACATTTCATCTAAATAGATGTGTCTGCAATTTCTTTTGCTTGATAGAAATGGAATGAACAGGATATATGTATAATTTATATTTGAATTGAATATACGTCTTAGGACTTCTTTACACTCGTAATCGCGATATCGTCACGAGAAAATCATGGCAAAATCGCAACTTTTTTCCCACAATTTTTGAGCATTAGCGCTGCTTTTTCTTGTAAAAACATTACTGCCACTTGCGATCTTCTTACGTGTTTTTTTCACACGATTTTTTAACATGAAAGTCAATAGGACTTTTTAATGTTAAATACATAATATTGCATTGCACCAAAATCACAAATTCATGCTCTGCAATGCGATAAAATAGAGACTCCATAGGGAAAAATGGGAGATTAAAAAAAACGCAAAATGCAAAAAGATAGGGCATGCCGTGATTTTTTTTCTCTCAAAATTGCATGAGTGAAAACATCGCAAATGTGAAGGAAACCATTGAAAAGCATGGGTTTCATAGTTCTGCGTTTTCACTCACTCTCGCATCGTGTGAAAATCGCACAATTTTATTACCAACTAGCGTACCAGTCGTGCGTTGCTGCGAAGACAGACAGACATACATTCATTCGTTTTTATATATCTAAATAACAACCAATCACAGCGCAGCTTTTATGTTACCTCAGTGGTATAATATATAACAACCAATCACAGCGCAGCTTTCATGTTACCTCAGTGGTATAATATATAACAACCAATCACAGCGCAGCTTTCATGTTACCTCAGTGGTATAATATATAACAACCAATCACAGGGCAGCTTTCATGTTACCTCAGCCAGTATAATATATAACAACCAATCACAGCGCAGCTTTCATGTTACCTTAGCACTATAAAATATAACAACCAATCACAGCGCAGCTTTCATGTTACCTCAGCAGTAAGAGAAATAACAACCAATCACAGCGCAACTTTTATTCTGCCTCAGCAATATAAAAAATAGCAACCAATCACAGCGCAGCTTTCATGTTACCTCTGCGGTATTATATATAGCAACCAATCACAGCGCAGCTTTCATGTTACCCCTGCGGTATTATATATAGCAACCAATCACAGCGCAGCTTTCATGTTACCTCTTTTTTTTTTTTTAATTCCAAGTTTTATTGAATTTTAAACATATGGCACATAACAGGGTAAACATTGGTAGGCCAGCGACAGTAGTATCCTGCGAAACAATCGGCAGAAATTTGCGACATATAACCACTGATCCTGATCCGATCTTTGTACAGACAAGAAATCAAATCTCAACGGACTTATTGACAAACAAAGACATACCACGGGGGGGGGGGGGGGGAGCAGGGAGGACGGCAGGGGAATGGGGGGGTGTGTAATATAGGTGTGATCTGTGCAGGTGTTTGCACTCCTTGCTAAGCGCCTCATATCGGATGACCCAGTCGCAACCCCCCACCCCCTCCTCTCCACGTGTGGGGGATTAGCGAGAGAGCTCTGAGCGTATCCTGCGCCATAAGCCCCAGGTTTCAAGAAATTTCTCGTGGGAACCGCTGGACCAGCTGGAGAGTTCCTCCAAATTGCAGGTCCGGTCCATTCTATCCCTCCACTGAGAGAAGAGGGGAGGAGACCTTTGTAACCACAGCGGGGGGATGAGTGCCTTGGCTCCATCTATTGCGTGAGCTAATAGTCTGTGCCTCAGAGGATAAAAATCCCCCGAGGGCCTCCACAAGAACATCACCTCCGGAGTCAAGATAAAATTTGGTAAGATTCTTTTTAGCGCAGCCGTTATCTCCTGCCAGAAGGTCGACAGGAGAGGACAGGACCACCAGATATGTAGGTAAGAGTCCACATCACTTTCGCACCTCCAGCATTTGCTATCAGGAGCAAGCTTGTGGTCGGCCAACCACTGGGGGTCCTATACCAACGGACTAGAAGCTTATAGTGGACTTCTTGATTGATGATGCACGATGAAAGCCCATATGCGAGCTTAAGGATTAGTTGCGTGTCTGAAGAGGATAGGGTTATATTAAGTTCTTTCTCCCAGGAGGAGATGAACGCGGGCTTATAGGAAAGGGCAGGTGGGAAGCAAAGCTTACGTAGATAAGAGATTCTTCCAGCGGACGCGGTGTTGGACCCTACAGCCTTCTCAAAGGCCGTGAGGGGTCTTGTGGATGTAAAGGTTTTTTTAAAGTCTTTAATTGTTTCAGCGATTTGGGCTCGCTGTAAAAAAGGCAGGGGTTGGTCGGGCAGTAGAGACTCCACTGTCTCCCCAGGGTTTAGGTGGGACAAAGACTGAAGCTCACCAATGGTCTTGTTATTTAATTTTTGCCATAGCCTGATCGAACAGGGGTCCTGTGGAAGACCCAATAAGGCAGGGAGAGAACATAATGGGGAGACTGGGGAGGGGGCCGGCGCGAGTACCTCGGCCTGAGAGTCCCAGGCTTCACAGGGGCCCCTCAGGAGTATATTAAAATTCCTATTTCTGTAGGTGGCTTTTTTAGGGTACCACAAGGTCGCCAGCAGCGTCGGTCCATACAAGTCCGAGATCATCCGGAACAGGAGGGGGTCTCCCATTGGTCCGGACAACCTCACCCAATAACTGATGTGTGATGCAACGTAGAAGTCGGAGATGCACGGCAAGCCCATCCCTCCCTCCTCTCTTCTCTTTATCAACAGGCTGTACGGAAGCCTGGAACCCCTTTGTCTCCAGATGTACTTAATGAACATCTTACGGAGGGTATTGAAAAAATTTGCTGGGAGGTGGATCGGGAGCGACCGGATCTGATATAGGATAATAGGGAACACATAAGATTTGATTATGTTTCTCCTTCCGAACCAGGAGATATAGGGGAGATCATAGTTGTGTAGCAGAGCTTTAATTTTGGTAATTAAGGGTGGAAAGTTGGCCGTAAAGAGATCCTCTACCTTCTTTGTCAACTTAACCCCCAGAAAGTCTATAACTGTGTTGGACCAGGAGAACGGAGAACCCGACATCAGACTCGAACACCGCGCCTTTGGGATCGAAACGTTGAGGACCGTCGATTTATTAAAATTTATTTTGAAGTTTGAGAACTCCCCAAACCGTTCCAGGCATGTGGTGAGTCTGGTGAGACCCGCCTCCGGGTTAGTGATGAGAAAGATGATATCGTCCGCAAAAGCGGCTGCCGACAGAGATCGATCCCCTATTGTGAGTCCCCGTATCTCCTGGTCCAACCTAATGGACTGGAGTAAGGGCTCCAAGGCTAGGATAAATAGGGAAGGGGATAGAGGACAGCCTTGGCGTGTGCTATTTTTTATTTCGAAAGGGGGGGAGAGGATGTTATTTATTTTTAATCTAGCAAAAGGTTCGGCATATAGGGAAAAAATGGCCTCTACGAAGGAGGGGGGGAAGTTGAAGTGGAGCAGGACCAATTTCATATATTGCCAGTCAACTCTATCGAATGCCTTTTCGGCATCGGTACTTACTAAGGCGAGTGGGATTCTATTAGCGTGGGCATACTGCATAGCGTGGAGAATACGGATACAATTGTCCCTCCCCTCCCTACCCTTCACAAACCCGGCCTGCTCCCTCTCCACCAGATAAGGAATGTGGGCTTCCATACGCCTAGCGAGGAGTTTGGCCCATAATTTGGCATCCAAATTAATTAGAGAAATGGGACGGTAGCTGCCGCACATCTCCGCATCTTTATTTTCTTTCAGAATTAGCGTGATGTGGGCCTCCTGACTTTGTCTCGAGAGGGCCCCACCCACCAGGAGAGCATTGAACAACTCTGTGAGGCGAGGCACCAGCGTGGGACGGAAAGACTTGTAATAAATGAGGGGCAGGCCGTCTGGGCCAGGGCTTTTGCCCGGGGGGGAAGAGTTCAGGATCCCCTCCACCTCCGTTCCCGTAACTGGGGCCAGGAGTTGATTGGTTATTTCTGGGTCTATTTTGGGAAGAGAGAGCTTTTTTAGGAATTCTTTTATTTGTTTATCAGATTTATCCAACTCATTCTGGTCCCGATGTGGGCGCAAATTGTAGAGTTGGGAGTAAAAGTTTTGGAATTCGGCCGCGATGTCTTGGGAGGAGGTGGCACGGGTACCTAGGTGAGTTTTTATTGAGTCGATTTGGTTCCTGGTGCGAGCTTTTTTTATCATAGCGGTCATATACTTGCTACCCCTATTCCCTTGGGCAAATGCAATATGTTTAAGATATAGACACTTTTTATTACATTTTTTTTCTAGGCAGATATTTAATTCCTTTCTGGTGTCCGCAAGTTTGGATAGGTTATCTTTAGTGACGGAAAGTTTAGTAGTGTATTCCAAGTTGGCTATGCGCTTTAGAAGGGCATCTATTTCTTTTTGTTGCCTTTTCTTTTTCCTCGCTCCAAGAGCTATCAGGATGCCTCTGATAAACGCTTTATGCGTTTCCCATACCACCGGGACCGATTGATCACCGCCTCCATTAAGCTCAAAAAATTCCTTTAGCTGTTTAGAGATCTCAGATTTGTCATCCTCGGAGTCGAGGAGAGAGGTATTCAACCTCCAACACCACTCCCGTGGGGAATTACTTAGGGGTCTGAGGTCAACGTGCAGCGGCGCGTGATCGGACACGGTGGTGGTGGCGATAGAGGAGTCCAGCAGCCCCGGGAGAAAGGAGGAGGCTATGAGGAAATAATCTAACCTCTGGAAGGAGGCGTGGACATGTGAGAAGTAAGTGAAATCCTTCGTAGTGGGTGAACATTGACGCCAAGCGCCAATCAAACCCAACTCCGAAATGCATCTCTGAAGGCGTCTCAGTTTAGGGTGGGATATTTGGGAGCGCCCGACTGACAAGTCCAGTAGGGGGTTTAGCGTCAAGTTCAGGTCTCCTCCCAAGATGATAGGACCCACCGCGAATTCCCTGAGAGTTTCCAACTGGCCTAACAACCAAGCTACCTGGTTGGAATTAGGGGTGTACAGGTTAGCGAGGGTAATCTGAAAATTATTTAGACGTCCTCTCAGAAAGATGGCCCTGCCCTCCCCATCTGTGTGCTGAGCCTCACACCTGAATGTGGTGGACCTATGAAACAATATGGAGACTCCTTTTGAGGCAGATGTCGGGTGGGGGTTGTGGAAGCCCTGGGGGAACTGTCTACCCGGTAAAGAGAGGCACTTACCCTCCTTGTAGTGGGTCTCTTGTAGGAAAGCGATCTTGGTGCCGTACCTTCTCAAGAGTTGCGCTACGTTGTGTCTTTTGAAAGGCGAATTCAGCCCTCTAACGTTAAACGAGGATAGGCGGAGGCGGTCATCCGAAGCTGGAGGCAGGGGAGGCATCGTACAACCAGGGAGCACGCTACTGTAGCTAAAGAAATCGAAGTGCACAGTAAGACACCAGGTAAATTTACAATAAAGAGTGTGGGAGGTATGGGCGACGGTAGGTAGGAGTTAGGAGAGAAACACTGAGGGAGGTAGAGAGACACAGAAGGGAGATAACACTAAAATGAATAACACAAAATTAAAGATGAAAAGACCAAGTTGTCCAAGGACGGTCAGTGGGGGCGATGTACAGAGCGGTGCCCACCCCAATCCCGAGTACTGGGGCTCACGGACAGTTAGGCGGAAACCGCGATGTACAGAACCTGCCCTGGACGACTCCTAAGGACCATTTAAAGAGAAATAGAAAAGAGCTCTTAAAACCAGCTAAACGCGACGAACTTGCAATGATACCGGGAGAGAGAGAAGGAGGGCGGGGGGGGCAGGCCAGGGAAGAGTAAGGGGAACAAATCACAGAGAACAGCGAGGCAACCATCTGCTGGCATTCTTTGGAGGCAACAGCGGGCTCCACTGCGGTGTGCCGGCCCTCCCCGGGCAGGAGAGGGCGGCGGGGCCCAGCCCCAAGTTCAAACCCGGACCCTTGGTGGGCCCAAACACGAACAGTCCAACAACTGGGCCACACTCTCAGTTTCTCGGAACCGAGGGCAGGGCGGGAGAAAGTTTAAATCCGGTCTATAGGCGGGTAGGGACGTTTCCTCAGTCTCCTGCTGGGGTGGGGTCGCGACTCTTCTTATTATTATTTTTTGGTGATTTTGCCGGGGGAGCTGAGCCCCATGCAGATGCAGCAGGCAGACTTGTATATTTTGGCAGCTCTGGCAAAGGGAGCCAACAAGGCAGGTCAAGCGGCTCTATCTCCAAAAACTGCCAACACGCTTGTAGGTCCTCTGGATCACGGATAATCAGACGCCGTCCTTTATGGGAGATGCCAAGGCCAAAAGGAAACAACCAGGCATATTTAATCTCCCTCTCTCTCAGGACATCAAGTAGTGGCCGAAGAAGGCGACGCTTGGCGAGGGTAGACGGGGCCAGGTCCTGGAAGATCTGTATAGAAGCGTCTGCGTATTTCAGATCCCTGTGATTTCTGGCCGCTCTCAAGATGGCGAAGGCGTCCTGGAATGAGAGGACTTTACAGATGACGTCTCTCGGGGGCTCCGAATTCGCAGGGGGGGGTCTGAGGGCTCTATGGACCCTTTCGATTGTGATAGGGGCTGCTCTCTCCAGGCCAAGAAGGAGTGTAAATATTTCTTTAGTTACCTTGTGGAGGCAGTCCGCAGCCCATGACTCCGGGAGCCCCTTGATGCGTACGTTGGAGCGCCTGTTTCTATTCTCTAAGTCCTCCTGCATCAAGAGGGCTCTATTGATGTGATCATGGTGGGCGCGTAGGGTGCGTTCTACCTCCGTGGCGTGGGTAACAATAGCGGAGGAGGAAGACTCTAAGTCCTCCACTCTTCTCCCCAGGAGCTTGATATCTTCTTTAATCTCCCCCAGTTCTAGCATAATAGGGCTCAGGGCTTTCATGATGAGGTCTCTCATGAAGCCTCTTGACACAGCTTCCCCCCCCCCCCCTCCTCCTTACTGAGAGTTGCAGCCGATAGCTGTGCCGGCGCCATCTTTGCTGGGAACAGCGGTGAGCGGGGACTCTTCTCCTTCAGATAGCGCTGCATATCTGACTGTCCTCTGCTCACCCGCGGCGTCCCTGAAGGCTCCGGTCCTCTCTCCCTCCCGACTCTTCTCATTCTCTCGCTGCTGGAAGCTGCTATCGGTCCTTTAACGGAGTTCTGCCGCCGGAGCTAATCTCTCACACGGCCATTTTCCTCAGCGGCCAGGCTCCGCCCCCTTTCATGTTACCTCTGCGGTATTATATATAGCAACCAATCACAGCGCAGCTTTCATGTTACCTCTGCGGTATTATATATAGCAACCAATCACAGCGCAGCTTTCATGTTACCTCAGTGGTATAATATATAACAACGGATCGCAGCACAGCTTTCATGCAACCTCAGCAGTATAAGAAATAGCAACCAATCACAGCACAGCTTTCATTTTACCTCAGCATTCTCAATATCCAGCAATTGTCTTGTGATACGTTCGGCGGATGCATCATTTTGTAGTTGAACACTCATCCCGTTGCTCATAATGCCTTTTGCTTTCGTGCTTGAGATGGAAATCAAACGATCTTTGTCTGGGGGGCATAACTGTCGACGATGCTCGCACGCGCACCACCTATCGTAGGATAGATATACTATGCCAGTAATCTTCCCAGGAGTGTACTCAACAACTTCCCAAAGTTTCATGGCGATTAGATGAATGGTGTAGTAATGCATAAAGGACAGACAGACAGACAGACATACATTCATTTATATATATCAGGAAGTGAGAGAATTAGATTCCGTACGTAAAATTTGGACGCTAATTCTTTTGCGCATAGAATTGAATAATCGAGTTGGGACCCATTAGCATTTCCTATTTATGACATAATCAATGTCCGTGCCAAATTTCAAGTTTCTATGTGAGAAAATTACATTCCGTACGTAAAATTTGGACGCTAATTCTTTTGCGCATAGAATTGAATAATCGAGTTGGGACCCATTAGCTTTTCCTATTTATGACATAATCAATGCTCGTGCCAAAATTCAAGTTTCTATGACACCGGAAAGTGAGAAAATTAGATTCCGTACGTAAAATTTGGGCGCTAATTCTTTTGCGCTTAGAATTGAATAATCGAGTTGGGACCCATTAACTTTTCCTATTTATGACATAATCAATGCTTGTGCCAAATTTCAAGTTTCTATGTGAGAAAATTACATTCCGTACGCAAAATTTGGGCGCTAATTCTTTTGCGCTTAGGATTGAATAATCGACTTGGGACCCATTAGCTTTTCCTATTTATGACATAATTAATGCCCGTGCCAAATTTCAACTTTCTATGACATTGGGAAGCGAGAAAATTAGATTCCGTACGTAAAATTTGGACGCTAATTCTTTTGCGCATAGAATTGAATAATCGAGTTGGGACCCATTAGCTTTTCCTATTTATGACATAATCAGTGTGCGTGCCAAATTTCATGTTTCTTCGACATCGGGAAGTGAGAGAATTAGTGGCAGTGATGGAAATCGAACGATCTACGTGGGGGGGTTGTAACTGTCGACGACGCTCGCACGCGCGCCATTTATCATAGGATAGTTGTACTATGCCTATAATCTTCCCAGGAGTGTACTCAACAACTTCCCAAAGTTTCATGGCGATCGGATGAATGGTGTAGTAGCGCATAAAGGACAAACAGACAGACAGACACACAGACATACCTTCAATTTTATATATATAGATGTGAAGAAGCCCTTAGCCTGACGTGGTGCGGTTTGTTATCAAGACAACCCTGCCCTTATGAGTATGCATTATGTACAACTACACGCTATGTCTCACACTCACTCATCACCATAGCATCTACAACAACTTCATCCCTTACATCATTTTCATGCATACAAGCAGCATTAGGCTGGATTCAGACGACCGTATATCGTCTCGGTTTTCACGCCCTGCCGATATACATCGTCTCTCTCTGCAGGGGGGGAGGCTGGAAGAGCCAGGAGCAGTGCTCTGAGCTCCCCCACCCCCTCTCTGCCTCCTCTGCACTAATTTCAATGAGGAGAGGTGGGACAGGGGGTGGGGCTAATTCTCAGAACTCAGCCCGCCCCATCCCGCCTCCTTTCATTGCAAATAGTGCAGAGGGGCGGAGAGGGGGTGGAGAGGAGGCAGAGAGGGGGCGGGAGCTCAGTTCCTGCTCCTGGCTCTTCCATCCCCCCCCCCCCCCCTGCAGATGAGGACACTGTAGATTGGCTAGGCGTGAAAACCGAGCTGATATACGGTCGTCTGAATCCACCTTAAAACTGCCTCTCTCAATTACACACACAAGCTTACATTGTAAAATGTAACTTTTTTGATCAATCATCAGCGGAATTTCAACAATGATGGTTTCAATTTAACAAATTCCAAACTTAAGTCCTGTGCAATCATGGTACTTCCTCTAATGTATAATAGCAAAGAAGAGCGCTGAGGTGCGCAAGCAGAGAGAATGAGACAATGAAGGGACCTCTACATTGGTTTTTCCTGGGTATTTTGTGTTATTGAAATAGCTGACACCTGTGCATTATGACCATTATTCCTAATTCCACTGAATAGATTTCCTGAGCATGAATACTTAAATGAGGGTATAGGTGTTAGGCCGCTTCCATATGGGCAACGTGAAAATGGCGCGAGAAAATCGCAGCAATTTTGTGACTTTATATCACCACATGCAAGAATTTCCGGGGCAATGTGATGTAACACATAGGAAGGCTCCATAGGGAAACATGGGTTACAAAAAAATTGCAAATCGCATCAGTTTAGAGCATGCCGCGACTTTGTAGTCTTGCAATGTCGCAGGCTACAAAAGATCGCTCGTGTGGAAGAACCCATAGGAAAGCATGGGCTCTACATATATGCGATTTGTATCACTGTCGCATTGCGAAACAATTGCGCGAGAAAATTGCCCATGTGGAAGGGGCCTAAAAGAATGGCCTTTTTTTTTAAATGAACTACTTCTTGTGCTTTACATATCTGCATGAAAGAAAGATTACATATCTGTAGTTCATGATTAGATATCAAATGGATCTATTTGAGATTACGTCATAGTGGGGGTGTTTTATTATGAGAATTAACTCTTCTACTTCTAAGTTTTCTCTTGTTAGTACCTCAATTGGTGGATTGACTCTATTCCATTTCAGACACCTTGGACTTGGGGATGTCAGTATAATGGTTATGTAGAGATTAATTACCACTGCGTCTAGTATACACTTGTTAGTGGTTTAAATCCACATTCGGTTTTTAATAGTGTATGCAGTTTCTTAAAAACGCATGTGTTTTTGAATACAGCATGCAGTTTATGTGTTTTGTTAATTGTGGTTCAAAAATCCTACAAAAAAGGTTAATACAGCCTAAGGGGCTACAAAGACATTTTCACAACTCCAGATTGTGACAAGCAATCAGGAAAATGCTTCTTGGAAGCCCTACTATGAGAGGCAACACATGTGGCTGCAGGATGTCCTGAACATATGGCTAAGCTGTCATTTTCCCTTGTAACACTACTCGGGGTGACCAACTGTTGTATGTGATGGTCCCCCAGACATCCCACCAGCAGTGGGGGCAGTGTGCCGCTCCACAGCAAAGGCAGGATTGAGGGGCTCACCCCGAGGTCTCCAGACATGACCACTGTTAGTGCCCAAGCTAAATCTGGATTTGTCACTGAAGACAACCTGGTTCCACTCCGTAGCAGTCCAATTTCATTGTTCCCGCCGCCACTGCAAAAGGAGGTTATGGTGGATGTGTGTCAAAGGCAGTACACATAATGGATGCTGTGAGACCAAATGTCTTTCAGCTAAGAACCTGGAAATGATTTCCTGATGCTACCTGTCTCTGGATTGTGGACAACGGAACAGTCAGAGCTGCTTGGGCTTGACAAACGATCTTCTCTACTGGTGGTCTGTCAAGGGTGTTCTTAGCCTGGGCGCCTTTTGTGCACCCCAACATCTCCTAATAGTTCAGTCAGAATGGCCCAGGTGGCGTGTAAACGACCATCCAGCCTCTCAAACACTGTTAACTGGGTGAAATCTGTTGCATGGGAGAGACATGTCTAGTGGTCAACAAGCTCTACGCAAGTGTAAAAAGGGGTCCACTACACACAAGTAGCCTCTGAGAGCCTTTTTAACCATTTTAGGGCCTCAGATGGCAAGATTCAGTTATACATTCAAAATGTCAAATTACATATCTAGAACACAACATAGTGAAAATTTATGATAGTGTTATATACAGTCTAAATGTATTACAGCAATGGCAAGAACTTTGATGAAAACCCTTGATGGACTCATTATTATCTCAAATAGAATTGCAAGCTCTAAAAATGTAAAGGGGATTACCACCAAAGACATTTATCCCTATCCACAAGATAGGTGAAAATTGCCAGATCACTGGGGGTCCGCCCGATGGAACTCCCAGTGATCTGGAGGACAGCACCTCTGAATGCTCCCTGTGAATGAAGCAGTGATGCATGTTTGACCACCACTCCATTCACTTCTACGAGATAGAGGGAGATTGCTGAGTGCATCTATCTCTGCCTATCCCATAGAACTAGATGGAGTAATGATTAGGCATGCACACTGCCACTCCAATTACATAGAGCATTTGGGGGCGCTATTCTCAGGATCGCTGGAGGTCCAAATGGTCAGACCCCCAACAATCATCTATTTATCCTCTATCCTGTAGATAGGGAATAAATGTCTTTGCTGATAAAATTCCTTTAAGTTGCTCATACGTATTACATAATCTAATGTGTATGGAGGTCTCATGGTTCCCCCATGATGGCATATGTTAATGTAAAGAAAGGGCAGAAGTGCTAAATTTCAGCATGTCCAAATCGTGTCCCCACAGCAGATAAGCTGCCGCCAGAGGAGTCTGGCAGTGGTTTATTCCCCTTCTGCATTTAAAGAACATGCACACTTAACTGCTTATGGTAAAGTTGGGAGGAATAGCAGTTGGCTGAATGAGCATTCTCCAAAGTACAATCTGAGGGTGGATTCAGATGAATGCAGTTTTCTCCCATTATGCTGGCCGTGCTAATCACGGCCGCATAGCGGGACAAAACGAAAGCACTGATTTCATTAGGATTTCATTGCTTTGCTTTACACTAGCCCTTTTCTCAGACGTTAATACTATGGCCGGGAAAAGATAGGACCTGCCCTATCCTTTCCGCATGTAGTGAATAGGGCAGCACTTATCTTCCCGCATTTTAAAAAAAACTCATCTGCTCTGGTGCAGAGTTTGAAAAGCAGGCAAAGGGGAAGAAATTCTGTGCCGGTGAGTGTAGTTGCGCCTACGCTCGTCTGAATCTACCCTAAATTGCATACTGAGCTTTACTTTCTGAACCCATTAACAGGCAAACTGAGGCTACACAACCATGTCCACAGCGAGCACTAATGGGTTGCTCTTATTTGGTCTTTACAATGGACAAAAGCTACATCACACCACAATGCATCTATAGCAGCTGTCCTGCCACTGATAACATTGTGCTGGTATTGAGTAGTTGCTTGTAAATCATTAGTATTTATAAAGACTCTAGATTTATTACAGCTCAACAATTACCATCTTTCCCTGAAAAACAGAGATAGTTAAGAATGTGTTCAACCCGCCATATAAATTACCAAGTGTTGAAACTGATGATTAAAGACTACTTGACTGATAGAGGGACCTATAAATGCAACTACAAGGTACATAAGTAATGACTGAAAACAGCAAGTGCAAAGGAAGCTTGTACAGCAGAAAACACCAGAGCATAGGAAATGCAGGTTAGTGCATTACTGTATTACATATAAATGTACATGACACAGCCAAGGGATATGATATATAACGGCAAACACCAAAAACTGTCCCAGGGCAAAAAAGTGTCCAGAAAAGCTCACTAAAAAATATGAAACAACTGATGTTGTAGCGAGCAACAAGGGCACTTTTCTTTAAGACATTTTGGGATAAAATTTTGCGGCTGAATATGGGAGATTTCCTAATACTGGAAAGGTTTCGGCGCGTTCATAATTTTGAGGAATATTTGGACCTTATTATTTTTAATGTTACAGTGTTGCTAATACTGAGGAATAGTTACAAGCGTTAATTTTACTACTCTTCTATGAGGTATACCACCAATCCTGGCACTCCTCCGCAACACTACTTTAAAAGGCAAAATTTATTAGCAGTCCCAAAATTTTTCATAAAATATTTGATAAATATGGCTCATACAACATGCACTAGTTTTCAAGACCCTCTTACATTCACCTAAATGGAATTCACACTTCCCAGCACATATTCATAGACCCAAACTCACCCAACAGAGGCCTTAATAATCGATATCTTGAGAATAGGGGTCCTGTGTCCCACTCTTCTCATCACTGCCAAGATGCTTTTCCCACCCGCAGTGATGTCACAGGAAATGGAGCAATGGCTGAGGAAAGGGCAGACGGAAATACCTGAGCACTTGCTGATCAACTATCCCCACAGTCCCACTGAAGATGAATAGGGCAGCAGCGCGCTTGCACATCTATTCATTCACCTCCGCAAGATTAAAGTAAGTCCTATTCATACTTATGCTGCTGTCACAGAGAATACTATGCTATTCTGTCCTCCAAAACTGATAGAAATGAATGAAAACAATATATGTAAATGTTGTGATATGTATGTGTGTATATATCTATGTGATTGTTCCCAGCAAGAGAAACCAAGTAATCTTGTAGATATGATACCTTTGAATGGCTAACAAAAATACATGATGTTATAGCAAGCTTTCAAACCTTTCCGGGTTCTTCCTCAGGCATAATGGAATAGATCACCAGAGGCATGCATATAACAAGACACAGACACGATGTGATTAATTTTCACTTTGTGACTTGAAATTGCCTTTTAATATGGTGACTTTCATATTTTCTCTTTTGTGCCTGTGACTAGAAAAGTGCTCGGCCACAGGTAATTCTGTCTTTCTCTGTTTAATTGTATGGTGATGCGATCTCATCCTCGCTTTCAGTTTATGTCCTGTTTCTCCAACATAAAGGCCCCCATTAGGACATTTACTGCGCAGGATCAGGTACACAGCATTGGACGTGGAACATGGGAATAGCCCCGGGATCTTATAGTCCTGCTGTGTGTTGGGGATCTGCATCCTGTCTGTGGTCCGTATATGTGAGCAGGTCTTGCAGCTCCTTTCATTACAGGGATAAGTTCCTTTTTGTGTGTCCGAGGGCAATGCACTCCTTTTATAAAGTTCCTCAAATTAGGATGTTGCCTGTAACATAGGAGGGGCTGGTCGGGGAATATGTGTAGGGTATGATTTCCTTGCAGTTTTCCTTAGTACCTCTAGCTGTGAATTGAAGGTCACTACTAGATGTAGACGATCGTTTTCTTCCTTCTGTGTATTGCAGTAGTTGATTCCTGGGTATCCTGGTGGCTCCGGTGATTTGGTCATCTATGTAAATATTAGGGTAATTATATGCATGTGTAAGTATATAATGAGTATATGTTTGTGTATATTGTGTAAGTGTGTGTAATCTAATTTTTTTATTACATTGGAGGTATATGCTCAGTGAACTCCCAAATGCATACCCTTCAACGGAAAATTTCAAAGCATGCCACTGTATCGTCATGTAGTGGCATACATCGGACATTGACATCCATTGTAAAAAAAAACTAAACATTTTTTACTATGCTTCTTTGCATTGGAAAATATAGTAGATACAATGCCACATACAGTGAATACTAAAGGACTCTATTTTGGCAGAAGCTGGGTGCATGGGAACCTATGAGTGAATCGGAAGTATATGTTATGGAATACTCACAACGTACGTATACCTCCAACAGCCAAAAAGGAGATGTGAACAGAGCCCGTGTACAGCTCATGTTGCATTATTTGTACTTTATATGTCAGGAGGATTTGTGTTAGATCTGTGGAATAGATGGAAACTGGGTGCTCTGAATCAATTCCTCTGGTGGGTCCAATGTACCCCAGTCCAACACTAGACGTAAGCTGTGAATAAAGTGTAAACAAGCCATTACATCACAATGACAGATCTGCTTTAGGCTGGGCTCACACAAGAGTGTTGATATAGCATATTCCACGTGTTTTGCCCGAAATACGAGTGCAAGAAAACTCACAGCATGTTCTTTCTGAGAGCATATTACATGCACATACACTGCGTGCCGTGCGTGTATATCTTGCAGCATGCACGCTGCGAGAAACAGTTGTGTGAGCCCGGCCTCATGGATTGCCAAAGTTTAGTGCAGCTTCAGACAAGTGTTAGTACAAATACATTCGCAACATCGTATTTGCACACGTTTGAAAAGCTGTTAATTAGGGTGTTGCTCATGTCAGCGCTTATTTCTTATTACATTTTGCATGCGCACTCCCTTTCCGTGGAATTGATTGGCTATTAAGTGAGGTCCAGCTGTCTTATTTTCCTGCATTTTGCACAGTGGCACATCCTTCCTCTTGCTGCGCAAAACGCTTTTTTTGCGCACTTGTTAGAATTACCCATTGTAATCAATGGGTTCTATTCTCTGTGTTCCACGCTCGCAGATTTTGCATACACAAAAATGTTCTCAAACACGCCCTTCTGAAGGAGACTTTATCAGCATATTTTCAATATAAACTTTTAGAGAAAAAACTTCAACTAAGCATCTTGCATCCACTAGATGTCAGCATTGTTCCAAATGAAAAAGGTTTTAGTTTAATTCGGTAAGCTAAGCCATTTGCAGGATATTCATTGCATGCTCATTCACACGTCTGCTAGCTATGCCAAAGCCGGAAAAATTTCAAATTCCATTTATAAATTCCATTTGCACAGACTCCAGGGGCTAATACACAGCCAACACAAATTTCATCAAGGAAGACCTTATTGATAGATTATCCAGTTCCTGACAAGCAAGTTTTAATTTTTCCTTTTTATAATTTTTTGGCTGTATGGGAGTTGTTTTTTTACCAAATAAGTTGTATTTTTCAATAGCACATTTTAAAGTGTTATATAATGTATTTTCAAAAGGAAAATAAATTGTGGGATAGAATGGAAAAAAAAATGCAATTCAGACAATGTTTTTGGGTAATATATTTTATGATGTTCACTGTGTGAGGGCTATTTCAGACGACTGTATATCGGTTTTCACGCCGAGCCGATATAAGGTGTCCTTGTTTGCAGGGGGAGAAGGATGGAAGAGCCAGGAGCAGGAACTGAGCTCCCGCCCCCTCTCTGCCTCCTCTCCGCCCCTCTGCACAATTTGCAATGGGGAGGGACGGGGCAGGGCTAATTTGCAGAACTTAGCCCCACCCCCGTCCCGCCTCCTTTCATTGCAAATAGTGCAGAGGGGCAGAGAGGAGGCAGAGAGGGGGTGGGAGCTCAGTTCCTGCTCCTGGCTCTTCCATGCTCCCCCCCACCCCCCGCAGATGAGGACGACGTATATCGGCTCGGCGTGAAAACCGAGCCGATATACATTCGTGGGAATGCAGCCTTATACTGACAATGAGGGCGGCTTCAGGCGAGCGAGCTTGAGCATGCTTTTGCGCAGTGAATAGAACCCATTATTTTCAATGGGCTTATTCACACTTTTGCTTTTGCAAACGCGACATGCTATATTTTTGTATGTATTTGCACACCTAAGGCACTTTCAGAGAAATTTCACGGTTAGATCGATAACATCAGGGACTAATTAGGCTACACAGGCACTTCAATCATGGTGCGGGTGTGTCCTGCGCCGATGTGAAAGGTCCCTGGCAGCACAGAAAGTACAGTAAAATGTGCTAATCTGCATGTCCCAGCTCAAAAAGTCACGCTACTGCAAGCGTTTTTGCGCTTACACTGAAGCTGCCCTGACAGACATAATGAGATACTGGAAGTAGTAATATCATATGAGTTCTGCTCCTCAATAAACTATTCGCTTATTACAGATGTCTGATCAGGGCCAGCTCCCTACTATGGGAGTCACATGACTAAGATTCATTACTATGGACAGACCAGTTCATTCTACTATGTGAATAGTGCCATTGCACTGATAAAAAGAAGGTATGACAGCAGAATTTTAAAAGCGTTCTCCGGAACAGGACCTATTCTGAGGCTGGGTCATTAATAGTAAATCAGGGATAGAATGGGGAAAAAAAATGCAATTCAGACAATGTTTTTGGGTAATATATTTTATGATGTTCACTGTGTGAGGGCTATTTCAGACGACTGTATATCGGTTTTCACGCCGAGCCGATATAAGGTGTCCTTGTCTGCAGGGGGAGAAGGATGGAAGAGCCAGGAGCAGGAACTGAGCTCCAGCCCCCTCTCCACTATTTGCAATAGGAGGGAGCGAGATGGGGCGGAGCTAAGTACCAGTGTGTAGCTCCACCCCCACCCCTCACATTGTAAATAGTGGCAAGGGGCCGGGGAAGGGGTGGGAGCTCAGTTCCTGCTCCTGGCTCTTCCAACCTCCCCCCCTGCAGACAAGGACACCGTATATCGGCTCGGCGTGAAAACCAAGCCGATATACGGTCGTCTAAATAAGCCCTGAAACTGACATGTGAAAGGAGTTGTCCACTCTTTGTAGTATTTATAAGGCTGGAGTCACACGAGACAGAATTCCAGCGGAATTCTCGCGAAATGGCGGCACCAAAAAACGCAAGAATTCAGCTGTAAAAGCACAGCTTAAAGCCCACGGTCTTTAGCCGCGGGTTTTGGAGCGGTTTCGCTGTCGGCATTCCACTGCGGCTTTTTCTCCCCACAGAGTGGAGAGAGGCCGCTGCAGAAATGACAAGAGAATTGACGTGCTACGTCTTTGTTTTCTGCGCCGTATGGCCATTTCCTCGCAGTTTAGCCGCAGCGTGTGGTTGAGATTTTTGCAAAATCTCGTCCACTTTGCTGGCTAATCCCGGGATTAGGAGCCGCAGGCGGAATTGGAATTGGACGTTCCGCGTGGAAATTCCGTCCCATGTGAACCCAGCCTTACTGTTTTTTTGAACTCAGTAGGAGCAGTGCCTGCAATACCAAACAGCCACTGCAATATAGACAACACCATCTGCTTCCAGCACTGTCTGCACTTTTACAGTGGGCCCAGTGATCAGGAGTTTCTGAGCACCGATCAACTACTGATTTACTATTAACCCCTTCCCGCTGCAGGGCGTAAGTTTACGTCTTGGCAGCCTGGTACTTCCCGCAACAGGGCGTAAACTTACGTCCTGGAGATAGCGCGGGATCACATATGATCTCGTGCTATCCCGCAGCCGGAGCCGGCTGTCAGTCACAGCCGGCGTCCCGCTGCTACAGCGGGGGGGCATCGGAGTTGCGCCCCCGCTGTTAACCCCTTCCCTGCCGCGATCTAAGTAGATCGCGGCAGGGAAAGAGTTCACAGAGGGAGCGCGGCTCCCTCTGTGTCTCCCGCCGGAACTCGCGATGTCATCGCGAGAGCCCGGCCTGTCACCATGGCAACAGGACGCCAGACACTGGCGTCCTGTATTGCCTATGCCTAGGATCGCTGTATAAGCGATAAGGCATGGGAGAGCAGTAGCTCTCCCATGCCTTATAACAGCGATCATCAGGGCAGTGATTAAAGTCCCTCAGAGGGACTCAAATAGTGTAAAAAAAACAAAGATTAAAAAAATGAATTAAAAAAAAGTAAAAAAAAGAGTAAAAAAAAACATTTTTTTTATGCTTTTTCTCAGATTAGCATAAAAAAAGGTAAAAAAAATAAATAAAATCCCACATATTTGGTATTGTCGCGTCCGTAACGACGCGTACAATAAGTTGCACATGCTTTTGACTGTGCATGGAAAAAAACGCTTAAAAAAACACTAAAAAACTGAGGCAAAATGCTAATTCTTAGCATTTTGCCTCACTAAAAACGCAATAAAAGTGATCAAAAAAGCCATATGTACCCCAAAATGGTACCAATAAAATCTACAGCTTGTCTCGCAAAAAATAAGCCCTCATAGAGTGCCGTACATCAAAAAATAAAAAAGTTACAGGACTTTGAATGCAGCGATTTAGAAAAAAAAAAGATTTCCAAGAAAAAGGGTTTTATTGCAGAAAAGTGGGAAAACCTAAAAAAAATGTAAGAATTTTGGTATCGTTGTAACCGTACCGACCCGCAGAAAAAATGGAATGTCTCATTTATGCTGCATGATTAACGCTGTAAAAAAAAAAAAAAAAAAATCTATGGCAGAATTGATGCGTTTTCTCTCCCTGCTATCATTAAAAAAAATAAAATAAGTTTTACAATATAGTCTATGTACCGAAAAGTGGCACCGATAAAAACTACAGTTCGCCACGCAAAAAACAAGCCCTCATACGGCCGCGTCGACGGAAAAATAAAAAAGTTATGACTTTTGATAAACGGAGAAGAAATCCGCAAAAAATTGTTGCGTCCTTAAGCTCAAAATAGGCCATGTCATGAAGGGGTTAATGACCCAGCCTCAGAATAGGTCCTGTTCCGGAGAACGCTTTTAAAATTCTGCTGTCATACCTTCTTTTTATCAGTGCAATGGCACTATTCACATAGTAGAATGAACTGGTCTGTCCATAGTAATGAATCTTAGTCATGTGACTCCCATAGTAGGGAGCTGGCCCTGATCAGACATCTGTAATAAGCGAATAGTTTATTGAGGAGCAGAACTCATATGATATTACTACTTCCAGTATCTCATTATGTCTGTCAGGGCAGCTTCAGTGTAAGCGCAAAAACGCTTGCAGTAGCGTGACTTTTTGAGCTGGGACATGCAGATTAGCACATTTTACTGTACTTTCTGTGCTGCCAGGGACCTTTCACATCGGCGCAGGACACACCCGCACCATGATTGAAGTGCCTGTGTAGCCTAATTAGTCCCTGATGTTATCGATCTAACCGTGAAATTTCTCTGAAAGTGCCTTAGGTGTGCAAATACATACAAAAATATAGCATGTCGCGTTTGCAAAAGCAAAAGTGTGAATAAGCCCATTGAAAATAATGGGTTCTATTCACTGCGCAAAAACATGCTCAAGCTCGCTCGCCTGAAGCCGCCCTCATTGTCAGTATAAGGCTGCATTCCCACGAACGTATATCGGCTCGGTTTTCACGCCGAGCCGATATACGTTGTCCTCATCTGCGGGGGGTGGGGGGTAGCATGGAAGAGCCAGGAGCAGGAACTGAGCTCCCACCCCCTCTCTGCCTCCTCTCTGCCCCTCTGCACTATTTGCAATGAAAGGAGGTGGGACGGGGGTGGGGCTAAGTTCTGCAAATTAGCCCCGCCCTGTCCCTCCCCATTGCAAATTGTGCAGAGGGGCGGAGAGGAGGCAGAGAGGGGACGGGAGCTCAGTTCCTGCTCCTGGCTCTTCCATCCTCCCCCCTTGCAGATGGGTAGGACGTATATCGCTTGGCGTGAAAACCGAGCCGAGATACGTTCGTGAGAATGCAGCCTAAAAGTAGTTCATATATGTTTATCCCTGTCTACTTTGTCTGGTGTTTTTTTCTAGTTATCTTCATTAACAACAACATGAAAACAGTACCTGAAGACAGCAGTGTGTTTTAACAGCTGTTTTAACCTTTAACTCCTTCCCAACATCCGCTGTACATGTATAGTGGATTTTAGGTGTTGCTGTATGGAGCAAGCTTCAATCCTGGGTTTTTACCATTGTGGCAAAGCAGTACACAGAATGGCCTGCAGAGGGCTGTAAAACAGGCATTCTGTATGATAATCAGCATGGACAGCTGTATGGGTGTGTCTGCTGGAGATAAAACCTCCAAACACTCTGAGCCAAGGTACTGCTACTGAAGCTACTCTGTGGGAGAAAAGCTGGGGGAGGCTGAAAGCCTGAGGTCCATAGCAGACCAGGCTGTGGTACGGCCACAAGTCTGGCAGGGAAAGACGCCCCCAGACTGACACCCTGTTTGGGTGCACTGTTGGGCAAGGCGGCAACATGTAGTGGTTCTAAGCCACTATGATAGATAGGAGAGCATCCTATGTGAGTTAGTAGCCAGACAGCTTGAATTTCAGTTAACCCTTTCCAATCCAATTTGTATCCTGGTTTTCCTAGGGGGCTTACTCTTTTTCTGCCGTTATACAACGGCACCATCTGCTGGCTAAAGCCAGCACTGCATGAGGTGACACGTTGGATAGGCTCTGACGGCAGAGAGGTTGGCAATATACAGTAAGAAAACCCCGACGGATGTCTTCCAACATCGGAGCTGTACAGCCTTAAATCATAATGTCTTCAGAGGTCAGACAGTGGATTGGAAAGGGTTAATGCATGTGTGCACTGTGACTAAAGAACAGTGCGAAGAGTTGTTACTTTTGTATCTATTATTTACTGCCAAATAAAATAGACTTCTTGAATTTTAACAGCTACTCTGATCTGGATATAGGTTCCTGAAGTGCAGCCACCTAGAATATATATTTTTTTCCTTTGGCTATTTGCTTTAATGACCAAGGTATTCTATTACTTTGGGCTGTTCCATTTGTGCTCTCCATTTCTAGGTGCTCTGAGCAACAAGGTGTTTGCCAGGATGTAGCTAGAGGCTCATGGGGCCGATGCAAAAGTTTATCTTGGGGCCTTCCAACTTCTCTTAACCCCTTAACACAGAGGCGGAACTTGAAGCTTCTGGGGCCCAATACAAATCCTGTAACAGGGCCCCAAGTATAATGCTTTATTCATACTGAGCTCCCTATATGAAGAACCAAGGCCTTATGGACCCCCTAAGGCTCGAGGGCCCGGGTGCAACCACATCCCCTGCATCGCTTATAGTTACGCCAGTGGTGTTTGCTGGTGGCAGTATAGAGTTTTTATAACAGCCTTCCACAAGTGTGACGGCCTGATTGTTTATCAGACCATCTACTCCAGGTGAGTCTTTTCTATCCATTTGTCCTTTACCAACATCCTGTAGTACTGTCTTGTTTCTGATTACACATTGTTTAATGTCCTTTTAAAAAATGGACCAGAATTAATGCCGAGAAATTAATGTAAGAGTCCTCCTATAACCTGGATGTCCTGCCAGCTTGGAGTCGTTTCCACAGGTTAAAAATAGGAGACCTTTGAGCTGCTGGAATAAACGTTTTCCCTGGAGGTATGTCTTGGAGATGTGTGGCATTTCTCAGGATCTATAATAAACTAAGGCTATCATCTGAGGCATGAAAGAAACTGGATAGAGTAATGGTTTTTATCTTTTTTTGCAAGGAAGAAGTGTAACAAGAAATTAAGCCTGCCAAAGAAGAGCGAACAGCAAGTTTGACAGAGGTTAAGACATTGTGTGGACTGCATATACGTCAGATTCCCGTGGTCAGTGTAAATAAAAAAAAAAATGAGCAGAATCCTCCAGCAGATGTGTCCATTCCTCCAGGGTAAGTTCAATTGCAGTAATTTGCGATGGACAATTGTATAATTTCTCACTGCCAGGGTGAACAGCTTAAAGAAGAAACTGCAGGTTACATTTGTAACACCCCAATAGACTTACGGTTGGTATCTCCGGAGGCATTTTGTTGTCACGGTGACGCCACACTCTATTTGGACACTCCGGATGGTATGCTGCAGAAATAACGGAGACGAGTCCAGTATAGTTTAGTAAACTGAGAGTGAGCAGTTTTACTAACTTTGGTATTGGTAAACAATGGGTTAACTTTACAACTTTCTGTGGAGGACTTTATCTCAGGTGAACAAGGATGCAATATAAGACTGGCAAGATACATTAAGATTGATTTGATGATTCGCTGGTTTTCAATGCTCTCTCTATTATTTAGCTGATGACTGATTTACTAGACAATTTTCCCCACTAGTGAAGTTAGATGAACAGATTTAAGTTTGCTTTAACTGAAGGTATATTAGTGAAGCAGAGAGACTAGTGACTATGTGCTGATCCTGGCTTTGGTTTTCACAGGGTAGCTGTAACTCACTGTTTGATGAAGATCCTTGAAAGGGTCTTCTGGAACTCTGCTGTAGAATAGCAAGGGAGCAGGTTGTGCACCACACTCTATCTCGGCTAGGAATAACTCACAGCATACTCCTCCTCTCCGACTACAAAACTGCAATCTTCTTCTTTAACTCTCCTGGTTGAGTCTGCTAATTGCATTGCGTCACTTCCTTTTATCATCTCTCTCTCTACCCGCACTCTTGCATAGGGACTTGCATGTTTGTTTCCAACCCTTGGGGCTCTGCACCAGTGGGATTAAACCTAACTGTCAGCCAATAAGAGGCCAGCTGATGCAAGTGATGAGCTCTAGCTTACAGTAGAAGGGGAGACACAGGTTGTGTCTTTAATTCTGGGTGTCCTAAATTAAACCATGCAAATTTGTTTTGCGGGTCTTTTGGTTCAGAAAACAAATTGCAGCATGCTCCATTTCAGTTTGGTTCCTGCATGGATGGGTTCCATTGAAGTCAATGGAAGCCATCCAATCTGTGGCCTATCTGCAATTGCATTGCAGATGGGCCACGGATTCCACTGGAGAGCAGGAGTTTAAAAAAAAACGGCACTTCCACACACATCCGCAGTACAAAACAAAGAAGACCACATCAGACGGCCACATCAGGGTTGAATTTTGCTGCCGGCTCCCGCATGCGGAATCCGATCGGCCCGTGCACATGTGGTCTAAGGTATTATGCAGGGCTATTCATGCGTGGTGGAGAACAAAACATTAAGTGGGGGAAGTTCAAATTCTTTTCAGCTAGTCTGTATAGTAGCACTAATCACTCCAGCACCTGTGTGTAAGAGGTCCTCCCAAAAGATTTGAGCAACTGAGCATGTTTAGCTCTATGATACCACCCTGATCTTAGTGTACACAGGTGGCAGAGGTTTCCTGCTAAAGTGCAGGCCAGCCAAAAAGAACTGGAGCTTCTTCCTACCAGCACTGATCACATTAGATTGAAGCTTTGAGAAGGAATTAAAAGAACACCAGGGAGCGCCATAACAAGTATGAACCACCAATATCTAGATAGAGGTGCATTTTTTTTATTACTTCAATAAAACATGCAAAACGTTTTTTCTAATAGAGAAATGCAATGCTGAATGATGGGACAATCCTTTTAAGTTGACGAACCGAAACAAAGACACGGGCTTTCCTTGTCTTACCCACTGTAGCTTCAGTTCTTGAGTTGCAAGACATAGGTAACAGGACCTTGTTCCCCTGATACATTTGGGGTCCCAAATGGGAGATCCTCCACCCATAAGACATTTATGGCATTTTTATGTGGATAGGGTTGAGCAAATCTAGGAAAATTTAGTGTGCTTGCACTTGATGGATGGGTGAATTTCTTACTTTGGGAGCTATACTACCACATATAACGCAATGCAAGCTTGCTTTAGTTTATGAGAGGAAATTCTAATCTTGCCTGTCAGTTTACTCATCTCTAACTGGGATTATCATGAGACAGAAACACTTTAAACAAAGGCATCTTTAAAATGCCCATTAAGGAAACTAGTTGACTGATACAAAGTATAGTAGGCAGCCCTTCAATACCTGTATATATACACTGTGAGTAGAAATCACTGGTATATAAAAGTTTCATATAGTGATTGTGTATAATATTTGTTTTATAATTTTGTCATTATGTTTTTTCTTTTTTACCTCACTAGAAGTGACCTTCAAAATGCAACATTTGTCAACATGGAAAGCCCTTATACCCTCGGCATAAATAAATGAAGAACGAGCTGACTACATTTATAGCTATGTGGAAGAGATTCAGCCACAGCGGGTTGTTGATTGGGACTCTTAAGAGAACACAAGATATATTAGGCCACTTGCTTGTTATTTACACTCTTGTGCTGGGAGCTCTGCTATGTTCTAAGTTCATGGTTAATATGTTGCTTCCCAATGCTAAAAATTGACTGAAGACAAAGCTGCCATCATCGGTGTATGTATAAATCCTGTAGAATTAACTATTTGTAGTGAGCTTTGTTTTTTTATAATCCATGTAGAGTCCAAGTCTACTAGCTGACATTGTATACAATCACATAGGAATGGATTGTCATTGTCTCAATTATTTATATATACATATAAACTAAAAAGGGCCATGCCATTAAAAGATGAGTTATTAAAAAGCTTTTTGAAATAAAAAAAACAGTCAAGACTGAATATTTATTCACATCCTCTGTGTCCTCATACCTCCTTTTCTAAAGTACCTGACTGACCAATGCAAAACCTTTCAATTTGTGTGTGAATATGCAAGCATTTATCCAATGTTTCGAAACAAGGGCTGGAACTAGTCATTTTTGTGTCCTAGGCAGGTAAGGAAATTTGTACCCCATAAACCCAAATATCAATTCAAAATGTTAGCAACTGGGTCATTGGTGAGAGGACAGATTAATGGAAACATCATTGTTGGTCTATGTAAGTGAAAGGGTTAATTGGCAGATTTCTGAATCAAGTATCCGGTATCCAGTTGTTTACTTATCTTAGGCTCCAGAACTATATGTGCCCTAATTACTGATCTACAACTAGATCTGGGTGTGCAGGGATCCTGCTATATGGATGGACAGTTTTGAGTGGAAACGTCAGGTTCCAAGATTCCAAGAAGAGATGTGATGAGCATCGCCAGAAATTGTTTTAACATATGATTGTTGGACTGGCCCTAGCTTCAGTCATTATTGAAGTCTAGTGTCTTCAGTTCCCACTAAGCCCCCCTCCTCCCTATACTTTACTGTGCTTGGGATGGGACTTTTACGGACACAGCATTACCAAATATGTATTTTTGTTTTATTATTTAGATGATTTTATTATAAATATGGCAAAAGGTTTTTCTTTTAAACTTTTATTATTTTTTTTAAATAATTAGTAAAACTTTTTAAAACTAATACTTACTTTTTTAGTCCCCATAGGGGGAAAGAAATTGCAATGCTAGCTTGATAGGTACTCTGCAATGGCAGCCCTAAGGCCCTCCTGAAGACCCCCGGCTGCCATGCCAAATCACTTTTTTATCGTGGGGGGCAGTGCGGGACCCTCGAATATCAGGCAGGGCATTTAAATGCTGCTGTCAGAATTGACGGTGGCATTTAACCCTTTCCAATTCACTGTCTGCCCTCTGAAGACATTATGATTTAAGGCTGTACAGCTCCCATGTTGAAAGACATCCGTCGGGGTTCTCTTACTGTATATTGCCAGCCTCTCTGCTGTTAGAGCCTATCCAACGTGTCACCTCATGCAGTACTGGCTTTAGCCAGCAGATAGTGCTGTTGTATAATGGCAGTAAAAGAGTAAGCCCCCTAAGAAAACCAGGATACAAATTGGATTGGAAAGGGTTAAAAGATTTACAGCTCAGATGAGTAGCGCGGCACCTGCGTTGTATGGAGTGAGATCACCCCACGATTCCCCTTCATACATACCCTGAAACTGCAAGATGTAACTGTACATTCTGTAGCATAAAGGAGTTATACAAGCAGGTACTGATTTTTATGTCGGCTGAAACTCAACGACGAGCTAGAACCTCACAATTCTCATTTGAAGGAGATGATAATCATTCAATCTGAATATAACTTTAGGGCCGGTCATCAGATCTCGCCTCTTCAGCTGCATAGGAGTGCTAAGGAGAGCAGAGGCTGGCCAGACAGCAGGAGCTAAATTTTTAAGCAGCGAAAATTAGATGTAGTTCCCCCCTTTTCCACAAGCAATGGGCAGACATTCACTTCATATAGGCAGAGTTTATCAGATATGTGACTAAAGCCCCATTTAAACACACAAATGATCGCTCAATATTTGTCAGAAACTGACAGTTTTGAGAGATCGTTTTGCAGTAGCTACTATTGGGATAATCAGCCCATTAGTAGCTAACTAGCTTCATTTGCGTGTATTTCTGTTCTCTAAATACATCACTATTGTTCTCCAGCGGGACAGCAGCTGAAAGAATCTTATCAGCGTGCGCCCCCTCTTATCAGGGATAAAGAATTTCATGCGGACATGAAGTCAGCGCTAAATGAAAAGTGCACAATGGGCGCACATTTACACACAACGATTATCACGCATAACATGTGGCCCGGCAGAAGATTTCTTATAGCTCTTGGACTATAAAATAACTATAGTCATGTCAGAGACATATATAAATTCACTCTTTGTTAAAAAAAAAATCAAACACTTAGAAGGAGTTGTCATTTTGCTGCAAAACCCAGCATACAGTTACATCACAGGCAGATATACAAATGATTAAGGTTGTGGTGGGATTAGATGAACTGGTCCTATAAAAAGGCTCTGAGGCTACATGTGTGTAGCTACCTCTTTTTCCTCTTGTGTACAGCTTGTTGACCACTAGACGCCTCTACGATGCAATAGAAGAGCTTTAGTTCAGTTACCAGAGTCTGAGACGGACGCATGACCCGGGTATGTTAGACTCATTCCCCTATTATTAAACACTCACTTCCTTACTTAACTACAATAACCACTGAGACCGATTTCTTTGGAAATTTTTGGCCACAGCAGCCAAGTTTATTAAACAAAAAACACATACAATTATTTTAACCTTTTAATACGAGGGGAGGCCCTGGAGGCAACCAAAAATACCAAAATTACCCAAAGGGGGGTCTGGTGTTAAATAAATAAATAAACCCGTACCTTGCCTCCAGCCGTCACCCGCCTCGGAGACACCACTAGCCCCCCTCCACCGGGATGCTAGAAGAACAAAAATACCTTAAGGCCACCCGGGATCCCTTCCCTGGCCTTCTCCCACACACCAGCCCCAACACCATAACACCAGGGTGATAATACCGGTGAGGCCGTCCCCACCAATACTTCCTTTCACCCAACATACCAACTCAGCCTCCAAGGACCCCTCCCCCCGTCCGCCCACGGCTGCCACGACATGTTATACATATCATTTTGCGCCACCTCATCGTTGTACCTGAAAATGCTAAATAATGTAATTAATTCAATCTACAAACCATATCAAGGGAGGGAGGGTGGGACACAGCTAATACCAGATTTTAAAATGGCGCTCCCGCCCAAACTACCCTTTTTATGAGTACTTTTAACCCCTCCCCTTACTTAACCCTTAACCAATTAAATTAAATATAAATAGCCCACTCTCCTATGTCCTTCCCCCCCCTTCCTTTCCCAAACTTACTTTTATTATTTATTAACCCTATCCTACCCGCTCCATTCCCTAACAACCCTGTCATGCAGGGCCTACTCTCATGGGCCCCTGCAGGGCCCGATCCGGCCCCGAGCTTGACCCGGGTATGTTAGACTCATTCCCCTATTATTAAACACTCACTTCCTTACTTAACTACAATAACCACTGAGACCGATTTCTTTGGAAATTTTTGGCCACAGCAGCCAAGTTTATTAAACAAAAAACACATACAATTATTTTAACCTTTTAATACGAGGGGAGGCCCTGGAGGCAACCAAAAATACCAAAATTACCCAAAGGGGGGTCTGGTGTTAAATAAATAAATAAACCCGTACCTTGCCTCCAGCCGTCACCCGCCTCGGAGACACCACTAGCCCCCCTCCACCGGGATGCTAGAAGAACAAAAATACCTTAAGGCCACCCGGGATCCCTTCCCTGGCCTTCTCCCACACACCAGCCCCAACACCATAACACCAGGGTGATAATACCGGTGAGGCCGTCCCCACCAATACTTCCTTTCACCCAACATACCAACTCAGCCTCCAAGGACCCCTCCCCCCGTCCGCCACAGCCAGCAGAACTTACTCCCTAAGTCTGCGCAGCCCCCACAATCGCAGAGCCCTCTCTATCCCCTCTTGGATCGCCAGTGTCCACATATCGGTACCAACCTCGTTGAGGTGTACCCCGTCACTCCTCCAGTAACCCCCATAACCCCCTTCAAGATCATGGTGGCGAATCTTTACCCCTCCATTCCGAACGACAAAATTCGAAATGTGCCTATTAATTTTAATGCGAGCTTTGTTTATCTTTTCTACTGATCTCGCCATCCGCCACGTTTTCCTAGGCAAGATCTCCGACCAAACTATGATCATGTCCGGGAATAACCTTCGCATGCGCAAGAAGTCATGCTGTATATCCCTCCGTATCTCCCTCGCAGGTCTTCCACCCAGGTCATTGCCACCGGCATGCAGCACTAAGATGTCCGGTGCCTTGTCTAGCTCCACAAACCCTTTTACCTCCGGAAGCACCCTGCCCCACATCATACCCCTCATACCAATCCAGCGGATAATCGCGTCATCCCTTGAAAACCCAAGCTGACGGCCTTCTGGTCTCAGCTTAGCTCGATCAGCTGCCCAGAACACAAAAGAGTGGCCGACGATCCAAACCAGCGCTGGATCTTGACCTGTCAAGACAAAACCAAACACAAAGAATCCAATAATCAAATATCCGTTCAAATGTGTATACATACCCCAAAACTGTTTTTTTTTTTTTTTTTTTTTTTTGTGTGTGTGTGTGTCTCATCCTCTATCATTAAACCAACCCTCAGGTCTAATATAGATTTGGTATCTTTTTGATTCCCATCTCCCAATTTTTTGCACCACTGACGGGCTCAAACCCCATTCTGCAGCCTCTGTAGCCGCACCAATCCTAAAAGAATGGGACGAATAACCCACTCTTTCAAGGCCTAACTGCTCCAGCGCCTTTTTCAACACTGCACTAAATTGAAACTTTGATAGGTAAAGGCCATTCCTATGCTGCAATAACGGACCATCCTTTATTACCAAAACTTCCATCAGATTCTTCACACACCCCACCGGACACATACGTGCCCCAGGTACTGACCCCAGGACAATCTTTTTCCCTTTTCCTAATTGGTCGGTCTTGGAGCTTCTCAACCAAATTTCCAACTGGTCCCTCAATAACGTAACATCTGTGCACAGCAGACCGCCCCCCATTTTCGTGCTGGGTGATACCAACTCACTGATACGAAAAGCCCCGAAAAAGGCTAAGGAGAACGCTGCCTTAAACAAACTTGATTCAAATGAGTTGTGACAAACCACCTCCAATGCCTTCCCCAAATTCTCCAAAACGGCAAAAGATATCGGCCGTCTACCATCTTTTCCCCGTTTTCCTTTTCTAAAACCTTTTAAAGCTTGCCGTACTATAAACTCTTTAGTAACATCCCTCCAACCTTGCAATTTAAAATTAAACGCTATGGCCGCCATAATGCGATCCACCTTAGCCACTGACCAACCGCTACTAGACGCCTCACTCAATAACCATAACAACGCCCCTGTCCTATCTTCATCACTATGGACTTCCCCCAAAATTCCCACCCAACGTTCCCACTCCTTCCATGCCGAATCATACGCTTTCCGCGTATTCTCAGCTAAAGATCGTCTTATAAGGTGCTCCGCTGCACGTCTACCAGACTCCAAAGTTCTTGAGGGCATCGAATTCCTTCCTCCTCCGCATCCGGCACCAATGTTCGAAAACGCTCCCACTGAAAGCGAGAAATTGAGTCAGCAATGGCGTTCTCAATCCCCGGAACATGCACAGCAATTATCCATGTGTTAAGTGACAAACACAACAAAACCAAATGCCGTAACAAGTCCACCACTGGGGGCGAGTGCGCACTTAGTGCGTTGATAGCTTGCACAACCCCTAGATTGTCACAACAAAACCTAACTTTTTTATTACGAAACCAATCTCCCCAAATTGCCACTGCCACGACAATGGGGAATAACTCTAACACCACCAGATTTTTAACCAAACCTGCTTCCACCCATTCCTTTGGCCATGCCGCCGCACACCATTGTTTTCTAAAGATTGCACCAAAACCTGTGCCCCCTGCGGCATCAGTGAACAGTTCCCAATCCACATTATCAACCCCTTTTTCCATCATAATTGACCGCCCATTATATTTTCCAAGGAATGACAGCCAAACTGATAAGTCAGCTTTCATTTCCTTTGTGACCCTAATGAAATGGTGAGGAGATTTAACTCCCGCCGTTGCCCTAGCCATTTTTCTACTAAAGACTCGCCCCATGGGCATAATCCTGCAGGCAAAATTTAGTTTCCCTAATAAGGATTGCAGATCTTTAAGCGTCACTTTTCTGCTTGACTGTACCTTAAGTAGATCGTGCTCCAAAGAAGACAACTTCTCTGGCGGCAAACGACACTCCATGGCCACAGTGTCAATTACAATTCCTAGAAAACTCAAACATGTTGTAGGGCCTTCCGTTTTTTCCGGAGCCAATGGCACACCGAAATGACATGCGACCCATTGCACCGTGTCCAGAAGGTTCTTGCAAATATCATTATTTGCCGGCCCTATACACAAGAAGTCATCTAAGTAATGGATGACAGACTGAATCCCTGCCACGTCACAAATCACCCACTCCAAAAAAGAACTGAACGCTTCAAAGTAAGCGCATGAAACTGAACACCCCATTGGTAGACATCTGTCCACAAAAAACATCCCCTCCCAATAACAACCCAGCAAACGACAACTGTCTGGGTGCACCGGCAACAAACGAAATGCTGATTCAATATCAGTTTTCGCTAGCGTCGCCCCCATCCCATACTTGCGTACCCATTTTACGGCTGCATCAAACGATGTGTATACCACCGAACAGAGTTCTGGGTCGATCCCATCATTTACTGATGCCCCTTTTGGGTACGACAAGTGATGAATGAGCCGAAATTTGTTCGGCTCTTTTTTAGGGACCACCCCTAGCGGTGACACCACAAAATCCTCCCAAGGTGGGGTCTCAAATGGGCCCGCCATTCTACCTAAACTAACCTCCTTAAACAATTTTTCATGCACAACCTCCCTATGCTCCGCCGCCGACTTCAAGTTTTTCAACGAAAACGGAACTTGATGCCTTGGTTGCGGTATCCTAAAACCCTGTTCAAAACCTTCAAACAAAAATAACCCCTTTTCTTTATCCGGGTATCTATTTAGATAGGGGACCATCCTTTGAAGATTCACCGGTGTCATCCCTTTTCCAATTGCTTCCCCCCCCTTTTCCCTTATCCTTTCTGAAGCAGCGAGAGGCGCCGTGAGATGCGCCTTCACAAACTGAGCAGACGTGCTTGAACTTGCATGTCGCTCCAAATTTACATTTTCCCTCATTAAATTGCCAGCAAACTCCTGGCTTTTTACCTCCTGCTTGTCCCCCCTGTTGTCCGCTCCCAGAAACCCCACTTGTGCCGGCTGTGCCGGCTCCTCCCTGAAAGGGATGCCCGTGTCTAACCGGGGCCATCACTCTAAGCCATAGACCGATGTCCTTATGGTCCCATCGGATGCTGGGCCTAACCGACTTCCGCTGACGAAATTGTTCGTCATAACGGAGCCAAGTTTGCCCCCCGTATGTACGGTACGCCTCTCCAATCGCGTCCAGGTAACAGAATAAACCTGAACAATTCTCTGGATTCTTTTCGCCAATAACGCTCGCCAATATTGCAAACGCCTGTAACCAATTCTGAAAAGTTTGCGGGATCAATCGCCACCGCCTCTTTTCTTCTTCCTCCTTCTTGTATTCCGTCCTTTTTCCCTTTTCTAGATTAAATTTTTCCAACGGGAGTAGAGAGAATATCTCCACGTACTCGTCCCGCCAGATCTTTTCTTTGATCTCTTTTTTCAGGTGTGCCCCCAAAGGACCCTCAAAGCACACATACACCTCTCCCTTAGCCTTGTCATCAAGCCGCACTGCATTCCCGTCCTTCTCTGTCTGAACGGCGACTGTTACCCCTGACGTTGCCGATGCTGTACTGACCGGCTGACTATGCATTAATGTCCCTGCATCATTTGCCGAACCGGCCCCCCCCCTTGCTAGCCAAGCCGCCACAGGCGACGGACCACTCAGGCCCCTTGACGCTAACCCCCTTTCACACCTTACCAAGATTTCCCGCACATTACCCAATAACTGACTTAGATCAGCCTCACTGTTGCCCCCCCCCCTTTCTCTATCACCTACTCCCCCAACCCCCACATTACCGCCAGCATGGATTATATCACTCTCTTGCATTGTATTGCTATCTTGCATCACATTTCTACAATGCATAACACTTCTACCCCGCACTGCGTCTGACATTACATTTCTATCATGCAATATATCACTATCCTGCATAACATTCCTATCATGCAATACATTACTATCCTGCATAGCATTTCTATCTAGCGATAAAGACAAATATGATAACATTTGCTCACCAGGCCGCATGGGCGCTGTGTCCCCACCAGCCGTACTGCGCGGATCCTGTAGAATCTCCGTCCTCCTGTACGCCATGGAGTCCTCAACGCGACCCGAGCCACCCGGATGCTCGTGCTGTGTCGGCACCATAACGGCCGACCTGATAAAGCCCCTTGATGGTCCTGCAGCTGCACTGTCGCCTGACAAACTCCTCTCACTGGTGCGCTCAGCCGAACGCACCGTTGCCCTGGGCAGATTTTCATGTTGCTGGTCATCTTCCATACCCGGCCCTGCTCTCCTTGAGCCGACCGTCCTGCCTCTAGATCCTCCCTCAGATGGCCCCTCGCGCGCCTCACGCTGCCTGGCTGGCACCCGGACCGGTGCATCATCCAAGGCACCAGCCGTTGCTTCTCCTGTGGCTCTCATTACAGGCTCCGCTAGCCCCGCCCCCCGAGGAGAGCGGGACCTGCGAGAAGCCGTTAACCCAGGCCGGCTTGCCGGATTCCTCCTGACCGGTCTATCACTGGCTCCCTTTGCTCTGGGAGCAGGACGACCGGCCAAAGGGTCCCCAGAGGGGCTCCTGTACCTGCGCCTGGGTAGTGGCTCATTCTCCTCCGCTATGAGCCTTGTCGGAGGACGGGTCCTGCGCGCGCGCCGCGCTCTCCCACTCAACTCAGACGTCGCCGCTGCTCCTGCCTCTGCCGCTGGACCCGATGTTGCCGCTGAAACGCTCAGCATGCCGGCTACCTCCTGCTGTAGCCACCCTGCCGGGTGGCGCTCCGCTGCTGCCCTCAGCTGCTCTAACACTTCCTCAACCGAAGCCATAGTAAGTCTCCCTGCTTTCTTACTCTGATATCACTCTGGTATGTCACACAGCTAATACCAGATTTTAAAATGGCGCTCCCGCCCAAACTACCCTTTTTATGAGTACTTTTAACCCCTCCCCTTACTTAACCCTTAACCAATTAAATTAAATATAAATAGCCCACTCTCCTATGTCCTTCCCCCCCCTTCCTTTCCCAAACTTACTTTTATTATTTATTAACCCTATCCTACCCGCTCCATTCCCTAACAACCCTGTCATGCAGGGCCTACTCTCATGGGCCCCTGCAGGGCCCGATCCGGCCCCGAGCTTTATTGGAATGCAAGAAAATGGATGCTTGTATTGACTAATTGCCCGCCACCTGGGCCGTTCTGACCAGACTGTTAGGAGGTGTTGGGAATAGTAGATGTGTGAAGATATGCACTCAAAACTACCGGGCTTAGGACACCTTCGACAAACCACCTGTAGAGAGGATCATTTGCAAAGCATGAGCAGCTCCAACTGTTTCATGGTCTGCTATCCAGAGACAAGTAGCACCATTGTTACAGACCCCTGTGTCTGTCGGAACCAATTCCAGGAGCTTGTCTGAAGGACATTTGGTCACTCGATGCCCATTACATGTACAGTCTTTGACACCCACTCACAGTCCTCTGTGTTTGCAGCGGTGTGATAAATCACCAAACTGGACTGCTACGGATTGGATTTGGATTGTCTTCAGCTACGAATCCAGGTTTAGTTTTGGCCATGATGACCGTGTTTGTGTCTGGAGACCTCGGGGTGATCGCCTCGATCCTGCCTGTTATATATTTATTTTAAAAAATCTAATAGAGTTGAGTAGAAGTATTTTTATATGTATTATTGCAATACATGAATATTTTAATTTAGATAAACTCTTTATCTTGCTAAAGTAGCCACTAGACATGAATATACACGTACACTGATAACAGCATGAAATGATTTGCAGGTGGTTAGAGAATGTAAAATTGCGTTTCCACACAGCATTCACTTTGCTGTTCTATGTCGCTTCTGATATGCATGCTAATTGTGCATTTCCAGTCATTGTTAAAAGGCTTGTATAAAAAGTCTAACATAGACTTGCTGGAATGCTGCTATCCAATAGGTGGCGCTGCAGAGGTATTGTTTTTTATCTTCCTTATTTGAATATTTCCCAGGGGAGCTTGCATGGCCTTATAAGTCTCCTCACTCACCTATTAGGTGTCTCCTCCGTAAGGGGAAATGATACCCTTCTCAATTGCTCATCAGAAAGGTGTTTTTTACATCAAAACTGCCTCACATCACCTTGGGCAAATAGCAAACCTGTTTTCAATGGGAGACCTCACATCGTACTCGCGTGCTCCTAGCACGTGGTGCGAAGTTTCCGCCAGCCCCATTGAAATTAATCGGCGATGTGAGTGCATACTCAAAGATAGAACATGCCACTATTTGCTTCCCCCCTCGCATCACGGTGCTATGTGAGAAAAAATTGCTCATGTGTATGACCCTATTCAAAACAATAGGGTTCATATTCGTGCAAGCTTTGTGCATCTCGCAATGCACAAATCTTTCACAATTTTCTCGCCTGCGTGAAGGCAGCCTTAGAGCGGCGGTACATAAGTGTCTGCGTAAATATGCTCATCGCAGCGCAGCAATTTGGTGTATGAATGATGTTTGAAGACGACTGTAATCAGCACGTGTCTGCACATATAACTGTAATTTTTATGCACACAAGGCTATTTCACGTGTTTACGACAAATGCTATCTGTGGAATTTCATAGCTATTTTCAAGGTCCAGCTGTCTTCTTTTTACTGCATCTTGCGCAGTGTCACACCCTTCCCCTGGCATATTTTTGCACCTGCCATTTCAATGGCACTTTTGCTTCGCAAAACGCAGGAAAATAGAGCAGGACCTATTTTTTGCGTGCGCACAAAACGCTTATGAGAACAAACCCATTGAAATTAATGGGTTCTATTCTCTGAGTTTAGCGCACGCATATTTTGCATGCGGAAAGACCTGCGCAAACATGGCTGTGTAATGCCACCCTAAGAGACCTATCACATGGGACGGAATAAGCTGCACTGCGCACTGCAAGCCACAGGCTACTTACGGATTTTGATGCAGAATTGAAAATGCGTTAAAACCTGCCTGCAATTCTGCATCAACCTGCAGATTTTTGGTGTGACGTTCTGGAGCTCTAGATTTGGCTGCGTCCTGCGGCGTAATTACATCCCATGTGAAAGGTTCCTAAACAGACACAACTCTCAGCTCCAGGATGTAAAGAATAACCTGGCTCTCCCGGGATCACAGGAGTCAGGAAAAACGGATTACTCTTGCATCAATGCGCTCATCAGGTGTGCTAAGGTATGAGGGCAGGTTTTGGCCATTTTAAAAATATTTTTAAATAAATTAGGAAAGCCCGTTTAATAGTGGTTTACAAAAGATCCTTCCATTCATGTGAACCCTTGAATAGCACAGTTAGAGGACAAATGTCACATGCACCATAGAGTCTACAGATCCTGCTATCAGGTGAGCAAGATGAGTCACGTAAGTTGTGAAACAACATGCCTTTTTTAGTAATATGACCCAGAACATTTCATTTCCACAGCAGTCTCTTCAAACCCACTGTGACTTTTTTAGCACTGACCTACTTCAAGTAATCTTCCTTATTCCAACAGCTTGAGTTCCATCTGGATGGAGATCACAGCCACCATACCTCCTTGTGAAATAAATATTCTATTCTTCACATTAACAGGAAAAAGTCTGGGCAGAAAAGAAAATACTAGGAACAGCAATTTGTGATCAAGTAAATTTTCCTATCAAACATGTTATACGGGTTTCTTTCAAAGGAACCAGAATGAGTCACTAGCAGTAACAAAGAGAGCCCGTGTCTATTATTTCTGTCTGTAATCAGCTGTCATCTTCATAGAGCTCTTAGCATAAATGAAATAATGTTGCCTATAGTTATTAGTCACGTGCCATTTTTCCACAAATTGTACATCAGAACTTGATGCTATGCTCGCTTGTCACGCTATTCATTTGATGCACATCTTCAAAGTGTCTGAAATAATGTGTTAAAGTAGATGTGTCATCAGAAAGTGACCTACTGTGTAAATCAAAGTTTTTAGTTGTGCATATATTTTTTTTAATTCTTTGTAATTTTTTTTGTTTCAAAGTCAGAATAAAAGTTTTAAAATCCTAAAATCCTCCTGTTTTGACACTGACCACTAAGCCTATTAGTTTAACACCTCCTGTTCTGTAGAGAGAGCTTTTCAGCAGTCATCCTATTATCACCACAAGCAGGATCACAATGAAAGGTAACACCTATATGCAGAAAAAGGTGCTTTTCGACTGGATTTATTAGGGGGGGGGGGGTTCACACAGGGCAGATTTGCCGCGGAAATTCCGGACGGAATTTCCACGCGACAAATCCGCATGCGGCCGCTAATCTCGGGATTAGCCAGCCATGTGGACGAGATTTCTCAGAAATCTCGTCCACACGGGACGGCCAATCCGCTGCGGATAATCCGGCCGACCGCAGCATGTCCATTCTTTTTTCTTTCCGCTGTGGCCGCGCTCTCCTCTATGGGAGCGCCGGCTGCAGCGGAAGAGCGAGCGGCCGGGCCGCATCAAAGCCGCCGCGGGTTTTTCCGCGGCGCTTCTCCCGGTGGAAATCTTGCGGTTTTTGCTGTGGCCAAACCGCGAGATTTCCGGCGGGAATCCGCCCAGTGGGAACCCACCCTTATAGTTCCAAAAATCGTTCCAGCAAGCAGTCTAAATGCAAGGCAACAACTGAACGACAAACAATATCCTTTCACTTTTCACTTGTCATTCAGTTTATGCAGGCATAAAAATAGTTATTGGCATGTTCACTTATCGTTACGTTTAAACTACGCTTGTTCAGTCCCTCTCATTCACTTACATAGCAAATGTGAAAGACTGAACGATTCTGAACGATTTCTTGTTTGAATAAGCCAATGATGACGACACTCGCTTGTTTGCTCGCTTAAATGATAAATCGGATCGTCTAAAAGGACCCTAACACATGATTCACCATTTACAATAAGTGATGGTCATAGCGTATCTATTCCACCTCAGTACACAGTGACCTGTGTACATGTAGTGGCCAAGAGAGTCCTCCAGAATAGTCACACTAACATTTGTCCTGTCATGCCTGTCTATGCGCTTCCCATAGGCATAGAATATGTCGTGCATCGAAGAAACCCTGTTTCTCCCTTCCTAAGCTGAGAGCTTAGTGCTGGCAATAGCTTGCTGCCTATTGGCTATATGTCACACCTCCACTGATTGGTGGGTGAGTCCAGAGTGGGAAACACTAACATGAGTCCCTATGCAGGAAGGGAGGAGAGCAGAGAAAGTGCGGGAAAAGAGACAGGAAGTGAAGGAAAAGTTGGAGGAGAGGAGAGTCTGCAGCAAGTAGTGATCGGAGAAGGAACTGTATTAGCCTTGAGTGCAGTGATTCAGCAAGCCTGCAAGGGAAGCGAGGTTCCTTTCCACTCCCTTGTCTTTACAGCAATGAGGAGAAAGGTCATCGTTCCACTGAACAGTGAGTTAAACTACCCGGTGAATTGAAAGCCAGGATTAGTTCAGCACCGTTACAACTCACACTCAACATCTGCATCTTACACTTTCAGTAAGCCCATTAGCTAGTCTATGTCAGGGATCAGGGGTCCGAGTACAGGATTCCCTGAAAACAACCCACTACCCCTGTCCCTACATACATGCCCCCCTGGGCTAAGCCCCAGGGCGACAACTGGGCGACGGTCCCTACACTCACTAGGGAGTCGGGGCACCGGGACCGATACAGGCAAACACTGGAAACAAACGAACACAGAGGAGAGTCAGACAGTCCGAGTCAGCAACTGGAGGGTACGAGGTACAAAGGGATCAGGCAAAGCAAAGTCGGGTCCAAAGTCCAAGGGTCAAAAGCCGGGAGCACAATCCAAATATGCGGGTGTAGCCTAGAGACAAACATACACTGGCAATGCTGGGAGGAAACAGGCACCTTTAAATGCTGTCAGAACTCCCACCCCAGCAGCTAATTAGGGCGGGGCCCTGCCAGCAACCAGACCCAGACATAAGACAACGAGTGCAGAGATCCAGACATCTAGCAGCAAGTGCAGATCATGCTAGTCAGGATGTCATGGCAATGGGGACGGCATCCCCAGCAACTCGATTACCCAGGCGCCGCCCCCTGAGCACAGGAGCATGCGCCCGGAGCCAGTGTCCGGGACCCCGACGGCCAGGGGAGGTCACCAAGACCGGAGCTCCCCTGCGCCGCACCTGATTAGCTCGGGTGATGGGACCGGTGGTGCAGACACGGAGACCCCGAGAGCCGCTGCTCCTAACAGTCTACACTGTGGGGAGATTATTACTGAGTAACCTCTAGAGAAAGAGTGAGAGAGCATTAAAGATAAGCGTGGAAAATAGTAAATCTACTGTTTTCATCATGTCAATTAACTGCATCGTCAGCTCTGCTACACTTTTGTATGGCTGCAAATTCAACTGTTATTCAAAAGCTTCAGTAAATCTGTGTGCTCCCAGTTTACCAATACAAGCTACTGGACTTGTCTCAACTTATTTTGCCATCACTATATTTGGGAGTTCAGGTTGGAGTACTGGCCTCACATGTGACAAAACAACTGTTTATTTTGAATGTATTCTTTTATGTTATTTGTGCCACTGTGTGACAGCTGAGCGCCATTACTGCTACTATCGGGAGGGACCAAAATGTGGCGGAGCCTGGATGGAGATTGAAGCCTACGCTGCCTAGCAAGCTTCATGAATCAGAACCTTTAAGTGTAAAAAAGCTGACTTATCAGCAGTAATTTGTAAGCCAGAAAAGGAGCAGAAAACTAGGCGAAGAGTAGTGAAAGCGGGCCTGAGGAAGCTGACAGACTTCTTCACTTTGCGGGAGAGCTGGCGATGCAAAATGTCAGCCATGTAGAGCAAACAGAGCTGGATACGGGGGCGGTGGATTGGGTGATCCGTCAGAAGCATCAGATAACCTGTTCCCCGCTCTCTGAGCACAAGAAGCCCCACAGGTGCAGGAGGGAGAGAGAAGAGGGGGAAAGCCTAATGGAGACTCTGACCATGTGCAGAGGGAGCGCTGGCTCTGTGAACAGCAGTCCAGACTCTAAGAAACAGACCAGAAAAGAGGAGACCTCTTTTCCTAGGTCTAGGATGTATTACAGACAGAGGATTAACCTATAAATGCAGAAAAGAATGACTCACTATTAAACATGGCATGCACAGATCAAGCTGCATCAGAAAGCTTTATTAGGGAGATGATTCTAGCATTGAAGGGTTCACTGCAAAAAGACCTGTCAGCGATACATGCTTCATTCAATTCCACTATATATGAGATGGGAGCCAGAGCAGACCAGAACAAAATGAGTGAATTCACAAGCTCCCATAATGAGCTGAACAATGCACATTACACGGTGGCAGAAGAGCTAGAATCCATTAAAAATAAAATGGCTGATTTAGAAGACAGAAATAGGTGCAATAATATTAAAGTAAGTGGAATTTCAGAGTCCATTTCTCCAAAAGTACTAGCAGACTACTTACAGCAGCTCATTAAAACACTTTCAACTACTGCTAGTCCAGATTACTCCCAAGGGATGTGATTATTTTATCCCCTTTTTCTATATCAAGGAATCACTGATGAGTAGAGCCAGAAAATCTACAAATCTACAAGCACCATATGAAAATCTAAAGCTCTTCTTGGATCTGACAAAGGCGACTATGCAGGACAGGAAGAAATTCCACCCCATTACTTTAGTCTTACGTTAAAACGTGATCCTATTCAAATGGAGGTTTCTGACTAAGCTGACTATCTACAAAATGATACCACCTGCATTTGCTCAAGTCAGATGATGGCCATAAATTGGTCTGAAAATGGGGGTTACCTGAGCCAGGACTGAAGCCCCCTTCAAGTATAACCCAGGAATGGTCAAGCAAATCCAAATCAAATATATGACACATCTGTAAGAGCTCCTGTCACGAGGACAAATCCCGTACCGTGTTAATAAATACAGAGGTTCCCATCCTATACGGCTGGACTTATTTCCCCCAATGAGTGAGTATTCCTTCCCGCAAGGGGCCACAACAACGCTCTTACTGGATTTCACCGGTTGTGAGGGACTCTTACTGAGTTGCAAACCACATCCTCAACTGCCTTCTCAAGACAAAACAACTCCACCATATATCGAGCATTAGCCTCTGGATTGATTCTGAAAAGCCACCAATCTGATCCATCATTATGAGCATCAACTCATGTCTAAGACTGAATTCAACACATAAAAGATCTGCCCTTTGGAAAGATACTTTATCGTTAAAGACAGACATACTATGCATACAGGAGACATATTTCGCAAGCCAGAATTGCCCGAAATTCTCCCACCCCAACTTACCTAAAATTTTCTTAGCTAATGCAGAGAAGGAAAAGGCAGGAGTTCTGGTGGTTATTAGAGATTCTGTGGACTTTCAACTTGTCAAGTCCAAAATAGATGTGGGCGGCAGATATCTCATCCTGGTATGTAAAATTAACGGAATTCCGATGACTTTTGTAAGTATATATGCACCAAATACTGTACAAATAAGCTTTCTTAACAAAGTCATAAGGAGAACAAAGAAGATCCAGAAAGGAAGTATGGTTCTCTGTGGTAATTTTAACATTATTAGTGATAGAGACGTCGACACCAATAGCCTGGGCAGGATGTCTGCATCCACACATTCTCTGTGGCTGATTAAAAAGGAACTTTATGATACCTTTAGGTGTTTGAATGCAAATTCTAGAGAATACACTTTCTATTCTACAAGACACAGAATATTCTCTAGAAGAGATCTGTTCTTGTTGGATTTTTTATGTTGCCTAGAATCAAGAGAGCCTTAATAGGAACAGCCTCTCGGTCAGACCATGCTCTTATTCTTATGACCTTGATGCTGTCTCCTTCGACTTACCCCACAAGCGTAATAATACCTCTTTAATAAAAGTCCCCCTCATATCAGAAAAGAGTACAGGATTCCCTTGAATAATTTTTCCAAAACGATGTCTCTCCAGAAATAAGCCCTTTCATAATATGGAATGCCCATAAGGCTGTAAGAAGAGGAATAATAATACAACAAGGCTACATATATAAGAGAGAGAAAAACAAAACTCTAATTTCTATTCTATCCCAAATAAAAGAATTGGAACTTAAACTTCAAATAAATCCATCTAGAACTCTACATGATGATAAACTAAGAGACATACTGATAACAGAGCATGATAAACAGATCAAATCCCTAAGAGCATCTGCCTATACAGCGAACAACAAATAAACTCATGGCAAACAGGATTAAATAAAAAATAGTAAAATTAAGGATACCTTTCATGAGGGAGACTGGCACCTCACATAAAATAAGTAACCCTAGGGATATAGTATAATCCTTTAAAAAGTACTGCGAAAAATTGTATAATCTTAAGGAAGATGCTTTGACAACCCAACCTTCTATAGAAGAAATAAAGACATTTTTATCCTCTATATATTTATCGTCTCTAGGACAGGAACAATAAGAGTTTCTAAATTCACCCATCACAATACATGAAGTATTGTACAGATGGTTTCTCAAATGAGTACTATCAATCTTCCAGGTTCCTTCTGGGCCCATATTTGGAACATTTAACAAAGCCATGACTCAAGGGACCCTTCCAAAAGAAATGCTTCAAGCTACAATAGTGGTGATTCCCAAGCCAGAGAAAGATTCCACCTTCCCGGCAAGCAGCAGAACAATATCATTGCTTAACAGTGATACTAAGATCTATGTGAAAATTCTTACTTGCAAACTGCTTCAGATCATCCCAATAATTGTACATACCGATCATTGTGAGGGGCTGGCAAGCTTCAGATGGAACGAGAAGGATCATTGATCTGATCACTCCAGCCGGGGAGCAACAGACACCTTCTCTGGGGCTATACCTTCTTGGTTCTGCAGAAATTTGGTCTCGAGGGAAGCATACTAAAAGCAGTTCAGGCTCTTTACTCCACACTATCTGCCAACGTTTTCATCAATGGGACCCTTCCTAGTTCCTTTGAGATCACTAATGGCCCCTGTCAGGGCTGCCCCCTTCTGCCCATACTCTACATTTTAGTAATGGAACAACTTGCGGAGATTATACGCAGAGACATCAATCTGACAGGAATCCTGCTCCCCCTCCAACAACACAGATTAGGGTTATTTGCAGATGACATTGTATTCTAACTATTACAACCTCTTAGGTCACTTCAGCCTGGTCTCATATTATAAAGTAAGTGATTAAAAATCACAAATTTTAGCTATCAGTTTCACCAACCAACTGAAAGACATTATTAGACAGAAATTCCCTTACTCCTGGGAAAACACTAGCATACCATATTTAGAGATAAAACGAAAAAAAAGGGTTTGGTATAGAGTTAGCCAACAGAGCAAAATGTGAATGTTCTCAGTGAGAGAAACCAAGTAATCCTGTAGATATGATACCTTTTAATGGCTAACAAAAATACATGATGTTATAGCGAGCTTTCAGACCTCACTGGATTCTTCTTCAGTCATAATGAAACAGATTAGGATGGAGCATACATAAATACAAATGTTCACACATGAAAAGGCACAGAAATTGGAGACTGACTGTACTTAAAACAATATCAGACAAGTTGAGCATAGAGGTAAATACTTAATGAATATATTGTAATCCAATGGTTTGGATGGTTGCGATTTTTTTTTACGTGGCTAAATACCAGTACATACGATTGGGTGAATAAGGCCTAGGGATGTACTGACTTTTGGGGGATAACGTTTTAATTTTTCTGACAACCTGGCCATAAGAGGGCTTTTTTTCCATGGCGAGCTGTAAGTTTTTATTGGTACCAATTTTTGGGGATGTTTTGGGTTCTTTTTGGAGGGCATGGAGATAAAAACACATAAGATTGTTTTTTTGTTTTTTTTTACAGCGTTAATCATGCAATATTAATTACATGATATTGTTTTTCTGTAGGTTGGTACAATTACGACAATGCCAAAATTATATATTTTTTTAGGTTTTTCCACTTTTGCAGCTTAAGACCTCATTCACATGAGCGTTTTATGGGTGCGCATATATGCATGCAAAACAGCGCTGCATGGTTGTGCCAAAAAAGCGTGTGAATGAAGCTGTGTGCCCAGTGCTTTCATTGGGGCCGCCGATGCTGCCGGCGGCCCCATTGAAAACAATGGGATGCCAACAACCACTGCAGTGATTTTCGTTCATTGTTGGACAGCTGAGTGCTGCCTGTGATTGGCTGAGCGCTGTTACCAATCACAGGCAGCGCTCAGCTGTCATTCAATGAATGTCTGATTATTGCCTGTGATTGGCTAAGCGCTCAGCCAATCAGACTCAGCCCTTCCAGTAGGTGGGGATTTAAATTCCCCGCCTGCTGAAAAAACTTCAGTACAGTGCCTGCGAGCCAAGCAGCTAGACACGCCGAGCCCCGACAGCGGTGGAGAGGTGAGTATATATTTATATATTTTTTTCATACAAGCTAGGGATGACTTTCAGGGAAGGGCTTATACTTAAAGCGGCGGCCCCAGCATCGGCGGCACAATTGAAAGCAATGGGAAAACATTGTGATTCTCTGCCACAGCTGTCACATTCCTTCATCCCTACGAGGAGTCCCCTTGTCACTGAGCACTGTGACAGTGCTGTCACAGTGTTCAGTGATGAGGGGACTCCCCACGGGGAATATTTACATGCGACATGGACCTTCCCAGGATGTCCTATCTTTTGCAGGTGTGGGAATTTGCACGCCTGCAAAAGACAAACATGTGAACACACCATTGGGAACCAATGGTTCTAATAGATGTGCTGTTTTGCACGTACATATGTGCGTGCAAAATAACACCTATGTGACCGGGGCCTAAAACCTTTTTAAACAAATTCTTTTTTTTTTTTTTTGCATCACTGCATGTATTGGCTTTGCTGCATTTTTTAGGCAAAAAATACAAAAAAGCATTTTGCTCCATGTGGTGCTTTTTTTTGTACAGCATTTACCATGCAGGATAAAAGGTGTGTTCAATTTATTGTACAGGTTGTTGCAGATGTAATAATACCAAAGTGTATTGGGTTTTTTTTCTCCAAAAAAGGGAAAGTGCACAAAAAAGGGTTTTCCTACAATTTTTCTTTTTTTTATTGACATTTTTTATGTCCGTGAAGGGAACGTGACCCTATGATACTATAATCACTCTGATAATACACTGCAGTACTTCTGTACTGCAATGCATTATTGCTTATCATAGTTATCACAGATTGTGGCGGACCCAGATGCCATTGCCTGGTGTCCAGTTGCCATGGCAACCCATAAGCCCTCCGTGAGTACACTGTGCCTTCCCCCTGTGAATCTGTTACAAGCCACAATCGACATCGATTTTGGCATGCAAAGAGATCATATTGGGAATCGGTGTTCTCACTGATCCCTGCTGTTTCTGAAGGCCGGTTAACAGTCACAGCTAGCTCCCACTGCAGATGGCGCAGGCTTAGCTTCTGATTCTGCACCATCAAGACGTAACTGTATGCCCATTTTCGGGAACCTCTTCTCACCCAGGGCATAAATATATGCCCTGGGTGTGAAGGCATTAAAGGTATTTTCTGTGATTAATAAAAATGACAGGAGGCAAATAATAGTGTAAACGAAAAAAGCCATACTCATCAATGCTGTCTCCTGTCCAGGGCCACCTTTTTAGTCCCCACCAGTCTAATCTCAAACACTTCTCTCAGGCTACTGCAGGAATTACATGTCATTCATTGCTCACTTGACCACTCACTAATCGCTGGCCTCATCAGACATCTGTGCATAAATGGCAGGTGGCGACTTCCTTTATATAATACTGTTGTCTAGTCTACCCCTGTCATTTTTTGTAATCTTAGAAAAACTCCTTTAATGTAAATACATTGTCTCATCAGTGGATGGAGACCAGAGCCACTCACCAATAGGGAGCATCACAACCACAGATAGTATTAAACTTGTGCTAATGCACCAACATGGCATCCACAGCGTTCTCGTGTTTGTACTGTACATAGCACATCTCCCCATCAGTACATGTTCACTTCTAATTTAGCTGTTCAACGCGGTCTAGTCATTTGGTAAGAAACTAACAGCCAGTCAGAACATCCAGGTTGGCGTCATAGAAACAACTTGCAAAAAAATCATTGAGTGATTAAGCCTCCTATCTATGGGCGATATATCATTGCGTTATCCATGACGATAATCGGATGCGGGTAATGCAATGAACACTTTCCATAGGATAACTCTAGAAAGTACGGCCCAAAGTTTTTCGCTCGCGTATAAAAATCGCAGCAATTTTCCACGATGAACCTATTGTAGCGTCTTTAGCGGCTCCCGCGGCAGAAATCCGCTGCGGAAAAATGCTATGCCCCTAGACAAGCGGTCTTAAAGCCATGAGCCAAAAGCCAAAAACCAAAAACCCCTTGTCCAAATCAGTAGTAATAGTTGTCCAAAAGGACTTATATAAACTCTATTTGTAAATCCAGAGAACAAAACGATATCAAAAGAAAAAAATGAGGAGAGGGAAATCTAATCCTATAGGCTGGTTTTGTGAGGGTATATGTATATATTGCCATATGTTTTTTTTAATGCTTTTATACCTTTATGCAAGTTCTATTCAAAGTTAAAATGAGTAAAACTTAATCTGTCGCCTTACATCAGATATTCCAAGGGCCTTGCAAGACGAAGACAAAATGTATCTTAAACACCGCAAGGAAGAACCGGACACGAAGGCCGCGTGCTTGGCTGTTTTCCCAGAAGCGCCGTATCTAGATAACGACTGTTCAACTACGTATATAACTTTCACTGTCTCAGCTGGAAATCCGGACTTCACATATATGGTTATGCGGTGAATTTGAGCCAATGAGACCATTACCCATTCCTAGTGACGAGACCAAAGGGTATAAGATCCCATGTAATCTGTAATAAAGTGTGCAGTCATGTCCCCGTGTGAGGAACTATACCAGACCTCCGTGTGGTGTCTCTTCTTTACCGCCGGCAGCGGGGCATTGGGGTGGGCCTGATTGGTGCTGTACGCAGAAATTTCCCTGACAAATGGCACCCAAATGTGGGGCGGTAAAACCGGAGCCGTGCAGCACAGTCCACCTGGATCCACGCCACAGGGAAGCCGTCCTGCTGCAAACTGAGCCTGATCAACTCACAGAACTTCAGGTAAGACCGGCATATATTTATGTTGTGTTTTACGCTGAGAGTCTTGCAGCAGGAGGGACTATCTGTGTTTTGTGACCGGACGGGTTGGGTTAAGAGTTCTACACGGTAACACGTGGGCTTCGGGTTTGCCATCACGGACCACTGACCGTGATAAGCGCACCAATCGCTCACCCAGGGACTAGTCATTAGTCTATTTGTACTTTGAAGTCCGTAGCGTTTTAACAATAGTGAAGGTTGTTTGTTGTATCTGCAGAATGTTTTTTTTTCTCTTTTTCTTTTCATTTAGTCTCATAAGAGAAGGGACCATAGGTTGTTTTGCCATATATATAAGGGGCTAACAATTTGATTTAAGAGGGATGCATTTTGTGAGACAGGCTTCATAGGAGAAGGGACTCTCGGTTGTTTTGCTCTATATATGGGGCTAACGATTTGATTTCAGAGAGATGCATTCTGTGAGGCTGGTTCCATAGGAGAAGGGACCCTCGGTTGTTTTGCCAGTATACAAGGGGCTGACAATTTGGTTTAAGAGGGATACATTCTATGGAGCATGTTATTATTATTGTTGTTGTTGTTCTAATATGCGTAAGACCTTATTAAAGAAGACGGAGCCCCTCAAGGGCCGCCTCAGTGCGGATGAATTGGTGGAGGAGAGACAAGGGTCTCAATTTGTAAAATGTAAGAAAACTCTTATGAAAATGTGTGACATCGACCCGCACGGTAGATTACAATATGGGGACTGGGAGGAGGTCTTTAGGACCAAGAAGGGCGCCTTGGAAGACCAAGGGTTGCTAGAAAGTGCTAAAGTGAGAAGGAGAGAGACAGTCAGAGAACGTTAAGTATGTACACATTATTTGTTTAAAGGTGTATAATACTAGGTGGATATATATATATATATATATATATATATATATATATATGTGTGTGTGTGTGTGTGTATGTGTGTGTGTGTATATATGTGCATATAGTTAACTGAGCTTGCTTTTAGTGGGAGAAGGATTGTTTACTTGAAGCTGCAGCCTGTGTCTAGGTTCCAAGGTCAAGAGATAACAGAGCGAGAGAAAATGCAATACTAACCCTGGAAAGTAGCCTTGTTTGCTTGAATAGAATGAAAGCTTGAAATTAATCTAATGAATTATACAGTCTTAGAATTCAGGAAATATAGCAATTTCTAAGGTATATTCTTACTGGGTTCTGAGGTCACAAATGGACACGTCTTGGTCTCTTTCATACAGGTGTAAGAAAGTTATACCCCACTCACATCCTCTGGGGGCTTTGAAGAATACAGGGGTTGAAAATGCAGAACATGTTGCGTTGTCAGAAGGTCCCAGCATATGTGTTATTTATGAGTTCAAATGCAGGGAATAGTTAAACTAAAACAAATCTGTTCAGCCGGTGAATGCATATTCATAGAGAGATAACAGTTATTTTGCAAAGGTGGGGGCTTTCAGACTTCACTTTTTGTTCAGGGTCACAGACCGAGAAGGAAAGGCAGGGGGGCTGAAAGATACCCACGCATTCTAAAATATATCAGCATTCAATATAGCATATAATACCTTCAGTAAATAAGAAAGATAGAATGTCTCAGTCACTCAGCAAATTTTTTACACATAATTTGTCAAAAATAGCGCTCATTCACAATCTCATCTCAATAGAATCATGTACTTTATAACATTATAGCACTCACCTCAATGTTTTTCAACTGATGTATGTTTGTTTGTCACACTTTTTGTCTGTGCATCTGTATGTACTGGTACACCTTCAATGGGGGGTGACGGGGCAGACTTGAGCGCATGGATTGATGAAAGTTAATGCCCAGTGTTCAGACTGTGGTGAATGTGAAAATGTGTGATGCAGATACTGACTGGGGATAAAAGTCCCCCCCCCCCCCCCCATGCATAAGACTTTACTTGGTTGTGATGTGGACGTGCAGACTGTGGAGCTTAAATGAAGGTGTGAAAATAGACGCAAGCAGCCAGTATCGAGGGGGTGGAGCTAGATGATGTAAAAGTCTTGTCCACAAGGGAGGGGGTAAGAATCTTGAGCAGCTAGTAAAAGTTTTTTTTTTGTTTTTTTTTTCTCCTGTCTCAAATTTGATAAGACATTGCAGGCAGGATAAGATTAATAATGAATTTGCTTAAAGCACATCACATTTCAAATATTAATAGATGTTTGTAGATTATTCTGCCCCGATGTAACTCATGTCTCTGTTATTGGTGCCAACTAGAGATAGCGAGCACCAAAATTCTCGGGTGCTCGTTACTCGGGACGAAATTATCGCGATGCTCGAGGGTTCGTTTCGAGTAACGAACCCCATTGAAGTCAATGGGCGACCCGAGCATTTTTGTATATCGCCGATGCTCGCTAAGGTTTTCATTTGTGAAAATCTGGGCAATTCAAGAAAGTGATGGGAACGACACAGCAACGGATAGGGCAGGCGAGGGGCTACATGTTGGGCTGCATCTCAAGTTCCCACGTCCCACTATTAAGCCACAATAGCAGCAAGAGTGGGCCCCCCCCTCCCCAACAACTTTTACTTCTGAAAAGCCCTCATTAGCAATGCATACCTTAGCTAAGCACCACACTACCTCCAACAAAGCACAATCACTGCCTGCATGACACTCCGCTGCCACTTCTCCTGGGTTACATGCTGCCCAACCCCCCCGCACGACCCAGTGTCCACAGCGCACACCAAAGTGTCCCTGCGCAGCCTTCAGCTGCACTCATGCCACACCACCCTCATGTCTATTTATAAGTGCGTCTGCCATGAGGAGGAACCGCAGGCACACACTGCAGAGGGTTGGCACGGCTAGGCAGCGACCCTCTTTAAAAGGGGTGGGGCGATAGCCCACAATGCTGTATGGAAGCAATGAGAAATATAATCCTGTGCCACCGCCATCAGGAGCTGCACACGTGGGCATAGCAATGGGGAACCTATGTGCCACACACTATTCATTCTGTCAAGGTGTCTGCATGCCCCAGTCAGACCGCGGTTTTTTATAGTCACAGGCAGGTACAACTCCGCAATGGGAATTCCGTGTGCACCCACAGCATGGGTGGCACCCTGGAACCCACCGGCTGTACATAAATGTATCCCATTGCAGTGCCCATCACAGCTGAGGTAACGTCCGATTAAATGCAGGTGGGCTTCGGCCCACACTGCATGCCCCAGTCAGACTGGGGTTCTTTAGAAGTGGACACATGCAGTTACAACTCCCTGTGGACCCACAGCATGGGTGGGTGCCAGGAAGCCACCGGCAGTACATAAATATATCCCATTGCATTGCCCATCAGAGGTGATGTAATGTCAGCTTTAATGAAGGTGGGCAAAAAATTAATTGGATTACACTGTAGGCGAGGGTCCCAAAAAATTGGTGTACCAACAGTACTAATGTACCTCAGAAAAATTGCCAATGCCCAACCAAGAGGGCAGGTGAAACCCATTAATCGCTTTGGTTAATGTGGCTTAATTGGTAACTAGGCCTGGAGGCAGCCCAGTTAAAATAAAAATTGGTTCAGGTGAAAGTTTCAACGCTTTAATGAGCATTGAAACGTATAAAAATTGTTTACAAAAATTATATGACTGAGCCTTGTGGGCCTAAGAAAAATTGCCAGTTCGGCGTGATTACGTGAGGTTTCAGGAGGAGGAGCAGGAGGAGGAGGATGAATAGAATACACAGATTGATGAAGCAAAAAGGTCCCCGTTTTTGATGGTGATAGAGAACGATGCTAACATCCGCGGGTGCAACCTACGTATTGCTTAGGTATCGCTGCTGTCCGCTGGTGGAGAAGAGAGGTCTGGGGAAATCCAGGCTTTGTTCATCTTGATGAGTGTAAGCCTGTCGGCACTGTCGGTTGACAGGCGGGTACGCTTATCCGTGATGATTCCCCCAGCCACACTAAACACCCTCTCTGACAAGACGATAGCCGCAGGACAAGCAAGCACCTCCAGGGCATACAGCGCGAGTTCAGGCCACGTGTCCAGCTTCTACACCTAGTAGTTGTAGGGGGCAGAGGCGTCACCGAGGACGGTCGTGCGATCGGCTACGTACTCCCTCACCATCCTTTAACAGTGCTCCTGCCAACTCAGCCTTGACTGGGGAGCGGTGACACAGTCATGCTGGGGAGCCATAAAGCTGGCAAAGGCCTTGGAGAATGTTCCCCTGCCTGCGCTGTACATGCTGCCTGATCTCTGCGCCTCCCCTGCTACCTGGCCCTCGGAACTGCGCCTTCTGCCACTAGCGCTGTCGGATGGGAAGTTTACCATCAGTTTGTCCACCAGCGCCCTGCGGTATAGCAACACTCTCGAACCCCTTTCCTCTTCGGGTATGAGAGTGGAAAGGTTCTCCTTATACCGTGGGTCGAGCAGTGTGTACACCCAGTAATCCGTAGTGGCCAGAATGCGTGTAACGCGAGGGTCTCGAGAAAGGCATCCTAACATGAAGTCAGCCATGTGTGCCATGGTACCTGTATGCAACACATGGCTGTCCTCACTAGGAAGATCACTTTCAGGATCCTCCTCCTCGGCCATACACGCTGAAAGGATGACAGGCAAGCAGCATGGGTACCCTTAGCAGTGGGCCAAGCTGTCTCTTCCCCCTCCTCCTCATGCTCCTCCCCCTCCTCCTCAACGCACTGAGATATAGACAGGAGGGTGCTCTGACTATCCAGCGACATACTGTCTTCCCCCGGCTCCGTTTCCAAGCGCAAAGCATCTGCCTTTATGCTTTGAAGGGAACTTCTCAAGAGGCATAGCAGAGGAATGGTGACACTAATGATTGCAGCATCCCCGCTCACCATCTGGGTAGACTCCTCAAAGTTTCCAAGGACCTGGCAGATGTCTGCCAACCAGGCCCACTCTTCTGTAAAGAATTGAGGAGGCTGACTCCCACTACGCCGCCCATGTTGGAGTTGGTATTCCACTATAGCTCTACGCTGCTCATAGAGTCTGGCCAATATGTGGAGCGTAGAGTTCCACCGTGTGGGCACGTCGCACAGCAGTCGGTGCACTGGCAGATTAAACCGATGTTGCAGGGTCCGCAGGGTGGCAGCATCCGTCTTGGACTTGCGGAAATGTGCGCTGACCCGGCAGGTATGACAAGTGTGGGTAGCTTTTCAGAAAGCGCTGAACCACCAAATTAAAGACATGGGCCAGGCATGGCACGTGCGTGAGGCTGCCGAGCTGCAGAGCCGCCACCAGGTTACGGCCGTTGTCACACACGACCATGCCCAGTTGGAGGCTCAGCGGCGAAAGCCAGCGGTCGGTCTGCTCTGTCAGACCCTGCAGCAGTTCGTTGGCCGTGTGCCTCTTCTCTCCTAAGCTGAGTAGTTTCAGCACGGCCTGCTGACGCTTGCCCACCGCTGTGCTGCCATGCCGCGTGACACCTACTGCTGGCGACATGCTGCTGCTGCTGACACATCTTGATTGCGAGACAGAGGTTGCGTTGGAGGAGGAGGAGGGTGGTTTAGTGGAGGAAGCATACACCGCCGCAGATACCACCACCGAGCTGGGGCCCGCAATTCTGGGGGTGGGTAGGACGTGAGCGGTCCCAGGCTCTGACTCTGTCCCAGCCTCCACTAAATTCACCCAATGTGCCGTCAGGGAGATATAGTGGCCCTACCCGCCTGTGCTTGTCCACGTGTCCGTTGTTAAGTGGACCTTGGCAGTAACCGCGTTGGTGAGGGCGCGTACAATGTTGCGGGAGACGTGGTCGTGCAGGGCTGGGACGGCACATCGGGAAAAGTAGTGGCGACTGGGAACCGAGTAGCGCGGGGCCGCCGCCATCATGCTTTTGAAAGCCTCCGTTTCCACAAGCCTATACGGCAGCATCTCCAGGCTGATCAATTTGGCTATGTGCACGTTTAACGCTTGAGCGTGCGGGTGCGTGGCGGCGCACTTGCGCTTGCGCTCAAACAGTTGCGCTAGCGACGTCTGGATGCTGCGCTTAGAGACATTGCTGGATGGGGCCGAGGACAGCGGAGGTGAGGGTGTGGGTGCAGGCCGGTAGGCACTCGTGCCTGTGTCCTCAGAGGGGGGTTGGATCTCAGTGGCTGGTTGGGGCACAGGGGGAGAGGCAGTGGTGCAAACCGGAGGCGGTGAACGGCCTTCGTCCCATCTTGTGGGGTGCTGGGCCATCATATGCCCGCGCATGCTGGTGGTGGTGGCTCCCCAGCTGATCTTGGCGCGACAAAAGCTGCACACCACTGTTCGTCGGTCGTCAAGCGTCTCTGTGAAAAACTGCCAGAGCACCTTGACCTCTGCAGGGTGGCGTGGCGCGAGGGGGCGCTTTGGGAAACAGTTGGTGGATTATTCGGTCTGGCCCTGCCTCTACCCCTGGCCACCGCACTGGCTCGGCCTGTGCCCGCACCCTGACTTGGGCCTCCGCGTCCTCGCCCGCGTCCTCTAGGCCTACCCCTACCCCTCAGCATGCTGTATTACCAGTAGTGCAGAAACAGAACGCTGTAATTAAATGTGCCGCTTATTGGCCTGTGGTTCGAGGCTGACTTCGCTTACGGAACGCACAGCAGAGGCAGGAAAGAATTTTGCGCAAGCCTGCTGTAACACTTAGCTGGCTGCGTATGAATTAGGACAACTACCCCCAGCAGAGACCCAGTACACTGAGGACGGTCACAGGCAGCCCAAATAGATTTTTTTTCCCAAATGTTTTTGAAAAGGCCCACTGCCTATATACACTAAATATGTCTTCTGTCCCTGCCTCACGACTACTGCCCCTGGACAATGTAAAATTACTGCAGGACGCAATGCTCTGCACGGCCGATATGCAAAAAAAAAAAAAAGTGCAACACTGCAAAAAGCAGCCTCCACACTACTGCACATGGTTAGATGTGGCCCTAAGATGGACCGTTGGGGTTCTTGAAGCCTAAAATAACTCCCAACGCTCTCCCTATAGCAGCTCCGGTACCAGCAGCACTGTCCCTGATCTCTGTCAGAATGCATCTGTGGCGAGCCGCGGGAGGGGCCGATTTATATACTCGGGTGACACCTGATCTCGCCAGCCACTCACTGCAGGGGGGTGGTATAGGGCTTGAACGTTGCAGGGGGAAGTTGTAATACCTTCCTTGTCTTTCTATTGGCCAGAAAAGCGCTAACGTCTCAGAGATGAAAGTGAAAGTAACTCGAACATCGCGTGGAACTCGTCTCGAGTAACGAGCATCTCGAACACGCTAATACTCGAACGAGTATCAAGCTCGGACGAGTACGTTCACTCATCTCTAGTGCTAACATCTTACAGGCCTTATCTGCATCCATCAAATCTTTTTCCAATGTTGTACTACCTGGAACCCGGTTACTCTTCTTACAATTGAGTACCCTGGTTCAAAGGGGGGGAGGAGAAGGCATAGGTGATCTAGGTATTGCAAATCAGCCATTTTTTAAATTTTTTGCAACAAGGTTCTGATCTTTTTGAAATAGAATATCAGCCTGATTGTCAAGCATTGATGAAACAAGAAAATTTAAGTTTTAAAAAGTTACTGAAAGCCCTTGTTAACAATGCATATTTTGAGTTGTTTTTAATAGTTGGTACCAGGGGTGATTGACGACTCCACACTGGATAAGCAGTGGTCACACAACAAGATGTCCTAAAAGCAGAAGCTCTGCCTCCGCATGTCTCAGCACAAGAAGCGGAACTGAAGGCCCTCACTGAGGCGAGTAGAGTGGCAGAAGGTAAGACGGCAAACATTTACACTGACTCCCAGTATGCATTTGGCATAGCTCATGATTACGGCCCAATATAGAAGGCCAGACAGTTTTTTACCTCAGCAGGACAACCAATTGAGAATGGTGCAGCGGTGCAGAGTCTCATGGAGGCCTTACTTCTCCCTGACAAAGTGGAGAGCTCACACGAATTCCTACACCAGAGAAGCAAGAGGAAACGCCATCACAGACCACACAGCAAGGCAGCGGCCCTCAAGCCGTGGAAGAAAAGAAGAATTTAACAATAACTTTGGACTTTGACTAAAAACTTTGGACTTTGATAAAAACTTTGACTTTGATATGCTAAAGACTTTACAGTTACAAGCCAGAAAGGAAGAAGAGGAAAAATGGACTAAAAAGGGACGGCGTATGGCGAACAGTCAACAGAACTTGCCTACCACAGTTCCTGTATCCCATGATGGCCCAGCTGACGCACGGAAAGACGCACCTCCCAAAGCAGCAATGATGTCGACGCTTGAACAAGGACGGGTGGCTCCTGGGTTTTCTGTAGCTGCTGCATCATTTGTACAATCTTGCATGATCTTTGCCGTAAGCAACAGGGCAGAAGTAAATTTGCCACATAACACTTGCCGGGGCCACTCTACCCATTTCAGGGATTGCAAATTGGCTACACTCAGCTCCCACTTGTTGGGAAGTATGAATATGTGCTTGTTGTTGTTGATGTCTTTTCAGGTTGGAGACCTACCCTGTTACCAAAGTAAATAAGCAGGTACCCACACAGAAGTTCATAAATGAGGTAATCTGCAGATATGGGGTACCGGAAGTGATTGAGTCAAACAAAGGTACACACTTCACAGGTGAAATAATGCAACACATTATGTCTACTCTGGGTATATTCCAGGCTTTTCACACATACTACCATCCGCGGAGTAGTGGGAAAGTAGATACAAAAGGCAATGAAGAAAAGGGGCAAATCTTGAATTGAGTGTCTTCCATTAGTTTTTCTTTTTCTCCGGAGGGTACATGCCTCAGTAGCAGAGTTTGGGGAATGATTTACTTGTTAATTTTGTCATAGGCCTCTCCAAGGAATTGTCAATAATGCATTCTGCAGTCTCTGCTTTTCTCCCAGGTCTCCCAGATGAGTGTCACTATCTGAAACCAGGTGATAGGGTCTATGTGAGAATGTTTGAGAGAGAAACCCGGTTTGAAGGTCCCTACCAGATGTTGCTCACCACCCCAACTGCAGTCAAGCTCGAAGGAAAGCCCACTTGGACCCACACTTCGCACTGAAAAAACTCATGATCCTGCATATCCTTTACATGCTATAATGTGGTACAATTCCTCGAACACACACCTTTGACTACTGTACACTAGCCCCCTGTTTCAGGGATCAGAACAAATTAATACAATCAAATGTGCAATATGAAGACTACACTGAGGGTGAGAATCCAACACTGCATCGTGCTAAGAGAGAAGTTGACGCTCCAGGTGGTAACTTTGATCCACATGTATACATAGATGCAATAAGAGTGCCAAGGAGGGTGCCAGATGAATTTAATTCTAGAGATCAGGTTAAAGCAGGTTTTGAGTCCTTATTTGCTATTGTCACTGTTAATAATAATGTAGATTGGATGAATTATATCTATTACTATCAGCAGAGGTTTGTAAACTACACCAGGGATGCTTTGAAAGGGTTAGCTGACCAGTTAGGGCCCACTGCATCCATGGCGTTCCAAAATAGAGTGGCCCTGGATATGATTTTAGCAGAAAGAGGTGGGGTATGTAATTTCCTGTATGTGTATTATCCCTTTGATCAAAAAGAGTATGAGTAAGGGACTGGATAATGTAACACCAACGTTTCCCTTGTTTGAAAAAAATGAAGAGCCAGTTCCGATAATGCCAACCACGTACGTTACCAGAAGAATGGAGAAATGTACTAGTACTGCGCCTGCCCCGATCTGCTAAGATGGATTGTCAGTGGAATTCCCATTTGCCTAGGGATAGTGCAGAAGACCTTAGGTTCCGGCGAGGGCACACTCTGCGGGGTGTTAACTTGTACAGATAGAGGGTATGGATGCCCGGAAATGAGCCCAGGGAATCCATGGCCTCCTTCTGAGGTGAGGTAGGGATCCCCCCTTTTAGGAATAGGGCCTTACGGGCAGTGGGGAAACCCTGACGCAAGGGAGAGGCGACCGAGGAAGAGAGCAAGGTCTGGTGCTTGAGCTCCATATTACGTTTTTAGGGGGGTTTGTGAGGGTATATGTATATATTGCCATATGGTTTTTTTTATGCTTTTATACCTTTATGCAAGTTCTATTCAAAGTTAAAATGAGAAAAACTTAATCTGTCGCCTTACATCAGATATTCCAAAGGCCTTGCAAGACGAAGACAAAATGTATCTTAAACACCGCAAGGAAGAACCGGACACGAAGGCCGCGTGCTTGGCTGTTTTCCCAGAAGCGCCGTATCTAGATAACGACTGTTCAACTACGTATATAACTTTCACTGTCTCAGCCGGAAATCCGGACTTCACATATATGGTTATGCGGTGAATTTGAGCCAATGAGACCATTACCCATTCCTAGTGACGAGACCAAAGGGTATAAGATCCCATGTAATCTGTAATAAAGTGCGCAGTCATGTCCCCGTGTGAGGAGCTATACCAGACCTCCGTGTGTGGTGTCTCTTCTTTACCGCCGGCAGCGGGGCATTGGGGTGGGCCTGATTGGTGCTGTACGCAGAAATTTCCCTGACAGTTTCACACGGCAAGAATCTTGCACGACTTTTGTGTGTTGCAAAAACACGTCCATCTGTTTAAGCTCTAAGGAAGCAGGGGCAAACATCATTCATTCATATTCACGTAAAGTCTACATTTAACCCTTTGCAATCCAATTTTGGATTCAGGGTTTCCTAGGGGGCTTTCTCTTTCTGCCATTATACAATGGCACCATCTGCTGGCTAGAGCCAGTACTGCAGCATGGGACATGCCGGAGAGGTCCCCGACAACAAAGCAGCCAGTAATCTATAGTAAGAATACCCTGCCAGATGTCTTCCGACTTCGGAGCTGTACAGCCTTCTATCAGAATGTCTTTAGACGTCAGACAGTGAATTGGAAAGGGTTAATCCAACATAAACTAACCATATATCACAACCACTTACCAATGCCATCTTTAATTGTTTCAATTAGAATTCTGCTTGGCTTCCATACTTAATTACATCCCTGTTATATTAGTCCACATTTATTGATTATTTGCATGGTAACTAGAGATGAGCGAACGTGCTCGGCCCCGCCCCTTTTTTGCCCGAATACCGCGATTTTCGAGTACTTCCGTACTCGGGCGAAAAAATTCGGGGGGCGCCGTGGCGGCGCGGGGGGTTGCAGCGGGGAGTGGGGGGGAGAGGGAGAGAGAGAGGGCTCCCCCCTGTTCCCCGCTGCTACCCCCCGCACCGCCGCGCCTCTCCCCGCCCCCCGGCGCCCCCCGAATCTTTACGCGCGAGTACTGAAGTACTCGAAAATGGCGGTACTCGGGTGCGTAAGTACTCATTACGAGTACGTTCGCTCATCTCTAATGGTAACATTAATATTTCTTAGTCAGTACTCAGTCATTTGTAACACATAACACATGCTGAAAAGTATCCTTTCTTGTAACATGCCCAGATCTGGGGATGTCCAGTGACTGCAGCTACACCCAAATATGTTTCATTTGATAATCTCTAGGTTTAGCAGGTGTTTGGAAGAATAATTCAATCTGTAGCATTCCAAAGGTGACTAATCTCAGAAAGAACTGTAAAGTTCAACATTATTTACATGCAGCTCCTGGAAAAAGACAAGAATAAACATATTGTATTAGTTCCAGTATTTACCTTCTACACCTAGTAACATGTGTTAAATACCCTACCTCCAGCAAGAGAATACTGTGATTAGCTCAGGACCATAGCCTCAGCCAGCGCTTGATGAGCCAATCACAGGCATTCAATGATGTCATTCATGTTCCCTCCCTGTTCTGAAGATGTGACGGCTGGCGCGCCGCCGCTCATGTGCAGTGTAGAGAGTCGCGCCGGAGCTGACATGGATCTGCCGTGACTCACAGCGGGACAGACAGCTTACATTGACTGCAATGCAAGCCGTCCACACGAGGCCCGCACCAGAATAGGGCATGCTGCGATTTTCCACGGCAAGCGGAAAATCGCAGTTGATTTCCGCTCGTGGGCAGGGAAAATCGTTTTCCTTGCATGTCCTATGGGCAGTATTTGCTGTGGAATCTGATAGTGAATGCTCGTTTCAGATCCCGCAGTGCAAATACGGCCGTGGGCATTGGGCCTTGTTGATTTAATTAGGAAAAAGCTAACTTTTACATAGATTTTATTTTAAAATTTCTGCAACCAAAACAAAACAGACAGGTTATAAACCGTAACTCTACTGTGAACGGCGCTGCGTACGATATTCTACCCACAATAATAAGAAGCAGCATACAAATATATATGTCTGGTTTTGTTGGTTATGTTGCAGTGGATGAACTGAAAACAAAGTGGCGAAGCACACGGGACCAATTCTGGCATGAATACACCGCCAAGAAGAAGGCATGTTTACCTCCAATGGATGATGTACCTCGCACCTATAGTAGACCTGCATCCGTAAGTACGATTTTACATAACAAGTGTGTTAGGAAATATGACTACCTGCAGTTTCATAGAAATTTACACCTGCCATATAGAAAAATATCATAAGCAATGGGGGTCCCGCTACTCAGACAAATACAGTTCAATACAATAACAAGGCTGCAGCACTGTTACCCCTTGGACGCCTCTTGGGTTTTTACTAGATATGAGCGAGTATACTCGCTAAAGGCAATTGCTCGAGCGAGCATTGCCTTTAGCGAGTATCGCCCCCGCTCGAGACTGCAGGTTCGGGTGCCGGCACGGGGGGAGCGGTGAGTAGCGGCTGTCAGCAGGAGGGAGCGGGGGGGGGGGAGAGAGGGAGAGAGAGATCTCCCCTCCGTTCCGCCCCGCTCTCCCCCGCAGCTCCGTGCCCGCTGCCGGCACCCGAACCTGCAGTCTCGAGCGGGGGAGATACTCGCTAAAGGCAATGCTCGCTCAAGCAATTTCCTTCTGCGAGTATACTCGCTCATCTATAGTTTTTACCAATACTTCCATCAGTGGTTGATGGCAAAGAATGAGTTTTGACAATGTGGGGTCAGAAGAAAAAAAAAGCCAATAACCAGCTAAAAGTTGGTTTTGGGGTAACATTGCTTGGGTCCGCGCTGCTGCCTATGTATTGTAGGGAACAGCATGTTTCTTAGCAGTGGCACCACCACTGTTTAAAACTTTTGTCAGATCTGTATGACATGTCAGCAGTCCACCGTGCAGGCTTTTTTTTCTCATTGTAAACCAGATTCGTGACAACATGGAGAGTCCCCAGGAGGAGAAGGGACACATGTTGGCCACAAATGTTCAAAGCTAGCCATCAACTCTGGCTCCCAATACTTTGAATCTGACAGAGAAAGCCCCGAACTGTAGTCTGGCCGGCATTCAAGGAGCTTCAGCTGCTCCCAAATCACAACGCAGGTCTTCCTGATGATCTCACGGATGGTTAAGTGGCCCAACAGGAACTCAAAATGCGGTGATGCAAATGAGTTCCCGGTGGCAAGGAATCTGAAAAGAAAAGAGAGATGCAAATATTAAAACTATTTAGATTAGGCTGCTTTCACATCTGCTGCAAGGATTCTGGTTTCCTTCTCCGTTCAGGGAGCAGGAAAGGGAAATCCCCTGTGTAGTGGCATGAAGTTAGTGGGGCCCCTCCATAATGTTATATGTTTGTCTTGTGCCATTGTTTTGTCAGTATCTTATAGGTAGTATGCATTTGGTATGTGTATGGCACCTCTGCAGCACTGAATGCGTTAATGTATGGGTTATGTCTGAGAAATGTATCGCTTTGTGTGTCATGTGATCGTGCTATGTGTATGTGTTTGCAAGGGGGATGCAAATCAGTCTGAGCAGAAGTCTAGCAGAAGTTTCTTGCAAAAGTCAGCGAGTTAGTAGTCTGCAAGTGAATGAGCCACACAGACAGAGATTGGTCTGTGTGTGGAGAATGGAGGAAGCAGAGCGAGTCCCTTCTGCTTGGCCTGGACCTACTCTACCCAGGATGTACTAGTGCTACCACTAAGCCCATGCGGACTGGGATATGTTGTCTGTCCTCAAGAACTTCTTAGAAAAAAAACATTCTGTGAGTCAGCTTAGGTACAGGGTCATTGAACATGTACCTTTGCTACTTAGAGGGGGTGACCGCACATTAATGTTAAGACGGAAGGAGTTAAAGTGGATTAACACTCTAGATGCTATGGCTCCCAGAGGCCTTAATCTGGAATACCACTATTTACCACATATTTGATGTTTGGTTCTTTGTAGTGAACAGCTGTTTTTTATTACTTGATTTTATGTATACCATTTATATTTTGTGTTTCTTTAGGGTGTGGGTTGACCTATTGTATGTGCTGATTGTGATTCTTCTTCTTTTTGTCGTAGGTGATTGGATTATCTGGCATCCAGGTGCTATATTCCGGCTGCAGTATTATTCTTTATGCTTGGATGGAGCTACTTGATATGAAAAATATGCTTCCTAATGAAATATTATATATTGTTTTGTGCTTTTTTTCTTGAATAAAGATGGATATCATCACTATGGACACTGTTGTCCCTCGTAGTATACCAGTGGTTGAGCTGTGATGGGCTATATATATGAAATTTTGTAATCCGGATAGAGGTAATATCCTGGGATGCCAATAAGGGGAAGCAGTCCATATAATTAGAATATAATGTCCCCTGGTATAAGGATGATATGTTGGAGTTATGGGAGATAGTGATTGGTATTGAAGATAAATCAAGGGATTAAGTAAATTGATGAAAATATGATGCATATCCATATGACAAGTAACTAAGAATGGCTTCACAGTTAATAGATTTCTTGTGGCACTCTCATGGGAGTGATCGAATAATTTGGGGCTGACATAGAGGAGAAGAACTAGTAACGCGGATTGCTGTCGCGAGATGAGAGGGTAATTTTTCTGATCACAGACTTGTGGGCATGCGCAGCTTCTCATTGATGTGGGGAGAGAGAATGTCACACGCAGTAGAGACCGGGGATGTAGAGTTGAGGGCTCTCGTGCGACTATGAGGTAATGACACTATTATGGAGGTTGCTGCATGCACAAGTAGAGATTCCTGATTTGGATGTATTTCTGACATGCACAGCTGAGTTGTGTGTACCTGCCGTGTTTGTCCGAAAATAAGACCCTGTCTTATGTTTATTTTTTTACAGAAAAAGGTGCTGTCTTTTTTTTGAAGGATGTCGTATTATACTCGGTCCAGGTCCCTCCTGCTGCTCTGTGGAGCTCCGACGCACTTCTTGCAGTCCTCAACTGCCCACAGAAGATTCCTTCCTGGTTACGAGATTCATAAATCTCGCTTCTAGAAAGCGATGGCTCTGATTGATTCTGGAGCACTGCTCGCCCAAGCAATGCAGCTCTCAATGAACCAATCACAGCCATCGCATAGGTTCATCAAGCACTGCATTGCTTGGCTGAGCAGTATTTGAGAATCAATCAGAGACATCGCTTCCTGGAGGTGAGATTTATGAATCCCATAACCAAGAAGTGATCTTCTGTGGGCGGCCGAGGACTGCAGGTAGTGCATCAGAGCCTGCTAGGTAATGTATATAAATATATTTTTTATGTAATGCAGGTAGGGCTTATTTTTGGGGGAAGAGCTTATATTTCAAGCCTCCCCGAAAATTCGGAAAAATCTGGATAGGGCTTATTTTCAGGGTAGGTCTTATTTTCGGGGGAAACCATGGTGGATCCTGGATAAAGGCTCTACTCATTCAAGGTGTGATATTATTAATAAACATATGCACATGTGTGGATTCAATCTTGTGGGGGAGGAGTTTACAGGTACAGCTTCCTCATTGGTGGTAGTTTGGGTCATTTTATTATTTATAGGCTGCATAGAGGCTGAGAGAGAGAGAGAGAGAGAGAGAGAGAGAGGGGCAGAGAGAAAAGAACCACTGCCTAAGGGAGAGAGACACCAGATGCGTGAGTGTTGGCTGGTAGAGAGTTGGACAGAGAGGGAGAGTTGCCGGGAGCCAGATCTCACAGATAACTAGAACTGTGGATTGTCTGGATTGCCCCGAGAAGCCCTTCCTGTCACATCACCTTTTGGAAGTGTACTTTGTGCTTGACCATTGTTGTACGTTACAACTTTATTGAAGTTACCGTAAACTGACATTACCGACCGTTCTCGGTTTGTCCATAAAGTATCCCTGTGTGTGGACTGAGTTATTGATGTCATCCAGACTCACCTCAGAGGACACAATGGTGGCGTCACGAGTGACAAGATTCAAGTAATTTCCAGTTACACTTTCCCTGTGACCTCCCCCAGCAGTAACTTGGACACGTCCTGAGCGAACCCCAGAGGAGGAGATGGTAGAGCCACCGTGACAATTATTCTTATCTACTCCGCCATCTCCTCGGCTGTGGGCCTGTTTCTCAGATGCTTCTCCTGGCCATACAAGTCTGTCTTATGACAGGACCGAACAGCATTGAACGAAGCCCATTGACTATTATTGGTTTTCACTCAGCTGCTTGTCTTTCGGGGGGAGATACATCAGGGCATGTTTGTGTTAGCATAGCTCAATCTAGAATGCAACTCCTACAGCAGCTTGTGAAACAATGTCAAGGAAAAACAGTAGAAGACAGAGAACTTTTACGGATGCTGTCTAAGTCACTGTAAAGGCTGTTGAAAAAAGGCAACATGGCAGCATCAATCGGTGCAAAAGCAATTTATTAAAAACAGACAGCTACGTTTCAACCAAAAATAGGTCTTTGTCAAGCTCAGATATCAGAGGGTGAACCTAGGACATCTGCTATTTTTCTTTCTGGGCTCTGCCTCCAGCATCCAACATGGCTGTCCAAAAGGCAAAGAAACCAGACAAGCCAAGAGAGCCTCATCCTGTAGTGAAGACATGCTACTCAGAGCACCGCTAAGAACTCTCAAAACACAGGAAAGCACATGAAAATGGTGCCTATACAGTCATGTGAGCGCTAGAAATCTGTTTCTAGGTGGTTGGGCAACCTCCGACATCATTCGCCTGCTTGCAAAGCAGATACAACTTACAGTGACAAATCTGTCATATGCTTCAATCATTTTTCATCCTTTGCTGTTTTCATAGAGCCCGCTGATTTTCCTGTTCCCTTTCCACAGTCTAAGGCTGGATTCACATGACCGTATCGTAATATTGAATGACATATTCCTGCGTATTGCCACATATCCGTGCATTTTTGAGCATGTAAGTGTGTGTATCTACAGAGTATTTCAAAACGCACACATACATGGCAATACACAAAGATACGCAATTCAATACACAAGTAAAACGCTGCAATTTTTAAACATCATCTTACAATACAGTCGTGGTGTAAATCTGGCTTTAGTCTGCAAAAGGGGAGCAGAAAAATAAAAAAAACAAAACAAAAAATTATTGAGGCATGTCACCGATTTTTCACTGTAAGTTGTGTCTGCTTGTAAACTTTATCTGACACAGGAGCACTTTATATTTGTCTTTTAGTTTGTTTTGTTTTTCCAACAGATGGAGTTTTTGTTAAATTTAGACTTCTTCAACCGCAGCACTGAGATTTTGCAATGATATAAGCCTTCAAATATAGCTATGAGTCAGTATTTCTCTTTCCAAAGTTTATGGCAGACCTCATGACTCATAAAAAACCTGACTTCACAGGAAAATGATTGATATACACATTCGCACTGGCCGACCGACAGTACGCTCTGCTGTGCTGTAAAACATAAGGAGCAACCTAATATAGGTACCCTATAATATTAATATAAAGGCTATCCTTGGGCTGATCACCATTATTATACGCAGACGCTTAAAGGAGTTTTCCAAGTTAGTTCTTTTATATAGTTTTGAGCCCCTTTTTTCGAAACGATATGAAAGTAATATACTCAGACCAGGGCTTCAGCGCTCTGGCACCATGGCATCTGATCAGTGACGTCACTTGGCCAGAAGGTGATATTCTATAAATCTTTCAGTTGCACTTCAGAAACCCTGAGGCAGAGATACAGACGTCACTGACCAGTTTATATTACAAGATGGATTATGAGCATTGTGAAAATATATAGACCTTTATTACGGATATAATTGTCTGTTTGCTCATTATCATCTGGGGCTGAATAAAACATCATGTAATGCTGGGTCTAGGCTAAGGCTGAGCTGGCACGAATGCTCCAGGGGTCCTGCAAGTCTACAGTAGGAAAAGGGTAGGTTGAACAAGCAGATGTCGGCACATGTGGCACTATATGGTAAAATAATAATGTTCCCCTACAGTTGGTAAAGGTTTGCTGGGTGTAGGAAATCAAGTGTCTCAAATCTCCTTCAGTTAGTAGTCCCAAACCATTTGCCATCTCCAATACAACAGTAGAAAACAGGATATAGTGCAATAAAAATGACAAGAAGAGACGTCTGGGTTTATTGTACTCACAAACGGAAAGGTTAAGACAACACAAGAACAATTCAATATGGAGAGTCCTCCTCTGCCCAACTCGAGTTTCACGTCTACAGCTTCTTCTGGGGTATACTCTCTCCCAGCCACAAAAGGGTTATATAACATTCTATATTAGCATAATCCTATCCCTGTAAATTGATAGAACCAATTACTTACATAAATTAAAGTAACAAACTCGATTAAAATATACATATAACATTACTTTCCCCCATTTTATCTACATCACCCTGCCTTATAAGCCCTGAACTGAACTACAGGATGACTTCTACACATTTTTGCTCCTTAAATGTCAGAGGCCTGAATATACCTCAAAAGTGTAGTCAAGTGCTCTATCAAATGCATAAATTAAAAGCTCATGTTGTTTTATTCCAGGAGACACATTTCAAAACGGGGCATATTCCCACCACGTGTTATCGTTACCATCGAGTATGGTTCCACAGCACTCACCCGGGAGATCTCAATTGGCTTTCACAAATCCCTTCGGCACAAGGTCTTGGGCACCTTGACAGACACAGAGGGCTGCTAACTCTTTATCAAAGTGCAAATAGGAGTTAAGATCATCACAATTGGGAACTGTACCTTTCTTATACAGATCAGCTTAACCTCCTGAAGACTGTTGTCCGTAAATTGATGAATTTTGCTGAGGGGGCGATCCTGATCGGAGGCGACTTTAACGTCACTCTAGACCCTGCTATAGATTCCACAAATCCTAGAGGCCACCTCCCCAGCTCACCTTCGCGCTCTAAAAAACAACACCTCCATGATCTCCAGTTAGTAGACATTTGGCAAATTCTCCACCCTCAGGACAGCGACTACTCTTTCTTCTCTCATGCCTACCAATCCTATAGTGGTATTGATCTGGTTCTGCTCAGTAACCCTGCCATCGCTTGGCAACCAGCCAAAATACGCAATATTCTATGGTCAGACCGTGCACCGGTCTCCTTGTTTCTGGAAATTCCAGGGACACTGGAAAGGCCCTGAACGTGGCGCCTAAATCAAAATTTACTAAATGACTTTGTGTGTGCTTCACAAATTAGATCTACGATTACAGAATTCCACAAACACCAATCCTCGGACCCCACATTTTTACCCTTCTTTCTCTTTACCCCCACATCCTTACCCTTGTGGGGGGTTAATTCAGGTTTATGCCTTTAAATAGAGAATGATAAGTGTATTTCACAGAATACTTATGTGTTTATAATTTGCGTCTTCTTCTGCTAAAGGTTTAAGCTTATACGTGTAAGGGCTGACGCTTTAAAAATAGACTACAGAGACTCCATTTTGTCTCTTTGCTTGTCTGCTATAATACACATATATATCTGTATGGTTTTCAACTTTCACCTAGAAATATGTTAGATCTCAGTCGGAATAATCCACCTGGAAATATTAATTGGAATATCACAAGGTTTCTGTGTTGTTCTTATCTGTAAATAAGTTCTAGTTGAAACTTACTAACAAGCTCATAGGAATGTACCTCCCGATTAACACCCACCTGAGGAGGACATACTGATAAGAGGCTGAGATGTTTTAAATCAATATATGTGCGCTTATTAATTTTAATTGTATCTGGCATAAAGCCACTTGCTTCGTAAGAACTGTATAAAGATTGAATACATTGTACATTAAACAGGCATTTCTTGGCTTAACACCTACGGTGTGGAGTCCATAGAATTCCTCCGAGTATACTCGCATGTTCAACTGATTGGGAAGCAGACAGCATCAGCTGACGGGTCCCCTTTGTGACCCCCCTAACAATACTTGGCGCTCCAACCTGGGGCAGAAGTTAACTCCTTACCTGCAGCCGATACCTGACGACCCTGCCTGCCGACCAGCCGGACTAGAGGCCACGGGACCCCAGATCTACAAAACAACGGTGTAAGGTAAGCCCTTGACTTACCACTCTAAGATCTGGGTTCCCTGGACTTCAAGTCACGTGTCGACAGATGGGTAGTTGCTGCATGTTTATAGGACACCTCTGCCTGTTATTTACGGTGTTCTTAGTAACCGTGCTAGACAGAAGAACCCTTGTGTATATTGCCATGCTGTCTGCTGTGTGCTGTAGAAAGTATTGCTTTTTGCCAGACTCATAATGTTAGCTGTAACTTGTAATAAGATTACTAAAAGCCGCCCAGCAAGGCAAGCCGTGGTCCTTCCTCTATCCCCGTAAGTATAGTAGTAATATATTCGTAATACAGATTGCGAATATCCTGCCCGTTGCGGACGTGGCAGAAGGGACTGAAAAGTCCAAAAGTATTTCTGACAGTTGCGGACTCGCAGAACATAATAAATATCCTGCCCGTTGCGGACGTGGCAGAAGGGACTGAAAAGTCCAAAAGTATTTCTGACAGTTGCGGACTTGCAGAAGAAGAAATATTCTGCCAAGTATTGGCAGGAGGGCCCTCAAATATCCTGCCCCATTGCGGACGTAGGCAGAAGAGACTTAAAAGTCCATAGTATCCTGCCAGTGGCGGACTCGGCAGTAGGGACAATAGTGGTAAATCGAGAAGTAAGTCCATAGCTAGAATGGGGTCTCAGACTTTCCTGACACCCATTGAGATAATAAGATTGGGGGAAGGGAAGGACACCTGTAGGCAAGCCTATGAAATATATAAACAGATAGGTAAAACGGCGGGAACCTTTAACTATGAGTTCTGGCAACAGTACGAGGAGAAGTATGAAAGATATCAGAGACGCTGGTTTAGAAAAAGGAACAGACAATATGGAAACAGCTAAAGAAATAGCAAAGGTCAGACAAAGCAAGTTAGCCGTGGGGAGAGAATCTAGCAAGCTGTTGAGAAAAGCAGGTTAGAATTTTGGGAATCTTAGACCAACAAGTTTCGAAAAGATTCAGAGATAAGCAAAGGTTGGATAAAGTATGTTAGATAAATGGATTGAGGCACGTGTAGATACGGCAGTTATCAGAGAAAGGGAATTCTTTTATAGTTTGTGTTCCTTTGGGACATAAAGCAAGTTCATGCAGAATCTGTGGATAATTATGTGACAAATAACCATTATAGTTTGTCTTGTATGTTATGTAATCTAATCTTTGTTATACGTTTTAGTCTTCTTTGTCCTTTTTTTTTTTCTGTGTTTAACTATTCCTCTGCCGTCCGGGTTTGATAGTCTGTGCAGAGAAATATACCTCTTGTTGTTGCTAATGATTGGTGTTGTTTGGAGTCTGGATGTTCTGGCTGTTTTTCAAAAATCTTAGTTATTGTTCTGTTCCATAGAGATATAAAAATTCAAAGTCATAGAAGAAAGACAGAAGTTGAATGAATTATGTGAATTATGTGGTTTTAAAAATAGAATATATGTATAGGAATAGATAGAGGGTTAATGCTTGATTAGTGTAAAGCTCTGTTCCCCCTTGTCACCCCCCCCCCTTCCCTTCAGAGTTTAGTGAGATTTGCAGAGAAGGAATGTGTGCTTCTCAAGGCCAAAGATTAGAGCGGAAAACCCTGGACAAGTAGCCTTGCTTGCTTGAACAGAATTGAATGCATTTGTTTGCAAGATGAGGACAGTTGCATCATACGCGTTACGTCCTGTGTGAACTCTTACTAACATTTGAATGAGACTTGACCGCATGAACGGATGAGAGTTAATGACCCGTGTTCAGACTGTAATGAATGTAAAATGTGTGATGTAGGCGCTGTGTGCTGATAATTTGGAAGCCTGCCAACAAGCCACAATTATACTGTTTCTGAGAGAATGTTCTATAGAAGAAACGCGCAAACAGCCATACCTGTACTTACACCTGCTGCCAAACTCCGCACCTTTCTGGGCCTTGTTTTCATACTGCCGGCCATGGGTCCACTCTGTTTCCGCTCTTATGCAACTACTCTATGACTGTCTTTCAATCATTCTTTTCTCTCTCTCACCCCTGAAGCTCATTTCTCACCCTTTTACACTTTATCCTTTATTCTTTTCTATACTGAATTTTCTGGCCAGGGGACGACAGTCTTGACACAAAGGCACGGAGGACAACCACGGCCACCTGGATACTACTCCATGAAGCTGTATCCAGTGGCTCGAGGAGCTCCCTCATGTGTTTGTGCGGTGGCAGCAGTACAGGCAATGGTTAACAAATCTTTGGAGTTGGTATTGAACCAACCCCCCCTAGTGGTCCTCACCCCCCATGACATCCGGAGCATATACACGCAAGTGCAACCCAAGCACTTATTTCTGGCCCGTCAAATCCAGCTACAATGTGCTCTTGTCATTCTTCTCCCTGTTGCTACTACCTTGAACTCGGTTACTCTTCCAATTAAGTACCCTAGTTCAAAGGGGGAGGGGAGGGAAGATATAGGTGATCTAGGTATTGCAGGTCAGCTATTTTTAAATTTTTTAAAATTTTTCTTTTTCCTTCTTGCAACAAGGTTATGATCTATTTGAAATAGAATACCAGCCTGATTGTCTAGCGGTAATCGGTGCAAGGGGTTTCAGAAGTGCCAATTCAGCTGGCAGAAACTGAACCGCTTGAGGTAATGTTTAAAGGGGCACGATGCCTCACGCGCTTCCTTGTGCTGGAAGATCCTGAAAGCATATTGGGAACTGACGTGATGGAACCCTTGGGATGTTGTATAAAACTTCTCCCGTCCGGTGAGGCTCGTATACACCCCGGGTCTGAAAGTCACCCGACCTTCTGTCGGATGGCAGCAGACCAAGCGACACCTCTCCCTGTCCTCACTCTTACGCACGCAGAGGAACAAGCTCTTAGCCCCCTTGGTCCGTCAGTACCCCCTGGCACATGTCCAGGAAGATGCAATTGCAGACACTGTCTCTTCTTTATGTTAACTTAAAGCCCTTAAGAAATGTGTCTTCCCAGCCAATACCCCTTTTGTTCCCCGTTAAAGAGAAAGAGTTTAAAGGGCCAGCCAGACTGCCAGTATTTGTTTGTATTTATTTTCAGAGGAAAGCAGTACTGTTGGACAGTGCTGCCATAAGGGGCACAGAATAGCCCACAACCAGTTTACCAGATGCATGAAGCTGGTATTAGACGCCTGGCCCATTCCCGAGGGCACCACCCTCTTGTAATATGTTGATGATTTACTTTTTTATTTATGTACTCCTGACCCAAATAGTTACCTCAATGCATCACTAAGCCTTTTGTGTTTCCTCCATCAAGAATAGAAAAGCTGTAAGTTTACTAATGGAAGCTATTATGTTGCCAGAACAGGTGGCCATAATAAAGGTTACTGAAGCCCCTTGTTAACAATGTATATTTTGAGTTGTTTTTTATAGATGGTACCAGGGTGATTGACGACTCCACACTGGATATGCAGTGGTCACACAACAAGATGTCCTAAAAGCAGAAGCTCTGCCTCCGCATGTTTCAGGACAAGAAGCGGAGCTGAAGGCCCTCACTGAGGTGTGTAGAGTGGTAGAAGGTAAGACGGCAATCCTTTACACTGACTCCCGGTATGCATTTGGCATAGCTCATGATTACGGCCCAACATGGAAGGCCAGACAGCTTGTTACCTCAGCAGGACAGCCAATTAAGAATGGTGCAGCGGTGCAGAGTCTCACGGAGGCCCTACTTACTTCTACCTGACAAAGTGGAAAGCTCACACCAATTCCTACACCAGAGAAACAAGAGGCAACGCCATCACAGACCACACAGCAAAGGCAGCGGCCCTCAAGCCATGGAAGAAAAGAAGAAAAGAAGAATTTAACAATAACTTTGGACTTTGACTAAACCTTGGACTTTGATATGAACTTGGACTTTGATAAAAACTTTGGACTTTGATATGCTAAAGACTTTACAGTTACAAGCCAGCAAGGAAGAAAAAGACAAATGGACTAAATATGGGAGCAGCAGAAATGGGACGGCGTATGGCGAACAGTCAGCAGAACTGCCTACAGAGGTCCCTGTCCCCCATGATGGCCCAGCTGATGCACGGAAAGACACACCTATCAAAGCAGCAATGATGTCGACGCTTGAACGAGGACGCGTGGCTCCTGGGTTTTCTGTAGCTGCTGCATCATCATTTGTCCAATTTTGCATGATCTTTGCCGTAAGCAACAGGGCAGAAGTAAATTTGCCACATCACACTTGCCGGGACCAGTCTACCCATTTCAGGGATTGCAAATTGACTACACTCAGCTCCCACTTGTTGGGAAGTATGAATACGTGCTTGTTGTTGTTGATGTCTTTTCAGGTCGGAGACCTACCCTGTTACCAAAGTAAATAAGCAGGTAATCGCACAGGAGCTCATGAATGAGGTAACCTGCAGATATGGGGCACCGGAAGTGATTGACTCAAACAAAGGTACACACTTCACACCTGCAGAGTTTAGGCAAAGTTAAAAGACTAAATGGTACACTTAAGTTAAAAGAAGTGTTGTTTGGCTCTATGCCAAGATTGGGGCTGTATCATCCACAGGCCCTACAGCAGGGCTATGACATAGTAGCCGATATCCAAAGCACCTGTGTGACCAACTAATGGTAACCCAGAATCTAGTCTTTTTCTCCCATTCCAGGCCTAGACAACTTAGAGGGATCACACTCTCTGCAACCTGGAGACTGGGTGGTCGTAAAGAGGCTTGTCCGGAAATCTCTAGAGCCCAGACTCGAGGGGCCCTATCGAGTCCTGCTGATCACACCTACTTCAGTAAAGTTGAAGGAACTGTTGCTTGTCTTGAGACTAATGAGACTTTTCACGCCCTACTTTGCCCCCCCCCCATGAGAAGGAAAACTAAGGACATTTTGTTTATTGATGGACTTTTTGGACTCCTCACTCCATGCTTCGCCCTTGTGAGAGGGTGCAAAAGGACAATGCCCAGAACCACCTTGTTAGACACCACCAAATACTGGTAGATGGACTGAACACCTCACAGGTGAAAGACTGTTGGACTTGTACACACACACCTGGTGCCACTAGTGTTCCTTTCTTGGCTGTTCCTGTTCCGTCGAAAAAAAGAACTGTTTGCATGTACAAATGAAAACTGAGAAACCAGAGATAGCTGGTGGGGTAACACATTTAGTTCCTTGAACCCTGCCAATTGGTTCTCTGGTTTAGGAGGGTTGTTCACGGGAATATTACAAAGTATGCTTTAAGTAGTGATGATTTTGTTCGTCATATATATATATATATTGCTTTAAAGTTAATCATGTCTTGTACCACACGTTGTAGTGAAAAGGCTTTTTGCTAAACTTCAACCCAGATGGACTTTGGGACCACCACATGACTCTAGGGAATCAGTTGTAGTACCTAGCATGATGGTGGACCCTATGTCCAAACGGGGGGATATGGGGGGTTAATTCAGGTTTATGCCTTTAAATAGAGAATGATAAGTGTATTTCACAGAATACTTATGTGTTTATAATTTGCGTCTTCTTCTGCTAAAGGTTTAAGCTTATATGTGTAAGGGCTGACGCTTTAAAAATAGACTACAGAGACTCCATTTTGTCTCTTTGCTTGTCTGCTATAATACACATATATATCTGTATGGTTTTCAACTTTCACCTAGAAATATGTTAGATCTCAGTCGGAATAATCCACCTGGAAATATTAATTGGAATATCACAAGGTTTCTGTGTTGTTCTTATCTGTAAATAAGTTCTAGTTGAAACTTACCAACAAGCTCATAGGAATGTACCTCCCGATTAACACCCACCTGAGGAGGACATACTGATAAGAGGCTGAGATGTTTTAAATCAATATATGTGCGCTTATTAATTTTAATTGTATCTGGCATAAAGCCACTTGCTTCGTAAGAACTGTATAAAGATTGAATACATTGTACATTAAACAGGCATTTCTTGGGTTGACACCTACAGTGTGGAGTCCATAGAATTCCTCTGAGTATACTCGCATGTTCAACTGATTGGGAAGCAGACAGCATCAGCTGACGGGTCCCCTTTGTGACCCCCCTAACACCCTGTTTTCTCTTTCTTTCTCTTCCTTCCACCTTTCTTTTCTTTTTCTTCTATGTCAAATTCCTTTCTACTAAGCTATCTATATTAAACCTATATAGAGTTCAATTTGGTTGTATTAAAAGTTATAACTAAGATATTACCTCCTTTTAGTTTGACAACATGGATGTATAGTTATCTGTTTCATTATAATAACCTTAGTAAACCGGATCCATAGATTAGGCAATGTATAAGCGTGAATTGTTGACCTCATAAGTCCTAGGGGACTATAACAATACCATGTGAAAGTTGACTAATCATAAAATCAAAAGGAGAAATGCATAAACTAAACTCTGTTTCGAAACTACACAAGAACATGTTATGGTTAAATGTTTCATACAATTTATACAGTCCTGCGAGATTTACTTGGTACTGTTTATTTTATTTTAATATATACACAAACTTTAATAAAAAGTAATTAAACATAAAATATACATATTATATACATATATGCTATCTTCTACCTCTGTATTAGAAATGGTTTTGGAAGTAGACAGATCTAATTGTGAGGAAGCTATCAGCACAGAAGATTGTTGCTTGTGTCCTGCAAACTGACATTCCATTCTTTGGTTTCTGGTGAATGGCATTTCTTAATGTAAGAATGCAGTGCATGTGGCAATATCCTTCTGCTAGGATTAAGGTCAAGTCATCATTGGATTTTGATAGACTTAAAACAGAACTTTTATTAAATTGCTTAAAATGATTTTAGCATCAGAAGCAAAATATAATTTTAGTTCCCATGTATTTTTGAATTCTTCACCTTCGGGAAATTTCCACATCCCTATCATAAACACCTATAAGACCCCTCCTGTAAAGTAGGGTGATTGCCATGAAAAGAGCAGCCCTGCACAGGAACCTGTCCCTTTCTTACCTTATAATCACCCTCTCCTACCAAAGCATTTATATGTTGATACGTCCCAGATGTCATCTTGGAGAAAGCTGACTTGAACTTAGAGTAATCAATAGAGCGTTACTGTATATAAGGCTCAGGTAAGCCTATAAGAGACTTACAAAAAATATATTAAGGTCGAATTTTCACAAACATATTTGCGCAACGTATTATGCACAAAAAATTGATTTCAATGAGTTCATTCACATTAGCAAATTTTGCGCGCATATTTTGTATGCACAAGAAATATACAGCATGCTCTACTTTCCTGCATATTTGCACAGGGAAAGAGTACATATTGAACTAGTTACACTAATAGCCCATTCCAATGAATGGGATCATGGTTGCACTATTTTTCCTGCACGCAAATACACATGATTTTCCACAAGCAAAAAGTACAGTAATATATGCACTAGTATGCAAATACACAGTGCAAGTGCGCATGTAAATATGCTTACGTCCATGTGAAACAGGCCCAAGGTTAACTGGTTAATGACATGATGAAGCCGGTAGGCACTTAACTTTTTGATAAAGAAGGTTCAGAGTTACCAAGTTGAGGTGTCATAGCAGAACGTAGCAAGACTCAGTGAATTGAATACAGCAGGAGGGTCCAGAGGTTTTAGTTCTCATGATGTGTATATTTGAAATTTAGTGTATGTAAAAACTCAGATGAAGCACAGGTAGTGCAAGAGGTCTCCCATACAATTTCCTAAGCAGCCCTATTTTATTAAATTTAGCTGGAAGGGCAAAAATAGACAGGCATATGAGCGACTACACTTCTTCTTTGACTTTTCAAACTCCACTCTAAAACAGTGGGATGATAGGTCTTGCCCTATCTTTCGCATAGTTAATACTACTAGTGGGAAAGATAGGCCAACTCCTATCTTTTCTCGCCCGTACTATTAACGGGCGAGAATACCGCTAATGAAAACGAAACCAATAAAATTAATAATTTAATTTCACCCCATTATGTGGCTGTAATTTTCATGGCCGCATAACAGGAAAAATACACGCCCATGTGTTTAAGCCCTAATGCACACGTCAGAAACAAGGCCGTGGACCAAATCTGGCCCACCTTCCCATTCTATGTGGGCCACCAGCCATGCAGCAGACTAACAGGCATTCCACTCATCCAGCCTGCAGCAATGCAGATGTCAAGGGGAGAGGTCGGCTGTCACAGACTCAGCAGCAGCCGCATTGGACCGGATGACTGTGGGGATGTTGCCTGGCTGGTAGGCCACTATGGGGGTCACTATTACTACTGGGACAAATATAGGGGACAATAGTACTAATGAAGCAAATATGGGGGCTCCTGTTATTACTGGGGTCATAATGGGGTTAGTATTACTACTAGAGGCACTATTAGTACTGGGGCCACTAAGGGAGCACTATTACTACTGGGACATTATGGGGGTCATTATTATTACTGGGTTCACTATGAGGAACCTTATTACTACCAGGGCCACTATAGGAGCACTATTACTACTGTAGCCACTATGGGGGTCGCTATTACTATACAGTCTTACACTTACAATAAGCCTTTTGAAGGCAACCATAAGACTGATGTGGCCATTGGTGGAAATGAGTTTGACAACCCTGGTCTAAGGCATGCTCTGTAAGTTAAACATAGCAGCACAAATCTCTTGTCTAATACTACTGGGGCTACCAATATAGGAGACACTTATTACTGGGGCCACTATGGGGGTTCACTATCACTAAAGGGGTCACTATTACTACTGGGGCCACTGTTACTACTGGGGTCATTATTACTACTGAGGCCACTATGGGGGTCACTATTATTACTCCGTACACTGTGGGGGTCACGATTATTACTGGGGCCACTATGGGGGCCACTACTACTATACAATCTTACAATTACAATCAGCCCTTTAAAGGCAACCATAAGGCTCATGTGGCCCACAGTGAAAATAAGATTTTCTGCACGCATCCTAAATTTGCATGCACAATACATAGTGAATAGAACCCATTTCAGTATTTTATATGCACATTTTGTTTGTGCAAAAAAATGTTAAATATACTCTATTTTTCTGCTTTATTTTCCTATTTGACCTCTACGGGGCCTTGTGCACAAAACAGAGCATGCAACGGGGTTTTTTGTACGCACGGACTGCGTGCGCAATATGCAGGATGGAAAGGAACCCATTGAAATCAATGGGTTCTATTCTCTGCGTATTGCCCACACAAGTAATTCCAGCAATACCTGCGCTTCTTACCTTTTGAGTCCTGTTGTGTGCCCAAACAGCAGTTTACGTCTGAGTAGGGGACATTCTTGTACTTTGGAGAAACTGCTTCAAATGTAACATTTGGGGCTAAACCTACTTATTATTGGAAAAAATTGTAATTTTCATTTTCATGAACCAGTCTTAACAAAATCCTACAAACACCTGTGGGTTCAAAATGCTCTCTACACCCTCTGTTGAATTCCTTGAGTGGCATAATTTCCAAAATGGAGTGACTTTTCGGGGGGACGGGGGATTTCCACTTTATTGGTACGTTAGGGAGCTCTGCAAATGTGACATGGCGTCCAAAAGTTTTTCCAGACAAATCTCTGCTCCATCTCTTCCGAACTCTTTCATAAGTACAAAGTGCAGATATGTCGTCCATACTCGCCGACAGGCGAACTCAGATGGAGTCCTCCATACTCGCCGACAGACATTAACCAATGACTGACAGATGCTCAAAACACTCACCTGTATACATAGCCAGATGGAATAACTATAGTATGTACAAGGTATTAGTTCATATTTTGGTCAAGATACTTAAGCCCATGAGCCCACTTCAAGGTTCCTGGTTGTCTTGCAGGTCCCTACTCTAGTGAGACAACAAACCTCAGGAGACCTGCCTGCATGCGGGGCGATCATCCCGACAAGGACATAGGGACCTAACTAGACATACATGACAAAGGATCCACAGAAAGACACAATTCACATTACACGTACCGAAAACTGCACAGACAAGCAGGAACATAACACTGATCAAATTAAAACTCACACTGAACATGCCTGCTCACACCTGATGTCTGGCCACTTGCACAGACACGCAGGAATATGACACTGTTCACACTGAAGATACTGAAAGCTACATAGACACACAGGAACATAACACTGTTCATACTGAAGAAACAGGGGAAAGGCCAGCAGCCTCTAGCAGAGGAGCTGGTATATATGAGCAGCAGACCTGGGGAATTGGCTGGCTCGTGCAATCCACACTGAGCCAGCTCAATCAAGCTCACCTGTGGAGCCATGCTGCTGGAAACCCATGTAGTACAACAGATCCCAGCAGCACACCGTAACAGCCACAGGGTTGTTAGTGCAACCAGCCATACATGTATGGCACTCCTGATATGCTGATTCATGAGCTGAACCTGCAGTGTCCTCAGCAGGATATGGCTGTAACTCACAGCTGGACTCCTGCTGTAGCTGCCGAGATCGAAGTTAGATTTGGAGATGTTTTTCGAAAATTGAAAAATTGCCGCTATATTTATAAGCCTTATAAGGTCTTGAAAAAATAAAACAATGTTTAAAAAATGATGCCAACATAAAGGAAAACATATGGTAAATGTAATTTATCAACTATTTTGTGTAGTATGACTATCTGTCTTAAGGTCCATTTAGACTGGACGAATGTCAGGCAAACAATCCTGACACTCGTCCCCGCACATACTCGCTCTCATGCTTCTGCACGGGAGCTAGTATCCCTGGCTCACAGCAGGGAGGCTGCAGGAGATTTCACTCCTCGTGCTTCCCCGCCCCTCTCCATTGACCTAACATAGCGGATGTTGAATACTGAACGTCTGCTATTTGCACTGAGCAATCAGCTCATCGTCCATCGTTTGTGCACCTTAAGGGGTGGATGCCTAATATAGCAAGTGCAGGAATGGGATTGGAGAGGAACAGGTTTAGGAAGTGCATGCTGGCTCTCTAAGAAAAGGGACAGTAGTGTTAGCCCTAGGGGCAGACACCCGGGATGCAGAGATGCAGTGTGTTGCATGAGCCGATGGTGCGTCTGACTGCAACCCAAAGAGCAGATGAGCAGGGGGAGCAATGATGAAGCACGTTAACATACTCGTAACAAAGTATGTTAACGATGTAGTATGCCACAATATTCAAGGTTTAAAGAGCTGTATCTGTATATGCCAATAAAAGCTATGAAGCCCAAGTCAAGAGGCATACCTACCAACTATGGAATGAAGGCAGTTCCCAACAGTCTATAACAAGAACCATGTAGACAGTAACCGTAAGTATAGTATGAGCATTGGTGGGACACTATATTGTGACTTTCATGTTAGCAGTGGAATGCATTATTGTTCATATTCCTTATATTCATACAATACTGAATTTGTTTCTATTGCAGATTAAATGATAAAATTGGTTATATGTGCTAGTAAATGCCAGACGTTGTGGGTACTTGCACTTTAAGTGAATTTTGTGTGGTATAAAAGAAGTCTGTGAGCTTTATGTGTCAGCTCAGAGGGACCATTAAATTTAAAAGGCAGTGTGGAAAAAGGGAATAAGACATTGCATGACTCATAATATTCCTTATCCACAATGAAAAGCACTGCAAACAAACAAATAACAATGCTAAAGCATATTCCTTAAAGGGGTATCTTGGTTTAAAGTTGCATACAGCTCATGACTCATTTTATTTTAGTATTTTCCCTAAGCCCATATACAGCTCAGGTAACACTATTAGGTGATTATGGAACTTTGGCAATGATTTGTATAATACACTTTACAGCTGTTATTATAGAATATTCAATACTCAACCCTTTCATTACGTTTTTTCTATATGCTATTTTAACTAGAGTGAGCTTTTAATGAGAAATAACATGAGATGAGGTAAGGATCTTTTTAAACACATTTATGAACTACTGTATGTCGAAAGGACATATTTGGTTAGCAAAAAAAACCTATTCAAACATATTATGCGAAATACCCATAAGCTTCTATTGACAAAAGGTATGCAAGTTATGCCTTTTGGGCGCACATTTCAAAACTAAACATTTAACCTGTTTTTTGACAAGATTGAAAAGTGCAGTGTACCACAATATTCAAACTACACAAAAGCATATACAGTTGCAGGTAAAGCTAGTGCATTTTTTGGAATCACCTTAATAAAATGTGGTCTGATTGTTAGTTTATAACTGTGACTTGGATCACAACCCAACTATACAAACAACACACAAACAGTTCTACCGTTCATAGTTTTTTATGAGCACGTTGAGTAAATATCCAGTGCAGGGAGAACAAGTAAGTGAACCATTGAATTTAATAACCTGTAGATCCCCTTTCACAGCACTCACCTCAATCAAACATTTACTGTAGATGCTACAAAGATTTGCACAATGCTGAGGAGTAATTTTGGAACATTCTTCCCTTTAAGTATATTTAAATATATTTCTAGGGTGCCTTATGTGTATAGCCCTCTTCAGTTCATGATACAGCATCTCAATAGACTTAAGCTCAGGACTCTGACTTACCCATTCCAATATAAAAATCTTTTTCAACTAGTCTTTAGTTGATTTACTTGTGTGCTCTCTTGTTGCATCACCCCACACAAGATCAGCTTGAGGCCATTGACTCCTGCCCTTACATTCTCCTGTAAAATATTTTCATACACCTTGGAATTCATTTTACCCTCAATCAGGGGTATAGGAAGGGGGGGCAGCAGGGGCATGTGCCCCGGGTGCAATAAGTAGGGAAGGTACCAGACCAGCCTACAGTCAAAGGAGCAATTAGCTGCTTGCTACAGGAAAGCAGAGGAAGAGATACCTTTAGGGTTAAAGGACCTTTAATGTGATGATCAGATGGCTAGTCACATGTATGGGGGGGCTGCTGCAGAATCTGAAAGACCTTTAATGATGCCATAAGCATGTGGGTGTTATTGTATCTTGGCGCCACCAGAAGCTAGGGGTTTGACAGAGGGAACTCCCTTTTCACACCCCTAGCTTCCAATAGGGTCAAGGCACGAAGGTCCTAGCAGCACACTGTGAATTGATTACTAGCTGCCCTGCTGCCTTAGGCTTACAGTTACTTCGCTTCTTAGCCTTACATTAAGAGGTGTAAATGCTGCCATGTTACCACTGTAACATGCCAGCATTGACATCTAATAATGTATGTCTAAGAAGCAAAGTAACAGTCAACCTGAGGCAGCAGGGCAGCCAGTAATCAATGCACACTGTGCTACAATAACTCTGAGCGTAGCAGCCATCCCCGCCGCCTCACTGCTGCATACCGGCATCAGTTGCTGCCTCTGTGCTTGCTGACAGACGCTCCCCCGCTGACCTCAATGTTGCCGCCTCAGTACTCCCTGACGGCCGCTCCTGGAGAACACAGCGTGCGGTGCGTCTTTTCTTATCATCCTGAGTAGAGATGAGCGAACGTACTCGTCCGAGCTTGATATTCGTGCGAATATTAGGGTGTTCGGGATGCTCGTTACTCGTAACGAGCACCACGCGGTGTTCCGGTTACTTTCAGTTTCCTCTCTGAGACGTTTGCGCGCTTTTCTGGCCAATTGAAAGACAGGGAAGGCATTACAACTTCCCCCTGTGACGTTCAAGCCCTATACCACCCCCCTGCTGTGAGTGGCTGGGGCGATCAGATGTCACCCGAGTATATAAATCGGCCCCTCCCGCGGCTCGCCACAGATGCCTTGTGACTTAGCTGAGGGAAAGTGCTGCTGCTGGTGCTGCTGTAGGGAGAGCGTTAGGAGTCAGTGTAGGCTTCAAGAACCCCAACGGCCCTTCTCAGGGCCACATCTACTAGTGTGCAGTACTGTGTTAGCACAGTAATTTTTTTTTTTTTTGTCCAAAATTGGATTTGCAGAGCATTGCGCCCAGCAATAGGGACAGAAGTGGGGGTTAGGCAGGGAGAGTGTTAGGAGTTAGTGTAGGCTTCAAGAACCCCAACGGTCCTTTCTAGGGCCACTTCTATCCGTGTGCAGTACTGTCCAGGCTGCTGTTTGCAGTGTTGCATATTTTTTTTTTTTTTCTCAAAACCGGCTGTGCAGAGCATTGCACCCAGCATTAATACTACAGGGATAGAATTGTGTAGGCAGGGCCACAACACAGTTATTGTTCATTGAATACACGCAGTGGGGTCTTCCCTAAGCTAAAAAGGAAAAGAAATTATATTTAGCCTGCCTGTGTCAGTCCTAAGGTCTGCGTGTACGTGTGTGCTGCGTGTACTACGTACAAAAATCAGACGCAACCAGCTACGCTTTACTGCAGCCTAGCGCCATTGTCTTTCCTGACTGGCAAATACCTGCTCTGCTAGAGTTAATAACTCTGCTACACTATAGTTGTGTGACACTTTTTGAGGGCCACACCACAGATATTAAACTTCTTGTTCATTGAATATATGCAGTGGGTGCTTCCCTAAGCTAAAAAGGAAAAGAAATTATATTTGGCCTGCCTGTGTCAGTCCTAAGGTCTGCGTGTACGTGTGTGCTGCGTGTACTACGTACAAAAATCAGACGCAACCAGCTACGCTTTACTGCAGCCTAGCGCCATTGTCTTTCCTGACTGGCAAATACCTGCTCTGCTAGAGTTAATAACTCTGCTACACTATAGTTGTGTGACACTTTTTGAGGGCCACACCACAGATATTAAACTTCTTGTTCATTGAATATACGCAGTGGGTGCTTCCCTAAGCTAAAAAGGAAAAGAAATTATATTTGGCCTGCCTGTGTCAGTCCTAAGGTCTGCGTGTACGTGTGTGCTGCGTGTACTACGTACAAAAATCAGACGCAACCAGCTACGCTTTACTGCAGCCTAGCGCCATTGTCTTTCCTGACTGGCAAATACCTGCTCTGCTAGAGTTAATAACTCTGCTACACTATACTTGTGTGACACTTTTTGAGGGCCACACCACAGATATTAAACTTCTTGTTCATTGAATATACGCAGTGGGTGCTTCCCTAAGCTAAAAAGGAAAAGAAATTATATTTGGCCTGCCTGTGTCAGTCCTAAGGTCTGCGTGTACGTGTGTGCTGCGTGTACTACGTACAAAAATCAGACGCAACCAGCTACGCTTTACTGCAGCCTAGCGCCATTGTCTTTCCTGACTGGCAAATACCTGCTCTGCTAGAGTTAATAACTCTGCTACACTATACTTGTGTGACACTTTTTGAGGGCCACACCACAGATATTAAACTTCTTGTTTTTCATTGAATACACGCAGTGGGGTCTTCCCTTTGCAAAAAAGCGAAAAACATTATATTTGGCCTGCAGGCTTGTGCCAATTTATTTCCTGCCTGGGAAATCAAATCACTGGTAATACAGCATGCTGAGGTGTAGGGGTAAGCCTAGAGGACGTGGACGTGGACGTGGCCGAGGACGCGGAGGGCCAAGTGAGGGTGTGGGCACAGGCCGAGCTCCTGATCCAGGTGTGTCGCAGCCGACTGCTGCGCGATTAGGAGAGAGGCACGTTTCTGGCGTCCCCACATTCATCGCCCAATTAATGGGTTCACGCGGGAGACCTTTATTAGAAAATGAGCAGTGTGAGCAGGTCCTGTCCTGGATGGCAGAAAGTGCTTCGAGCAAGCTATCATCCACCCACAGTTCTGCGCCGTCCAGTGCTGCAAATCCGAATCCTCTGTCTGCTGCTCCTCCTTCCTCCCAGCCTCCTCACTCCACTACAATGACACCTGCTCAGGAGCGGGAACACTCCCAGGAACTGTTCTGGGGCCCCTGCTTAGATTGGGCAGGAGTGGTTCCTCTCCCACCAGAGGAGTTTATCGTCACTGATGCCCAACCATTCGAAAGTTCCCGGGGTCCAGGGGAAGAGGCTGGGGACTTCCGCCAACTATCTCAAGAACTTTCTGTGGGTGAGGAGGACGATGACGATGAGACACAGTTGTCTTGCAGTGAGGTAGTAGTAAGGGCAGTAAGTCCAAGGGAGCAGCGCACAGAGGATTCGGAGGAAGAGCAGCAGGACAATGAGGTGACTGACCCCACCTGGTGTGCAACGCCTACTCAGGACAGGTCTTCAGAGGGGAAGGCAAGGGCATCAGCAGGGCAGGTTGCAAGAGGCAGTGCAGTGGCCAGGGGTAGAGGCAGGGCCAGACCGAATAATCCACCAAGTGTTTCCCAAAGCACACCCTCGCGCCATGCCACCCTGCAGAGGCCGAGGTGCTCTAAGGTCTGGCAGTTTTTCACAGAGACGCCTGACGACCGACGAACAGTGGTGTGCAACCTTTGTCGCGCCAAGATCAGCCGGGGAGCCACCACCAACAGCCTCACCACCACCAGCATGCGCAGACATATGATGGCCAAGCACCCCACAAGGTGGGACGAAGGCCGTTCACCGCCTCCGGTTTGCACCGCTGCCTCTCCCCCTGTGCCCCAACCTGCCACTGAGATCCAAACTCCCTCTCAGGACACAGGCACAACCGTCTCATGGCCTGCACCCACAGCCTCACCTCCGCTGTCCTCGGCCCCATCCACCAATGTCTCGCACCGCACAGTCCAGCCGTCGCTAGCGCAAGTGTTGGAGCGCAAGCGCAAGTACGCCACCACGCACCCGCACGCTCAATAGTTAACCGTCCACATAGCCAAATTTATCAGCCTTGAGATGCTGCCGTATAGGGTTGTGGAAACGGAGTCCTTCAAAGCTATGATGGCGGCGGCGGCCCCGCGCTACTCAGTTCCCAGTCGCCACTACTTTTCCCGATGTGCCGTCCCAGCCCTGCACGACCACGTCTCCCGCAACATTGTACGCACCCTCACCAATGCGGTTAGTGGCAAGGTCCACTTAACTACGAACACGTGGACAAGCACAGGCGGGCAGGGCCACTACATCTCCCTGACGGCACATTGGGTGAATTTAGTGGAGGCTGGGACAGAGTCAGAGCCTGGGACCGCTCACGTCCTACCCACCCCCAGAATTGCGGGCCCCAGCTCGGTGGTGGTATCTGCGGCGGTGTATGCTTCTTCCACTAAAGCACCCTCCTCCTCAACCTCTGTCTCGCAATCTAGATGTGTCAGCAGCAGCAGGACGTCGCCAGCAGTCGGTGTCGCGCGGCGTGGCAGCACAGCGGTGGGCAAGCGTCAGCAGGCCGTGCTGAAACTACTCAGCTTAGGAGATAGGAGGCACACGGCCCACGAACTGCTGCAGGGTCTGACAGAGCAGACGGACCGTTGGCTTGCGCCGCTGAGCCTCCAACCGGGCATGGTCGTGTGTGACAACGGGCGTAACCTGGTGGCGGCTCTGCAGCTTGGCAGCCTCACGCACGTGCCATGCCTGGCCCACGTCTTTAATTTGGTGGTTCAGCGCTTTCTGAAAAGCTACCCACGCTTGTCAGACCTGCTCGTAAAGGTGCGCCGGCTCTGCGCACATTTCCGCAAGTCCCACACGGACGCTGCCACCCTGCGCACCCTGCAACATCGCTTTAATCTGCCAGTGCACCGACTGCTGTGCGACGTGCCCACACGGTGGAACTCTACGCTCCACATGTTGGCCAGGCTCTATGAGCAGCGTAGAGCTATCGTGGAATACCAACTCCAACATGGGCGGCGCAGTGGGAGTCAGCCTCCTCAATTCTTTTCAGAAGAGTGGGCCTGGTTGGCAGACATCTGCCAGGTCCTTCGAAACTTTGATCAGTCTACCCAGGTGGTGAGCGGCGATGCTGCAATCATTAGCGTCACCATTCCTCTGCTATGCATCTTGAGAAGTTCCCTGCAAACCATAAAGGCAGCCGCTTTGCGCTCGGAAACAGAGCCGGGGGAAGACAGTATGTCGCTGGATAGTCAGAGCACCCTCCTGTCTATATCTCAGCGCGCTCAGGAGGAGGAGGAGGAGGATGAGGAGGATGAGGAGGAGGGGGAAGAGACAGCTTGGCCCACTGCTGACGGTACCCATGCTGGTTGCCTGTCATCATTTCAGCGTGTATGGCCTGAGGAGGAGGAGGAGGATCCTGAAAGTGATCTTCCTAGTGCGGACAGCCATGTGTTGCGTACAGGTACCCTGGCACACATGGCTGACTTCATGTTAGGATGCCTTTCTCGTGACCCTCGCATTCAACGCATTCTGGCCACTACGGATTACTGGGTGTACACACTGCTCGACCCACGCTATAAGGAGAACCTTCCCAGTCTCATTCCCGAAGAGGAAAGGGGTTCGAGAGTGTTGCTATACCACAGGACCCTGGCGGACAAGCTGATGGTAAAATTCCCATCCGACAGCGCTAGTGGCAGAAGGCGCAGTTCCGAGGGCCATGTAGCAGGGGAGGTGCGTAGATCGAGCAGCATGTACAGCCCAGACAGTGCAACAGTCTTTAAGGGCCTGGCCAGCTTTATGGCTCCCCAGCAAGACTGTGTCACCGCTCCCCAGTCAAGGCTGAGTCGGCGGGAGCACTGTAAAAGGATGGTGAGGGAGTACGTAGCCGATCGCACGACCATCCTCGGTGACGCCTCTGCCCCCTACAACTACTGGGTGTCGAAGCTGGACACGTGGCCTGAACTAGCGCTGTATGCCCTGGAGGTGCTTGCTTGCCCTGCGGCTAGCGTCTTGTCGGAGAGGGTGTTTAGTGCGGCTGGGGGAATCATCACAGATAAGCGTACCCGCCTGTCAACCGACAGTGCCGACAGGCTAACACTCATCAACATGAACAAAGCCTGGATTTCCCCAGACTTCTCTTCTCCACCAGCGGACAGCAGCGATACGTAAGCAATACGTAGGCTGCACCCGCGGATGGAAGCTACGTTCTCTCTCACCATCCAAAACGGGGACATTTCTGCTTCATCAATCTGTGTCTAATATTCCTCCTCCTCCTCCTCCTCCTCCTCCTCCTCCTGCTCCTCCTCCTGAAACCTCACGTTATCACGCTGAACGGGCAATTTTTCTTAGGGCCACAAGGCTCACTCATAATTTTTCTAAACAATTTTTAGATGTTTCAATGCTCTGAAAAGCGTTGGAACTTTAACTTGAACCAATTTTTCGTTAAACTGGGCTGCCTCCAGGCCTAGTTACCACTTAAGCCACATTAACCAAAGCGATTAATGGGTTTCACCTGCCCTCTTGGTTGGCCATGGCCAATTTTTTTCAGGTACATTAGTACTGTTGATACAGCAATTTTTGTGGGCCCTCGCCTACAGTGTAATCAAATAAATTTTTAGCCCACCTGCATTAAGCACGACATTACTACCTCAGCTGTGTTGGGCAATGCAATGGGATATTTCTATGTACCGCCGGTGGCTTCCTGGCACCCACCCATGCTGTAGGTGCACACGGAGTTTTTACTACATCTGTACACTTGAAAAGAACCCCAGTCTGACTGGGGCATGCAGTGTGGGCCGAAGCCCACCTGCATTAAGCATGACATTACTACCTCAGCTGTGTTGGGCAATGCAATGGGATATTTCTATGTACCGCCGGTGGGTTCCAGGGAGCCACCCATGCTGTAGGTGCACACGGAGTTTCACCTACATGTGTCCACTTGTAAAGAACCCCAGTCAGACTGGGGCATGCAGTGTGGGCCGAAGCCCACCTGCATTAAGCACGACATTACTACCTCAGCTGTGTTGGGCACTGCAATGGGATATTTTTATGTACCGCCGGTGGGTTCCAGGAAGCCACCCATGCTGTCGGTCGACAGGGACTTCACAATAGGGAGTTGTACCTGCCTGTGTCTATGAATTAAAAAGCCCGGTCTGACTGGGGCATGCAGAGACACCTTGACAGAATGAATAGTGTGTGACACATAGGTTCCCCATTGCTATGCCCACGTGTGCAGCTCCTGATGGCGGTGGCACAGGATTCTATTTCTCATTGCTTCTGTACAGCATTGTGGGCTATCGCCCCGCCACTCTTAAAGAGGGTCGCTGCCTAGCCGTGCCAACCTCTGCAGTGTGTGCCTGCGGTTCCTCCTCATGGCAGACGCACTTCTAAATAGACATGAGGGTGGTGAGGCATTAGGGCAGCTGAAGGCTGCGCAGGGACACTTTGGTGTGCGCTGTGGGGGGGAGGGGGGGCAGTTGGGCAGCATGTAACCCAGGAGAAGTGGCAGTGGAGTGTCATGCAGGCAGTGATTGTGCTTTGTTGGAGGTAGTGTGGTGCTTAGCTAAGGTATGCCATGCTAATGAGGGCTTTTCAGAAGTAAAAGTTTTTGGGAGGGGGGGGCCACTCTTGCCGCTATTGTGGCTTAATAGTGGGACCTGTGAACTTGAGATGCAGCCCAACATGTAGCCCCTCGCCTGCCCTGTCCATTGCTGTGTCGTTCCCATCACTTTCTTGAATTGCCCAGATTTTCACACAAGGAAACCTTAGCGAGCATCGGCGAAATACAAAAATGCTCGGGTCGCCCATTGACTTCAATGGGGTTCGTTATTCGAAACGAACCCTTGAGCATCGCGAAAAGTTCGTTCCGAGTAACGAGCACCCGAGCATTTTGGTGCTCGCTCATCTCTAGTCCTGAGGGATAAGGATTTCATGCGGACCTGAAGTCAGTGATGGACGAAAAGTGCACGATGGGCGCACATTTACACACAACGATTATTGCTCAAGAGATGGCTTTTGAGGGAATTTTGAGCGATAATCATTGTGTGTAAAAAGGCCTTTGCTTGCAAAATCAGACAACCACTAACAATCAGTTTACAAACTGTGGCAACATCTTGTTCAGTGCATATTTTAGCTGCATCACGGTTGCCTAGAAGCCACACTGTGGGTTATTACCCTTAGATAACCAAATCCTGATCGCACAATGTTGAAATTGGAGCACCAAACTGTATCTTTGCCCCGGGTGCAGGAAGATCTAGCTACACCTCTGCCCTTAATGATTGTGCAGCACCCGAGGAGCGGGCCCACAGCCGAGGAGATGGCAGGGTAGATAAGGGCCTTGTCACGGTGGTGCTACCATCTCCTTCCCTGCGGGTAGCTCGGGACCCGTCCAAGTTACTGCTGGGGGAGGTCACAGGAAAAGCGTAACTGGAGGTTACCTGAAATCTTCTTGTCACTCATGATGCCACCGTTCCATCGTCTGCGATGAATCTTGATGGTAAAATAAAATAGTCCACGCACAGGGATACTTTCTGTACAAACCAGGAAAGGTTGGTAATATCCATTTACTGTAACTTCAGTAAAGTTGCAACATACAACAATTGTCAGGCACAAAGTACAGTATAGAAGGTGGTGTGACAGTGAGGATTTATCGTGGGCAATCTAGACAATCCACAATCCTAATTATGTGTGTGATCCCGATTCCGGCGACTCTCTTCTCTCCAACTCTCTACCAGTTAACACTCACGCTTAAGCAGCAGTCCTACTCTTTCTCAGTGCTCAGTGGTAGCACCACCTCATCCTGGGTAGGGTAGGCCCAGGCCGAACAGAAGGGTATGGCTCAGCTTCTTCTATTCTTCACACACAGACCGACCAGTATCTGTGGGGTTCACTCACTTGCAGACTGACTTCTGCTAACTCTACACCTCTCTTACTCCCTTGCATTCCACCTTGCAAACAAATATATATGACACAGTCACATGACCCGCAACAATATACATTTTCCAGACTTAACCCAGATATTAACCCATTTAGTGCTACAGAAGTGCAACACACATACCAAATGCAAACTACATATAAGACACTGACAAGACAAATGGCACAAGACAGACATTTAATTTTATGGAAGGGCAGCACTAACTCTAGGCCACTACAATTGCAAAAGTACCAGTCAACACAACAGCTCACAAGCATGATGTTCCCTCTACTAAAGCTTCACAGTTGGAATGAGGTTTTGGTGTTGTGTGCAGTGATCTTTTTCTTACAAACATAGCATTGTGTATGTCCGCTAAAAGGTTCCACTATAGTTTCATCTGTCCATAGAACATTTTCCCAGATGCATTGAGAATCATCTAGGTCAGCGATTCCCAAACTGTGGGAGCCTTGGGGCTCTGCGAGCGACAATCAGGGGCTCCGACTGATGGGTCTCTGTGGTGGCGAACCTATGGCACGTGTGCAGAAGGGCACACGTACCTTGACGGCTGTTCACCACTGTAGTGATTACCAGCCTGGGTGCCGCAGCTCCCCTCCCGGTAATCATGCAGTAACGCTGATCCCGGTGCACACTCTGACATCAGCGTGCACCCTGGATCCTCCTCCCCTGAGTCCTCTCCTCCTTGTTTCAACAAGACAGAACAAGAGAGGAAACATTCCGGGCTCACACAATGACGTCAGTGTGCACCCGGGATCAGCACCAAGAATAAAAGGCGCTAACTGCAAGGAGGGGGTACGTATATGGGTTGGGGGACTATTATTACTGTGGGGTTGATATTACTGATGTCGTTAATATTATTACTGAGGGGGTTAATATGACTGAGGGGGCTAATATTATTACTGTGGCAACTGTGGGGTTAATATTACTGAGGAGGTTAATATTACTACTGTGGCTACTGTGGGGTTAATATTACTACTGCGGCCGCAATAGGGGTCAACTATTACTACTAGGGCCAATATAGGAGTGCTATTATTACTGAGGCCACTGTGGGGGACACTCTTAATACTGGGGCCAAAATAGAGGTCACCTACCCTGTTTCCCTGAAAATAAGACATAGCATGATTTTCCAGAGTTTTCGAGGATGCAAAATGATTTTTCAGGCTTTTTGAGGATGCTTGAAATATAAGCCCTACTCCAAAATTAAGCCCTGCTAACAGTTAATTTAAAAAGTCAATTTAAATAGTGTCCAGGCAGCTATACAGGTAAAAAAGTTAAACCTTTTTGAACAAAAATGAATATAAGACACTGTCTTATTTTCGGGGAAACACGGTATTACTACTGGGGCCGCAATAGGGGTGACCTATTGTTACTGGGGCCGCAATAGGGGGTGACCCATTATTATTGGTACCGCAATAGGGGTCACTATTACTACTGTGGCCAATATAGGGGACACTATTACTACACAGGGTGGATTTGTGTGGAATTTACAGTAGCTGCAGCAGCAAAGTAGATGAGACTTTGAAAAAATCTACACAAAACCCATGTGGATATTGACATGTAGTGCAGGATTTAATTCCAGAGCATGTTATTTTAAAATATAATGTATATCAATAGCCTATCCAGTGCTCCAGCGTTCCTCCATATTTTTTTTTTTTTTAAACGACCCTGTCCTTTTTATAATGATGGAGGTGAAAATCATGTTGTGATAAGCCACACCACTAACCCCTCCCCTGACCACACCTTAGGACTCCACGAGAAACGTTTGCTTCAAAAAGGGCTTCATGGCTGAAAAAGTTTGTAAACGCTGATCTAGGTAGTTTTAAGCAAACCTGAGATAGGCTACAATGTTTTATTATTTGGACAGCAGTGGCTGCCTTCATGGTATGCTTCATTCAACTACATTCTTGTTCAGCATTTTTTCTAATAGTGGATTGGGAACGGTATCATCTCTCCTTATAGAAAGCACCTAGAAGGTGCGTGGACACATGAAAAGAGGGTTTTGAAGTCTGCAAAATTTTCTGCAGTTCCTTTGCAGCTGCCATTGGGTTCTTTCTTAACTCTTTCAGGATTGCCCACTTTTCGTTGGATTAATGATAAAAAAAATTCTGTCAGTAGTTATGTCCATGCAAAACTACTGACAGATCTACGTAGGGGCTGGGGAGTAAGGAGATGTCAGCCCGGAATGCTCTATGGGCAGGATTTCTTCTTGCAGTGATCTTTCTCTCTATGAAATGACTTCCTCTACAGCTCTGATTGACATCTATAGTGACCTCCTGATTGGACAATATAGATGTAAAATCAGAACTGTGGAGCAACTTATTGGACAGAGAGTAAGGGTTCTCACACAAGCATATTTTTCACTGTATTATGCGCAAAGGTTTTGCGCGCGTAATACACGATACCAATCTTTATATTACTTTCAATTGTGCCTCTCACACACAGCACGTGAAATGCATGTGCAAAAAAGATCACAACATGCACTATGTTGGCGCATAGTACACTTGCATACACGCCAAGATAGTGTATGGGGATTGTCGGCATGCAGCAAGTACGCATGCCAAAAAACGCTCATGTGACAGAGCCTTAAGTGCACTGGAGGAAGAAGTCCCATCTGCAGAGCACTTACAGTAGGCGCATGCCAGGAATTAAAAGTTACATTTCTGTAGCTATTAGCAGCTTAAAGGGGTTGTCCCGCGAAAGCAAGTGGGGTTATACACTTCTGTATGGCCATATTAATGCACTTTGTAATGTACATCGTGCATTAATTATGAGCCATACAGAAGTTATTCACTTACCTGTTCCGTTGCTAGCGTCCTCGTCTCCATGGTGCCGTCTAATTTCAGCGTCTAATCGCCCGATTAGACGCGCTTGCGCAGTCCGGTCTTCTCCCTGGTGAATGGGGCCGCTCGTGCCGGAGAGCTGGTCCTCGTAGCTCCGCCCCGTCACGTGTGCCGATTCCAGCCAATCAGGAGGCTGGAATCGGCAATGGACCGCACAGAGCCCATGGTGCACCATGGGAGAAGACCCGCGGTGCATCGTGGGTGAAGATCCCGGCGGCCATCTTGCTAAGGCAAGGAAGAAGTCGCCGCAGCGCGGGGATTCGGGTAAGTACTTTTTTTAACACATGCATTGGGTTTGTCTCGCGCCGAACGGGGGGCCTATTGAAAAAAAAAAAAAAACTGTTTCGGCGTGGGACAACCCCTTTAATAAATATATGATTGCTCTCTACTATGTAGATCTATCAGCAGTTTAGCCTGGGAAAAACTGCAGACAGAATCCCTTTGACAAGACATCCCAAGGAGTCCTACATTTTCTCCATCTGTAGATAATTTGTCTAACCATGGATTGGTATACATCTTTGTAGCCTTATACATACATTGTAGCCCTTCCCAGCATTAACATATCTTCAGAAGTCTTCTGAAAGTTGTTTGCACTGACAAATCAGAAAAGATTTATCATTAGCAAGGTTTTCTGTGTGTGTATTTAATGGGCTTCCAATTTCATGTCTTTAATTGAAATACCTTTTGTCAGCTCTCGAAGAAGTCATTAACACAATGGCACACTTATTTTTCTCCCTGTACTGTGGATGTTTACTCAATATGCTCAATAAGACATAAGCCGCCTGTAGACGGCTGGGTCAGGTCCCACTGTGAGAGTTTTGCAATGCAATCCTATGCAGGCGTCTAGGGGGCGCAGAATTTCCACCCGTGTGCAGGGGGCCAGAAAGAGAAGTTTGTTTTAGTTTAGTTAAATTGTTTTTGTCTATAATCATGATTAGTGATGAGGTGTCTGTGTCCACTTGCCTGAAGGGCAGCATTTCTGTTGCAAGAGCTTCTATAATGACTCTCTCTGCCTCTCCATATTAGATCAATACCTCATCCTCTTCCACCTCCTCTTCCTTGTCCTCCTCCTTTTGTGTGGACACTATAACACAGTAAGCACTAGGAGTTGGCACCTCTGTTTTTATATAATCCCCTGAGTACATATTGCCTGTGCAGGGCTGTCCACATACACTAACCCATCCTCATCTTCCCATTCAGAAGAAACAAAATGCTTGGGCATCAATGCATTCAATATGTGATATCCATGACACTGAGTGATCAAACAGCTCCTCAAACAGATGCATGTGGACTGCTTCGGAGGATACGGGGGATTTGGTATGGGGTGAAGTAGAGGCAGGATGGCTGTGGCCAACTGGTGCAGACTGACTGCTGTGTGCCTGAGACTGGGAGAAAGAGGAGGTGGTGGTAGTTAAGGCATGCTGTGTCACCCACGCTATGACCTGTTCTGGATGTAATGTATGGGCAGAATCACTGCTAAGAAATGGCAGTGCACTGGCCTCACCTTCTGCAGACTACGGAGCTGTTGCTTTAGTGGGAGCCGCTTGAAGCGCCAACTTGGCCTGTCATCTACCACCTCCCTCACCACTGACACATCGCCCTACCCATTGCTTTCTTCATGTTTCCTTTTTGTTATATATGGTTAGGTCATGTAGGTGTCCAATGAAACTGCTGCCCATATGCCAGATGGAGGACACATTTGGTCATGTCAGCAAGGCACCCTGGCTGCTGATTGGCTGCATGCTGACCTCTGCAGCAGGCATTATGGGCAATTCAATTTTCCCATGATTTTTACCAAAAATCAGTTTGATTTTATTGTCAAGCCAATTAAGATAAGCAACACTAATAACTTTGATAACAATCAGATCACATTATATAGGTAACAATTGCAAAAATCCAGGTATTGTCAAAGGGTTCATTACTCTTTTCTGCAACTGTATATTAAGGTATGGATGGCAATGGCACATGGCTACATTACATAAAATACTCCGGTGAAACTCCCTCAGCAAATTCACATATGTTACACAGTGGAAAGGATAACTGCAACTTACTATGTATTCAATATATGCAGGACAAATGGATGAGCCATTAGCTGCTATATGACCTTTACCACTCCTGCGTGGAAAGAAGGGCAGTCCATTTCATACACAGGATTTAAACCAAACAATGGGTTGTCCGGGTAAATAAAACCTTGACTTTAGAGCTTCTATAAGTGAGGCATGATGTTAGCCTTTTCTTAATCTCCAGTGAAACATATAGTAATTCCCATAACGTACTAACAGTCACGATCTACAGAATCACCTGCTCACAGATTGTTCCTCATATTGACAATGTCTGAAAACCTGAACTAACTTGTAGTATAATGCTGAACTTAACAGAGGCAGAAACAAATACAACAGCGATAAATATAAATCAATCTACAGAAAAAATACATAATTTGTTTCTATACTTTCCTTAGAATTAGAGCATAGTCATTTAGAGTATTCCCATCATAAACATTTATAACATATTCAGAATATGCAGTAAAGGCTTAATAGTTGCAGGGCCCCCCTCTGAGACCCTCACATATTGCAAGAATGGAAGTCCATTTAGGAATTCAGGTCAGCTCTTCTCTCTATAGAAGAGAATGGAGAGGTGACGGTGTTTGCAGATGGCCCTCTCCATTAAAGTTATGGAAAGAACTAAACAGCAAGAAAATATTTATGATAGGAATGATTGTTCATTCTTTAAATGATTGTTACAAACTGGCAAATGTGAGAGTTTTGTAAGAACAAATGGTTCTAAATAAGAACAAATTGTAGGCATTCCTGCAAAGAAAAGGTTTAGACTGTTTAAATCATTAAAGCCCAGCCCAGTGTAACCTTCATACTGCAATCTATAGGGAAGCACAAGTCCTTTTCAGCAGAAAACTTGCTTAGGCCACATTTTCCAACTTATAAATATATTTGCACAGAAAAATGCATTAAATACACATTAGCCAGCTTATAATGACCCCCTGACTTATTTTAGCTGACTTTATTAGCTTTTTACAGAATTTATTAAGCACTTATATATTTTTAATACTCTTTAATACTTTTTATACTCTTTCTGTAATTTATTGCTCTTTTCACAGTAGGTGTAAGCCATGTGCCTTAGAATTTTAGCCAATGCAAATAAAATTTACAGTGTAATTACCCAAAGTAGATTTAGTGCCCTTCCATGTTTCATTCACACTGTTATTTGACAATACTTTCTCCTAGTTTCCTGAAGTGCAACAGTTAACCTGGAGAAATTTGCCTTCCTAAAAATGAAAAGACACTCATTTCAACCTAATCTGCATAAATCAATAGTACAAGCAAATATGCAAATTTTTGTAATATATCTTATCAGAGAACAATGCCTATTTCTCCACTTATGATTCACATGTTCTTCTCCCCTGCCTCCTGAACTGATCTTCACTCAGGAATACTTCTAAAATCAGTCTAGAGATAGATCAGCTCACTGAAGGATTAGGTTACATGCTGGCCATAGAAGACTATGGAGAGAGGAGCAGGTAGCTGCAGAGTGACAAAAAGACACAGATACTCTGCTAAAGGCTCTAGTATGTCCTTTCACAGTAACAGACTAAAACCTAAAAGATTCTTTATTATGGATACTTAAAAAAAAAAACATATATGGGCTGACATACATATACAACGTAGAAAACGAAGGATAAATGAATACCCTTTCTCGACAGTAGCCTGCACTTTATTAATATATATGAAGGAGACTTGATCATAAGTAAGTGCTAGTGGAAACAATACTAGGACTTATAGGTTCATTCACCATGCGTAAAGAGTGTTTTGATGCATGGCCGAACTTTTTAGATTTCCTAGCAATCTCGACCCTGGTGGTAATATGATGATGGTAGTAATCAATTACCCTTTCAGAATGCAAAAGGTGACAAATTGCCAATCTATCAGGGTTACTGTTATCTATTCGATAAGGTAAAATGATATCCCAGGCTGTTTAAGACGAAAATACACAAGGGGATTTCTCCCATAGATGAGGATGTCTCAAACAGTTTTAAAGAGCTCACGATCGAGAAATCAGTATATAAGAGAAGCTCGACGCGTTTCCCCACAGTCTTAACCGTGGTTCATCAGGAGCCTGGATAGAGCAGTGAGTCTATGATACAGCACTTGATGATTATAATAGATCCGACATGTATAAAGGATTCGAATACTGTCGTATGGTGGCTCAGATTTGATAGTAAATTTGATAATAAATTCAAATCTTGTATAAACAAGGCGCTGTTTGTTCAGTAGAGTAGTCACAATAATACGTATATATAGAGATAGTCGCTCTTTGTAATCAACTACTTCAGCAGACTATCGCCCTCTGAGGTCAGAGTGTTACAGGGAGTATAAATCGTAGCGGAGCCAGATAAATATCAAAGATTAGCTCAATGGGCATATGGCCAAAAATACCCGCTTTGTCCTTTGGCTAAATTTGCAGCTCTTGTGCTGGCTCAATATAGGCCAAGTCGCTTAGGAGTAGTCGAAGTGCTAGCTTCTATTTATAGTAGCTAAATATCTAAGCACCGATATACCGCTGAAGACAGAATATGAGAACAAACACTGATCTAATCTATCTCCTATATATAATAGCCGTTTAGGTCATAGCACCAAGGAGACACCAAAACAAAGAAAAAAATAAATGAACAGAAAGTTCTAAGACCTGTGGCTCTGATGGTGAACCACAGGTATAATGCCAGATTGAATGTCAGCATGTTATGTAGTCAATACTGGACTGCCCCTATGGGAGAGGAATGATAGATTCTCCAATGGGTGACACCCGGGAGTGGTTTAGGCGGGGCCAAGTAATTATGTATCTAAGGTGGCGATTAAGGAGACATTAGTATTAAATTAGGGATCTTGATGTCAGCAGATGTCATTAGATCACAACGATGGTTTCAGATCGCTTGCCGCTGTTGCTGATTGCTTGAAATCCCCCATAGTAGTTAGTACAGAGATCCCGAGTGTCAGTGTGTGCGTGCGACGTCATCACGCATACCAGCGTGCCGTCATCACGTTCAGTCATGTGACCGCTAAGTCAATCACATGACTCAGAGATAGTGTCCCATTCATAAAAACGTCAGGAAAGAGTCCTATTCCTACAGGCTGACGGGCAGTGAAGAGATGCATAGATATAGCCTGCTGTAGCAGCATGATGCATATTAGCATACTCTATTCAGATGTTTATATATAAATAAAGAATGAAAATGCTCAAAAAGGCTCTTTTGTGTGTTTGTTGTAACACTAATTAAATCACATAACAAGTCCAGCATTGACATACTTGAAAATCACGAATATTCTTGATACGTAAACGATAGAAGTACCATTGTTTAAAGATAAAAACAGGGTGCTGATATGCAAATAACTCATAATAGAGTTAAGTGGCTGAAGAAGAAGATAGGCTCGGAGACAGAGTATGATTTAGATGTCAGAAGAGGAAAAAAATCGCAAATTAATAAGTTATGTCGTTCCAGGAAGCAGTTGAAGCAAAGGCTCTCGTTAAGTCCAGATGGATGAAGACTATTCATGCGGAATATCCATGACGCCTCTTTTTGCAAGAGACAGTGGTGCACATTGCCGCGTCTCTTATTCGTACGTAGCAGTTCTATACCTTGAAATTTCAAGGTGTATGCATCGCCATTATGCACTGACCAGATATGGTCAGCAAGCGGTGTAGATTCGTGTCTCTGTATGTTCCCGACATGCCCAAGAATTCTACGTCGAAACTGTTGTATTGTTTTCCCTATGTAATTTTTGGGACACGGGCATGTGGCCATATAGATGATATTACGGGTCTTACAATTGATGAAGTCATGACATTAGTAAGTACGATTGGAGGCGGCACAAGTAAAGGAATTAGTCTTGAGAATAAATGGGCAAGCGGCACAGCTATGGCAAGGAAAGGTGCCAGGCGGTTTGTTAGATCCCAGCCATGTCAGCCTTCATTCATCTGGATATAGATGACTTTTAACCAAGTGGTCTTTCAAATTATGGCCACGTCGAAAGGTGATACACGGCTTAGGAGAAATATAGTCTCTGATGTCTGGATCGTTCTTGAGAATATCCCAATAATGGGATAGAATCTGGCGTACCTGGCTAGACGCTCTGTCGTAAGTGCCTATCACCCGTGAATACGATTCAGAGGGGCGCACCCGAGGTGTTAATAACTCAGTGCGTTTCTGTCGGCAGGCATGTTGGTGGGCCTCAAGGACCACATCCGCGCGATAACCTCTCGTTGTGAACCGTTTGATCAATTTTTTACTCTCCACAAAGAAGGAATCCTCATCCGAACAGTTTCGCCGCAAGCGAAGGAATTGACCCTTCGGTATACCGCGTTTCAAGGGAGTCGGATGCTGGCTGTGCCACCCTAGCAGACTGTTTGTGGCCGTTGATTTACGAAACAGAGAAGATGAAATAGTCCCATCCTCATTCTTTTGGATCCGCAGATCCAGGAAGGGTAGTGTTGTGGAGTTGATTTCGCTGGTAATGCGTAAATTCAAGGTATTTTTATTTAGATCATCCACAAAGGTCTCAAATGATGTGGGAGTACCCTTCCATAGAACAAGGATGTCGTCTATGAAACGCAACCAAAGAATAATATTGTCGGACCACTGAGGATTGTTATAGATGACCCTAGTAATGTCATGCTCGTGCTGGATTCAAAGCTACAATATAATGCTTAGCATTGCTGTGCTCTTCGATCCAAGATCGACAGCTGTGGTAAATCGGGCCTGAAATCAAACGAAGAATCAACCGTGGCCGTAGTGCAATGCAAGAAATGACGAGGATATGGAAGAGCAAAGGCATCCGCATTACAACAAAGATCCGAATAATCAATGCAAACATTTTCCCAATACCTACTTATGAATGCAAAAGCTGGACACTCAAGAAAATTGGCAGAAGAAGGATTAACCCTTTCCAATCCACTGTCTGACTTTTGAAGACATTATGATTAAAGGCTGTACAGCTTCAATGTTGGAAGATGTCTGTCGGCGTTCTCTTACTGTATATTGCCAGCCTCTCTGTTGTCGGAGCCTATCCAGCGTGTCACTTCATGCAGTACTGGCTTTAGCCAGCATATAGCGCCATTGTATAACAGAAGAACAAGAGTAAGCCCCCTAGGAAAACCAGGATACAAATTGGATTGGAAAGGGTTGAGGCCTTTGAGCAGTGGTGCTGGTGGTGTATGATGTGCATACCATGGACAGAGATGGTCACAAATAAGGTGATCCTAGACCATATCAGACCAAAAGTATCACTAGAAAGCAAAATCACCAAACAATGGCTTTCATACTTTGGTCAGGTCATACGAGCCAGTTCTCTGGAAACAACATTAATGCTCGGCACAGTCAGTGGGGGCAGAAGAAGAGGACGCCAAAAAACATGCTGGCCAGACACAATTAAGGATGACATGAACATGATTGTGGAAAATTTTGAAGGAAGCGGCCAAAGACAGGGAAGTATGATGTATGCTGATCCACAAGGTGACCAAAAGTCGGCGATGTCTGAACAGATAAATCATCATCATTGCTGTGTTCTAAGCTGACAGTGTTTACCAACTGGGCCAGAGATAATAGACATGTCTGATCTAATTACAGTATCTGTAAGCGACCTAAAGGCCCATTTAGACACAATGATTATCGCTGCTCAAAAGATGTCTTTTAAGCGACTTTTGAGTGATAATCGTTGTGTCATTTACAGCGCAAGGTGATCGCTCGAACATTGATCAATCACCTTGCACTTTGAACGGAGGATGCAGAAGACAAGCGGGGTGGCCACGCTTCTCTTCTGCATCCAGCTCTTCTCTGATCAGAGTGCCCGGCTGTTATATAGTCGAGCGCTCTGAGCAGAGGATGCAGAAGACAAGCAGGGTGCCAATTTTGGCACTTTTAATTAATATGCGCAAATTCTATTGGTTTATTTTTACCACCTAAATGAATTACAATATATGGCGAAAAAACAATGTCAGAATCCTTTGTTTATGCAAAACCTTTATGTAGTTATTCTATGTTAAAATGACAACTGTCAGATTTCCAAAATTTGGCTTCATCATTAAGGCGCAAACAGGCTTTGTCACTAAGGAGTTAAAGAGGTTTTCTGGGACTACATTATTGATGATCTATCCTTAGTATCTGAAACTCAGTATCCCTGCTAATTAGATGAGTAAAGTGACAGCGGTACTCAGGTGATCACAATTGTCACTTCAGTTCATACCAGGTACAGTGCAGTACATTGTATAGTGGTTGGGTCTGGTATTGCAGCTCACACCTATTCACTTAAAGGAGATGTCCCGAGGCAGCAAGTGGGTCTATACACTTCTGTATGGCCATAATAATGCACTTTGTAATGTACATTGTGCATTAATTATGAGCCATACAGAAGTTATAAAAAGTTTTATACTTACCTGCTCCGTTGCTGGCGTCCTCGTCTCCATGGAGCCGACTAATTTTTGGCCTCCGATGGCCAAATTAGCCGCGCTTGCGCAGTCCGGGTCTTCTGCTGTTCTCTATGGGGCTCCGTGTAGCTCCATGTAGCTCCGCCCCGTCACGTGCCGATTCCAGCCAATCAGGAGGCTGGAATCGGCAGTGGACCGCACAGAAGAGCTGCGGTCCACGAAGGTAGAAGATCCCGGCGGCCATCTTCAGCAGGTGAGTATGAAGACGCCGGACCGCCGGGATTCAGGTAAGCGCTGTGCGGGTGGTTTTTTTAACCCCTGCATCGGGGTTGTCTCGCGCCGAACGGGGGGGGGGTTAAAAAAAAAAAAAACCCGTTTCGGCGCGGGACATCTCCTTTAAGACTGAACTGCTCTCAGGCCATATGACCGATGAACATGATATCATATGGCTGAAAAGAGGCCGCAGCACACACCTGAGTGTCATGAACTGTTCAATTAGTTGATAATCGGCTATGCCAAGCGTTGGAGCTCCCAACGATTAACTATTGAATGGCCGCTCAATTAGAGACACTTGCCCTTTCACATGTAGAACTTTCCCGTACCAAAATTAGAAATGTAACCCCAGAATGCAGTATAAAGGTTTTAGTGTAATTCCAGAAAAAGGAGAATTGAGTGATATGCGTGATTTTGAAACCAACCTTGTAGGGTTTTCTCATGCAATGAGTGATGTGATCAAAGAAAAATATCCAACAAAACAGGATCCTGTAAACAACTCATCTTCGAAAGGGTCAGAGAAGGATGTCAAGAATCATTGGGATAAACAGGTGATGCACAGTCATGCAAATTGCAACCATATTGTTTGCTTGACTTCTGACTTTTGTGAACATGCACTGAATAGCAGTACCGAATGGTCGCCACTACCCTCTTTCGCTATCAGATACCAATGGCAGGACCAATCACGCGGCCGGCAGTGCACTGATAAACTGCAGTAATAGCAATAGCCATTCAAAGTGAATGTTAGTGACCACACTATGCAAATCACAGAGATTACAGCATGCCTACACTATTTGTACAGTATGCCAAAAATGATGGTGGCATACATTATATGATACACACTTCTTTATCTTAAATCCAGGCCTCCTTCCCCAGTTGACATGTATGACTGAAAGTTTTACAAGAAATAAGGTAGGCACTTTATAGCATTATGCAGCTTAGAAAAGGAAGAATGTACAATTGCAGTCAAAACTTTGGACACACCTCAGACTTTGAATGCAGTGGCAGGGAACATGCTCACCCACTGCTCCATTTAAACTGCAGATATTCGACCCCCATTCTGGAGACTGGAGGAGGTTCCAGCAGTTAGACTTTTATCGATCTAATATTTATCACCTACCCAGTGGATATGTTGTTATTTCATAACGTGTTATTACCAAAATAATTTACCACTTTAGGCCTCATGTCCACGGGCAAAATAAGAATTAAAATCCGCAGTGGATTTTAACTCTTCTCCTGCCCGCGGATCCGCATCCCATAGGGATGCATTGACCACCCGCGGGTAGATAAATACCCGCGGATGGTCAATAAAAGTGATTTTTTTAAAAATGGAGCATGAAAAAATCTGGACCATGCTCCATTTTCGTGCGGGTCTCCCGCGGGGACGGCTCCCGCGGGCTTCTATTGAAGCCTATGGAAGCTGTCCGGATCTGCGGGAGACAAAAATCAGAATTTACTCACCCGCTCCGGTTCTTCCCTTCGCCGCGGCTCCATCTTCTCTCCGTCGCAGACGGATCTTTTTTCTTCGGGCCGGCGCATGCGCGGGGCATGTCACCGACGTGCCCTGCGCATCCGCCGGGCCGGAGAAAGAAGATCTGGCCGCGACGTAGAGAAGATGACGCCGCGGCGAAGAGAAGATCCGGTGCGGGCGAGAGGTGAGTTAATTCTTATTTTTATGCCTCATGTCCGCGGGGCAGGAGGGACCTGCTACGGATTCTCCATGGAGAATCCGTAGCGGGCCTGATTTTCCCCGTGGACATGAGGCCTTAAGGGGAACCTGTTACTACTATCTCACCTCCAAGACTACTGTACGTTCACAGTATGGCAGGAGATGACTCAATCACTCCTTAGGCCGCCTGCACACGGGCGGAAATCCCGCGGCGGGATTTCCCGTGGGATTTCCGCCACTGAAAGTCTGCATAGGAGTGCATTACAATAGGCACTCCTATGCAGACGGCCGCGGTTTGGCCACGCGAGATCTCGCGCGGCAAACAAACCGCGGCATGTCCTATTTTTGTGCGGGGCTCACACTCACCCGGCCGCCGGCTCCGGTCCGCACATGCGCCGGCTGCGCGGCAGCCGGCACATGAAAGAGCCGGGGCCGCTAGGCGCGGGTGAGTACGCGCACGTCCCTGCAGGCTCTCAGGTAGGGCCCCGCGGCGAGAATTCTCGCTGCCGGATCCGACCCGCTCGTCTGCAGGCGGCCTTATGCACTCTTTTTATCTTAAAGAGCCCATATACCTAGGGAATTAGATTCCAAAGTTATCCCATACTGTATACAAAAAAAACAGAGAAGAATCATCTGGCCAAGAAGAGTCACACGGCTTCATGAGCTGCTGATCTAACCACCACCACTTCTTACTTGATATACTGAGATTCCTATGTAACGGGGAAGCATTGAGTGTGTCTATCAAAAGAAAGGGTGTGTACTTAGCTTGGCAACTCATGAAGCAGCATAACTCTTTTTGGTCTGATGCCTCTTGCCTACTCATTTGCATATGGTGCAGGATAGCTTTGGAATCTTTAAAACAACACCATCTTACATTCTTCAATGTGTCCTCCCTTTGCCTTAATAACAGGTTTGTACGTTCTTGGCATTCTCTCAACCAACTCCATGATGTAGCCACCCACAGTTATTGCTTTTCCTAAACGAGCTCCCATTTATGCTGAGCAATTGTAATCTTTATTTTTTCTCTTTGATTAATACAAGTCATCCCAAATAATCTCTATTGGGTTTAGGTCAGGGATTGTGAAGGCCAAGTCATCGGACACAACATTGGATCACTAATTTTCCAACCAGGAGTCTTTCAACTTTTCAAACCAGGAGACTGCTGCATGTGCCAATTGGAGCTGTAGAGCATATCAATGGAAAAAGAGTAAAGGGCACTTCAGAGAGAAGGCCTGTCCTCAAGGCACTTTCCGGAATCATGCACTGTGGATTAAAGAGTCAATTTGTAGGTGTCTCTTTCAATAAAATCATGGTCACAGCTATGCGCACACCCCACTCCACCAGCCTTATCCAGCACGGTCAGCTGTTTTACATCGACAAAGTTGCTGACAAACTGCCTTTAACATAGGATTTCTGAAGCTAGAGACTTTTCTTGTGTAGTGGATGTAATTAATGGCCTGCCTTTCCTGTGGTGATCTTCATTAGAACTTGTTTCATTGTAGTTGATAATAGTTTTTGCCACTGTAATTGGAGAAACTTTCAGGCTATGTTCTCACACAGCAGAAAATGCTTCCGGCTAAAATTCTGCTCCGTCACAGTTGGCAATAGCCGCACAATTTTGCTGACATTATCGGCAAGATTGTGTAGCCACTGGCCGCCGCCGCTAGGCAGATTTTCAGCTACAAACCATTTTTTGCTGTGTAAGAACACAGCCTTAAAGTTCTTGCAATTTTCCATATTGTCTGACCTGCTTTTGTAAAGTAATGATGTTCTAGTCATATTGCGAATTATGACAAAGAGAAAGACCCAAATAGGACTACTAAAGACCCACCTTGTTGTCACTGTTAATTGGCATTAGAAATGAACATTAATTTTAAAAGCCACCTACTGGCCCTAGGGATGCATTTTCTGTGTTTTATTCCTTCATGATGTAGCAGGGGCTTTTTCTCTGCATCTTTTTCCTTGCTCTACTCTATCCCCTCGGTCCTCCTTCCCAGCTATGTCGTATAATTATACCTCATACTCTTCTCTACGAGAGATAGAACAATTTTTTATAATGCACTTTTCTTGTCTATGGCTGAATAAGCTTGAAACTTTGAACTCTGATTGTCCTTCCTTTTTTTTCCTTGGTAGTTGCACTATTATTATAATTCTGCATTGCATTGAAAATTGTTAAATAATTTGGAAAAAAAGAAAAGCAGAAGATAAATTGGGATCCAATTAACCCGTTAGTGACCAAGCCTGTTTGCGCCTTAATGACTAGGCCAAATTTTAGAATTTAGACTTGTGTTACTTTAACATAGAATTACTCCGTAAAGGCTTTGCATATCCAAGTGATTCTGACATTGTTGTTACGAAACATGTTGTACTTCATTTAGGTGGTAAAAATAAACCAATAGAATATATGTATATTTATTAAAAGTGTCAAAATTGGGATAATTTTGAAAAAAAAAAAGGTCATTTTTTCACATTTTCAACTGCAATATCTCAAATATGTGCAAACATAATATACAATTTTTTGATAAGATATATATTTCCATCTGTTTACTCTATTCTGGGCACATATTGGAAAAACATTAAGTTTTTTTTTAACCATTTAGGAGACGTACAAATGTAACATTAATTATTAACGTTTTGAGGAACACTTTGTTTTCCTGCACTAAGCCAAGATTGTAAAGGCTCATAGGTGTCAGAATGATAGATACCCCCACAAATGAACCAATTTTAAAAACTACACTCTTTAGTGTATTTACTGAGGGGGGTCAGGAGTATTTGTACCCTACAGTTTCTTTTCAGGAATTAATGCTATTTAGAGGAGAAAAAATAAAATTTTATATTCTTGCAAATATGTCGTTTTAAAGGCAGGATTTTTTTTCTAGAATGCACATGGAAACGAGGATTTGCACCCCAAAATGGCTACCCCCGTTTGTCATATGTTTAGAAACATACCCATTGTGGCCCTAATCTTCTGTCTGAATGCACAAAGGAGCTCAAACTGGACGGAGCATAAAACTTTAACTGTCTTTTAACTTTTACGCGATCGCCATTATCCATTGCTCCATCTTTCAATGGTTTTTATTTTGTTCCGTTATCACGGCTGCATAATGGGACAAATACACACTCATGTGTTTAAGCACTTACACTGCAATCTTGGAAAAACTGCCATTCATAGAGGGTGGACAGCCTATTGGGTCCTCGTGAATAAGCTGGACTGAACTCTTGCTGAGAGCAGCAGAAACAAGCTGTAAGTTCTCCCAAATCCCTGCACATTACCCTCCAAGTGACTCACCGCTGGAATCAGCATGTCTGTCACTATAATGTGCTGCCCTGAATGAGTTCCTGACAGTGCATAACACATGCACTTTTGCTAACCAGAAGGTGGCAGTATTTTATGTATCTTAATAATGTTATCTTTAGACTGCGCATTTGCACGATGAACATTTAAATCCCATAAAAAAAATTTTTTATTCCTGTCCTTTCTATAACTAAAAACTAAAAAGTGCAAGTAAGGCTGTGTTTATAGGCATCACATACAATGCTACTACATGGCGCTCAACATCTGGGCCTACCAGTACAAGAATTTTGTTTAGCAGCAATGACATTGGGTGCTCGATCAGCTGATTGGACAAGGTTCCAAGTGGCAGATCCCAGCCAATCAACTATTGATCACCTATCCTGAGGATAGGTGATCAATAGTATTTTCTTGGAAAACCCTTTTAATGAATGATGATTGGTTGCAATGTGCTTTTTTTAAACACAGTTTCAATAAATGAGGCTTATTGTATAGCCTTTGGTAAAATAACATAGTTTGTGAGTCAGCGTGGTGAATGATTTAGGCTGGTGAATAATTTAGACATATGATGGATCCAGAATACCTCTGAAAAAACCTAAACCATCAGACAATTCCAGCCAAAAGAAAGAAAAAAATAAAATTACTGCAAGTGAGTCAGACAAGTGAGCAACTCAAATAACAACTTGAGAATATACAGGAAAGAGCCAGGGCATCAAGGGCTGCAGAGACCGTGGAATATCATGAGGCATAAATTCTAAAAGAGAGGAAAAGAGCAAGTGCATCAAGGACTTCAAACTATGGAACATCATGAGACCTGGCTTTAAGTATTGCGGGAAAGAATCACTACATCAAGGGCTGCAGAGACACTGGAAGAGCATGATGCCAGAATTCAAAAAGAAAAAGATAGAGCCAGTGCATCAAGGAAAGCAAGGCATTCCAATTTGTTGCTAGAAGACTTTCAATATGAGCCTCACAAGGACTATGATCAACATCTAAATCTTATTGTTAGACAAATGGACCAAATACGTCATGCTAAGAAATTTAAAGTGGGGGGTCAGAAACACTATCTTTTCTCCTTAGGGAGAGCACCTAGACAGTGAGTGAGGAGACTGAAGAGGCTAATTCCCAGTCATTGTTACAAGGCTTGTATAAAGAGTCTAACTTTGTCTTGAAGAATTGCTGCCTTCCAATAGGTGGCACTGTGGAGGTATTATTCCATCTCCCTTATTTGCATATTAACTAGAAGCCTTTTGACTCTCCTCACTCACCATCTAGGTAAATGGTGGCGAACCTATAGCACGCATGCCAGAGGGGGCATGCAGAGCCCACGGCTCCCCTGCAGGCATTCACTAAGCATTGGTGATCCCGGTGCACACTGTGTTGTTAGTGTGCAGCCGGGATCCTCCTCCCACCTCCCCTGACGTCTCTTACTTGGTTCCGCGAGAGCAGGGGGAAGAGGCGTCCGGCAGGCATATTAACTTTTTCCACACCCCTTCTGCTCTATTTAGCAATTCCAGCAACCTGATTGGTTGTTTGGTAAATCAGTCAACCCAAACAACCAGGTTACTGGAATTGCTGAATAGGGCAGAAGTGGTGTGGAAAAAGTTAATATGCGCGCCAGGCAGAGGAGGAGCGGCGCTTCCACGAGGAGGAGGGGGTAAGTATATAGGTCTCGGGGGGCCGCTGTGGGGTGTCACTGTGCTACTGGGGGGCCACTGTGGGGTGTCACTGTGCTACTGGGGGGGCCGCTGTGGGGTGTCACTGTGCTACTGGGGGGCCGCTGCGGGGTGTCACTGTGCTACTGGGGGGGTGCTGCGGGGGTCACTGTGCTACTGGGGGGCTGCTGCGGGGGGGTCACTGTGCTACTGGGGGGCCGCTGCGGGGTGTCACTGTGCTACTGGGGGGGTGCTGCAGGGGTCACTGTGCTACTGGGGGGCTGCTGCGGGGGGTCACTGTGCTACTGGGGGGCCGCTGCGGGGTGTCACTGTACTACTGGGGGCCTGCTGCGGGAGGTCACTGTACTACTGGGGGCCTGCTGCGGGGGGTCACTATGCTACTGGGGGGTCGCTGCGGGGGGGGGGGGGTCATTGTGCTACTGGGGGACCGCTGTGGGGGTCACTGTGATACTGGGGGCCGCTGTGGGGGGGTCACTGTGATACTGGGGGCCACTGTGGAGAGGATCACTAGTACCGCTGGGGGGGTCACTATTATATTAGGGGCTGCTGTGGGGGAAGGGGGTCATTATTATCACTGGGGGGGTGACTATTATCGCTGGGGATGCTGGAGGTGGTCACTATTATCGCTGGGGCTGCTGGGGGTGTCACCATTATTGCTGGGGCCGCTGCAGGGGGTCACTATTATTGCTGGGGCTGTGTCACTATTATTGCTGGAGCTGCTGGGGTGGTCACTATTATCGCTGCAGACACTTGGGGGGTCACTATTATCGCTCGGGCCTTGGTGGGGGGGGGGGGTCACTATTATCGCATGGGCATGTTTACATGTGGTGGAAATGGGCAGGGCTGTTTCAAAATAGACAGCGTGTAGATTTTGACTGCTTTTTGGATGCGGAAATGCTCCACAGAAATTTCCACTGAGAACATTCTGCAGTATTCCCGCATCCTAAAAGCAGTCAAAATCTGCATGCTGCCTATTTTGAAGCGGCCCTGTCCTTTTTAGAACGACGGGGTTAAAATCGTATGTCATGATAAGCCCCGCCCCCTGACGTGTTGGTGCTATGCAGTAAATAAGTGGGTTTTGGGTTGCAGTTTGGGCACTCCGTCTCTAAAAGGTGACTGATCTAGGTGCTCTCCCTAAGGAGAAAAGATAGTGTTTCTGCCCCCCTCTCACTAACAAGGCCAGACTCCTACTGTACACTAATGAAGGGCAAAAATCCTGAAACAGCTGTCTTTACATGGAGTCTGGCTTTGCTTTTAATTTCAAGTCACTGTTACAAAGCTTGTATAAAGAATCTAACTTTGGCTTGAAGCAATGCTGCCTTACAATAGGTAACACTGTGGAGGTATTATTCCATCTCCCTTATTTAGGTATGTAGACTAGTACACATAAACAGTTACAATTTCCTTCCTTATGACACATAAAAGATTATACATATAGAAAAATTTATTAACACCTATGAAGCATTTTGTCTCTCAAATTACCCTCAATGAAAGATTTTGGTCACTAATCAAAGCAGTTGTAGCCAGACCCAAATCATCAACACAGAGCTGCACAACTTTATCTGGTCTTAGGGACACATTGTAATACCAAACCACTTCCCAGAGGCGCAAGGGTATTCCTATCTGAGACATTTAGGTATTTCCACTTGCAGGACTCCCACCTATTGGGAGAATGTGGGTCACCTTTCCCCCCAATTAGCACTCCATGGAGGAGGAGGCAACACTTGTGGCTCTCTCCGTTCTAGATGATAGATGTCGAGGAAACTGCTTGGCATTTCATAAGTCCTATAAACTACATTGGGGAGATTTCCATACATGTATGATGCTTCTAACTCTGATTCATTTCTGGAGTGCCAAGCAGGTCAAGAGACTTTATATTCTCCTGATATATAGGAGACCAGGACTTGGCTACATACTGCACCCTTAGTACTTTTCTGGTCCTGTTGCCCTGCTATATGCCACTCTCCTTCATCCTGACATGGAAACGTCATGTGAGCAGTCCAGATGACTGGGGCCGCATGTTGTGCACCTTGATCTAATAGATTGACCAACGAGCTCCAAATTTCTTTATTGCTTCTTTTATATATATATATTTCCATAGTTATAAACCAGTTGATTTTCCTAATGAATTCTTGCTGTGTGGGGACAATCTCCTTCAGCAATATGTTTCCTAGTCATATAGAGCATCCTTGCTGCCACCTTAACTGGGTCAGAAACCTGTAAATACTCCGCAAAAGGTTAGTTTCACATTATGTTTATGTTATCCTGCACTGGTTCCATCCAGGTTACTGCCCTCCATCCAGAAAACTTCAAGGAGATGGAAACCAGCATGGAACCATGGGGGTGAATATGTGAAATGGTGACCTTTCTAGTCTCCAGCTCACATCATTTCCATGTCTGTCTGTCTATCTATCTATCTATATATTATTTATTTTTATTTTTTTTTAAACCCTGGATAGAAAAGGCCCATCCCCAAATGAGTCCCTGTCTAACATATTCACCCCTATGGTGCCATCCAGGTTCCATCCTGGTTTCAGTTCCCTTGCAGTTTTCCTCATGGAGGACGAAAACCAGGATGGAACCAGTGCTAGCTGCATGAAAACATGATGGAAAATCAGCCTAACCAGGGATGCTTGCATAGGGGGTCAATGCAATATTTGCACCATATACTGAATTGACCAAGTTCACCACCCATTTCTAAAAACATCCCAATTTTGGACATGGCCACATCATATGTTTTAGGCCTCTCACACAGGTGTTAGCAAAATCCTACATTCAAAAAACTCAGCATTTTCGAGTGCATTCTACAGCGTTCAACAGTGTTTTTTTAATGCATCTCATCATTGTAATGTGTGATGAGGTGCTATAAAAAGCGCCTAAACGCACGAATATAAAGCAGACAGCATTCAAAAATTACGGTGTTAGAAAAGCTGTGTTCGAACGCCAGTCTGCAAAGCCACATTGAAATCAATGGAGGCGTAGTACAGCATTTAGCGCGGCTGCGCTAAACACTGTAAAAAGCAGTGTGTGTGAAAGTGATACAACACCCCGAGGAGTGACCCTGGGCACCTGGTTAATGAGAAGAGCTGGGAGGGTGAAGTGCAGACGTGTCACAGTGGCACTTACCAAGCCCTTCCCTGAAAATCACTGCAAGGGTTGCCTGCAGCCCATTGCTTTCAATGGGGCCAGCTGCAGATTGGCCCCAGTGAAAGCAATGGGAGAAGATTGCGATCCCCTGTGACAGCTCTGGCAGGGAATTCTTTTATCCCCATGGGGAGTCCCCTCATCATTGAACACTGTTACAGTGCTATCACAGTGTTCAGTGATGAGGGAACTCCCCGTGGAGAATCTTTATGCGCAGCACGGACCTTGCCGCTGCACGCACGTCCTATCTTTTACAGGTGCAAAGATTTTGCGCCTGTACAAGACAGATATATGTGAACACATCATAGGGAACCAATGGTTCTATCAGACTCGCTTTTTTTTACGCACATAGCCGTGCACAAAAAATGCTCATCTGACTTCACCCTAAAGAGGTATTTTAGGACTCCTTAACATGACCAATCAATGTTTGACTAGTTTGTGTGAGTGTATTTGTTTTGTCCCCACTTAGAGCTGTGTTTGCATGTTGGTCTGTTGTCTCTCTGCTTCCCAAAGACGGTTTGAACACCTGTAGTCCTTATCTATATCATTTGCAGACCCCCTCTTCCCTTCCCCTGACAGGTGCACGTCTTATGTCTCATCTGCGTGTCAGTTGGTGGATCCCTGACACAGTTCCCTATGTCAGCTCGGTGGCTGACTGTCTATCCCCCTGGTATGAGGATGCTGTTAGACTTGCTGTGGTGTTTCATCTGTGTGCATGTGAGCTTTGGGTGGAGTCCGTGTTGTATGTACTACCTGTTGTAGTCTGGTCTGAGCAGTCCTGTTCAGTGCTCGTTCTGTCTCTGTTTGTGGTGTGAACAGGTTCTATGTGTGGTGGCTGCAAGAACAGTTGTGTTGCAGCTTACTTTGTGACTTGTTTCCTGTTGTCTGTCCTGTACAGCTTGCTGTGTGACTTGTGTCCTGTTGTGTGTGCTGTTGCAGCTTGCGGTGTAAACTGTGTGCAGTGCCGCTGGACTCCTGATTAGTGTAGGGACTAGCGGTAAAGCTAGGAGCCGTGAAGTGGCCCGGTAGCTTCCATGTTTTGATCAAAATGTCAACTAATACCTGGTATTTATATATAACTTAACACCTGCTACTAGTGGTTGCATTTTGGCTGCTGTAGGCTGTGTTTTCTGGCTCTGCGTGTCTTCTTGTTCTGCCCTCTTGTCCCTGTCATGTGGCATGTCTATATGTCCTGTTCTGGTGGTGTGGTTCCTAGGACTAGCTAGGGCCCAGATCCGAAGACTGCTGGGCCTCCTTTTATTGGGGCGATGTCCCTGCTCAGGTAGGGCCATGTCATCCTCCCTGTAGTTCAGGGACAGTTGTCTGAAACCTGTGTGTATCCTTTGGTCACAATTCTGTGGGCCCCGTGCTTAGTTACCCACATGATCGTAACAGGAGGACTGTCAGGCACAGATGCACCTAACAGTTGTCCCAGCAATGACCATTGCTGAGTGAATAGAGGTGGAACAAGCCAGGAATAGTTTCAGCCCGTCCGCCTCCATTCACAGTAAACACGCAGTCGTTCATACATGAACAACTGCTTGTTTACACGGGCAGATCATCATTCAGATTTTATACTTGCATAAACTGAACGATAAACAATAACCAAATGAATTATCATTCATTGTTCAGTCGGTGCATGCATTAACACTGAATGATCATTGTTCAGATTCCCTTGATCAAGTGAGAATCTGAAGGATGATTAGCCCATGTAAAAGGGATCTAATTTCCATAGAAACCCTTTAAATAATGTTTAAGCCTATTACTATAATGTAGTAATTTTAAAAAAATCTTATTTTTGGAAGGACTCCATTCCTAAAGTCATGTGTTCTACCTTATATAGGCACAGACTGCAAGGAGGATTGGGTGTAGTAAACTCATTAATATACACAGTAATCTACTGCAATATACGCAAGAATCCCTGGGAGGCTTTACTGTATGAGCGTATTGAGAATATTCCCTCAGCCTCCAGGAAACTAATATCCTCATTTTTCTTAGCTACAAAACAAATCATTGCCCAATTGTGGAAAAAATGCTTCCCTGGATCTCTTGGCAGTAAAATGCTGAATGGATTGGTATTTAATTAATGAAAAATTAAAATCAATAGTCAAAGATAGATACAAAGGTTTCTCGAAAATTTGGACCCCATGGAAAACCCTCCCATTCCAATATAGCGGTCCCCCAAACACTGTATAACTTACTATTTATAAACACAACCACATAGCCATGTACCTCTTCTTCAGACACTGACCCCATGAGATAGGACCCCCCCATCTACCGCCCTCAATCCTGATTTCCCTCCCTTCCTCTTCATCCTTAAGCAGGTTGGCCATTACTGAATTAGTGGACTCTTGGATGAAGACGTTCACATATAACCTGAGAATTTTTATCATTCAGAACATTTATGGAATCATCATTTAACTAATGTGGTACATTGTTTGATTGTATTGCATTCACATTATGTTGTACTTGGCATATATGTCTTTACTAAAAATTTCATAAAAATAATTATTATAAAAAAATAAATAAAAAATCTTATTTTGGATAAAACCCTAATCGCATAAACAAATGCCCACACAGGAAGTTGTAGTTTATAAAGATGCAACCTTCCAAGTCAACATTTTTTACTTAAAGTATTTTAAGTATAAAAAATGGAAACATTCCTAGGAAATTGACAATTCCCATTTTAAAATTGGACAATATCCCGGAAAACGAAATGTCACTGCCTAAAAATAGAAAAGATGTTGTCATTTTCTATTACTTTGGAATGGAAGAAAACTCTATGTTTAGGTTCTGTAAGATGCACAGACGCATTGAATAAAGTTGTCTGTAAATGGGAAAGCGATACATTGCATAGAAGTGAGCCTAAAATGCAGAGATCAATACAATTTTTCCTTTTTAGTAATGGCATTGCAGTAATAATGTTTATGGTTAAAGGGAATGAGTTACCAAAAAATAGATTTTTACATTTTAAGGCTTCATTCACACGAGTGTTTTTATGCAGCTACCGTGTTTCCCCAAAAATAAGGCACCTCCTGAAAATAAGGCACTCCCTGAAATTTGCAGAAGTCCCAAATATAAGGCCCCCCCCCCCCCCCCCCCGATAGTAAGGCATAGTAAAGTGTGCAGGCAAGTCAAGAGGCCTGTTCCCTGCTGCCATCCCCGTTGTCTCCTACCTCCAGATGTATAGGTAGATCTGCAGACAGTCTGCTGTTATCCTGTCCCTGCTGTGCTGTACGATTGTGCTGCTGTGAGCTCCCTTTGCTGGCTGGAAAAGTCCATACTGTACGTTCTGTTCCTGCTGTACATGTCTGCTGTGAAGAGCTCCCCCTGGTGGCCGGAAGCTGCAATACCATCACAGCTTAGAAGTGGTACAGGAACTTCTGTCTGCAGACAGGTACGTTACTTTACAGCCCTTATTTTTTTATGGCTATGTGTGTGAGTCAGGCAACCTGTGTGTGATTCTTAAGGCTGGGTTCTCACAGAGCGTATTTCCAGCGGAAATCTCGCAGTTTGGCCACAGCAATAAACAGCGAGATTTCCGCCGGGAAAGCGCTGCTTCAAAACCCACGGCACTCAGCCGCTTGTTTTGAAGCGACCTGGCTGTACGCTTTTCCGTTTCTGTGGCCGGTGAATCCGCACCACAACACCGGCTTCTCCCAGCTTTGCCGTGACAGATTTGCTGTCCCATGTGGACCAGATTTCTGAGAAATTTCATCCCCAAAGCTGGCCAATTGAGGGATTAGCGGCCACAGACGGATTTGCCGCGGCGAAATAAGACACCCCCTGAAAATAAGATGGTGGCCTATTTGGGAGCAAAAATTAATATAAGACGCGTCTTATTTTCGGGGAAACAGGGTATGTAGCCGTGGTTTCACACCCGGGCGAATATAGCGATGATCTGAGGCATTGGATTCCAATGCATTTGTTGACATGAGGATTTTGTGCCACGAACAATCGCCGGTTTGGGAAAAATAGCACATATGCTGCTGATTCTGGCGGGCGCTTTTACACGCGCCCAGAAAAGATGGTTCTGGTTCTATCTTGCGGCCGAAATAAATTCCTATGGGAGTTGGAAAGGTGCCTCTATTTTGGCATTTGAAGTCATTCCAAGGATTTATGCTAAACCAGGGATTTCCAGGGCGTGGCATATTGTTTCGCTATTACTTAGCACCCAGCCGTGTGAATGAACGGAAAACCACTAATTAAGCTTGGGACTTGATTGTGTCATTTCTGCATTCAAGCGATTTAATGGCGCCAACAGGCGACTGTTAAAATGCATACGCTCGTGTGAAAGAGCCCTTAAGGGAACTTTTTTTTAATGTTGTGATTCTTTAAAAAATAATTTTTATGTCATTGATTATATTTTTTTAAAACTCCTAATATTTTTTTAGCTTTCGCTCTGGCAACTAAGGTTGCTTATCTTTCGCCCAAGCAAACGATTTCCCAGTTTGCTCAGGCGCTCAGACATAGAAAACTGTGACATCTCTATGTACAGCTCTATGCTTGGGCAAACATTGAAGGGGACTCAGTTACCCATCATTCAGCTGATCAGCAGAATTAGCAGGAGTTGTACCCACACAATCAACTATTGATGGCCTAACTTTTTGACCATCATCAGCCCTTTAACCCCTTGAGTGGCACGCCCGGAAATTTTCCGGGACGAGCTCCACTGCTCATAGTGACTATGTCACTATGGGAGCTAGTCACTATGGGACTAGTCACTAGTCACTATGGGAGCTGCAGAGCACAATGCCACAAGCTGTGACATTGTGCTCTGCCTGCACAGACCCACACAGAGCAGTGCAAGGGCTTTGAAAAACCAGCAGAAGATATTGCCGATATGTCGGCAACCTCCTGCTTTGTTTACAGGTTGCCATAGAGACCATCGGCTTGTCAGAAGCAAGCCGATGGTCTCTGTGGCAGGGAGAGCTGGTTGTTAGCTGTCAGAGGACAGCTAGGTACTAGCTCTTACAGCAGAGATCAGAGAAAACCTCCGATCTCTGCTGTGTTAACCCTTTACATGCTGCAGTCTATGTGACTGCAGCATGTAAAGGGCTGTCACTGCAGAATGTAAAGGGCTGTCACCATCGGACCCCTGGAATGTGATCAGGGGTCCTGATGAGTCCCTGTGGAAGTCCCCTAAAGGGACAAAAAAAAAATTAAAAAAAAAAAAAAAAAAAAAGGTAAAAAATTATTTAAAAAAATAATAAAAACACTTGTCTCCCTTTACTTTGTAAAAAAATCAAAAATACAATCACACATGTGGTATCCATGCGTCATAATGACCCAGAGAAGGAAGTTAATACATTATTTAACCCCTTAATGACATGGCCCCTTTTTTTCTTTTTTCCCCATTTCTTTTTTTCCTCCCCCCTGTTTAAAAAAAATCACAACTTGTCCCGCAAAAAACAAGCCCTTATATGGCCATGTCAATGGAAAAATGAAAAAGTTATAGCTCTTGAGACGCAACTGCAAAATTAGTTGAAATTCAATGATTAGACCATTTTAAAAAACCTGCCCTGGTGGGCACGACAGGGTGGTAGGAAACCCGCCACTCAAGGGTTTAAGGGGTATTCCAGGAAGCTAAACCTGTGCCATCTGCAACAGGAGCCGTCTGTGACTGAAAACATCAATTAACCATTAACATTAAACATTAGCACTGCTGTTAATCCTTATATGCCCACAAAACATTTCAATGGTTTCATTTTCACGGCCATATTCCTACGCACAAGAAAAAATAGACTTTGCCCTATCTTTCTTGCACGTAGTTTTTATACATGCGAGAAAAGATAGATCCAGCTCCATCATGTTCATTATAGGTCTATCTTGCACAGGAAAATTCCTAAGCATCTTTTTAAGTGCAATATCTGTTATGGTATACTACCCTTGATACACCTGCCCGGGTGTCGTAGATCTCACCCACAACCCCTGTCCCTGCCTGCTTGCCTCCACTCCTGGCTAACCCCAGGCGGGCAACTGGGCGGCGGTCTCTACTCTCACTAGGGACGGAAAAGGGATGCTGGCATACCTGATGGAAAGGGCAGAATACCAACAGAAAAGGCAGATGTAAATAACCAACACGAACAATACTAAGAAGAACTGAGGCAGATGGAAAAACCTGGCAGATAATAGCAAAGTATAGCAGACAAGATGACAGAGGCAGGAGGCCAACAGAGGCAGACTAGCTAGCACACTGAGGGAAACCAATAACTGGCAGTGATTGCAAGTCTCTGCCCAACCTTTAAACAAAAGCCTCTGCACAGGGGCAGAGAGAGGGAGACAGCCAACTCCCAACAGAACCTAATAAAAGGGAGCTCGTGCACGGCAGCTGCAGTCACAGGCGCACGCGCGCCACCAGCACCACGCCGGCCAGGCACCTGTGCCCCGGACAACAAGCCGGGGGGATGCGCCCCGACCACGGGACCCTGCACACCGCCGCCCCGGAGGACCAGCAACCGCAGCATGGTAACAATATCTGTTCATTCCACTATAAACTATATCTTGCACATGGAAAATTATTAGGCATCTACTTATGTGGAGTATATGTTCATTGCACTCAAACATTAGCTATATCCTGTTCATATTAGGCACAGAAAAACTATTAGGCATTGCTTTTTCTGGAACATGTACTCATTCTAATATAAACTACACCTATATTCTGTTAATCCCGCACCTACAGTATCCTGTACAGGAAAATTTTCATACCCTTGTGTGGATTTTCAGTAATTGGTAATATTGTTCATTCTTTTTGTTCATTCCTTTTCTTCTTTCTTTTTATTATATGTCCCCAGGCTTAGGACACCAATGTTTTAATGCAACACAGATCCATAATAAATCAACATGTACAAAGCCTTAAAGGGGTTGAGCTAACTTGTGTGGATTTTCAGTAATTGGTAATATTGTTCATTCTTTTTGTTCATTCCTTTTCCTTTTAGTATGTCTCCAGGCTTAGGACACCAATGTTTTAATACAACACAGATCCATAATAAAGCAACATGTACAAAGCCTTAAAGGGGTTGAGCCAACCCCTGGTAATATGTCGTATTAGGGCTATCTACACTGAGAATTTACATGCCTTTTTACATTGGGACTTGTGCACTCAGAAAATTTTGCAGCAGATTTGAAGCTGAACCAGCGCTGATTCTGTTACAAATCTGTGGAAAATATCCATCCTAAAGGTCTTCCATTGACATTAATGAAAATTTGTGTCATAGTTAGAGATGAGCGAGCATACTCGATAAGGCAAACTATTCGAGCGAGTAGTGCCTTATGCGAGTACCTGCCCGCTCGTCTCTAAAGATTCGGCAGCCGGCGCGGGTGACAGGTGAGTTGCGGCGGTGAGCAGGGGGGAGCGGGGGTGAGAGAGGGAGAGATAGATCTCCCCTCTGTTCCTCCCCGCTCTCCCCCGCCGCTCCCCGCCCCCTGCCGGCACCCGAATCTTTAGAGACAAGCGGGCAGGTACTCGAATAAGGCACTACTCAATCGAGTAGTTTGCCTTATCATTGCTCGCTCATCTCTAGTCATAGTCTATACAATGTGGATTTTTCTGTGCAAAGAAGTTTGCATGCCAAAACGAAAGGGACGTCACATGTCAGATTTTTCCACACAGATTTCATCTCAAAATACATAAGAGAAATCTGCAGCTAAGGATTTGCACTTAAGTGTATTGTGATTCTACAAGCCCTTTTCAACGTGGCAAATCCACATGAAGATCCATGAGAAATTTAAGTGCATCTGCTTTGCCACAAAATCCACATTGAAAAATCAGATTCGGAATCCACAGTATGAACATAATATTAGGGCTTATTCAGATGGGCGTATATTGGTCGGGTTTTCATGGCTGACAGATATACGTTGCTCCCCTTGCAGAAAGGGGCAGAGTAAATCAGACGGACGTGAAAACCCAACTGATATACGCCCGTCTGAATAAGCCCAGAGGATAGTTTTCTGGATTTGTACAGTGCGGATGCCAGTGAAATCTGTGCTAAAATCCGGGTTGCATGCAGATGCTGACACAGATTTTTGCTTTATTTGGATGTGGAGTCACAAAAAAATCCACAGCAGATTCTCTGCTGCAGAAAATACATAAACTGTAAGCTGTTACCAATACACCATGACCTTTTGTATATACATATACATTTGAAAATTTTTTTTTGATGGGTGAAACACATATACTTTTTCAGAGGCCAGCTATTGGCAGCCCTCCTCTACATCTCAGCTTGATTCCCTTCTCTCCATGCCACTGAGTATTTGATTGCGGATGTGCTCCAAAATCTGCACCAAAATCCATAACACAAGGATTTTGAAACAGACCTGTATCAAAATCCACAGTGAATTCCTTTTACATGCAATGATTATCGCTAGAGATGGACGAGTATACTCGCTAAAGGCAATTGTTCGAGTGAGCATTGCCGTTAGCGAGTATCTCCCCCGCTCGAGACTGCAGGTTCGGGTGCCGGCGCGGGGGAGCGGTGAGTAGCGGCTGTCAGCAGGAGGGAGCGAGGGGGAGAGAGGGAGAGAGAGATCTCCCCTCCGTTCCGCCCTGCTCTCCCCCGCAGCTCCGTGCCTGCTGCTGGCACCCGAACCTGCAGTCTCCAGCGGGGGAGATACTCGCTAAAGGCAATGCTTGCTCGAGCAATTACCTTTAGCGAGTATACTCGCTCATCTATAATTATCGCTTAAAATTCATGCTGGGCAGTCGTGCACTATTTGTTCAATTGTCGTTCAGCACTGGTTTTTAGCCCGCATAAAAACCATCCTTTGATTGTTCAAAAGACTTTCTTAACAGTGTACTCATTGTATTTGCTTTGCATACATAATGAGTACACTTTTTTTCCTCTGTCCAGAGGAGAACAATGGAATCTGCTGGTGAGATGGGCTTGTGTTTATGTAATAACTATCTCATAAACACGCACTCAGCTGAGCAAACAAAGTGTGGAGGAAAATGAAGGTGATTAAAGCGGTTACTTGCACGTAAAATTTCTTTAAAAAATGTCGTCAGTTTGTTTAGTCTTGCGGTTGGTTAAGTGATAATCGTAGCATGTAAAAGGAGAAGGGAACTGAGCCATGACTTGGGAGGGAGCTGACAGTGACTGATATGCATCATGTAATAAAAAAAAGTGAGTCGTTGCCAATATGTCTTGCCTTTTATATATTAGTTTGATTCACTTTTCATATGCAAAAATTGAACTTAAAGAAATCTAAATACATTACTAACTCATTTTTCATCTCACAAGGAAGTCATAAAGGAGAATTTAAATTTGTGTCTTATTTTCATGTATAACATGTTTAAAAACTTGATCCTTAGATATGGTTAGCAGGTTTTTTTTAATTACTATTAGAGATGAGCGAATATACTCGTTTCGAGTAATTACTTGATCGAGCACCGCGATTTTCGAGTACTTCCGTACTCGGGTGAAAAGATTCGGGGGCGCCGGGGGGCGGCGTGGCGGAGCAGGGGGTAGCAGCGGGGAACAGGGGGGAGCCCTCTCTCTCTCCCTCTCCCCCCCACTCCCCGCTGCAACCCCCCACTCACCCACGGCGCCCCCCGAATCTTTTCACCCGAGTACGGAAGTACTCGAAAATCGCGGCGCTCGGGCGAAAAAGAGGCGTGGCCGAGTAGGTTCGCTCATCTCTAATTACTATATTTTTTATTGCATTTTGTCCTTACCAGATCCTAAAAGACCTTCAGTAGATAATACTACTACCTATTTAATGATTACCACATAATTGTTGAGACTAATACAGGCAGCAGCACTGGCACTTCCTCCATTGTATACAAAGCGCTCCTTGATTGCTGTCAAGAAGATAAAAAAGAACATTGGTACTTTCTTTAGGGGCACTACAAACAAGGACTACCATTTCCAAAGTTTACCAAATGTTTTCATGACTTAGAATAATTTGCATATTCCAAGTATACCAGTCTACTTGGGCATTATTCTCTGCCAAATAAAATAGCAGTCACTGCAGAACAGCAAAGACACATAAACAGTGAGGAGTGAGGCGTTTGCTTTGGATCTGTGCCATGACATTTACAAAGTTGACTAAAGATTTTCCAAGGATTTTCTCCCTGGGACACGAATGAATATTTCATGAAATCTGGAAAAATATATATAAGCAGGGTATATAGATCTATATGAATCCAGGCATGTACATATTTATATAGACAAAAGTTCAATGTAATGGTTGAGTTTACATTCTGAAAAGTTATATAGATTGGCTGCCAAAGATAGGCATGCAGATTAGTAACTATTTACACTGATACATGTGAACAACATCCTGCAGTCACTTCTGGACCTAAAACAAGAATCCATGCATGTAATTGTGTGTCTGCATTAAAGCAATTTTGTCAAGAAGAAAGGGCTAGGCTCCTCAACAGTGACATGAAATTATAGGAAGGATTTGGAATCTGTATATGTCTGTATGAAGAATGTTGGATCTGTATGGTCCCATAGTCAAGTCCAAGGGAGATTGAGATCCTAATCACTAGGTGGGATGGGGGAGGGGTACACTGAACAAGGGGGCGGAGCCAAGAACAGTCTCAGTGTATGAACGGCCCATTGGATGGTTCATAGCTTGTTTACATGTTATTCCATACCATATCATGTATAAAGTCTATAGTCAAGCCGTCTGTGAGACTGCGTAGTCAGTGGTAATACTCATTGAATTGCATTTATATCTCTCAGACAACACAAATAAAACTAGTAATTATTAGGAAATTATAGTACCAGTGTTTCTAGTGGAGTAATGCGCCACAAAAGCTGTGCTACATGGTACATCCATTATGATCCTCACACATCACACACACAGTCCTACTATATGTGTCTTGATTCCCATACAAGACAAACACAACTTGGGTCCTCCCACAACTGTGTATTCACCACAGGTCCTTTAGCTCACCGGATTTCTGTGGTGGTGGTAGGTCATTGTCTACCCTTTTCAAGAGCCCTAACTGTGTTGTTCTTCTGTCGGTCAAGATCTGTGTTTTATCTATCTTGTGGGACCTGCAATGACATCACCAGGAGGCGGAGCATGAGAAGAACCCACATACAGTACTTATATTAACATTATATATGTTGTAGGACCTTTTATGATGTCAACAGTGGGTGGAGTGATGACATCACCAGACGGCGGAGCATGAGAAGCACTCACATACATACTCACTGACAAGTGGTTGTTAGTAGTTTGACTAGTAATTATTAGGAAATTATAGTACTAGTGTTTCTGGTGACGCAATGCACCACAAAGCTGTGCTACATGGTACATCCATTATGACCGCCACACATCACACACACAGCTCTACTACATGCATCATGACCTCGCACATCACACAGCTCTACTACATCCATCCTGATTCCCACACATTACAAGCACAGCACATCACACATAAGGCTCTGCTACATGGTATATACATTATGATCCCCACACATCACACACACAGCTCGACTACATATATCCTGACTCCACACATCCCACAGCTCTACTACATCCATCTTGATTCCCACACATTACACGCACAGCTCATCACACACACAGCTCTACAACATCCATCTTTATTCCCACACATTACACACATTGCACATTACAAACACAGCTCTACTACATAGTACATCCATTATGATCCCCACACATCACACACAGCTCTACGACATCTATCTTGATTCCCACACAAGATAAACACAGTTTGGCTCCTCCTACAGCAGAGACGTCATCACAGGTCCTTCAGCCCACAGGATCTCTGTGGTGGCGGGAGGTCGGTGTCTTCTGTCAGGGCTGCTGAGTTGTGTCTGAGATAATAACGGCTTAGTTGTATTCTCATTTTGTTATTTTTGTCCTCCCCTTCCAAGAGCCTTAACTGTGTTGTTCTTCTGTCGGTCAGGTTCTGTGTTTTATATATGTTGAAGGACCTTCGATGATGTCTCCAGGGGGCACAGCGATTACATCACTAGGGGCGGAGCATGAAAAGTCCTCAAATACATACTCACTGACAAGTGATCGTTTGATTGTGCATGTTAGGGTGCTAGCAGAGTTATTAGCACTCACATACTGCTATGGGTCGCAATGGCGACTGGGCCCCTTAGCAAATGGGGGCCTATACTCCCTCATCGCTGTGGCCCATGGGCCCCCTTTCAGATACAGTAAGACCGCTGTGGCCCACGGTCGCTACTTAAGGAGGGGAGGGCTGTTACCAGGGGAGCCAGCAGCCAATTACAGGCTGCAGATTCCCCCAGCGCGTGCTCCTCCCGCTGTGAGACTGCAGTTGTGATGGGTCACATCTGTAGTCTATCAGTGCACTGACATGACAGGAAGCAGAGCAGGAGAGCAGAGGAGGAGAACCAAGTAGTAGACCGGAGGAGGAGTACATACGGCGGTAAGTACTGTATGTAGTCAAATATGTATAGCTTGTATAAATTATACCAGCTATACATATGTAATTATTTAAAGGAGATCTCCAAGTTACACCAGCATGCTCCATATCAGTATATACAGAGATACAGGGGGATATACATCCACTGTATATAGTGATATGTAGCATGCTGGTGTAACCTGAGCATCTCCCATATCTAATTATATATGTACATCCTGTATATAGTGATATACACCATGCTGGAATAATCTGGCCCAGTTTATATCAGCATGGTTGATATCACTATATACAGGATGAATAGCTTATACCAGCTGTACATATATAATTTTATACAGAAAATACACAGTTTGCGGTGGTTTCCCATCTGCACTGGGGATTCCACTTTCCTGTTTTATTCGAGGAAAAGGGAATCTCCGCAACCAAACAGGTCTATTTCTGGACGGAACTGAACAGCATCGGTCCGACTCCATTGATTATAATGGGGTCTGTCTGCTTTCCTCCCAGCTGCCCGGCTTTTGGACAGAAGAAAAAGTGCTGCATGCGGTGCTTTTTTTTTAGTATTTTGAGCCGCATCTGTGACATAATCTCTGGCCACAGGTTTCGACGCAGATGTAAAACTAGCCTTGCACCAGCATGATCAATATCACTGTATACAGGAGATGAATATACTTCTCCCTGTATATAGTGATATGGAGTATGCTGGGGTAACCTGGGTATCTCCTGTATACAATTATATATGTACAACTGGTATAATTTATACATTTCCGGTATCTAGTGTGATAGTTTATCCTCCAGGGGAGGGCAGCAGCGACACACAGGAGTCCAAGTAGTGGGCAAAGTCACTCCAAGCTTTATTTTGTGCAGCACACTCCAAGCTCACAACATGAAAAGTCCATAGAATATGCACCGCGCAGGGTGCTCAGGTTCACGCAGAGACACCAAAGGAAACTGCACCATGCAAGGTGCTCAGCAGTTTTCTCCTCAGGCTGTCAGGCTGTACAGCCACACAAAGGATCCATATGACATAGACCATTCAAATCTGCACCAAGCAGGGTGCTCATGTCCACCAGGCAAGTGGTAATCCCACCTCAAGCTGTTAGACACTGACTCCTGGGAGCTGCAGCCTTTTATGTCCCCAGTAACCAGTAACGGGGCCAGTGCTCTCAGCTGAGCTTCCTCAGAGTTAGGATGAAGTTGTGGACTGGATCGTCACCCTGTCCAGACTAAAAGCCTGGGAGGGAGATATACTCCATCCACAACTTCACCCTTTAAGTGCCTACACTAGTGATATGGACCATGATGGTATAACCTGGGTATATACTGTATATGATTGCACACTTTAGGGCTCATTCACACGGACATATTGGCACCGTGTACTATGCATGCATATTTCCCATGCGTAACACGTGGTAAATAGCCTGCGAAAGGACAGCATTTAATACAGAGCCCCGCTCTGCACAGAGCGGGGAATTTGAAGGAAAAAAAAGTCACACTGTGCATGTCTGTGACATCATAATCCCAGTGCCTATCGTGGCCCATACGCCCTCTCTGACGGCTCTCCTGAGACTCGCAGCATTGTACTCACACACCCATGTAACGAGCTCTTATAGTCAATTAAAAAATGCATCAAAAACCTGCATGCAGTTTTTAAAAAAATATATAGGTCTTGTTTAAATCTACATGCAGTTTTTAATAGTGCATGCAGGTTCTTAAAAATACATGTAGTTTTTTTATGTGATTTTAATTGTGGTTCAACAATGCAACAAAAAACATGAACACAGCCTAAGGCTAATTTCCTACGGGTGAGTCTGTTATCGGGCCGTGAAACTCATCAAGATATCATACTGACCAACGTACGATGTCCCCACGTTTTTGTGTTAAAACCACCTCTTATCACATCGTGGTAGTAGGGATGCTTTTAGCCATGGTGGAGGATCGCGGATTGTTTCCCATTGTTTTTAATGTGCTAGCTCCATTAAAAACAATGGGTGATGGCGAGGCATTCCAAGGGAACGCTCAAAGATTGGAAAAATCACTCATGTGTATGACCCCATTCAAAAGAATGGGGTTCGTATTCATGCGAGTTTCGTGCATCTCACAAATCATGTGCGATTTTCTTGGTTGTCTGAAAGCGGCCCAAGGGCCTACAAACAAGTTTTCATGTAGTCCAGGAAATTAGTCATGTTTGGAAAGCTTATGCCAAGGGGCTAAATCATGTATATAAATTTGTTTTGTAGCTGTATGCAGCACGGTTTAGGTATGGAAACGAGTACAGGTACGGGGGAAGAGGGCAGCTGAACTTTTGCACCTAGGCCCCTGAGCCTTCAGTTACACCGCTGTTTACTAGAGTTAGGTTTTCTTTCACCGACCGGAATGCGCACCGTATGCACTATCTTTGCCGGCCAGCAGTTTTTATGCTGCAAGAATACGCCCATCCGAACGGATGCATTGTAAATAGAGATGAGCGAGCGTACTCGGAAAAGCACTACTCGCTCGAGTAATTTGCTTTATCCGAGTATCGCTGTGCTCGGGTCTGAAGATTCGGGTGCTGCTGCGGCTGACAGGTGAGTCGCAGCGGGGAGCAGGGGAGAGCGGGCGGGAGAGAGGGAGAGAAAGATCTTACCTCCGTTCCTCCCCGCTCTCCCCTGCAGCTCCCCGCTCCGTGCCGGCACCCGAATCTTCAGACCCGAGCACAGCGATACTCGGATAAAGCAAATTACTTGAGCGAGTAGTGCTTTTCCGAGTACGCTCGCTCATCTCTAATTGTAAACCAATGCATTTAGATGGGCAGCGTATATAGGCCAGCCGTGAAAGCGCGACCAATACACGTTCGTGTGAATAAAGCCAAATTCCCATGTTCAGTCGCTATATAGCCTCTATAACTCCTTGCCAAAATTAGGCCAAATTAATAACACTCAAACGAGGAAACAGCAACAGAATTTTGAAAATGACAACGCCCAGGACCAGACCAATTCTGCAGGACATTTAGCATAGAACAAATAGATGAGAGCCCTAAAAAATACATTGGAAAAAGTTGTCCTGTATTCCCAAGATCAGATACAATTTTTTGGCCCTTAAAATAAAGCTCTCATCACATGTTTGTATAAATAAAGGAAGTTTTGTTCCTCTATGAAACGAGAAATAAGCAGGTTACTACACAAACAACAGTGTTCAAAACTCAAAGCAAAGTGCTATTTAACATATTTCATACAGTAGATGATATGTTAAGAACAGAAATCTATAATATAACCTTCTTGGAGTATAATACTCCTGGAGTATGGAGCAAATAAGATACAATCATTCTGGTATAAACTGGAGAAAAGTCCTTGAAGAGGTGTTTTATAGTATTATGTAATACATATGATAGAGGAAAAAAGATAACATTTTCACAATAGTTTCCTCTTATAGGTATCAAAATGAATACATTAGTGTGAATTTGACCACAAAAGACTACTTTAATTGGCTTTATAATATCTTAATGCACTAGATGGACAGGAAATGGTGTTTTACAATTGCTTAGCACCATAAATCACATGAGCTCAATATGCCTGACAAATTACTTATGAAGTATTGTACCTAGTAAAGCATAGGGCAATAAAGTAAAAATAGTCACTGAGTCACATAAAATCTCTGAATGTGCAATCAGCCTACTGGCAAAAATACTACTTTCCCAGGACTGCAGTATATGAATTTCAACAAGCAGTAAAAGAAAATCAGAACTTTCAGGTTAGTATATTTACCAAACAGCCAGAGTTTTGTTGACATGTTTATGGCCCTAATTATTAATTTATATTATAGCTAATTCAAGCTAATAGATTAGAGGATTAATTACTTCATAGCTACAGTGTAATCTTAGACACGTTTGTGAAGAAGGCCACAAGGTGTTCAATGAGGTGTTCAATGGATGATCTTGGGGAAGTCTGTGGATTGGATGATTTTTTGAGGAAGAAAAGAACTACAAAAAGAAGTGTTTTGGATTTATAATTTAGAACGTTTATACCCAAAAAGGTTAACTGAAGAATGCAATTTTAGTGCATTTTTGTAACAACTATAAGGCTGGGTTCACACAGGGCGGATTTGCCGCGGAAATTCCGTGCGGAATCTCCGCGCGGCAAATCCGCCCGCGGCCGCTAATCTCGGATTAGCCAACCATGTGGACGAGATTTCTCAGAAATCTCGTCCACACGGGATGGCCAATCCGCTGCGGTTAATCCGGCTGAAACCGCGGCTGCGGCAACCGCAGCCGCGGCTTTGCCAAATGCAGCATGTCTATTTATTTTTTCTTTCCGCTGCGGCCGCGCTCTCCTCTATGGGAGCGCTGGCCGCAGCGGAAGAGCGAGCGGTCGGGCCGCTTCAAAGCCGCCGCGGGTTTTTCCACGGCGCTTCTCCCGGCGGAAATCTCATGGTTTTTGCTGCGGCCAAACCGCGAGATTTCCGGCGAGAATCCGCCCTGTGTGAACCCAGCCTAATGGTGCCTGCTAGCAATATAGAATGTACACTCATTGTCAAAAAAAATCAAGCACATAGAAGGAGTTGTCGGAATCGAATGAAACGTTCTATGTGTGATTGTAACATTTGTATAAGTGATTACAATATCAAAGCAAGAGCATCGTTTATTGTGTAAAATTGAACACTTGAAAGGAGACTCTAGTACCCTATTGGGCCGCCTATAGCTTGAATGCAAGATGTGATACAGACAGGTATGGTGGCATATGGGTCCTGTATAGTATCCTGCGGCATATTGCACCACATTTACTGTAACTGAGCCTCTAGATCGTGCAAACTCGTAGGCTGTCGAAGTTGGCATCCAGGATGGTCCAATACATGTTCTATTGGCAAAAAAACGGGCAACCGGGCAGGCAATGAAAGTGTGACAATGTTGTGGAGACATTCCTGTGATACCCTTGCTGTATGCAGCCAAGCATTAATCTGCTGGAAAATGCCTCTTGGAAGCCCTGCCATGAAAGGCAACACATTTAGCTGCAGAATGTCTTGAACATATTGCTGGCATCACGTGACAAACCTCCATTCATTGTAAGAATATATCTATTATTACTGACACTGTGCGATGACTGAGTAGGATACCTTTGCCGCCATTGTCAGGAGAGATTGCAGAGCCACCCATGACATCCATCTTGCAATCCCTGTGGTCTCCCCTACTTTGGCGCGTCTCGCTCGGGCGCTGCAGTATGTCAAGGGTGTCCTGAACCTAGTAGGCTTGTGTGCGTGCGCTCATGCATCCATTGGCCCTAACACCTTGTAACAGTCTGGTCAGATTGACCCAGGTGGTGGGAAATTTGTCAATATGACCTTCCAGCTTCTAGCATTTTAATAATGCACCCCCTCTCAAGCTCTGTGAACTGGGCAAAATCTCTCCAATTGCATCGTAAAGGTGTCTAGTGGTCAACAAGCTCTACACAAGCGGAAATAGAGGTGACTACACACAAGTAGCCTCTGAGTATTTTACTCCGAAGTCGGTAAAATAAGTACACAGCTTGCTTGGGGGGGGGGGGGAGGGTAATAAAATAAAAAATTACCTGAAAGTGCTGCGGAATAAGTTGGAACTATACAAGTCCCTTCCCTATATCTGAGATGTAACTGCATGCTGAGTTTTGCAGCAAAACGACAACTCCTTCTAGGTGCTTGATTTATTTATTTTTTTACAAAGACTATATTATATGAGACAGCATAAGACAGCTTTTATAATATGGTGGGCTTACATACAGCAGCTGAGCTCTAGTATACCTCTGAATAATACATTCACCATATAATAGATATATGGTGAATGTATTCCACCATATACCCCATACCAGTTCTACACAGTGATAGATATGAGAGTAGTTAACTCCAGTTATCACAGGTGACATCTTCTCTGAATGCAGTCATCCATTTTCCTTTTTTATATCAGGGGCCAGATCGCCATGAAGACTTCTTCCAGACATTGTCTCTGCACACTGTTCCCATCCTGTCACTAGCCCCACATACAGTAGCACTAGTGCGCACACAAGAATTAATGCCTCTTGTGGCCCCCAAAGTAATTGTGACTCACCCAAAGTAATTGTACCCTTCAAGGGATACCCTTAACCTCCAGCTTGTGGCTTTTCTGTTTCCCCAAAAGCTACTAATGCCCCAGTCTCTGTGCTGCAGTGCATAATATTATTTGCGCTTATAGCAGAACAGCACCATGTCTGTCCTCCCTCTGTCTCCAGTACATCAGAGCACAATGTAATGAGATGGAGGAGTGGGGGAGCAGACGCAGTGCTACCCTGCTATGAGTGCCAATAATAATCTTATGCATATAGGACACAAATTAGAGGGCCAGTGATGGTGGTCCTAACTGAGTGCCAAGTGTAGTGAGAGGGGCCTTTGGGTCCCCCTATCTAAGGGGCCTGGTCAAAATTGCAGTCCTATAGTTAAAAACAAATTACTGAAAGTGTATCAAATATACTCAAAAACACCCAGCAAAAGGCCATACTTACTGATACAGTGCAAGCCAATTCCCAGACGCATGCAGAGGCATAAAGAAGACTGCACTGGTGCAAGATACTGAACAACCACTTATACACCTACCATATATTTTTAGCATAATACTTGCATATAAATATGGCATATAAAGAGGGTCTGTCACATTGATAAATGTAGTGCACCATGTAAGCTTATAGCCTATTAATGATTTGGCAAGCTTCCTCGGTTATTAGTGTATCTTGACGCCACCGGAAGCTAGGGGTTTGACAGGAGGAACGCCCCTGTCACGCCCCTAGCTCCTGATAGGGTCAAGGATGGCATGTCCTGGTAGCTTACATTATGAGCTGTACATGCTTCCATGTTACCGGAGTAACATGCCAGCAATAACATGTACTAATATAAACCTAAACATAGATGTTACCCTCACCCTAAGCTCCTCCGCTTACAGGTGCCGTCGTCACCGGGAATGCGCCACTGCCTTAACTGTAGGGTCCATGTGGGCCACTTAGCGGTTAGCCTCCGCCAGCGGGACTGTGACATCTGTGCTGGCTGCTCCATTGCTGACAGCTGCGACAGGTGAGAAATCCGCATCAGGTGAGGGGTGGAAGGTGCCCGGTGTGTGCTCCTGCACTGTGCGGTCAGCGCATTACATTCTCTTTGCCCCGGGTCCTTTCACCTCCCTGTAGCCGCCAGTCTGTTAAACGGACATCCGGTGGGGGTGGTGGTGAAGCGCCGATGCTGGCACAGTACTAAGCGCTTCAGCAGAATGTTGTCTCTGTGCTACAAGTGTCAGGCGCGTAGCGCCTTGTGCCTCGATAGGTAGCCTGCCTGTTTGCACCACAGCCCGCAGGAAGTTTTTTAATACTAATTTTTCTGGCCTTCCAGAACCTATTTGGCAGGCTGATGTGCAACCAATGAGGTTCAGGGGGCATCACACCCCTGTCAGTGTTGACTCCACCAGGACTTCCTGGTGGCGTCAAGATACACTAATACCGCTGTCCTCTACCATATAAGTGAACCACACAATGTACTGACACCTCAGGCTCTCCCAACACTTTAAAGCCAGACTGCTTCCTGCAAAAACAATGGATCCACAACATTAGTTAATATTTGGCCAAAATATACAAGCTCACAACTCACATCATTGTTTTTCGAGTCCATTTTCGCAGTAAAGTATTTTGCGATGAAGTCAAATCACGTTTCCTTCACTTCAAGCAATGATCATGTGTTGTCTGTGGGGTCCAGAAAAAAAAGGTGCTGGCCTTGCCCAGCTGCAAACTAGAAGAGATTATAATCTATGTATCTGTGGGCAGTTACAAAAACATTGTATGTCTGTATGGGTGTGTTACCTAAACCATGTCTGCTTTAGCTATATTGTCATAGATATTTTTTCTCATCCTTAAAATACAAACCCTTTTCCACTATATTTTTTAAAATAGATCTAAATCCAGTAAATGTTCTTTCATTTTTTTTAAGTCAATAATTTTTATTAAAGTTTTGCATAAGGGCTCATGCACACAGGCACATTTTTGCTGCAGAATCCATGGCAGGAGGTTGTCCGCAGATTCCGCAGCCAAGTTCATCCATAGCATACAATGGGAAAGTGATTTTTCATGCACACGAGTGAAAACCAGCTGCGGTTTGCGCTAGCAAATGAAAAATCGCAGCATGCTATATTTTAGAACATTTTCCGTGTGGACGGCTTCCACTGAAGTCAATGGAAGCCATCCGATCCACAGCCCTTCCGCAATCATCATTGCGGAAAGGCCGCGAAATCCGCGTCATCGCCTAGCATCGGCATGAGGAAATCTCTACTACGCATGTGCGCTGGCGGCCCATCCGCAGTGCAGAAGAAAAGAAGAAAGAACAGGTAAGTAGGGTTACAGACAGTGGGTGGATTCTGTGTGGGACCCCCCACACGAAATCCGTGCGTGCCCATGTGCAGGCGGCCTTAACAAAGTTATAGTAACATAACAATCAACCTTCAGTTTTAGTACATATGTCGAAATCTGATTTATCAGTTGAAAGCACAAAATTATATAAACAAGGTAAAAAAAGGTATAACTTAAGTGCCATAGTACATAAATATCAGATAACCATCGGGATGTGGAGTTAAATTGAAATGATATAAGATGGTTGCATTGGTGTTATAGTCCAAGTCAAGGTTGGACTTTGAATTAATTCAGAAGCAAAGTCTGGTTTAAAGCCTGCTATAGATGTTGGGGAAAAATGTGTTCATTTATATGGGAAAATGTTGTATTCAAGGGTCCCACCAGGAGTGAAATGTGGAGAGTCTGCCTTGTTTGTAAATGTTCTTTAATTTTGATGAATAAAAATAGAAAACCATGAAAGAATGAACATAATGAAGAATGCACATAATCTGTTCCCTTCGCAGGGTTATTTTGTTTCAGAAAAAAGAAACAAGTGTTTGGAAAGAATGAACTACTCTATGGCATTTAGAATTTCCAGGATAGCAGCGGGGTAGAGTAAACCGAAATTCCCTCCACACAATACTTCCTAAGTTATAACATATTAAATAGTTCTCACTGGGCTATTTTGCTGACAGAGATGCATGTGTAGGCTGAGAAATTGTTCTGTAAGTATACCATCTAAAGACTATTTAGATTTATGTCTCATGTTATATCACGTATTCAGTAACATATGCTTCCACCTTGAATGTAAGGCTTAAAGGGGTTGTCTCGCGGCGAAAGCGAAAAAAAATTCTGCCCTGTTAAAAAGAAAGCATAGGTTAGTTTTTAAAAAGCACATTGCACTTACCTGCATCAGCGTTCTGCAGCTTCTTCTAGTCTTCTTTTAAAGATGGCGCCGCTGATCTTCTCCCACGGTGGACCGCGGGTCTTCTCCCATGGTGCACCATGGATTTTCTTCTCCTTCCTTGCGTTCCATTGCCGATTCCAGCCTCCCGATTGGCTGGAATCGGCACACGTGACGGGGGGGAGCTATGATGACGACGCGGTGAGCAGCTCTCCGGCACGAGCGGCCCCATTCACCAGGCAGAAGACCGCACAGCGCAAGCGCATCTAAAAAAGCAAGAAGCCAGCGAAATTAGACGGAGCCATGGAGACGTGGACGCTAGCAACGGAGCAGGTAAGTGAATAACTTCTGTATGGCTCATATTTAATGCACGATGTATATTACAAAGTGCATTAATATGGCCATACAGAAGTGTATAACCCCACTTGCTGCCGCGGGACAACCCCTTTAATGAAGCTCACAAGTTTCATTGTCCTTTGACTTGCTTTTTCAACAAAGAAAAACACAGACATCTTTATTTTACTCTTATCTAAAGGGCGAATGCAGACGGCCGGGTCGGATTCCGACTGCGAGATCCTCACAGCGGGATGTGACCCTGTGCCCCTGCAGAGACCCCCAGCTTACCTATGCGGCTCCTTCACTCTGCGCTGTGGATGTGCCGGCTGGCCCACAGCCGTACATGCGCGGTGCAGAGATGGCTTGTCATAGAGGACATGGCCGTGCGAAGCTCGCACTGAATTAGGACATGTCACAATTTCCACCCTGCAAGCAGAATATTACAGTTTATTTCCACTCATGGGCATGGAAATGCATTTTTCAATGCATGTTTTATGGGGTTGTATCCAGAGCTCCAGATCCCGCAGTCCAAATACACCCATGTGCATTAGGCCTAAAACAGATACTTACGTTTCTATTAAACTGCATTTAACATAGCACATTATGTGTCTGAGATAAAGTGTGCTTTGCCCCCTGTTCTGCTTGCTTTGGGAAATTTAAGTGAAAATGGAAAAACATATTTCTTCTTCCTGGAATATTTATGCTCGAAACTTAAAAGGATTGTCTGAGAGTTTAAGAAATAAAATTAACTGCAGGAAATGTTAAAGAATAAAAACTAAACATTACTTGCCTGTTAGATGAAAGCTGTCACAAACTTTAGCCTCTAACACCATGTTGTTGTAATGGTAGGGATTAGCCTTCTAGATATGCTCCCGCAAAAGTATCAATTTTGTGTTCAATACATTTTTATTGACTTTACAAACTGTTAACATCATCTACAGTATAGAGTCTTTTGACAGTATTAATGACGTCATATCAATGGCAATATAGAACTAATGGAATAACTTTTGCCAAACAAAGATATAAGCTCGACACCCGGGCTGAAGATATAAAGTATATTATAACAGACCATTGCCATGATAAGCTATAACACGTAAACCACATACATGAGGAGACAAGGGAGTCAGGGGAGACACAAGAGGGGGAGGTGGGGGGGGGGGGGGCGGAGGGGAAGATCCGGGTATAAACCCCTGAGTATCCATCTCTGTGTGGTGTTTAATCCCATGACTCACAGGCACCATCCTGTAGCCATCTGGTGAAGGTAGAGGTGTTCTGGATATCTGTCCATACCGTCCACGTATGGTAGAAGCCCTCGACACCCACCTCGGAGTCCCCGAGTCTGAGCCCTTCTAGGTGTTTGATCTCATCTATCGCCTCCACCTACGCACTCCAGGGCACTTCTATAGCATGTTTCTAATATCTGGTTATTACTAGAGATGAGCGAACACCAAAATGTTCGGGTGTTCGTTATTCGGAACGAACTTCCCGTGATGCTCGAGGGTTCGTTTCGAACAACGAACCCCATTGAAGTCAATGGGCGACCAGAACATTTTTGTATTTCGCCGATGCTCGCTAAGGTTTTCATGTGTGAAAATCTGGGCAATTCAGGAAAGTGATGGGAATGACACAGTGACGGATAGGGCAGGCGAGGGGCTACGTGTTGGGCTGCATCTCAAGTTCACAGGTCCCACTATTAAGCCACAATACCGGCAAGAGTGGGCCCCCCCCCTCCCAACAACTTTTACTTCTGAAAAGCCCTCATTAGCATGGCATACCTTTGCTAAGCACCACACTACCTCCAACAAAGCACAATCACTGCCTGCATGACACTCCACTGACACTTCTCCTGGGTTACATGCTGCCCAACCGCCCCCCCTCCCCCCCCACAGCGCACACCAAAGTGTCCCTGGGCAGCCTTCAGCTGCCCTCATGCCACACCACGCTCATGTCTATTTAGAATTGCGTCTGCCATGACGAGGGACCGCAGGCACACACTGCAGAGGTTGGCACGGCTAGGCAGCGACCCTCTTTAAAAGTGGCGGAGCGATAGCCCACAATGCTGTACAGAAGCAATGAGAAATAGAATCCTGTGCCACCGCCATCAGGAGCTGCACACGTGGGCATAGCAATGGGGAACCTATGTGCCACACACTATTCATTCTGTCAAGGTGTCTGCATGCCCCAGTCAGACCGGGCTTTTTAATTCATAGACACAGGCAGGTACAACTCCCTATTGTGAAGGCCCTGTCGACCCACAGCATGGGTGGCTCCCTGGAACCCACCGGCGGTACACAGAAATATCCCATTGCATTGCCCAACACAGCTGAGGTAGTAATGTCGTGCTTAATGCAGGTGGGCTTCGGCCCACACTGCATGCCCCAGTCTGACTGGGGTTCTTTATAAGTGTACAGATGTAGTAAAAACTCCGTGTGCACCTACAGCATGGGTGGGTGCCAGGAAGCCACCGGCGGTACATAGAAATATCCCATTGCATTGCCCAACACAGCTGAGGTAGTAATGTTGTGCTTAACCCTTTCCAATCCAATTTGTATATGGTTTTCCTAGGGGGCTTACTATTTTTCTGCTGTTATACAACGGCGCTATATGCTGGCTAAAGCCAGTACTGCATGAGCTGACACGTAGGATAGGCTCCGACAGCAGAGAGGCTGGCAATATACAGTAAGAGAACCCCGACGGACGTCTACCAACAACGGAGCTGTACAGCCTTAAACCCTAATGTCTTCACAGGTCACACAGTGGACTGGAAAGGGTTAATGCAGGTGGGTTTCGGCCCACACTGCATGCCCCAGTCAGACTGGGGTTCTTTACAAGTGGACACATGTAGGTTAAACTCCCTGTGGACCCACTGCCTGGGTGGGTGCCAGGAAGCCACCGGCGGTACATAGAAATATCCCATTGCATTGCCCAACACAGCTGAGGTAGTAATGTCGTGCGTAATACAGGTGGGCTTCGGCCCACACTGCATGCCCCAGTCAGACGGGTTCTTTAGAAGTGTACAGATGTATTAAAAACTCAGTGTGCACCTACAGCATGGGTGGCTCCCTGGAACCCACCGGCGGTACACAAAAATATCCCATTGCATTGCCCAACACAGCTGAGGTAGTAATGTCGTGCTTAATGCAGGTGGGCTTCGGCCCACACTGCATGCCCCAGTCAGACTGGGGTTCTTTACAAGTGGACACATGTAGGTTAAACTCCCTGTGGACCCACTGCCTGGGTGGGTGCCAGGAAGCCACCGGCGGTACATAGAAATATCCCATTGCATTGCCCAACACAGCTGAGGTAGTAATGTCGTGCGTAATACAGGTGGGCTTCGGCCCACACTGCATGCCCCAGTCAGACGGGTTCTTTAGAAGTGTACAGATGTATTAAAAACTCAGTGTGCACCTACAGCATGGGTGGCTCCCTGGAACCCACCGGCGGTACACAAAAATATCCCATTGCATTGCCCAACACAGCTGAGGTAGTAATGTCGTGCTTAATGCAGGTGGGCTTCGGCCCACACTGCATGCCCCAGTCAGACTGGGGTTCTTTACAAGTGGACACATGTAGGTTAAACTCCCTGTGGACCCACTGCCTGGGTGGGTGCCAGGAAGCCACCGGCGGTACATAGAAATATCCCATTGCATTGCCCAACACAGCTGAGGTAGTAATGTCGTGCGTAATACAGGTGGGCTTCGGCCCACACTGCATGCCCCAGTCAGACGGGTTCTTTAGAAGTGTACAGATGTATTAAAAACTCAGTGTGCACCTACAGCATGGGTGGCTCCCTGGAACCCACCGGCGGTACATAAAAATATCCCATTGCATTGCCCAACACAGCTGAGGTAACGTCAGCTGTAATGCAGGTGGGCTAAAAATTAATTTGATTACACTGTAGGCGAGGGCCCACAAAAATTGCTGTATCAACAGTACTAATGTACATCCCAAAAATTGGCCATGGCCAGCCAAGAGGGCAGGTGAAACCCATTAATCGCTTTGGTTAATGTGGCTTAAGTGGTAACTAGGCCTGGAGGCAGCCCAGTGTAACGAAAAATTGGTTCAAGTTAAAGTTCCAATGCTTTTAAGCGCATTGAAACTTATAAAAATTGTTCTGAAAAATTATTTGAGTGAGCCTTGTGGCCCTAAGAAAAATTGCCCGTTCAGCGTGATTACGTGAGGTTTCAGGAGGAGGAGCAGGAGGAGGAGGAGGAGGAATATTAGACACAGATTGATGAAGCAGAAATGTCCCCATTTTGGATGGTGAGAGAGAACGTAGCTTCCATCCGCGGGTGCAGCCTACGTATTGCTTACGTATCGCTGCTGTCCGCTGGTGGAGAACAGAAGTCTGGGGAAATCCAGCCTTTGTTCATCTTGATGAGTGTTAGCCTGTCGGCACTGTCGGTTGACAAGCGGCTACGCTTATCTGTGATGATTCCCCCAGCCGCACTAAACACCCTCTCCGACAACACGCTAGCCGCAGGACAAGCAAGCACCTCCAGGGCATACAGCGCTAGTTCAGGCCACATGTCCAGCTTCGACACCCAGTAGTTGTAGGGGGCAGAGGCGTCACCAAGGATGGTCGTGCGATCCGCTACGTACTCCCTCACCATCCTTTTACAGTGCTCCCGCCGACTCAGCCGTGACTGGGGAGCGGTGACACAGTCTTGGTGGGGAGCCATAAAGCTGGCCAGGCCCTTAAAGACTGTTGCACTGCCTGGGATGTACATGCTGCTCGATCTACGCACATCCCCTGCTACCTTGCCCTCGGTACTGCGCCTTCTGCCACTAGCGCTGTCGGCTGGGAATTTTACCATCAGCTTGTCCGCAAGGGTCCTGTGGTATAGCAACACTCTCGAACCCCTTTCCTCTTCGGGAATCAGAGTGGGCAGGTTCTCCTTATACCGTGGATCGAGCAGTGTGTACACCCAGTAATCCGTAGTGGCCAGAATGCGTGCAACGCGAGGGTCACGAGAAAGGCATCCTAACATGAAGTCAGCCATGTGTGCCAGGGTACCTGTACGCAACACATGGCTGTCTTCACTAGGAAGATCACTTTCAGGATCCTCCTCCTCCTCCTCCTCAGGCCATACACGCTGAAAGGATGACAGGCAATCAGCCGGTGTACCGTCAGCAGCGGCCCAAGCTGTCTCTTCCCCCTCCTCCTCATCCTCCTCATGCTCCTCCTCCTCCTCCTGTACGCGCTGAGAAATAGACAGGAGGGTGCCCTGACTATCCAGCGGCATACTGTCTTCCCCCGCCCCCGTTTCCGAGCGCAAAGCAGCTGCCTTTATGGTTTGCAGGGAATTTCTCAAGATGCATAGCAGAGGAATGGTGACGCTAATGATTGTAGCATCGCCGCTCACCACCTGGGTAGACTCCTCAAAATTACCAAGGACATGGCAGATGTCTGCCAACCAGGCCCACTCTTCTGAAAGGAATTGAGGAGGCTGACTCCCACTGCGCCGCCCATGTTGGAGTTGGTATTCGACTATAGCTCTACGTTGTTCATAGAGCCTGGCCAACATGTGGAGCGTAGAGTTCCACCGTGTGGGCACGTCGCACAGCAGTCGGTGCACTGGCAGCTTAAAGTGATGTTGCAGGGTGCGCAGGGTGGCAGCGTCCGTGTGGGACTTGCGGAAATGTGCGCAGAGCCGGCGCGCCTTTACGAGCAGGTCTGACAAGCGTGGGTAGCTTTTCAGAAAGCGCTGAACCACCAAATTAAAGACGTGGGCCAGGCATGGCACGTGCGTGAGGCTGCCAAGCTGCAGAGCCGCCACCAGGTTACGCCCGTTGTCACACACGACCATCCCCCGGTTGGAGGCTCAGCGGCGCAAGCCAGCGGTCGGTCTGCTCTGTCAGACCCTGCAGCAGTTCGTGGGCCGTGTGCCTCTTATCGCCTAAGCTGAGTAGTTTCAGCACGGCCTGCTGACGCTTGCCCACCGCTGTGCTGCCACACCGCGCGACACCGACTGCTGGCGACATGCTGCTGCTAACACATCTTGATTGCGAGACAGAGGAGGAGGAGGAGGAGGAGGAGGAGGGTGCTTTAGTGGAGGAAGCATACACCTCCGCAGATACCACCACCGAGCTGGGGCCCGCAATTCTGGGGGTGGGTAGGACGTGAGCGGTCCCAGGCTCTGACTCTGTCCCAGCCTCCACTAAATTCACCCAATGTGCCGTCAGGGAGATGTAGTGGCCCTGCCCGCCTGTGCTTGTCCACGTGTCCGTAGTTAAGTGGACCGTGGCAGTAACCGCGTTGGTGAGGGCGCGCACAATGTTGCGGGAGACGTGGTCGTGCAGGGCTGGGACGGCACATCGGGAAAAGTAGTGGTGACTGGGAACTGAGTAGCGCGGGGCCGCCGCCTCCATGATACTTTTGAAGGACTCAGTTTCCACAACCCTATACGGCAGCATCTCAAGGCTGATGAATTTTGCTATGCGGACGGTTAACGTTTGAGCGTGCGGGTGCGTGGCGGCGTACTTGCGCTTGCGCTCGAACACTTGCGCAAGCGACGGCTGAATGGTGCGCTGAACTACACTGCTGGATGGGGCCGAGGACAGCGGAGATGAGGGTGTGGGTGCAGGCCATGAGGCGGTAGTGCCTGTGTCCTGAGAGGGGGGTTGCATCTCAGTGGCAGGTTGGGGCACAGGGGGAGAGGCAGGGGTGCAAACCGGAGGCGGTGAACGGCCTTCGTCCCACCTTGTGGGGTGCTTGGCCATCATATGTCTGCGCATGGTGGTGGTGGTGAGGCTGTTGGTGTTGGCTCCCCGGCTGAGCTTTGCGCAACAAAGGTTGCACACCACTGTTCGTCGGTCGTCAGGCGTCTCTGTGAAAAACTGCCAGACCTTAGAGCACCTCGGCCTCTGCAGGGTGGCATGGCGCGAGGGGGCGCTTTGGGAAACACTTGGTGGATTATTCGGTCTGGCCCTGCCTCTACCCCTGGCCCTGGCCACCGCACTGCCTCTTGCAACCTGCCCTGCTGATGCCATTGACTCCCCCTCTGAAGACCTGTCCTCCTGAGTAAGCGTTGCACACCAGGTGGGGTCAGTCACCTCATCGTCCTGCTGCTCTTCCTCCGAATCCTCTGTGCGCTGCTCCCTTGGACTTACTGCCCTTACTACTACCTCACTGCAAGACAACTGTGTCTGATCGTCATCGTCCTCCTCACCCACAGAAAGTTGTTGAGACAGTTGGCGGAAGTCCCCAGCCTCTTCCCTCGGACCCCGGGAACTTTCGAATGGTTGGGCATCAGTGACGATAAACTCCTCTGGTGGGAGAGGAACCGCTGCTGCCCAATCTAAGCAGGGGCCCGAGAACAGTTCCTGGGAGTGTTCCCGCTCCTGAGCAGGTGTCATTGTAGTGGAGTGAGGAGGCTGGGAGGAAGGAGGAGCAGCAGACAGAGGATTCGGATTTGCAGCAGTGGACGGCGCAGAACTGCGTGTTGACGATAGGTTGCTCGAAGCACTTTCTGCCATCCAGGACAGGACCTGCTCACACTGCTCATTTTCTAGTAACCGTCTCCCGCGTGGACCCATTAATTGGGCGATGAATGTGGGGACGCCAGAAACGTGCCTCTCTCCTAATCGCGCAGCAGTCGGCTGCGACACACCGGGATCAGGAGCTCGGCCTGTGCCCACACCCTGACTTGGCCCTCCGCGTCCTCGGCCGCGTCCACGTCCTCTAGGCCTACCCCTACCCCTCAGCATGCTGTATTACCAGTGATTTGATTTCACAGGCAGGAAATAAATTGGCGCAAGACTGCAGGCCAAACATAATTTTTTCCCTTTTTGGAAAACGAAAGGCCCCACTGCCTCTAGTGAATGAATAATCTAAGTTTAATAACTGTGCTGTGTCCCTGCTAATGTGTCACAGAACGTGAGGGTAGCAGAGTTATTATAACTCTGGCAGAGCAGGTATTTTTTTTCCCAATTAAGGAAAGCAAATGGCGAAGCCAGCAGTAAAGCGTAGCTGGGTGCGTATGATTTAGCAATGTTTTTCACGCAGCTCACACGTGTCCACCGCCCGTAAGGACGGACAGAGGCTGGACAAATAGATTTGTTTCCACTTGTTTTTCCACCAAAAGGCAGCACTGCGTATATTCAATGAACATGAGAAGTTTAATAACTGTGCTGTGTCCCTGCTAATGTGTCACAGAACGTGAGGGTAGCAGAGTTATTATAACTCTGGCAGAGCAGGTATTTTTTTTCCCAATTAAGGAAAGCAAATGGCGAAGCCAGCAGTAAAGCGTAGCTGGGTGCGTATGATTTAGCAATGTTTTTCACGCAGCTCACACGTGTCCACCGCCCGTAAGGACGGACAGAGGCTGGACAAATAGATTTGTTTCCACTTGTTTTTCCACCAAAAGGCAGCACTGCGTATATTCAATGAACATGAGAAGTTTAATAACTGTGCTGTGTCCCTGCTAATGTGTCACAGAACGTGAGGGTAGCAGAGTTATTATAACTCTGGCAGAGCAGGTATTTTTTTTCCCAATTAAGGAAAGCAAATGGCGAAGCCAGCAGTAAAGCGTAGCTGGGTGCGTATGATTTAGCAATGTTTTTCACGCAGCTCACACGTGTCCACCGCCCGTAAGGACGGACAGAGGCTGGACAAATAGATTTGTTTCCACTTGTTTTTCCACCAAAAGGCAGCACTGCGTATATTCAATGAACATGAGAAGTTTAATAACTGTGCTGTGTCCCTGCTAATGTGTCACAGAACGTGAGGGTAGCAGAGTTATTATAACTCTGGCAGAGCAGGTATTTTTTTTCCCAATTAAGGAAAGCAAATGGCGAAGCCAGCAGTAAAGCGTAGCTGGGTGCGTATGATTTAGCAATGTTTTTCACGCAGCTCACACGTGTCCACCGCCCGTAAGGACGGACAGAGGCTGGACAAATAGATTTGTTTCCACTTGTTTTTCCACCAAAAGGCAGCACTGCGTATATTCAATGAACATGAGAAGTTTAATAACTGTGCTGTGTCCCTGCTAATGTGTCACAGAACGTGAGGGTAGCAGAGTTATTATAACTCTGGCAGAGCAGGTATTTTTTTTCCCAATTAAGGAAAGCAAATGGCGAAGCCAGCAGTAAAGCGTAGCTGGGTGCGTATGATTTAGCAATGTTTTTCACGCAGCTCACACGTGTCCACCGCCCGTAAGGACGGACAGAGGCTGGACAAATAGATTTGTTTCCACTTGTTTTTCCACCAAAAGGCAGCACTGCGTATATTCAATGAACATGAGAAGTTTAATAACTGTGCTGTGTCCCTGCTAATGTGTCACAGAACGTGAGGGTAGCAGAGTTATTATAACTCTGGCAGAGCAGGTATTTTTTTTCCCAATTAAGGAAAGCAAATGGCGAAGCCAGCAGTAAAGCGTAGCTGGGTGCGTATGATTTAGCAATGTTTTTCACGCAGCTCACACGTGTCCACCGCCCGTAAGGACGGACAGAGGCTGGACAAATAGATTTGTTTCCACTTGTTTTTCCACCAAAAGGCAGCACTGCGTATATTCAATGAACATGAGAAGTTTAATAACTGTGCTGTGTCCCTGCTAATGTGTCACAGAACGTGAGGGTAGCAGAGTTATTATAACTCTGGCAGAGCAGGTATTTTTTTTCCCAATTAAGGAAAGCAAATGGCGAAGCCAGCAGTAAAGCGTAGCTGGGTGCGTATGATTTAGCAATGTTTTTCACGCAGCTCACACGTGTCCACCGCCCGTAAGGACGGACAGAGGCTGGACAAATAGATTTGTTTCCACTTGTTTTTCCACCAAAAGGCAGCACTGCGTATATTCAATGAACATGAGAAGTTTAATAACTGTGCTGTGTCCCTGCTAATGTGTCACAGAACGTGAGGGTAGCAGAGTTATTATAACTCTGGCAGAGCAGGTATTTTTTTTCCCAATTAAGGAAAGCAAATGGCGAAGCCAGCAGTAAAGCGTAGCTGGGTGCGTATGATTTAGCAATGTTTTTCACGCAGCTCACACGTGTCCACCGCCCGTAAGGACGGACAGAGGCTGGACAAATAGATTTGTTTCCACTTGTTTTTCCACCAAAAGGCAGCACTGCGTATATTCTATGAATAATAACTGTGTTGTGGCCCTGCCTATACAATTCTTTCCCTGCAGTATCAATGGAGGGTGGAATGCTCTGCAGAGGCGATTTTGAGAAGCCCCAAAAAAATGCAGCACAGCTAACAGCAGCCTGGACAGTACTGCACACGGATAAATATGGCCCTAGAAAGGACCGTTGAGGTTCTTGAAGGCTACACTCACTCCTAACACTCTCCCTGCCTATGCAGCACTTCTGTCCCTAATGCCAGGTGCAACGCTCTGCAGAGCCGATTTTGAGAAAAAAAAAATGCCACTGCTAACAGCAGCCAACACACAGCTATCAGTGGCCCTAATAAGGACCTTTGGGGGGTCTTGAAGCCTACACTAACTACCAATTCTTTCCCTACAGCAGCTCCGGTATAAACAGCACTGTCCCTCATCTAACTCACCAGGCATCTGAGGCGAGCCGCGGGAGGGGCCGACTTTTATATTAGGCGAACACCTGATCTCGCCAGCCACTCACAGCAGGGGGGTGGTATAGGGCTTAAACGTTGCAGGGGGAAGTTGTAATGCCTTCCCTGTCTTTCAATTGGCCAGAAAAGCGCGCTAACGTCTCAGGGAAGGAAGTGAAAGTAACCAGAACACCGCATGGTGTTCGTTACGAATAACGAACATCCCGAACACCCTAATATTCGCACGAATATCAAGCTCGGACGAACGCGTTCGCTCATCTCTAGTTATTACCTGTCTTGTGGCCCTGATGAAAAATCTCAATAAGCCCGTTTTGAGTGATGAGGGGGTGCCAGGAGAGATGGACAGCACCACTAATTCCGGTGTCAGGACCACTGACTCTCTGCTCACCCTCCTAAATAGACGTGTCACATCCTGCTATAAGGATAATACCATGGGTCAGTCCCACCCTCTAGATCCCTTCCAAGAGAAGACAACTCCATCCCAGCACTGCCAGCAGACATCTGAGGTTGAAGGAAAAGGTTTATGCTGCCTTTCCAGAGCTCCTGATGAAGGACCTACCTAAAGCCTCCTCCCATGCCTGCATACATCTTGGGAGGTGACTGTCCAGGCGCTCCTCTCGTAATTGGTTATAAAGTAACATGACCATATGTCTACTGTGGTTTCTCGGAGGCACGGCACAGCCTCTCGAAGGTGGTACGCTCCATGTTCCAGCTCTGTTCAGGTTTTATTTTCCTCAGATAACTACGTAGCTGAAGGTAATGCATCCAAGAGACCGGGGTCATCTCCCCCCCACTCCACACAAATCAGTCAGAGGTCGCAAACCCTCCGAGCCCATCAAGTCCACCACCCTGGCTTCCATTCCCTCCAGCAGGAACCCCAGACCGTGAAACTGTGGGTTCCAATTAAAATGGTGAGGTATCCCGTGACCACCATTCTGCACCCCCCCCCCCTTCAGGCCCTGAGCAAAGTGACCATCATAACTGAGGCCCCCATCTTTTCGCAGTTGACCTTCCACAGGATCCAAAAATCCCCACGCGTCTCGAAGGGGTTGCTCTCCCTTTTTATGGACACCCATAGTTTGTCGGACCCATGGTGGAACAGATCCAATATCAATATGCATGTTACTACCGCAGCCATATGGTATAATCAAAGGTCGGGGACACCCACTCCACCTTTTTCTTTCTGTTTGGTCAAACTTTTATAGCTAAGCCTCTTGAACTCTCCCTTCCATATGAATTTGAGTATTAGGCCACACAGTCTATTAAAGAAAAACCCCGGTGGACAGCACGGTGCGGTTTGGAAAACATAAAGCAATCCCGCCCCAACCCTCTAGATTCCTTCCAAGAGAAGAAAACAAGTGTTTATAATTTAGGTCATATATCAGAGACAGATCTGCCGGGATCTGAACCCCTAGGTATTTTATAGAAAAGTATCAGTTTTAACATAATGAATAAAAAGAATTTCTTATACAGTGTGCGCTATATCTAAATTACCTGCAAAGAGTCATGTGGGCAATCCCGATTAAAACCTCTCCTAGACAGCAACAGTATCACTACCTACAGAAAGGACACATACGCATTCATTTATAATAATAAATCGTTTTCATTATTTCAAATAACCACAATATAAAATGTGTATATTAAAAAGGCACAAGACAATCACAGAAAAAACACAATTTTTTTTTTAAATTCCATGTCCAACTCTTCCAAACAAATATCAGTTGCATGATCAATCACTTTACTGTGTAAAGTAGAAATGCAGCCTGACTATATTATAATGCGGAAACAAAGCAAAAACAGGAGGGACATGAGGAACTTATACAGACCAAATATATGCCAGGCCCGACATGCAAAACGCGTATCTGGGCTCGGGAAATATTTTGTTACCATGTGGCGGCCGGGCGTGGGTCCCGCAGTCAGGGCGCTTCCCCTAGGCTTGTTGTCCGGCTGTCGGGGGCACGATCAGCTGGTCGGCGCGGTGCATGCACTTGTGGGTCCGGGCGGCGTCCCGCGCACCTGTGATTATGGATCCGTTCATGAGCTCCTGTATACTGGATCCTGCTGGGAGGTAGTGCCTCCCTCTCTCCGCCCCATGGGCAGAGGCTTCTGTTTATAAGGCTGGCAGTGAGGTGCATTCACTGCCAGTTATTGGTTTCCTTCAGGTTGATAGCTAGTCTCCATCTGTAGGTCTCCTTCCTCTGTCAGCTTGTCTGCTATTTGGTTACCATCTACAAGGTTGTTCCATCTGCCTCAGTCCTATCTAGTATTGTTTCGTGTTGGTTCTTTTACATCTGCCTGTCCTGTTGGTAGTCTACCCATTCTCCTTCTTGGTCCCTAGATAGCGTAGGGACCACCGCTCAGTTGCCCGCCTCGGGTTAGCCAGGAGTGGAGGCAAGTAGGCAGGGACAGGGGTTGCAGGTAAGACCCAGGGCAACCCGGGCTGACGTATCCAGGGTAGATTACTGTAACATATTTGCTCTGTTGGACATGAATTTCTAATTAAATATAATGTTTTTTCTGTCTAGTGCCTTTTTAATCTCGACATTTTATATTATGTTTATTTCAGATAATAAAATGTATTGATTATTATAACTGATGGCATGTGTGTGCTCTGTGTAGGTATTGATGTCCCATAAGCATTACAAGCCAGCTCTGGCAGCATCTGGTATATGTGCAGTGAGTCAGAGGCAAATACACGTTGTTTCATAGCACATGAGGTAGATGGCACTGAAGCTGGTTTATAATGACATACTCAAGTCTGTGAGAAATCAATCAGGCCAGCTATTCTCCAGAAATATAATGACATGGTTCATTAGTAGCTAAAAATGTAGGAACAGGTATCCTTTAAATCAACGGCAACACCAGAGCCAATGCTCCAAAGGTCCCTGTCGGGCCGTTTATTTTTCTGGAGCAATGACAATGCCATATATCCACATGACCACAGAAGCATATAACTGGCCTACGCAGTCATGCGCTGTACATGCTATCATCACCACTGCGGCTAATAATTGACAGCAGTGGTCATGTGTATTTACAACAGGAAAATAAAAACTGATGGGGACCAGTAGAGCATCAGTGTTGGAAAGGTGCAATAATTAACTTGTAATGTTTATTCATTTTCTTAACTTCTTGGACAACCCCTGAACTAAAATGAAATATTCAAAATAAAAAAAAGCGCAAGATAAAAACACAGGTAATAATTCAAGTAGAATGCCCAGTGATATCAGTGTCGGACAGGGGTGCAAGGGTTCCATCAAAGGAATTGATTCTGAGGTCCATCTTCCATCTGCATAAAGACAAAACATGTTCAGTTTTAGCTTTAAATTATTATTGACGCTGCCTCTTAAGATCTTTGACTCTAATACCAAACTATCATCCTAGCATAACAAGCTACAGACAAAAAACCTATTTAGTACCAGACCTAGAAGATTTGATGTAGGTCTGGTATTAATGGCCGGTATCATGGCCTCAGGCTCTCTCCTTGTTAAATATCCGCCAGTTGGCGCTCGATCATTCACCGCTAGAGATGAGCGAGTATACTCGCTAAAGGCAATTGCTCGAGCAAGCATTGCCCTTAGCGAGTACCTGCCCGCTCGAGACTGAAGGGTCGGGTGCCGGCACGGGGGAGCAGTGAGTAGCAGGAGGGAGCAGGGGGGGGGGGGGGGGAGAGAGATCTCCCCTCCGTTCCTCCCCGCTCTCCCCTGCAGCTCTTTGCCCGCCGCCGACACCCGAACCTTCAGTCTCAAGCGGGCAGGTACTCGCTAAAGGCAATGCTCGCTCGAGCAATTGCCTTTAGCGAGTATACTCGCTCATCTCTATTCACAGCCATTCAATGAATAACTTCACTGAATGGCTGTGATTGGCTTATCGAGCACCGTGATTGGCTATTTAGCTGTGTAAAAATGTCCGAAAATTGCGACCATCTGAAGCATTGGATTCCAATGCATTCATTCAGATGGTTGATTTTTCGGCGCATAAAAATGGCTGGACAGAAAAGATAGCACATACACTGCGGATTTCGGACAGTCACTTGTACGCACAGCTGGAAATTATAGGTCTTGTCCCTTTTTTTCTGGAATACGTAGGCCGTTCCCATAGACTCTTATGGGAGCCTATGAGAGCTGTCAGAAAAGGGAGGGGGAGGGTGTTTAGCAGTGGCTCGCGAGAATTTAACATTGCAAGCACTGCTAAAGTCCCTCCCCATCCCTTTGCCAACAGCTCCTATAGGCTTCTATGGGAGCTTATATTGCAATGATCAACCGGAAAGGGGAGGGGAAGTGAGGGTGAGAGACTTTAGCAGTGCGGAATTCCAGGTTGCAGTGTATTTACGACCCTGTCCCTGTGATTCAAAGTGCCCTTCTAAGTTAAACTTCAATAGGAAAGTCATCATTACACTCTTGGATTACTCCCAAAGTAATCTGTGACATCAAACAGTGACTCATGTGACTTACTTGAGTGCAGAGTGTTTCATGCACCAGCACATGCAATGATGAATAAATCAAGCATCAGCAGCCAGATCACACATCATAGGACCAGAAGTGTGAAACAGATGTAACCTAGTTATTGTAAATTATTGGTCCATTATTACCCTGTTTTCCTGAAAATAAGCCCTACCCTGATTTTTCGGAATTTTCGGGGAGGCTTGAAATATAAGCCATATCCCTAAAATAAGCCCTAGCTTACATAAAAAAAAGAATTGCCCAATCAATGTCGCGGCTCAGCCAATTTATAAATCCCGCCCCCACAACGTAACGGCTGTGATTGGTTCTTTGACTGCTGCTCAGCCAATCAATGCAGCGCTCAATAAACTAATCACAACCATCGCATTGGTTTAATGAGCGCTGCATTAATTGGTTCTTGAGCGCTGCTTAGCCAATTAGAGCCATCGCTTCCTGGAGGCGGGATTTATGAATCCTGTAACCAGGAAGTGATCTTCTGTGGGCGGCTGAGGTCTGCAAGAAGCGCGTCGGAGCTCCGGAGAGCAGCGGGAGGGACCTGGACTGAGCCGGTTAGGTAAGTATAATAAGACATCCCCTTAAAATAACACTTTGTACCTCTTTTAGGGCAAAAATTAATATAAGACGGGGACTTATTTTCGGGGGAACCATGGTAGCAACAAGCTGAAAATTAATGTTCTAACTAATAAAATACAACTTCATGTGTTCATCACCAGTCTACTATGCTTCTAAGTAATCATCAGACAGAGAGATGGCTTCTGACTGCAACATCTGTGCTGCTACTGCATCCATTTCAATGCTGCACAACTGCCTGTGCAGGATTAATGGGATCAGAGCTATTGCACTGGGTGGAGCCATGTTGATGCTCTACTTTCAACCCTACTTTTGGATGGAGCACAGCTAGCACACTCTGGGTATGCTCTCTCGAATGTGCAACAGAAATGATGAACAGCCAGAGCACATGCTCCAGAGATGCTCCTGGCAATAATAAACAGGCATCACCTTCTGTGTGCTGTCAGTGCTAGTTCAGTGGCCCAAACCCACTTAACCCTTCGAAAACACCACTTACTTAAACCAGCAAAAATGTCTATCTGCCCACTTTGATGACAGCTTTCATGCTCAGAACCACTTTGGGCAGGCGGAACTCAACTATATGCCGGGCATCATCTTCTGTGTGCTGACACTTCTAGTTCAGTTTCCCAAACTCATTTAACCCACATTAAGGGCATATTCCGGCGTGTGTATATCGGACGGGTTTTCACGCCTGGCCGATATGTGCTGTCTCTCTCTGCAGGGGGAGGAGGCGGGCAGGGAGCAGTGCACTGAGCTCCCGCCCCCTCTATGCCCCTTGCAACTATTTGCAATGGGAGGGGTGGAACTTAGCCCCGCCCCATCCCTCCCACTGCAAACAGTGGCGAGGGGCGGGAGCTCAGTGCACTGCTTCTGGCTTGCCCGCCTCCTCCCCCTGCAGAGAGGGACAACGTATATTGGCTGGGCGTGAAAACCCATCCAATATACGCTTGTTGGAATAAGCCCTAATGCCCATTTTTTATATCATTTTCGGCTGTGTTCACCTCCCTGCACCTTTTATTAAAATTAATACACAAGGAAAAAACAAAAATAAATTTATTGTGAATAAGAAAGCAACTTCATCATAGACCAGCGGGGGTCCCACAGGTGGCACTTTCGAACCATATGCCATGCAATTCCTCTATACTTTAGGGGAAGCAGTTCCTGTGTTCTGCCTCTCGCACCTACAGTTTGCTGCCCGTCAGTCCGGACGTGCAGGAGTAACAATAACTGCACCCTCTGATGCTACGTGAGAGACAGCGCGGCTCTGCACTCCTCACCTTGTATATATAGTGTGAGCACAATGGTGGGATGTGACTACCTGCTGTGCTGTTGTTACTACTCTGTTCTCTACTTCTGAGGGCTTAAATAGATGACCGTGATTTTATCAGGTTTTGCGGGTGTGAGAATCGCGCCATCGATTTCAATGGTTTAGTTTTGACTAGCAATTATTACTATGCACCAGAAGGTAGGACTTGCCCTATCTTTCTTGCAGTTTTTTTTTTTTAACCTGCGCAAAATTTGAACTGTCAACACCAAAAAGGATTTTGACTGGTTCATGTGCTAATACGCTCTGTAGCGGTGAGCAAATTTGCGCATGCGCCAGTCTGTTTAAGCCGTGAATTATTAGAGCTGCAACTTTTATGGCCCTTTTACACGAAACGATTATCATCCAAAATTGTTCAGATTCCCGTGTTCCCGCGAGGATCTGGGCAATTGTTGTCCCATGTAAACGCATGCAGCGACTGAACGGGACTCGTTCAGTGTCTGCATTCAGAAAACTGGACAAGTTGCTCAGTGTGAACAGCAGTTAGTCACATCTGAACGACTGTCTGCTTACTGTAAATGGAGGCGGGGGGGGGGAGAACGCTCCGCCTCCATGTCAGCAGCGCTGTGAGTGATGCCAGCGGTACTCGCTCCTGTATAACAGCACAGCAGCGAGCATCACTGGTACGAGGACCATCGTTTGCCCAACAGCTCATCCCGTGTAAAAGGCCCATTAGGCCGGCTTCACACAGGCGTATTTGCGCATGCAATATGCAGAAAACCTATTGATTTCAAGGGATTCATTTTGAACTTTCTTATTTTGCGCGCATTTTAGTTATGCAAAATAAATTGGAACGTGTTCTATTTTTCTGGATATTTGCGTACCGAATGTCCTCGTAGAAGTCAATTTGCACGCAATACGCAAGGAGATGTGTAAAGCATTGTGTAATTCCGCTAGAAAAAGAACACATTTGGAACTAATTAGCCATTTCAATCGGTGCGCCTGTTTGCCGTGCAAAAATGAACATGCCTTGCAAGGATAAAAAAACGCTGATGCGCACACAAAAAAGCACCTGCATTCCGCAAAAACACAGCACCGAGGTACAGGCAAATACGCTTCTGCTTGTGTGAAGCCGGGCGTGTTTTTTTCCCATTATGCGCCCATGAACGTCATGTTCGCATAACGAGGCAAAGCAAAGCATTGATTTTAATGGTTTGGTTCCCACTGTGGGGGTTCTCGCGCGTTAGTTGCCCTACCCTACCTTTCTCACAGTTTCCCTATGCGCACAATTGACTGCCTTTTTTTTTCAAATTTGCACACAGTAGCGCAGAGTTTGAATAGTCAAAAAAAAACAAAAAACAGGTCATGCGCTAATACGCCCTGTAGTGACGAGCATTTTAGCACATAATAGCACCACTGGACCCTAGCTTCACTTTGCCTACATGACTGGCAGTGAGTGAGCTAAGCACACCTGGCTCCCCTGGTTGGTGTATGCTGCTGACAGGCGCCCTACAGACTGCAGCCCCCGCCGCACACCTCAGCGGCTCCTTCCACACTCTGCAGGGTGACAAGACGTCACGACACCATGACGTCACGAGCTGTAACTCCGGCCGCAACACGGAGAGCCGAAGGAGCTTCCCGCTGTGCTGGCCCCGCCCCCACAGTGCAGGCCCCGCCCCCCGCTCCTTCGCTACTGCTCGACGTCTACTGATAATTCTCTGCTGCCAGCAGAAACTGCTAGACTGAGCGCTGAGCGCTAATGTGGAGGCAAGCGGGCGCCGGAGCGGGCAGCTGAACCTCTGCCCTCAGCCATGGCCAGGCGCAGCTCCCTCTTCATTCGGGTAGTGGAAGGGAAGAACTTACCAGCCAAGGACATGTAAGTAGCCGCGGTGGTGCGGACCATCTGTCAGCTCTGGGTCATCACTGCAGCTGGGAACATCAGGCGGCTGGTGACTGCCGGGGTCAGGCACTGAAGTTCACTAAAGACTATCTAAGGGGGTGATTGTGACTAGTCACTGGCATCAAGATAATGCTATAATACTCCTATATAATAGTCACTGGCATCTATATAATACTGTAATGCTACCATATAATACACCTGAGACTAGTCACTGGCATCAAGATAATGCTATAATACTGCCATATAATTGTCACTGGCATCTATATAATACTGCCATATAATTGTCACTGGTATCTATATAATACTGCCATTTAATAGTCACTGGCATCTATGTAATACTGCCATATAATAGTCACTGGCATCTATATAATACTGCCATATAATTGTCCCTGGCATCTATATAATACTGCCATTTAATAGTCACTGGCATCTATGTAATACTGCCATATAATAGTCACTGGCATCTATATAATACTGCCATTTAATAGTCACTGGCATTTATATAATACTGCCATTTAATAGTCACTGGCATCTATGTAATACTGCCATATAATAGTCACTGGCATCTATATAATACTGCCATATAATAGTCACTGGCATCTATATAATACTGCCATATAATAATCACTGGCATCTATATAATACTGCCATATAATTGTCACTGGCATCTATATAATACTGCCATATAATAGTCACTGGCATCTATATAATACTGCCATATAATAGTCACTGGCATCTATATAATACTGCCATTTAATAGTCACTGGCATCTATGTAATACTGCCATATAATAGTCACTGGCATCTATGTAATACTGCCATATAATTGTCACTGGTATCTATATAATACTGCCATATAATTGTCACTGGCATCTATGTAATACTGCCATATAATTGTCACTGGCATCTATGTAATACTGCCATATAATTGTCACTGGCATCTATATAATACTGCCATATAATTGTCACTGGCATCTATATAATACTGCCATTTAATAGTCAGTGGCATCTATGTAATACTGCCATATAATTGTCACTGGCATCTATATAATACTGCCATTTAATAGTCACTGGCATCTATGTAATACTGCCATTTAATAGTCAGTGGCATCTATATAATACTGCCATATAATTGTTACTGGTATCTATATAATACTGCCATATAATTGTCACTGGCATCTATATAATACTGCCATATAATTGTCACTGGCATCTATATAATACTGCCATATAATTGTCACTGGCATCTATATAATACTGCCATATAATTGTCACTGGCATCTATATAATACTGCCATATAATTGTCACTGGCATCTATATAATACTGCCATATAATAGTCACTGGCATCTATATAATACTGCCATTTAATAGTCACTGGCATCTATGTAATACTGCCATATAATAGTCACTGGCATCTATATAATACTGCCATATAATAGTCACTGGCATCTATATAATACTGCCATATAATAGTCACTGGCATCTATATAATACTGCCATTTAATAGTCACTGGCATCTATGTAATACTGCCATATAATAGTCACTGGCATCTATATAATACTGCCATATAATAGTCACTGGCATCTATATAATACTGCCATATAATAGTCACTGGCATCTATATAATACTGCCATTTAATAGTCACTGGTATCTATGTAATACTGCCATATAATAGTCACTGGCATCTATATAATACTGCCATATAATAGTCACTGGCATCTATATAATACTGCCATATAATAGTCACTGGCATCTATATAATACTGCCATTTAATAGTCACTGGTATCTATATAATACTGCCATATAATAGTCACTGGCATCTATGTAATACTGCCATATAATTGTCACTGGCATCTATATAATACTGCCATATAATTGTCACTGGCATCTATATAATACTGCCATTTAATAGTCACTGCCATCTATGTAATACTGCCATATAATAGTCACTGGCATCTATATAATACTGCCATATAATTGTCACTGGTATCTTTATAATACTGCCATATAATTGTCACTGGCATCTATATAATACTGCCATATAATAGTCACTGGCATCTATATAATACTGCCATATAATAGTCACTGGCATCTATATAATACTGCCATATAATAGTCACTGGCATCTATATAATACTGCCATTTAATAGTCACTGGTATCTATATAATACTGCCATATAATAGTCACTGGCATCTATGTAATACTGCCATATAATTGTCACTGGCATCTATATAATACTGCCATATAATTGTCACTGGCATCTATATAATACTGCCATTTAATAGTCACTGCCATCTATGTAATACTGCCATATAATAGTCACTGGCATCTATATAATACTGCCATATAATTGTCACTGGTATCTTTATAATACTGCCATATAATTGTCACTGGCATCTATATAATACTGCCATATAATTGTCACTGGCATCTATATAATACTGCCATATAATTGTCACTGGCATCTATATAATACTGCCATATAATTGTCACTGGCATCTATATAATACTGCCATTTAATAGTCACTGGCATCTATGTAATACTGCCATATAATTGTCACTGGCATCTATATAATACTGCCATTTAATAGTCACTGGCATCTATGTAATACTGCCATATAATTGTCACTGGCATCTATATAATACTGCCATTTAATAGTCACTGGCATCTATGTAATACTGCCATATAATTGTCACTGGCATCTATATAATACTGCCATTTAATAGTCACTGGCATCTATGTAATACTGCCATATAATTGTCACTGGCATCTATATAATACTGTAATGCTACCATACAATACACTTGAGACTAGTCACTGGCAAAAAGATAAGGCTTCTTTCACACGAGCGCATAAATAGTGACAGTGTTTTTACGTTTTCACGCCCACTCCGTATAAGCAGTAATAATTTTGACAGTGGTGGACGTGCATGTACGCCACCGCTCCACTCAATTCATTTCAGGATGAATCGGAGGCAGTATCTCGGTCGGATCCCCACCCATCAGCATATTACCCTCTATACTGTGCATAGGGCGTAACTTGCTGAGATTGGAAAACCTCTTTAAGCCCAAGGTTTGCTATAGAATTTTTAAAAAATCTCCCAGTGTATCCATAGGACTCCATTTACCCAATAGAGGCCAAGGGACTATCCTCCTGCCCTTCATCGGGCTGCTAGATGTCAGTGTAGCTTTTTTGTGGGACAAAGTAATATAGTCAACTATACTATTCCATACAAAGGCATATATATGTATATATGTATATATATATATTCACTCCTTGTAAAAAAAAAAAAATCAAGCACCTAGCAGGAGTTGTTGTTTTGCTACAAAACCTGGCATGCAGTTCCATCTCAGGCAGATATACAAATGATTAGAGTTGTGGTGTGATTAGATGAACAGTCTTGCCACCTTAGACCCTAAAAGTGGTTCCACCCTTGGTCTGTAAATGGCTCAGAGGCTCCTTGTGTGTAGGGACCTCTTTTTCTTCTTGTGTAGAGCTTGTTGGCCACTAGACGCCTTTACGATGCAATCAAAGAGATTTTGCACAGAAATGCTGAATGGTTATCTGTGCACATTTCCCGTCTCCTGGGCTATTCTGACCAGACTGTTAGGAGGTGTTGGGACCAGTGGATATGTGAGGGCACGCACGCTAGGTGACTGGGCTCAGCACACCCTCAGCAGACCACCAGTAGAGAGGATCATCTGATTATCCGACAAGCACCAGCAGCTCCAACTGTTTTGCTGTCCACCATCCAGAGACTCTTTTTGCAGTGGTGTCATGAACAATGAAATTGGACTGCTATGGAGTAGGTTGTCTTCAGCAAAAAATCCAGATTAAAGGCCAATTTAAGGCCAATTTAGACACAACGATTATTGTTTCAGCTGTATCCCGCTCCCTGATGACAGGCGGGGTATGAAGAACAGAGCGGTCCAGCTCTGTAATCTATACCCTGCACGGAGCACATGGCTGTATAACAGCCGGGCGCTCTGTGCAGAAAACATCTGGATGCAGAAAATAAGCGGGGCCACCCCGCTTGTCTTCTGCATCCTCCGCTCAGAGCACTCGGCTGTATAATAGCTGGGCACTCGGAGCGGGGAACAGCTGGATGCAGAAGACAAGCGGGGACACGCCGCTTGTTTTCTGCATCCTCCGCTCAGAGTTCTCGGCTGTATAACAGCTGACCACTCGGAGCAAGGAACAGCTGGATGCAGAAGGCAAATGGGGGCACCCTGCTTTTCTTCTGCATCCTCAACTGGGAGCGCTCAGCTGACAAGCGTCCCCCCGCTTGTTCTCTGCATCCTTCGGAGCGCAAGGTGATCGCTTAACGTTTGAGCAATCATCTTGCAATGTAAATGACACAATGATTATCGTTTAAAAGTCGCTCAAAAGACATCTTTTGAGCAATAATTGTTGTGTCTAAATGGGCCTTTACACGCAAAGATAATCTTTCAAATGATTGTAAGATTAAAAGATTTTGCAATCTATTTGCTGAAACTGTTAATGGCCATTAACACTTTTTCATCGTTATTTGCATGTAAAATGACCTCCTGGAGCTTTTTGCAGAGCCCAGTGTGTGATTAATCACATGCCCTGCTGTGCAAACAGCTGCATTGTTCCCCTCATGGCTTGTCCGCAGGTTAAAATGTTATCTGCTGACTCCTGTAGAGATAACAGATGCAGTCTATTCAGAGATACTTTATCTCTCACTAGCCCAACTGATCAATTTTAACCCCTTACGGTCATAGATTATTTCGGCATAAGGACGCAAAAGTGGGATTTACATCTCCACTTTTCAAAAGCAATAACTATTTTTCCGTCGACACGGCCGTATGTGGCCTGCTTTTTGCGTGGCAAACTGTAGTTTTTATTGGTGCCCTTTTTGGGTACATAGACTAAATTGTAGAACGTTTATCATTTTTTTAAAATAGCAGGGAGAGAAAACACATCAATTCTGGCATTTTTTTCCAGCGTTAATCATGCAGCACAAATGGCACAATACATTTTTATTTTGTGGGTCGGTATGATTGCAACAATACCAACTTTTTTTTCCCGCAATAAAAACACTCTTTTTGGAAATTATTTTTTTCTAAATAGCAGCATTCAAAGTCTTATAACTTTTTCATTTTTCCATGGATGGAGCTTTGTTAGCGCTTTTTTTTTTTGCGTGAGGAGCTGTAGTTTTTATGGGTGCCATTTTGGGGTACATATGGCTTTTTTGATCATTTTTATTGCGTTTTTTTGAGAGGCAAAAGAGTTTTTTTAATGCTTTTTGCCGTGCAGGATAAACAGTGTGTTCAGTTTTTTTGTATGAGTCGTTATGAATATAACAATGCCAAATATGTGGGAAATTACTTTTAAAAATTTTTTTTAATACTAAATGCAAAAAAAAGATGTTTTGTTTTTTACATTTTATTTTTACATTTTTTTAAATTTTGACAAAATTTTTAGCTTTTTTTTAAAAACGCATTTATGTCCTTGTAGGGAACTTGTACCACAACACCTGTAATCGCTATGATAAAGCATTGCAGGACTTTCGTCCTGCAATGCCTTATCGCTTGTTATAGCTATCATAGGCACTGGCAAAGCAGGACGCCTGTATCTAGCGTCCTATTTCCACGGCTGTCCCGATGCACCCCTGCTGTTGCAGCTGGAGGCCGGCTATCGGTGACAGGCAGTCAGATAGCGCGGGATCTTTTCTGATCTCACGCTATCCACAGGGCATAAGTATATGTCGTGTTGCGTTAAGTACCCCACAGCCACGACATACACTGACTCCCTGTGGTGTTAAGGGGTTATAGGCCCATTTACACGTAACGATTATCGCTTAAACTTCGTTCAAACGACCGAAAATGAGCGATAATCGTTACATGTAAATGCTGGCATTGTGCAGGTTTCATTTGAACGATGATTTTAAGGTGAAGTTAAAATCCATTGCTCAGCTAGTGAGAGAAAAAAGTATCTCTCAATAAACCACGAGCTGTTATCTCCACGGGAGTCAGCAGATAACATTATAACCTGCTGGCAACCCTGAGGAGAACAATGCAACTGTTTGCACAGCTTGGTGTGTGATTAATCACACATTGGGCTCTGCAAACAGCTCCTGGAGGTCTATTTGCATGTAAATGAAGATGATAACCTGTTAATGTCCATTAACACTTTAAGCAAATAGATCGCAAAATCTTTCAATCATTTGAAAGATTATCTTTGCGTGTAAATGGGTCTTAAGTAGAGATGAGCGAACGTACTCAGTAAGGGCGATTTCGCAGTCGAGCACCGCGATTTTCGAGTACTTTACTACTCGGGTGAAAAGTACTCGGGGGCGCCGTGGGTGAGCGGGGGGTTGCAGCCGGGAGAGGGAGAGAGAGGGCTCCCCCCTGTTCCCCGCTGCTACCCCCCACTCCCCTCTGCAACCCCCTGCCCCACAGCGCACCCGAGTACTTTTCACCCGAGTAGTGAAGTACTCGAAAATCGCGGTGCTCGATTGCGAAATCGCCCTTACCGAGTACGTTCGCTCATCCCTAGTCTTAAGTTCACCTTAAAGGAGATGTCCCGCGCCGAAACGGGTTTTTTTTTTTTTTACCCCCCCCCCCCCGTTCGGCGCGAGACAACCCCGATGCAGGGGTTAAAAAAACCACCCGCACAGCGCTTACCTGAATCCCGGCGGTCCGGCGTCTTCATACTCACCTGCTGAAGATGGCCGCCGGGATCCTCCGTCTTCGTGGACCGCAGCTCTTCTGTGCGGTCCACTGCCGATTCCAGCCTCCTGATTGGCTGGAATCGGCACGTGACGGGGCGGAGCTACACGGAGCCGCTCTCTGGCACGAGCGGCTCCATAGAAGACTGCTGAAGACCCGGACTGCGCAAGCGCGGCTAATTTGGCCATCGGAGGCCAAAAATTAGTCGGCTCCATGGAGACGAGGACGCCAGCAACGGAGCAGGTAAGTAAAAAACTTTTTATAACTTCTGTATGGCTCATAATTAATGCACAATGTACATTACAAAGTGCATTATTATGGCCATACAGAAGTGTATAGACCCACTTGCTGCCGCGGGACATCTCCTTTAAAATCAAAAAGTGTATGATGGCAGCATTTACATGTAACAATTATCGCTCATGCAGGGCAAATGTAAGAAGTCATGATACCAAAGGAGAAATTTTTTATCCGTTATCTATCTAGTGCTAATGATCACATCAGTCTCTATTCCCAATGCAGATCACAATCTCAGTTCTTTATATGTATAAATGAATGCTAGAGATATATTGCAGGGTCAGGTCACAGGATATCGCACCAAAAATATATTTATTAGGGCAAAAACACATGGGCATATGCGCAACTATGCTCGCTGCTACGGACTGCAGTTGCGTATGAGCTGGGGGTTTTTGTGTTTATTTTTTCGGGTCATTCAGACTCCACGCCAATGTATTTTTTTGCATTCTGTTATGCGGTCATGATTATCACGGCACATAAAGGGACAAAATCAGGCACAAGATTTTAAAGGAAAATAGTTTTTCGGTTCATTTTGGGTTATTATCATCACTTTTTTAATTCATTTCACAAATATCACCAATACATATGTGTAAAAAAAAACAAAACTTTATTTCTTAAACTTTTTTTTAATTCTTCGAAACATCAATATAATATATTATTCAGGTTGTATAAGTGCGACAATAGCCTGCAAGATAGCGTCCAATGGTATATATTAAAAAAGTGGTGACAGATAACCCACAAGTTTTACTTTCTTAGTTTCTGGTACTTCTGTAGCATGAACTCTGCAAAGATTGTAATCTCATCATTCTCACTTCATTCTGCTATATTTACTATGATACACCACAGATGTATAGATACAACAGGTTACATGAGCTGGAGTCGTTTTTTATCTAGGATCCATGCAAATGAGTGATAGTATAGTCCTCCACAGCTCCACCCCCAGCAGTGCTCTCCAGGAGAGATACCGTACATTACAAAAAACAGTCAATCAAACAAGAACAATTTTTAAATAGCTTATTCCAACTAATGTATCAAGTGGTTTCTCAACATTTAACACAAATTATGACTGTTAGGCCTCCTTCACACGCGCGACAAAGTCGCGCGATTTTGTAGCATTGCTACAATGCTACAAATCGCATGTATGAGAAGCCCATGCTTTCCTATGGGTTCCCTCACACATGAGATGTTTTGTAGCATGCTACAAAACAACACACAAACCTCGCAGGTCCGGCGATATGCCCACGACATGCTAGGTTTTGTAGCCCATGTTTCTCTATGGAGCCTTCCTATTTGTTGCATCGCATCGCACAAAAACACGGTTTGCATGCGATGCAACTTTGACAGTAGCAGATGCTACAAAGTCACGTGATTTGTAGCGTCACATGCAACTTTGTAGCGCTACAAAATTGTGGTATTATACGAGAAAATCGCAGCGATATCATACGGTGCAGCGATGCAATATCGCTGCGATTTTCTCGCAGTAATGCGGTGTCGCCCGTGTGAAGGAGGCCTTAACAGATACTGCAGTTTCAGAATTATTGAACCCTCATGAATAGAATCCATCAGAGCACACATTTGAAAATCAGGTGTTGTTTCAAGCACACCTGATGTGATTCATCAATGGCTTTATTAGTTGCATCAGGTGTGCTTGAGATAAAGCAAATTAAATACCTGGACTGGCTAAGACTTTGTTGACTGTGATATTTGATTGCATGTTAGAAATATGGCTAAAGGTAGCTTTAGGCCTTATTCACACGAACGATCCAAAAATTGGGCCTATATTGTGACTATCTGAAGCTTCAGATTCCAATGTATTCATTCAGATGAGCGATGTTTAGCCACGTAAAAAAGTGTGCCATCAAAAATAGAACATCAGTGCCCGCTTTTGGTTGCCGATTTTATACGCCACGTCCAAAATAGGTCTTTCCCTATCTTTGGCTGAAATACACTGGAAGCTCCCGTAGACTCCTATGGGAGCTTAAAAAAAGGGAGAGGGAGGGAGTTTATCTGCGTCTAACGCTTGGAAAAGAAGACAGCTGCCTCTATTTAAGCGTTAGTAGTCATCCCGAGGATTTCTGCTGACCGAAGGATTTCCATGCAGCAGCGTTTTTTTTATTCACCGATACACTGCAGCTGCCTGTGTGAATGGCAGAAAATACGCGGCTAAAGATCAGGACTTGGTCGCAGTTATTCTTCATTCGTGCTATTTTTTTTTATTTATTTATTTTTTAAAGCGCATTCGGGCAACTGTAAAAATGCATATGGTCATATGAAAGAGGCCTTACATGGGACAATAGCCACCAAAATAATCACTCAAAACAAGTGACCTGCAATGGAATGACTACTGAGTGACTTCTCGCTCCATGTAAACAGAGGAGTCATTCAATCTTAGAATGTCTGTCTATGTGTAGTTAATAGAGGCAGGCAGCTGGAGAGAGATCTACAGCCCGCTCCGCCTCCATTTACTGTCAGACTATCTCTCCTCTGTGAAAGCAAGCAATGATAGTCACTGGGACAGTTGTACGGTGTAAAGGTACCTTGAAGGCAGTCTGCTGCTACTTTTTTGGCTAACTGATGAATATACTGGCTAATGTCTGCCGATATGAAGTACATAATAGTACCTTTACTTTTTGTCTCTGCTTCTCCATTGAGCCAGACTGCCAGCAAGGGTAGACCGCCCATTGGATGGTCCACCGGCAATCTGCATCTAGTGCGTAGCGCAATTCAGGACCAATATCTAAACATTGGAGAAGCAGAGACACTTAAGTAAGGTACCAATATGTACTTCATATCAGCAGATATCAGACAGTATATTAAGTAGATAGCCGAAAAAGTCAAGAGTGTGGTCTAGAAAGAAAAGATGGATTCTATCAAGTATCAGGAATTCTAAGGAGAAAATATCATGCCTTCTGTGAGATGGCTAAAGATTGGGCGTCATTGGACCTTCCAACAGAATTTGGTTTCAAAAGTCTTGGAAGTTTCTGGAGTGGCCATCAAATTTGGAGAATCAACTTATATTAGTTGTCTTGAGATATTTAATTTGTTGTTTAATTGTTTTTTGTTTTGCAAACAGCTGAAAGTTTGTACATTTGGTAAATACACTTGATTTGTATTGGGGGTTGAGTCATTCTTGTTGCAGTTGTATACATGAAGGTACACTATAGATGTATTGCTGATGTTGGGTGTTGTAATGGAGGCTAACTATTCTGGTCAGGGGAATATTACGATATTTGCAGAAATCAATTACTGCCTACATGTGAGGACAGCAGGGAAACGTTAGCTTGAAGCCTTTGATCGCCGTGATCAGCATGGAACAATTATTTCATTGTAGAATCTGGGCATCTCTCTATTTCCGGACAGCAGATATTTCCGTGTGTAGCCGGCTGTAACACAAGATGTGATTTTGTGATTCTTTTAAAACAAACAATTCTAATCATGTGAAAAACAGGATGAGGTTGTGTAGCTTTCAGCTTCTGGAAAAGGTACTGGAAGTGCTAATCGCACTAGAAAGATATGATTTGGAATAGTATAAGACCATTACCTGTAATTGCCTGTTATCTCGGCACAGAATGTTCAGGGAAATAGCTGCAGTCCAAATAAGCCTGGCAGGCACATAATCACAAATGTATTGTTTACTGCTGGATGTCAGATACTGGGGTGTTTCTGCATTGCTTTATAGCAGCATACAAGAGTGTATTTACACATGTAGCAAATGTTAACTTGATATGTAATGCATTATGATAACTGTATTTCTAGCATTGTAGTTGTCAAGAGCGCCAATCATGTTAATGATTACTATATCTGTAGTTCCATCGCGCTACTTGATGGTGCTTATCTATGTCATCATACTGCCCATCCTGTGGTAAGAAGGCTCGATGCTTGTTCATCCAACCCACTCTTCCCAAGAATGAATGGTGTCACACTTTAGCCACGTTCCCTTTCTAAGTTGTGTCCTTCCGAAGGTGGGAATTCCTGCATACTGTGGTTTATATGCCACATGTGCCAAAAGGGCCCCACGTTCAGGACAGCCTTAGATGCCTTACAGGCTGCCTCTGTAAGGCGTATATTGTCCAGAAAAATCAGGCTGTACTTTTTCTATGCTGAATTAACAGTTTATATGTTTATGGGGTTTTCTGGCATGGATAGGTCAGCAATATTATATCGTGGAAAATCCTAAAAGCTTGGAGGTTTTCCCTTGTCTTTTTACCAAAACAGCTTTGCTCTTGTCCATGGACATTGTCTGATGTCCAACTTCCTAAGTAGCCCATTATATGCTTAATTTTCTTTTATTTTCATTTTGTATTACTTTTGTTTGACATTTTGGGGACTTTGGAACCAATTACTGGTTTTCCATAGAGTTATGTTTTCAATATGTACAATGGTCATTCCAGAACCAATATTGTATGATGAGGGACCACTGTATTTGTTGTGTGTTTATAATGGGACATAATTAACATTTTTACATCTGAAAAGGGCTTATGTGATTTAAGGTTCATTTACGTGCAAAAATAATCGTTCAAAAGATAGGTTTTGAGTGATTGTTTTGCATAAACTGCTAATGGACACTTCTGTCCATTAGCAGTTTATCACCTTCATTTGCATGTAAATGAGCCTCCTCCAGCTGTATGCTGAGAACAGCAGGTGGTCTACTCTCCTCATTCAGCTCCTTTGTTCTGCCAGGGGCTACCAGGGTCTTTCTGCTGTATACAATGTAATCAGCGCTCTGTGGAGAATACAATACCATGGACAGCAAACACTGCATGTGGTCTGTGTTACCTTCTCTCCGGCTGAATGATGTATTTTATGCTCACCTAAAAGTCATCGTTCAGCCAATGAGTGAAAAAGGGAAGCATTTACACACAACGATTATTACTCAAACGATAATTGTTGCGTGTAAATTGGCCTTCAAAGACAGTGAAAAAGAATTCATTGTATGTGAATTCTTTCTATGCTCAAGAGATGTCAATGTATTTTATACAACCTGCACAAGTCATAGGATGTCAATTGACTCCTCCGAGTTAACATGGTTCTCATTTTACCTTTGAGCAGTTTTCAGGTATTTGTCATGCATTAAAAAGTGTATTTATCATTGCTGGGTGGTGGTATTAAAAAGAAATCTTTATGGTTCTGCTCATTTGGGATGAGGTGGATGCCCCTGACTAGTGCTCTTCTGTTGTCATTCTCCAGCTTGCGTTGGTCTCAGAGTGGGCTGCAGAAAGATGGTGGCTAGAGATGAGCGAACTTACTCGGTTCGGGTGTTTTTGGACCCGAGCACCACTTTTTCCGAGTAACTGACTACTCGGACGAAAAGATTCGGGGGCCGCCGGGGGGGTGGCGTGGTGGAGCGGGGGGTAGCAGTGGGGAACAGGGGTAAGCTCTCCCCCCACTCCCCTCTGCAACCCCCCGTGCACCCCGGACGCCCCCCGAATCTTTTCGTCCGAGTAGTCAGTTACTCGGAAAAAGCGGTGCTCGGGTCCAAAAACACCCGAACCAAGTAAGTTCGCTCATCTCTAATGGTGACTTATTCCCTTTAAAATCAAGGGGTAGTTCATATGTAATTGTGTTCATACAGCACACAATAGAGGAATTATGGGACATAGCAACCTGAAGCAATATCATGTTTTTTGTGGTTTATGACATGTTGGCAATTGTTGATTGTCCTTTTTATATTTTGTCATTATGAATTATCTGCACTAATTAAAGTGGCTTTCTGGCAAAAAACGATTGATGACCGATCCTCATTATAGGTCATCAATAGGTAATTGCCAGCGACCCGCCACATGGGATACCTAGCGATCACCTGATCACCCGGCCTGCTGTCAGTGCATCAGACCAGATTTTCATCAATGGGAGCCGAAACGGCTATCACATTTCTGGCACTTCTGGCTCTGACACCAGGGATGGACACAGAAGTTTATAATAGCTGCTTCAGCTCCCATTGATTTCAGTAGAAGTGAAGCTGGCTAGGGTATTTCCACTCCTGTCTCCTATGACTCGCGTCTGGCCCATTGCACCAATTGTGGGATGGGCGATCAGGTGCTTGCCAAGCATCCATGCGACAGATCTCCAGCTATTAACTATTTATAACCTATCCTGAGGATAGGTCATCAGTAGTTTTTGCCTGGAAAGCCCTTTATTTTTAAAGGAAAATATCACCTATTTTATTCATTGAAGCAAAATAGTGAAACATTTTCTTATTTTCTAAAAAGTTAGAAAAAAAACTATGTGAAAAATTCAACTCCCTCTTTTTTACTCATTTTATTAAAAAAACTAATTATAGAAATTAGATAACTCCAGAATTGTGGATTTTTTTTAATTATTATTACAGATTTTTTGTGGCTTTCAAATTTACAGATGGACGCTAATACGGCATAAAATTTCTTTCTCCCATTGATTTCAGTGAGAAAAATTGGTGTATTGTCCAGGTTAAGAAGTGACAAGTCCCTTTTTTTCCCTTTATTGTAATGTGGATTAATAATCTGCAGTGCAGAAATCCATGTCTTATAAACAGGAAAGCGGAATATCCATTGAAATCAATAGGAGCTGGACTATAAACGGATTAGGGACAATTACATGGAAAGAATTAAGACAACACATTTTATATTGATGGGTATAATTTTGCCTAATGATACAGTCCGGCATTTTATTTACTACTTTTTGTGAATGTATATTAGAGGGTTTATGCACTCAGCTCTTCCATGAGCATGACATTTTATGAGAATAATTGAAAGTTGCTGAGTTTACCAAAAACAAGCAATGGATACAAAAAGAGAAGTTTTTGTTCTTCATACTTTACACTTCTATTATCTCTTTCTACCTTTGCCTTAAAATGAACAATACATCTCTACTAGACAGATCCAAATCTTGAACATTTGCAAATGTATCCAATTCTTCTGAATCCATCTGTCCATGGACTTCATTTGTTTATAAATACATAAATAAAAATAAGCACAAAGTTGCCATAGTAAATACATTTTCTTCTGTTTGTTTCTAACACTTGGTATGAATATACAGAATATACATTCTGCAGTAGTCTTTCAGCCACTATTCTACAGCTTCCAGAAAGTAGCTGTATGTGACTTTATGCTCTGCTGACTATTTGCCTGTTTGTGTTAAACCTAAACCAAGAGCCCGGCGCCCACAGATGCATTCAGCATGTCCTCAGCTTTTTCCCAGTTGCAGATCACATGCTTACAATTTACAGATTTTCTGCACCAAGAGATTCAGGTTATCGGCGAACTGTAATTGATTGTGCTGTATAGTGACCTGAATAACAATGACTCTAAAACGTCTGCTTTGCCATGGATGGACATTGTGGCACTGAACATCTCTTTAACAAAACAAGAATGTTTTATTTTAAAGGCTGTATGCTGTTATTGAATGCACTGATACAGTTAATTAGTAATAAAGATATACATTTATGCATAATGATGGCTATATCTTGGTGCTGGACTTGTTATATGTGTTGGTTGTAAAGCAGTTTGCTCAGTGGGTACTGTGTCAGCATGTTGGCTCAGCTGTTAGCACTGTTGCCTAAGGGAGCTTTCACACGGGGCTTAATTATTTTGCATTATGCACTCAAATCCACAGCTTTTTTTCCAGCTTTTTTTCAAATTGCGCACCAAACCCACAAGTCTTTATTGCGGATTTTGATGCAGAATTGCAGGCTGATCTAAGCCTTTTCAATTCCACATGCAGATTTGGGTGTGGAATCTGGGTGTCGGAATGCAGAATAATTCTCCCTAATAGTAGTGGCTCCTGTGTTCAGATCTAACCATGGATTGTGTACATGGGTCTATATAGGTTTTCTTGGCTTCTCCAGTCCCATCAAACTATCTCCGTGTTTAGATTGTTTCCTAGGAAGTTGGTTCTAGAATTTACTAGCATACGATAGAGAAATTAAATTGTGAACCCCCAGTTTGTGCAGCACTGGAAACTATGGAAGAGCTACATGACATCAATAATAGGGAATGTATGTAAGATATTGAAAACTAGACATAAATTATATTAAATGGTCACACATTTTTCAAACATCTTGTGTTTAACAATAGCTAGAATGATGACTTGCAAAACTGCTAACACTAAAGCTCTAGTCACTAAGGATCTCCCTACCTTCTGGGCTTATTCAGACGACCATGTATTGGCTGGGTTTTAATGCCCAGCCGATATATGGTGTCCCTCTCTACATGGGGAGGAGGTCGGATGAGCCAGGAGCAGTGCACTGAGCTCCCACCCCCTCTCCGCCCTCGCCACTATTTGCAATTGGAATTGGCAGGACGGGGGCGGAGCTAAGTTTTGGAAATAAGCTCTGCCCCCATCCCACTCCCTCCCATTGCAAATAGTGGCGAGGGGCAGAGAGGAGGCAGGAGCTCAGTGCACTGCTCACAGCTCTTCCAGCCTCCTCCCTCTGCAGAGAGGGATAGCGTATATCGGCCGGGCGTTAAAACCTGGCCGATATACGGTCGTCTGAAGCCGCCCTCTAGCAGACCACTGCGTGATTTCAAGTGTGTTACTGGAAATGGCACAATGGCAGAACAGTACATTGAAGAGGGGGATAAATCATCATGCTCATTGAAATCTATGAGATCAGAGGGGGGGGGGGGACTGAAAGACACTTATACACAGATGTCCTTCTGGAGCTAATCAAGCTTTTGCTGCTGTTTATTCACATCTGCACTGCTCAATACTACTGTACACTGTCCTACGTGATGTCTGCCAGTTTACTACCCATGGCTTGGATTTGACCAATATCAGTGGGTCTTCTATGGATTCCTTTCTGAATGTTGTCTTGCAGATAGATGAGTCAAAATCTTGGTACCTTGTTAAATCTGCATAGGCTGAACAGACTGTACACTGGTCTACACTGGCCATGTAACCTCTTCTCGGGATGCAGACTGCTATTCGGTCCATTGGGTCAGACAGACAAATGTCTATGTCTGCAACAACGTTTGGGGGAATACCCATTCCTCCTGTTCTCCAGAATTAAACCTGCTACCTATAATACATTGTCTCTCAGATATCTATCATTCCAAGGTCATGGCTTCTTTTCACTTAGTGAAGGCCTTTGACATGCTAGAGGAATCCTGGTCAAGATATAAAAGCCTTGATTTGCGATTCTCCAAGCAAACTGCTCTGATGAGCTTACTCACTCACTCACTTAAAAGAATGCTCTGAGTGAAAAGATGTACTTCCTCTTTACCCATGGCTTTGAGAGGAAGACCAATCCTGTAGGTCTCACATGAGTCCTGCAGTGAAGGACCAGACTAAAGCCCCATTTACACACAGTGATTATCGTTCAAAATTCGTTAAAACGATGGCTTGTGAGCAATAATCTTTGTGTGTAAATGCTTCCATCTTTCACTAAATGAATAACAGTGGTACTGGGATCAAAATAGCGCTCCTTCAGTATTGGATGGAATTTTAGAAATTAAATAATGTAAAATTTGAAACCTACCCGGCACTGTGGGATGACTCACTAGTACCTCCAAATCCTGGATAGCCTATAAAATAGTTTGTCCTTCCCAATCCTGGCCGGAGAGCTGCTCAGATATCTGGGGTCCCTAATGATAGGGAACCCAGGGTAGATACAAATCCAAGGTATAAAAAAGTTATCCAAAATAGCGCTTCACGGGATGAAGGAAAAAATGTATTCTTTCACCAAATAGGTGAAGCGCTATTTTGGATAACTTTTTTATACCTTTGATTCTGTTAACCATGACATTAAGGCCCCTTCACACGAACGCAACGTATTTGCGTACTGAACGGCGGTTTTTACTGCACTTGCTCATTTGCGCAGCACACAAAGATGCAGCGATTGAAATGGCTAATTAGTCCAATGAGTTCCAGATGTGTTCTTTTTCCAGTGGCATTACACATCTCCTAGCTTATTGCATGAGCATTGGCGCACCCTTCGTTGACTTCTATGTGGACTTTTGAAAGTAGCGCATGCTGCGTTTTTTTTTTTTTTGTGTGTGACCGAAAGACATAGGAAAAATATGTGCACGCGATTAAACCCATGGGCTCTATTTTCTGCATACGTTGCATGCAAACTTTGCTTGCACGAATACGCCCGTGTAAAGGGGGCCCTAAGGGTTGTTGCAGAAAGGCACAACATGGCTGCTTTGCGGCACTGAAAATAAGTTGTACAACCCCCTACTTAGCTGATTCTGATTAAATCTTGACCGGTGGCCACTTCGAAAATATGAAACAAACTTCCACAATAACAAAACACAATTTAGTTTAATCGAGCTGGTTGAACAGCCCCCCTTGGCTGACCCCTGCCACAGCAAACACGGTGCCTCTTGAACTATTCCCCTGCGCCCCGCGGTTTCTTGCAAGATTTATGAAAGTGGCGGAAAATTGCTAACTAGTGCAATACCCTGATCAAATTTAGAAGGCAGGCATAAAGCAAGCGGGCGTCTCTGCGGACTCCTGACACCATATCCCCTCGCTGATAGAATGTCGGGGGCCTTGGTGGTCACCTTACAATTATTTTTCCCTGACACTCACTGTGTTCCGCCTGCTAAATCCCTCTCCGTAAGTGACAGGCGCCATAAGTGCAGCTGGTTTGTTAGTGGATTTTAAACAAAGGTCTGGTGGCTTTGAAAAAGGCCCTTAGCGGGCAGAAACGCGTTGCAATAAACCTCACCTATTTGGTGAAAGAATACATTTTTTCCTTCATCCCGTGAAGCGCTATTTTGGATAAATTTTTTATATCTTTGGCTAAATGATGATTTTTAGGTGAGCTTAAAATCCATCGTTCAGCCGGAGAGAAATAGCAGGGGCTACATGCTGTGTTCTCCAAGGGAGCAGCTGATTCCATTGTATTCAGCTTACAGTCCGCCGCAGCCCGTGCGAAGATAATGCAACTGGGATTTGCAAACAGCTGGAGCTGGAGACTCATTTACACTCAAATGAAGGTAATTAACTGCTAAAATTGTCAATCTTTCAATCGTTTGAAAGATTGTCTTTACATGTAAATGAGCCTTTGGGCCTTAAAGGCCCATTTACATGCAAAGATGATTGCTCAAAATGCCTTCAAAAGATAGGGAGATTGACAGTTTTAGTGATCATTTTGCTTATTACCTTAATTTGCATGTAAATGAGCCTCTGCGCGTTGTATGCAGAAAACAACAAGTGTTCTGTTATCTGCATACAGCTCCTTTGTTCTGCCACAGGGCTACAAGCTGAATACAATGTAATCAGTGCTCCCGTGGAGAACACAGCGTTCAGCTCTCCAGCCAAATGATGGATTTTATGCTCACCCACAAATGATCGTTCAGATGAAAAGTAAACGATGGTAGCATTTACACACAGCGATTATTGCTCAAAAGACATAGTTTGAGCGAATTTTGAGCAATAATCAGTGCGTGTAAACGGGCCTTATCTCAGGGCATCATCCTCTGAGAAGCTACTGAGTTGGACAACCTCAATTCCACCTAAAACAATCTCTACAAAGGAAGTGAGACATTCACATACATTATGTGAATCCAGTGCTGGTTCCGTCCTCCATGCAGAGAACTGTATGGGGACGGAAAACAAGATGGGACCTGGACGGTACCGTAAGGGTGAGTATATGAGATGGAGACCTGTTCTGGCTCCTATCAGAATTTTACACTAGATAGTAAGACGCCATCTTTGGTTCTTGGGCTCTGACTTCCGCTTCGACTTCTGTGTTATTGCGGAACTGACAGCAAGTGCCCTCTCAGCTGATTGGTCGGTGTCCCGAGTGACGGACCCCGGCCGATCAACTGTTGATGACCTATGTTGATAGGTCATCAATAGTATTTCTCTAAAAAAAACCTTTAACTTATTGTATCATCTGTCCGAAGCATTTGGTAGGGGGATAAATCCCCGTATGTGTGCTTCTGTGCATGACATCCAGGAAAGAATTGATAAGCGTTTCAGTTTTCCTCTCATCTCATATTATTCATATTTCTCTATACCCACTACGGTTCAGAAGTGGTAGAGAGTGCAGTTATCAGTTTGCAAACAAAGTACATTATGATGTACGGGATACTACTAAACATCATTCAGGTACAAAAAATGTGAAGACCCACCACAAATAAAAGTCCTGACCTGAATGCTGTGTGTGAATCCATGCTTATGACGTTTAGACTTGCTTGCCAAGTATGGTGAATGGGTTGATTTAGAACAACACCACTTTAATCCTCCAACCTGTCATCTGTTATAAATCTTGCAGAATAACAAAGAGGACATTTATTACCATGGTACATTACTGCTACGTTATTAGGGACATTTTAATTGAATTTGTTCTGATTTGACAAATGATTCTAGCTTGATTTTAGCTGCTAAAAATTGTAATTTGTGCTAGCTAACCTTAAAGAGTTTGTATCGAAATAGACTTTTAAATCCCATGTCCCCCTCTCCCCCTTACTGTGGGCTAACTGCACCCCTTCCCCAGTAAGAAGAAGATTAAATGTAGCAGTGCATGCATGTGCCGCTCCATACATCTGGAATTGCCAGAAATAGCGGAGAGCTTGTACTTGTCTATTTTGGTCAGTCCAACTGAAATGAATGGAGTGGCAAGGTGCATGTGTGACCAGCGCTCCATTCATTCTTCACATCACTGTGGGTGCAGCAAGCCAGCAGTGACAATGAGAGAGGACCACGGGATCCGCATTCTCGGGATCAGTGGGAGCCTCGGCCACCAATCCGGCATTTATCACCTACCCTATGGATAGGGGATAAGTCTATTTTTGTACAACCCCTTTAAAGACGTTTTCCAAGATTTTACTATTGATGACTTATCCTGCCTCTTGGAGCCCTTGTCAGTCAGCTGTTTGAAGAAGCTGTGGTGCTCGGGTAAGCACCACGGCCTCTTCTTTGGTTAGTGACATTCATTTGTCATGTGGCACATATGCAGCCCAGTTCCATTCAAGTTAATGGGATTGAGATGCTATACCAGGCAGAGACTCTATGAAATGAACAACACTGTGTCTGGTATGCAGTGAGGAAGCTGCAGCGGTCACCCAAGTGCTGTGGCCTCTTTAGGGTGGCTACCCACTAGCAATACTTTTTCTTGCACTGCGAGAGCAAGTGCATCGCAGCACAGAGAAAACTCTGCGATATCGCACACTGTTTTCAATGGGGCCGGCGGCAGCAGCGCCAGCCCCAGCCCCATTAAAAACATAGGGAATACATCGCGGACGTCTGCCACAGCTGTGGCAGCTATGGCAGAGGATTCCTTCATCCCCGCGGGGGTGAAGGAATACTCTCCCAAAGCTGTCACAGCTGTGGTAGAAGCCCGTGATGCTATCCCATTGCTTTCAATGGGGTCGGCAATGCTGTGGCCCCATTAAAAGCAGTGGGTTGCAGGCAACCCCCGCAGCGATGATTTTCGGGGAAGGGCTTGAAACATAAGTCCTTCCCTGAAAATTAGCCCTAGCTGCAAAAAAAAAAATTATACTCGCCATCCGGTTCTTCTCTCTGGCATGGCAGTCGTCTTCTGTGTACTGGAGGTCGGGGATTGAAAAATCTCCACCCCCAGAAAGCACTTTGTGTCATTGGCTGAGCGCTCAGCCAATCACAGGCAGCGCTCAGCCATTGAATGGCAGATGAGCGCTGCCTGTGATTGGTCACATCGCTCAGCCAATCACAGGCAGCGCTCAGCCATTCATTGAAAATCATTGGTTTCATAATCATGTAATTTTTTTACTCACTCTCTCACTGCAGGAAAAAATATCGCTAGTGGGTAGCCACCCTTAAACAGATGATCTGCAGGGATCCCCACTGATCTGATATTGATCTATCCTAAGAATCAGGCCTCTCTCACACAGGTGTTTTCTTACATTGTTTTGCGGGCATTTGAAATGCCCGCTATAAACACTGTACTGAACCTCCACTGATTTCAATGAGGCATCACAGACAAATGTTTTAGAACAGTGTTAATAATGCGCGCTCAATTGAATGATGTATGTTCTACTTTTGTGTTGCAGCACTTTTAAACGCACCTATTCAAATGATGGGGTGCATTAAAAACGTTGAACACGTTTAAAAACACTGTTCTAAAACGCTGTAAACGCAGCGCTTTTACAAACGCCTGTGTGAGAATGGCCTCGGTCTTCAATATCCTTGTCCCGGAAAACCCCTTTAAATTTACCTTGTAGCCAGGCAGAAACTGAACACAGTGACAGGTAGTGAAGAATCAGTTACTTCCCCAGGTCCTGAGCTGTATTCTCAGCTGCTGCCCTTTTCCAAGCATTCTCATTTAATCCGCGCTGTTGTTTTTTAAAGCCAAACAATGCGAATCTTGCAGCCTTGCCAAATGTAGCATTTACACAGCGCACACGCTATTGTTCAGGTGTAAGTAGCATGAGCAGCTTACAAGAGAAAGCATGCTCTGGTGCCAGGTAAATCTTACACCTTATCAAATCTCTGTCACACATGACTTATGTCCTTTCTCAAGACAGTAAAAAAATTGGGTTAACTCTACCCAAATAAGGGTGTATTCTCGCAAACTATTTTCATGCATGAGTACTATTTGATTGTGAAAAGGATAGAACTCGCACGTGAAAAGAACCCATTAATTTCAATAGGTTGATTCACATGAGCCATATTTCTGTCGGACCAAAACTCTAAAAAAAAAATCACAAAAATAAGAGATTAAAGAAAAAAAAAAATCACAAAAATGCCCTATTTTTGGGTGTTGCTTGTTCTAGAATCGACCAATAAATCCTAGGGAGCAAAAAAAAAAATCGCATTGCGCTCACATGCCATGCAATTTTGCATGCAAGTGAGATGCGGTTTTTTGGCCATTCTAACTATTGCAAGCACATGCGTTTTTGTTGTTTTCACGTGCATTAAAAATCACATGCACAGTGATGGGATGCGTTTTGACATTAAAAACTTATTGCAAGTTTTGAAAAATTGCAGAAGAATCAAGTATGATGCAGGTCCATGAAAATCTGACCTACATCGCACTTAGCCATGTGAATAGACGCTAAAACAGGTCTGCAGAACTATGCCCCAAACAGAACTGACATAAGTGAACAAAGCTATCACCTGGAAGGGCAAAAACACATGGCCGTATGCGCAACTACGCTCGCCGCTACGGAGTGTAGTTGCTCATGAACAAGGTTTTTTTCTCAATCTCTGACTTTTAAAACTCTGCGCTAGTGTGTGCGAGTTTAAAAAAAAACTGCGGGAAGATCGGTCCTGCCCTATCTTTCTCACATGTAGCATTAACTACATGTGGCAAAGGTAGGGCAAGTCCTATCTTTTCTCAACCACACAATTAGGGCGCCTACCCACTTGCGATTTTTTTTTTTCCTTTGCGTTTTTTCTGAAGAGCAATTAGGATAGAATGTGTTCTTGTCCACTTGCGTTTTTTTTTCCGGTCCGTTGCAATTTTTAACATAGGAACTGTCAGTTGCATATGTGTCCTTATTTTTCTCTTAATGCACCCATGAATGTCAATGGAAATTAACGGAAAAGGCGCGAAAATGCCGTGCAAAACGCGCCAAAAACGCACGGAAAACGCTGCTTTTTTCACGCACAAAAATCGCAAACGCCAGTGGGTAGGCGCCCTTAATGGGCGAAAATACCGCTAAGGAAAACTAGACCATTGAAGTCAATGGTTTAGTCTCGTGCCATTATGCAGCTGTGATTATCACGACCGCATAACGGGACTTAAAGGGGTTGTCCCGCGAAAGCAAGTGGGTCTATACACTTCTGTATGGCCATATTAATGCACTTTGTAATGTACATTGTGCATTAATTATGAGCCATACAGAAGTTATTCACTTACCTGTTCCGTTGCTGGCGTCCTCGTCTCCATGGTGCCGTCTAATTTTCAGCGTCTAATCGCCGGATTAGACGCGCTTGCGCAGTCCGGTCTTCTTCTTTTCTCAATGGGGCCGCTCGTGCGGGAGAGCGGCTCCGTGTAGCTCCGCCCCGTCACGTGTGCCGATTCCAGCCAATCAGGAGGCTGGAATCGGCAATGGACCGCACAGAAGCCCTGCGGTCCACCGAGGGAGAAGATCCCGGCGGCCATCTTCACCAGGTAAGTAAGAAGTCACCGGAGCGCAGGGATTCAGGTAAGCGCTGTGCGGTTTTTTTTTAAGTCCCTGCATCGGGTTTGTCTCGCGCCGAACGGGGGGGCTGTTGAAAAAAAAAAAAAAAACGTTTCGGCGCGGGACAACCTCTTTAAACACCCCCATGTGAAGAAGCCCTAAATGTCAGAATACTTCGTCATTAATTTCATAATACTGATTATTTCCAGCTCAGAGGCAGGTGCTGATACATAATTCACCAGTTTATTAATAGTTATGAATTTAAAAAACTCCTGTCTTAATAAATCTGGGCCCTACGCCTGTCATAATATAAATTGCGTTGGAGATGCATGTCTCTTAATAAATTTGGCACATCTTTTGGAAGTCCATGTGTCAGGACATCAACTCTAAGCCAGCTGTTAGCTGGAACCGATTTGTGTCATAATTTACACCAGTTTCTGGCATAGAATAAAGTACATCTGACGGGATGTGGCAGGCCGCACCCCCTTACGCTAATCCCTTTTACCTTATGTAAAAATGGCGAGTGCAACCCAAAAGCTAAAAAAAGGTGTATTGCAAAATTTACAGCTTTTTTGTACCAGAAAACTGGTGCAAGTGCCTTGACTAATTCCTCCATTTAAGGCTAGGTGCACATTTACATTAAAAAATCGTTTGTGTTACGTCCGCAAAAAAAAAAAGACATTTTTCCATCTGTGTGCAGTTCTGTGTGTCATTCATATGGGGTCTGTGTGGCCGTTTTTTACTTGCAAAAATATGACTTTTGCAGAACTTAAAAAAAAACTGAAATGGACCCAAATTTTTTCTATCTTGGATAGCACACAATGGCATCTGAGTACTGCCCATTTTTTTGTATCCCCATTGACTTGAATGTGTGTCGTGTCTGTAATGGGATCAGAATAGTGTATGCCATGAGTTTTTCACACAGTCTTTATGTTAACCCCTTAGTGACGGAGCTTTTTTGCTTTTTTCCTTTTTTGTTTTTTCCTACTCCCTTTTTAAAAATCGTAGCTCCTTAATTTATCCATCGACGTCGCTGTATGAGGGCTTGTTTTTTGCGGGATGAGTTGTATTTTTCAATGGCACTATTTATTATACCATATAATTTACTGAAAAACTTTTAAAAGCAGAGAGAAATGGAAAAAAAAACGACATTCCACCATCTTTCGGTGCGTCCTGTTTCTACAGCACACAAATTGCAACAAAAACGACCTGATATTTTTGTTCTATGGGTCAGTACGATTACTACGATATGGTATTTTTTTTTGCTGTAGTACTTTTATTTTTTTTTAAGATATTTAATTTTTTTCAATTATTTTCTGTGGTCATTTTGTGCGCGCAATACCTTTTTTTTTTTTCGTCGACGTAGTTGAGCAAGGGCTCATTTTTTGCGGGATGTCCTGAAGTTTCCGATAGTATCAATTTGGAATACATACGACTTTTTGATCGCTTTTTATTGCGTTTTTGCTGGGAGACAGGGTAACTAAAAAAGTGTATTTCTGGCGTTCTTTATTTTGTTTTCAGACGACGTTCACCGTGTGGGAAAAATAATGCACTACTTTGATAGATCTGACTTTTACAGATGCAGCGATATCAAATACATATTTTTATTTTATGATTTCGATTTTTTAATAATAGATATGGCAAAAGGGGGGTGATTGAAACTTTTATAACTTTTTTTTTAACAATTAAAAAAACTTTATTGATTATTTTTTTTACTTTACTTTGAAGTCCCCCTAGGGGACTTTAACTTGCGATGCTTTGATCGCTCCTGCAGTATGACGTAATGCTATAGCATTACGTCATACTGCTTTTTTGACAGGCAGTCTATCAAGCCACCCTGTGTGGATGGCTTGATAGCAGTCTGCTAAGGCAGCCCTGGGGCCATTCATTAGGCCCCCGGCTGCCATGACACCTGCACGGCTCCCCCGATCTCACCGTGGGGGGGCCGTGCGGGACTGTTCGGGGGATTTAAATGCCGCTGTCAGAATTGACAGCGGCATTTAAAGGGTTAATAGCCGCGATCAGCCGAACGGCCGAGCGCAGCTATTGCCCGCGGGTGTCAGCTGTAATAAACAGCTGATGCCCGCGCTGTATGGAGGGAGATAGCGCCGCTACCTCCCTCCATACACGTCCTGCAACAGCAGGACGTAGTTTTACGATACAGCCGTCACTAAGGGGTTAAAAAACTTTGGTATGTATTGCCAAACTAAATAATATGGGTCCATAAGCTGTTTGTGTGGAGTCCGTTTTTTAATCGGACTCCACAAGGAGAAAAAAAAACACTAGTGCACTGAATACATAACGTTAGGTACACACTCAGATCAGCGGATAGCGATTTTCACGAGCTCAATTAAAATCGCAGCATGCTCTATTGTTGTGCCGATTCCGCATGGAAAGCTTCCATTGAAGTCAATGGAAGCCGTCCGACCTGTAGCCCATCTGGTGAGCGTCCGCGGGCATCCATGGTAAAGAAATTAAAGGTACGTGGGGTTCCCAGCCACGGTCATACCCAGATTCCGCTGTGGGCAGGTCGGATTCCACATGCGGTTACTGGCTCTGTCCCTGGCTGACGACTCTGCACACCTGGTCTTCTCTATATTGTGGATGACCGTGGTGGCTCGCTGTTGGTCATGCACAGTACAGATTTTTAAAAAATCTTTGTTTTTTCTGCGCCGTCGCGAAGCAGGTACCCGTCACCTATCCGCAATGTCAATTGTGGACAGGCTGCGGGTCAGATGATTTCCATTGACTTCAAATCCCGTCGTGTGCCACCAGCTTAAGTTGCAACCAGGGGATTCTTGCACAACTTGCATCAGACAGCACAAGAATACCAATGCAGCGTCCAAGGAGCAGACCCTTAGCCAAGGAGACAGCGGGGTAGAGAGATAACCTTGTCATAGGGCTCTACCTTCTCCTCCCTAAGGGTTGCTTGGGACCCAACCATCTTACTACAGGGGGAAATTACAGGAACAGTAACCATGGTTACCTGTAGTCCAACTTGTCACTCGTGACGCCAACGTTCCGTCCACTAGCAGTCCACGCACAAAATACACTTTTCTGAACAGGAACCAGGAATGTTCTATTCTGCTTGTTTACTTAAACATGTATAAATGATAAAAGTCCAACACTTCCTACAGTGATGATGCAGGGAGGATTTGTATCTCTACAGTCCCAGTTATCTGTAGGTAATAACTCTCTCGGTAACTCTCTTTCTCCTGTCAGCCACTCGCACTTCTCTCACTTGCTAGCGGCTCCTTTCTCCCTCTCTGGACTCATGCGGTTTGCACACGCTTCTTCCAGTCCGGGTACATTCACTTCTTTTAGAGATAGATGCTAAGGGGAATTTCTTTACAAGGCTAGGCCCAGGTGGGAACAATGGACCACCTCTCAGACTCCTCCATTTCCAATCCTCCAGCTCTTCTCTCTCAGAAATTCACTCCTCACTTCATTCTCTATTCTGGTTTGAGCTTCTCCCCTACTTGACTGCGCTACTCTCCAACTCTCACTCTCTTGCAGTGCATTTTGCAAACACCTATATCTAGCACCATCACATGACCACAAACTATACACACAAAATGATACACTTTCCAGCCAGGGCAGAACATACCAGACATTAAAGGGGTTGTCTCGCGGCGAAAGCGAAAAAAAATTTTTTTCACTTACCCCCGCATTCTGCCCTGTTAAAAAGAAAGCATAGGTTAGTTTTTAAAAAGCACATTGCACTTACCTGCATCAGCGTTCTGCAGCTTCTTCTATTCTTCTTTTAAAGATGGCGCCGCTGGTCTTCTCCCACGGTGGACCGCGGGTCTTCTCCCATGGTGCACCGTGGATTTTCTTCTCCTTCCTTGCGTTCCATTGCCGATTCCAGCCTCCTGATTGGCTGGAATCGGCACACGTGACGGGGCAGAGCTACGATGACGACGCGGTGAGCAGCTCTCCGGCACGAGCGGCCCCATTCACCAGGCAGAAGACCACACAGCGCAAGCGCGTCTAAAAAAGCAAGAAGCCAGCGAAATTAGACGGAGCCATGGAGACGGGGACGCCAGCAACGGAGCAGGTAAGTGAATAACTTCTGTATGGCTCATATTTAATGCACGATGTATATTACAAAGTGCATTAATATGGCCATACAGAAGTGTATAACCCCACTTGCTTTCGCGAGACAACCCCTTTAACCCTTTCAGTCCTGCAAACATCCAATACACATAAACCTAATACACTCCACAAACAAGATACTGACAAGATAGTGACATGAGACACACATTGAACATTCTGGAGGGGACCCTATTAACTCTGGGCCACTACACATGCCCTGTTTGATACACCCATTTACAGGTTCGCATATATTATATCTTGTTCATGGAACAGACAGGAATAGGACATGCTGTGAGTTTTTCATGCAGACCCTGGGTCATAAAAAAACCATGAAAACAAGCCAGCTAAAGTGTTCGTCCGAGCACTGTCGCTATTCGCTAACTGAAGATACAGAATTCCTGTTGAGCACCTTTAGCTAGCAAGCAGTGATGAAGTCAAATAACAGAAAACATTAACTCTTATGTGAACTTCGCCTTGTATGTACATCTTGGTGTTTATAGTTTTCAGCTTGGGGCTCCTATAGAATTAATTTTTTCCGAATCAACCATATTCCAGAGGGTACAATGTATTCAAATTTGGGCTTTCATAATGCCTTTAGCCCTTTCAGAACACAGCTATTTTTTTCTCTAATTTTTGTTGTTTCTTCCCATTTTCATAAAATATTAACTTTTTTTTAATCTTTCCCTTTAACATAGGGCTTTGCTTTTGCAGGACAAGTTGTACTTTTTGTGGTACCATATAATGTATTTCTAAAATGGGGTAAAATGTGCCTTTTTATTGAGGGAGTTGTTTTCATAAAGTGCATATTGCAATACAAGTTACATGCTAATTCCATTCTGTGAGTCGGAACAATTACAGCAACACCAAATTTATATGTTTTTTTTGTACTGATTTAGGCCAAATGCACACGGGCGGAAATTCCGCAGCGGGATTTCCCACAGAATTTCCGCCCATGCCCACAGCCATAGGATTGCATTAGATAGTGCAGTCCTATGCAGACAGCCGCGATTTGACCGTGTGAAAACCCGCACGGTAAAGAAATCGCTGCATGTCCTATTTCTGTGTGAGCCTCGCAGAGGCTCGCAAAGGAACGTCACTGGTGATGCGCCAGCTCTGGTCTGCGCATGGACGGCTGTGCGACAGCCGGCACAGAGCGAGACGCCGGGAGGAGGTGAGCGGCGGGTCACTGCAGGGGCACGGCCCGCATCCGACCCGGCCATCTGCAGAAGGCCATAAAAAAGATGTGTTATTAAATTGCTCTACCATATTCCAACACTCATAACCTTATTTTTCTGTTGATGGAGCTGGGTGAGGGCTTGTTTTTTGTGGAGCAAACCTGTTTACTCCATACAAACCCTGTGCACATCCACCATATATGGTTAAATTGGGTTTTCCTGATAAATGATGATCGTAGGAGGACCAACTGAACATACGCCATACATCTGTCCGGTTTAAGGACAGGTTATAGAAGGACACAACTGTATAGCTTTAACCCATTTAAGGACAAAGTGTCATAAATATAGTGCACATGGCCCTGGGCTTTAATATCATGCCATAGTAAAATAACGGCATGGGTTTAAAGCTCCTGCAATCTCGGGGGCAACTTGCATCACCTGTGTAAATGCACCCAATTAATTAGGCAGCTAAGGCTTAGACCAGGCAGTCTGAGGCTTCATTCACACGAGTGTATATCAGCCCCCTTTTTACGGGCGGCCATTATACGCTGCCCATTTGATGCATTGGTTTACAGTGCATCAGTTCAGATGGGCATTTTGCCGCTGCGTAAAAGTGCCCGGCCTGCCAAGATAGCACATACGGCATTAATTTCGGTCGAGTGCTTTTACACCGGCCAGGAATGCTAGTTCAGGAACTATCTTCCGGCCGTAATACGGCGCTAGCTCCCATAGACTCCTATGGAAGCCTATGGTAGCTGCCGAAGAACGGAGGTGGGAGGGAGTTTAGAAGCGTGTCTGCTAAACTCCCACGCCCTTCCTCCTCCTCTCCGCCCCTTGCAGGCTGTTTGCAATGGGAGGGGGCTGGACAGGCTTAGCACACTAACTCCTGCCCCCTCCCCTTGCTGGCGAGGAGGTGGAAAGGGTGAGGCAGCTTAGCAGGTAAAGGGGGTTAAAGGAGAGGTCAGAGACCAGTGTGACCCCAAGGCAGTGGGCATACTGACTGGTGTTATGGTGGTGCCAGACACTGGGATGGAGATGTTGAGGGGAGGTCAGTTGGGAGGCGGAAAGGCTACAAGGTCAGTTTTAGATATGTTAAGTTTAAGAAAAAGGGAGGACATAGTATTAGAGACAGCGGACAGTCGGTGATACTTTGGCCGACCCATTATCTATACAATTCCCTTGAAAAACACACTGCAATCTTTTAGGGTGGAAAAAAACCCTTAAAATAATATATTTGCATAAATATACACATCCTAAAACTAAAATTTTGTTAATGTGCCCTTTGACTATCTGTATGGCACATCTTGACTTGGCAATCTTTGCGAACTCTTCCTTTCCAAAGTGCTCCAAATATATCAGATTGTGAGGGCATCTCATGTGTACCACCTTCTTCAGGTCAGCCCACAGGTTTTCAGTGGGATTCCAGTCTGGGCTCTGGCTGGGCCATTCCAAAACTTTGATCTTCTTTTGACGAAGCCATCCTTTTGTTGGCTTGGTATGCTTTGGGTCATTGTGATGCTCAAAGGTGAAATTCATCTTCAGCTTTTTAGCAGAATGCTGAAGCTTTTGTACCAAAATGGACTGATATTTGGAACTGTTCATAGTTCCCTCTACCTTAACTCAAGCCCCAGTTTCATCAGCAGAAAAACAGTCCCACAGCATAATGCCTCCATCATGCTTCACTACAGGTATGGTGTTGTTTGGGTAATGTGCAGTATTGGCTTTATACTAAACATACCTTTTGGATTATGGCCAAAATGTTCAACCTTGGTCTCATTAGACCACAACGTGTTCTCCCACTTATTTTTGGCAGACTTAATGTTGGTTTTGCAAACACAGCTGGGCTTGGATGTTTTTCTTTGTTAGAAAAGGCTTCCGTCCTGCCACCCTACCCCACAGCCCAGACATATGAAGAATACAGGAGATGGTTGTCACATGCACTACACAACCAGTACTTGCAAGAAATTCCTGCATCTCCTTTAATGTTGCTGTAGGCCTCTTGGCATCCTCTCGGACCAATTTTCTTCTGGTCTTTTCATCAATTTTTAAGGAACGTCCAGTTCTTGGAAATGTCACTGTTGTGCCAAATTTAATCCACTTCTTGATGATCATCTTCATTATGTATCATGGTATATGTAATGCCTAGGAAAATTTTGTTCCCCTTCTCCTGACTGATACTTTTCAACAATTGGATCCCTTTGATGTGTTGAAAGCTCTTTACGGATCATGGATTTGGTGAAAAATGCAACTAAGAAAATGTCAGGAAAATCCTGTAAATAATCAGAATCACTGTAAATAATGGCAGCCATGTACTGACTACTTTTTAACATAAGTTTAAATGTGATTGGCTAATTCTGAACACAACCACATCCCCAAATATAAGAGGGTGTTCATGCTTATACAACCACAATATTTTAGTTTTGTTATTTTTATTTTTTCACCCTAAAAGATTTCCATTTGTTTTTTAACGGAAAGGTAGAAATAATGACAAAAACATGGCATTTTAAGAGGGGTGTGTAGACTTTTTATATCCATTGTATGTTCAACAAACAAATCTGTAATTTATCCACTTGTAAGCCATGCAGATTTATGCTAATGTATACCCTATATATTGATCAGTCTGCCAAGTTAGTTCTATAGTAAAAGCAAGATGAAAGTTCTACTTTTTTGGCAGTGTAGACAGCTACATTCTTCGGTGCCTTAAGAATGTCATTCGTACATTAATTTGTCAAGTGTATGTCAAAAGCTCGCTTTTTGCATATGTTGGCCCCATTACAGTACACATTTGAAAATCTATTTTTTTATGTTTATGTTAGACATAAGCCAAATGTCATGTGAACATAGCCTTAAAAGGGTTTTGTCATAAAAAAAAACTATATTTACTTATTCTTACCGTATCTTTTCCTTGCTGATCTCCTCCAGTCCCCCGGGTCACCTCACCTCCCACCAGCCGGATCCTCCTCTTCTTGTTATGGGGTGTCCATTCTTGGCATTCTTCTTCCTGCAGGTCAGTGTAGGTTACGTCACTAGTGACTGTCACGGGACTGGGGTCAGGTACTGGTGGTCCCTAACAGCTGCCCGCAACCCCTGTCCTTACCTACTTGGCCCCCTGGGCTAGGCCCCAGGGCGACAACTGGGTGACGTTCCCTATACTCATTAGGGAAGCCGGGCAAGGGGTCAGACTTACAAACAGAAACAGTGACAAACAAACACAGAGGCAAGTCAGGAAGTTCGGGTCGGCAACAGGAGATTACAAGGTACCAGGGATCAGACGAAGGCAAAGTCAGGGTCAAAAACAATATGTCAAAACAGAGATTCGGGAAAGTACAAGGACGTGAGTGTAGCAGGAGACCAAACTAACACTGGCAATGCTGGAAAGAAACATTTAAATGCTGTCAGAACTCCCGCCCCAACAGCTGATTGGGGCGGGGAGCCTGACAGCAGCAACTCAATCACCAAGGCACTGGGGAAATCACCCCCAACCTAACTGGAGATAGTGAGACCAAGGACGCGCACCTGGTCACAAAGGGGGATGGAGACGCGGCCAGGGCGGCACCCGCCGCGTCCTTAGTAACCCGGGGGAGAGTAGGATTCCAACGGCCAGGGGAGGTCACCAGAACTGGGGCTCCTCTGCGCCGCACTGCTGCAGTCCTGGTAAAGGAGCCGGCGGTATGGGCACGGTGGCCCCGCGAGCCGCTGGTCCTGACAGTGACATAGCGTTCACTGTCTAAGAAGGAATGAGGACACTGCGCATGCGCACTGTCTCACCATGAGAGTGTATACTATTGCAGATAGACACTGCGCATGCACAGTCTTGGACTATGAACGCTGCGTCACTAGTGACTGGGTAGATTACCCTGCAGGAAGGAGACTGCAGAGAATAGACGCTTTCTCACCAGAAGAAGAAGAATCGTCCAGCTTGCGGTGAGTTGACCCGGGGGACTGGAGGAACAAGTAGAAGATCAGTGGAGAGAAGGTGTGATAAGCAGACTGACAAGAGAGGAATAGGTAAGTATAAAATTTTGGTTTTCTAATGACAGAGCCCCTTTAAATACACATTACTAACAGAGATGAAATAGGAAATGGAGCCATTGAAGTTTAAAATGCAGTTTCTTGCACATTTTCAAAGACCTCAGGGTCACTTAAATATTAATGCGTCCTCTTTGTGTTGTATGCTATGAATGCACATACTGTATACTTTGCTGTGAAGCAGCAGATATTCCATTCTCCTTTAAGCAGGCACTCATGAATATGTGATGTGTGTGCATCATCTGAATATAGTTACAGCATTTATTTAGCTGGATGTTATTTTTGTCTGTTCCTTTAGCATTACCATTATTACCTTTCAGATGATAGAGTTATTTTCCAATACTAACTGCAATTGTTCAACATATGCTTCATGGAGAATAATTTAGAATGTGATTATCCACAAAGCCATCTGGTTTTGCTGATAACATTGGCTCAAAACCTAAATCCGTATAAACTTGGCTCAGGCTGTGAAAATCCACTTCTCTTCATTTCCAACATATCACAATAGGACCATTCACTAGTTTTAGTAGGTGTGCAAAGAGGAACTTCACCCCATGCCAGTATTATCTTATTACAATAGTGATATATAAAGCCAATACATCAAGTCATGACATTTAAAACCAGTGATATTTTCATTAAGATTAATCTCTAGGCTGGATACTTTTTTGTGATTGTTTTTCTTGTTTACTTTTATGCTGGGTTCCCACAGGACGCTTTCACCATGGAAATCTCGCGGTTTTGCCACAGCGAAAAACTGCAAGATTTCCGTGGGATTAGCGCAGCTTCAAAACTTGCAGCACTTGGCTGCGGGTTTTGGAGTGGCCTTGCCGCATCCTTTTCCGTTGCGGCTGGCTCTCCCTAAGGCTGGGTTCACAGAGGGCAGATTTGCTGCGGAATTTCCCTGCGGTATTTCGCTGCGGCAAATCCACCTGCGGCCGCTAATCCTGGTGTTAGCCAGCCCATGCACTCCAAATGTCATGTAAATAATGGCCACCACACTTAGGTCTAATGTCCACGGGCAGATCGGATTCCGATTGTGGGAGCCCGCAGCGGAATCTGACTCTGCCCGCAGCCGAGGACCCTGCATTACCTGTCCGGGTCTTCTGCGTACTGTCCGGGTCTTCTATTTCCTGGTCTGCAGATGCGTACAGAAGCATCATCCAGCGCGCATGCACAGTACTTTTTTTTTTTTAAACTCCTGCTTTCCCATGGAATCCACGGCCAATCTACAGTTTAATTGCAGACAGGCCGCGGATCAGACGGCTTCCATTGACTTCAATAGAAGCCGTCAGTGTGGCATCCGCACTGAAATGGAGCATGCTGTGAGTTGTTTTCCATACCAAAATGTCTGCATATCAAATCCGCATACTTTATTTAATTTGCGGACGCCCATGATCTCCTATGGGCAGCTTGATTTGCGGATCTGGGTCACCCACGCAGATTCCGCAAATCAAACCCGCCCATGGACATTGGACCTTACTACATTTCTCCTGCAGTGGTCACAGCGAAGGACGTAGCTGGCCCAGATGCTGATGAGACAATCCCTTTTAGCTACTTATTTTCAGTACCTTCATGCCTTGTACATCAGTACAGGACAAAGATTATTTGAGTATATTGAACATATATTTTAGGAGGGCCTGTTAGTGGTCTCTTGAGAGCAAGAATAGTGGCTAGCAATTATCCAGTAACTCCAATTACCGAAGAAGCTTAGGAGCACGTGCCACAGAAAGCTTTTCACATGGTATTCCACCACTTATTACAATGGCACCACATCCAAAACTTACTCCAGTTATAACCTCAGGCTGTCTAATATTTTTAACTTCTATGCCTTGTGGTGGAGAAGGAAAATACCTACGTAGTGATCAGCGCCACAGAAGACGTAGGGATCATAGGAGAGTTGTGTTCTAGGATTGTGGAGAGAATCCAGGCATTAAGAAATAGCAATTTTCTTGTAATAGGCCTGTGAGATGAATGTGGTCACCGCTGATCTGTTTAATTTAAACGACTTGTTTTAATTTCAGTCATCCTCATCCCCACTGTTTTTATACTTCCAACATGCTATGTTGTGCTGTAAAGAACATTTGTTCTTATCTTGGCTGAAGTTAACATTTATTAGTTCAACATTTTGCAACCAAACACATACACAATATTGAGAAACAGGTTTGTTGTTGTTAGCTGTTTAGGCCGCCTGCAGACGGCCGGGTCGGATCCCGCTGCGAGAATTCTTGCAGCGGGACCAGACCCGAGCTCCTGCATTGACCAGCGCGGCACTCGCCTCTCCTGCGGCTCCAGCTCTTTGATGTGCCGGCTGCCGGCCAACCAGCATATGTGCAGACCAGAGCCATCGGCCGAGGAGTGACATTTCTGAAATAGAGCATGCCTCGATTTGTTTTCCGCACGTGATTTCACGCAGACGAATTGCGGCTGTCTGCCTAGGATTGCATTTTCTAATGCAATCCTATAGCAGCGGCAACGGGTGGAAATTCTGTGGGAAATCCCACAGCGGAATTTCCCCCCGTATTCAGGGGGCCTTAGTCATTCACGACCCTTGGCAACCCTAAAGGCTCTCTCTCCCTCCATGTTTTTCGGTTTTGCACTGCTTCTTTCAATTGTGTGATATCCATGCCAGTATCAGCTTTGACAATATCAAGCCATCATGTTCTTTGGCGGACAGGTCAATAAAAAAATGTAATTGTTTTTGTATCACTATTTGTGGGTGCTCGCTTTTTCTATTTTCTAATAATATAGTTGTTGTTAGCCGTTTAGTCGTTCATGACCCTCGGTGACCCTAAAAGACAGCTCCCTCCATGTTTTTCGGTTTTGCACTGCTTCTTTCAATTGTGTGATATCAATGTCAGTATCAGCTCTAACAGTATCAGCCATCGTGTCCTTTGGCGCCAGGTTGTCTTTTGCCACTGATCTGTCCAAGCATTATAGATTTTTCTAGCGACTCTGCTCGCATTACATGGTCAAAATACATGAGTCTGAGTCCGGTCATCTTGCCCTCCAGTGATATATCAGGTCTTATATGATTCAGGAATAGGTTTATATTATTGTAAAAAGAAAACTGTATATTTCATTGACCTGATGATAATGAGTATTATTGCATTGTTGATATTTGAAAGTTACTTTATATATTCTTCCCATGATGCTCGGAGTTTGGGTCATGAGACCCATGCTTGGACCGGACACTCAGCTGTATTATGGATGCAGCCATGTTTGTCACCGGCCAATGTAGTGGAGAAATATAGATTATGGCTGGGTTCTAATCTTTATTTTCATGTCTTCATTATAACTGAGTATTGGTACTGTTTAATCTTGATGCCACCGGAAGCTAGGGGTTTGACATCCCTTAAATGGAGGAACGCCCCGTTCACACCCCTTGCTCCCGATTGGCTGCATTGTTGTCCGGCTGGGAAGATAATTTGGCCGGAGAACATACTTGCAGCTGGGCTAGCACAGCTCAGAGACCGAGATGGACCCCCAGGAGGCTGCTGCTTGCAGCAGCGGTGAAACACAGAGCACTGTGCAGAGGCCTAGAGGGACCCTGAGGAGCTGCCAACAGCGGCGAAGCCAGTGTCGCCGCTTGCACCACAGCATGAAGCAAGTGTGGCTAGCAGGTCCGCTGCGGTTGCCACACTGTCAGAGTTGGCAGCGGCGGTGGCCTCCTTACAGGAGCGCACGGAGAGTGCTGCTGACAGTGACCGGGGGGTGGGGTGAGTGGTACTGGGGATTGCAGGGAGTCAGAGCGCTGCTCATAGTGACGGGGGTGGTGGGATTCAGGCAATCAAAGCGAGCAAAAGCAGACATACCCATCCCACTGTATTCGGCAGGGTGGGAGCAATGTCAGCTCCCCATCCTGCTGTGTTCTGCTGCGCCCATAGCTGTATGTGTGGGGGCAGAACACCTGTGGACTACGAACAGCATCAGCCAATGGGAAGCTAGGGGCCTGACAGGGGGCGTACACTACAGCAAAGGGCAGTCACCCCATAGCTTCCAGTGGCGTCAAGATACAACAGTACCCTGTGTATTTGTGAGGATAACTTTACTGGAACCTTCATACAGCTTATCCTGGAGTTGGTCCCCTAAGATTGTTTGGAATTGGAGGTTTCATCACTGTAGATAGGATCCCTGCATGGCCCACTGTGGATGTATTTGGATGAGAGTATGTGAACAATGAATTTTCAGGATTCTGTATTACAGATTTCGACGGTTGGAGCACATATGACCTTTTATAGCATGTTACACTCTTCCATAAACTATAGCGAAAGAGAAGCGCTTATTATGAAAAATATTTTTTTCAAAACCCCAGACATCCAGGAAACAGATGCATCCATGCTATTTCTGCATCAGAGAAAATTAATGAGTGGAAATGAATTTAACCGAGATTGCGAGCACTCAGCTGGGAAATCACAAGACTTTCCTTTTCAAATAAATAATAACTGGAGCCAAATGGGCATTTTGCAGCTTTCTTAACTAGTGTAAACATATTTTTTGGGTGACTGCCTGAATGTTAGTTTGTGTACATCAGTATGCCGTGTTACGTGTAAACGTGGATTAAGATAACACCTTTCATGATTTTTATGACCAAAGCTTGTATATTTTTATTTATGCTCATGCTAGAAGAACGGATTTCCGCTTACTAAACATTAACCAGTTTGTTTACTTCCTATTTGGGGTCAATATATAAGGACTTTTTCTTTTTCTAACCTGTATCAGACAGATGCCATTAAGAACCTGGCCGAAAACTGAGCAATGCTTTAAGGTGCTCTACCCATAAACCCTTACTAGCCGTCAGCCAAATAAGTATGTGGAGTGCTATATATGAAGGGAAGACCCATCTGTAACCCATTCTGGCAATATTCCAAAACCTAAGTATTTGACGCTATATGCAATTAGGCCACTATCACATGGGCTACAAGAGCTTGCTACAAAATCATTGCACACATGTATGTGAAGCCCAGGGTTCCCAATGGGTTCGTTCAGGCTACACAACATCTCATGTGGAAGATCCCATTGAAAAACCATGAGCTTCACATACATAGTTTTGTAGTGATAAATTTGTAGCAAGATTTGGTAGCCTGTGTGAAAGAGGTCTTAGGCCTCCTTCACACGCGGTACATGATATCACTTTGAGAAAATCACAGCCATATCGCATCAGTGGTCCGTGCAATATCGCTGCCTTTTCTTGCCGCAATACCGTGATTTTCTGGCGCTATATATATATATTTATATGTGTGTATATATATATATATATGTGTATATATATATATATATATATATATATATATATATATGGTTATGACACCACTTGTGAGGATTTTTTGGGAGGGTTGGGGTGGGGGGCTGGAAATTTAAGCCCTAACCCGAAAAGAAGCCCTAGCTACAGGAAAAAAATAAAAAAAAGAATACATCACCTAGAAGTGCTGTCCGGTTCCGCTGCATCTTCTTCCCGGTTCCCGACACTGTTCTTCATCATCTCTTTTGGCCGGGGATTAAAAAATCCCCGCCTCCTGGAAGCATCACAACCCTCAGCCAATCAGAGGCAGCGCTTCCAGGAGTTGCAGATTTTTTAATCCCTGGCCAGAAGAGATGATGAAAAACAGTATCGGGGAGAAGATGCAGCGGAGCCGGACAGCGCTTCTAAAGTGATGTGTTTTTTTTAAATTTTTCCCAGCAGCTAGGGCTTAGTTTAGGACTTTTGACAGTAGGATTTCCTACTGTCAAAGTTGAATCACACTTACGAAAATCGTGTTTTCATACAATGCAGCAGAGAGGAAGGCTCTATAGGAAAACATGGACTACAAAACCTCACGAGTTGCATGCATATTGTGAAACCCGCGAGGTTTCTGACTAGCAATGTCACATGCTACAAAACATCGCGAACGTGAAGTAACCCATAGGAAAGCATGTGAGAAAATCGTGCTACTTTGTCGCCTGTGTGAAGGAGGCCTTAATCAGATCTATCTCTGTGGCCAGTGCTCCACATTGCAGATGCCCAGTTTGGATAATTAGTTGTAAATGTCTATTTTTCTCACTGTAGACTGTCTTTCAGACCCATAGGTTGTATTGTCACACATGGTATCTTTTAATAATGTTTTAGCAACTCCTGTTTTTTTCCATGATTATGCTTATTCAATGTTATTCATTTTCAATGTCAGAATTTAAAAAGGCAAAAACTAGCTTGTACTTACATTTATTAGAAGATTTCCTTATGTTAGCAGGGCTGGCTGCATAGCTTTTCAGCCATTGCCCACAAACAACCATTCAGCTGTGGGCATTTGAAATATGTCAATGGGTGATTCCCCACCAATTACTGTCAATCAAATGTGACGCAGTCACGCCACTCATTGTACCGTGATAGTATATAATTGGCTATATTTTGGCTTTGGTATCTTTACTGCTTTGCAAAGCATCTTTAAACTGGCAGAACTCAGTTTGGCTTCCTTATTGTAAAAGTGATTGATCTTGCTGTGTTCTATGAACCCCTAATCCAGGGAAGCACTGGTCTAGAAGGTCTTTATGTGAGTACATCAGTGGCTACATCATATAGCCAGGAGGAAGTACATTAGGTATATATAATGAAAAATATAGTCAGGTAATATATCTGGTATAAACCTGTAATTGATGGCCTTCTGGCCTCATGTATTTGCTATTGGCTAAATCAACAAATATTTTCTTTACTTGTCTAAGAAAATCTCCAAGTTATCTTTGAATTGTGTAATAGAAAGAATCAAGATGACCTTCACACTAGGAATGTAAAACCAAAACCCCTGGGAGGCCCTTCTGATGCCAGCAAACTAATCTCCTTCCTATTTCTAGCTACAAAACATACTATTGCCAATTTGTGGCGCAAAGCCTCCCTTGACTTCTCTGAGGTCAAGTGCCAAATGAATTGGTAACCAATAAATGAAAAATTCACATCAATGCTGGCTGATTGACATGAGAGTTTTTTGAGGGTCTGGATGCCATGGTTAAATTAGGCTCTACCCCACAAGATACGACCTCTAGCCTCCCTTTAATAATAATGCCTCTCTAAACCCTGTGATACAACCCTATACTTCCTTTCCTGATATCAACCCCGCAGGAGAAGTTTCTCTGTCTCAGGTACCTCACCCCCCCCCCCCCCCTTCCCTTATCTTTGCCCACCTCCCTCCTCCTGTTGTTTATTAGACGTTTGGACCTGGCCAGGCCGATATTTTAATTTACTTTTCTAATAACCATTTAGAAATGTTCATACAAGGTATAAAAGATTTGCTCATCTAGTAAATCATTCATTGTGGTTCTTTTGTTTTCTCTTTCTTACTTTTGCTATTATGAACAACACAATGTTCTGATACAATGTAACTACAAAGTACCTTATTCTAGCTTTGTTTCACATATGTAATTTTCAAATTTCAATAAAATAAAAAAACAACAAGATACTTGTCAAGGAATTGCTGGGGTTGGACCCCACAAATCAGCTATTTAGGGTGCCTGAGGCTGTACCATTTTTGCCTGCTGGGAGAGACAGTTTAATTATCATTACTTTCTATATTCACCTAAATAAACTGCAGAGCATAAGTAAATAAAAGTCAGGAGGATGAGCTGTGATCTCTTCTATTATAGCTATATGACAGAAGATGTGTGACTATCAGCAGTAACTAGAAAGGCGGGGCCTGTGTCCTACTCTAGATAGTTTCTGCAGTAGGATCATGTAACAGCATTAGGTCTCATGCTCATGGCCATGACAAGCTCTGCAAGTGAAATACCACAGCGGAGTCCATTACAGCGCCCCCCCAAAGATTCCATACCGACCTCCAGATCCGCTGTGCGAGTCCCGCATGACGCGGCCAGCAGTGTCATGTGACGTGCCAGTGGTGATCGGGGAAGCGTATTCACGCTATACTTCCACTGTGCTACAGCAGAAGTATAGTGTGACAGCCGGCTTCCATTGCCTACAATCTAATAGCTGCGGTGAATCGCCGCGGAATGCGGTGGAAATTCAGCCGTGGGCATTAGCCCTTACACAGACTGAGAATTTGATTAGAAAATGAATCCATAAACCCAAGCAGATCTGAGCTGGTCAGTATTGAGATCTCATGACCATCTGAGGCTGGGAGATTCAGACAGAAATAACTAACCAAGGTAACACTAGCTCACTTATATATACTGAGGGATAGCTACATAATGAATAAATGAAAGATATATACTGAGGGATAGTTACACAATAAATAAATAAGAGTCACCAAAATGGCCCTTAAAACATACCTGTGTAAGATGCTGGTATCACCATGACTCATAAAATCAACTTTTATTCCACTCCCCGTGTCCCCCTAAATGGTCTGGGGCATGGTTTCTTCGTGAAATGCTCTTCTTTCTGTCCAACTACCAGACTGCTACAGCTGTGAAGCAGATGAGTGGAGAGTGAGAAACAGAGTGCTTTTGCTCTATGCATCACCCCTGGCATCATGTCTTAAGGCCCATTTACATGCAAAGATAATCTTTCAAACGATTGAAAGTTTTAGCGATCATTTTGCATAAAGTGTTAATGGACACTAATTGCCATTAATACTTTATCATCTTCATTTGCACGTAAAAGGGCCTCCTGGAGCTGTTTGCAGTGCCGCACATAGCTGCATTGTTCTCGCATAGGCTGGCAGCAGAATACAATGTAATCTCCCGAGCCCCGCTGTGAACACAGCATGTGGTCTGTAGAGTTATACTTTATGGTTCAAAATGTGTTTATTCGTTTTACAGGGTTAAAGTCAGTAATTTATACCATCTAATCTTATCAAGTGTTAACATGTCAACATCTCGTAAATATTCTATTTATCTATGCAATAAACTTAATAGAAAAGGAAACGAACTTGTCTTAGTATGCTTGTGTATGCTTAAATCTTGAATGTTGCTAACAATAATTCTTGCAAAAACTACGAACTATAGAGAGACAAGATAGAAATTTAAAGAAAAATAGGGGGGGAATATTAGGGTGCATTGAGGAGGGAAAGGAGAGGAGGGGGGTGGGTTGTGTGTGGGGAAGGGGATAGTCTGACCTTTTGCCGATTAAGTGTCGTCTGCTTGGTTTGTGTTTTACTCACGGTATGATGGGTGGAGTTTGTTGAGGCGGAGTGGTGCCATTCGCCACCCACGCTAATGTTTCGGGCGCGCTGCGGTGTATGGTCCATATGGACCAGGTTGCTAGGCAGCTGCTGTGCCTCATCTCGTCCTCTGCGCATAGTTCTTCTAAGTGTTGAATGCTGTCAAGCGCTTCCAGCCACATCAGTCTGGTGGGTGGCGAAGTGGATTTCCACTTCCTGGGGATTATCTGTCGGACTGCTATAATAAAAAAACGTAATAGTGACTTCTTGGCCTGTGAAAGAGAGCCTGGAAACATTGATAATAAGGCGATTTCTGGTGTTAATTTTAAATTCTTTTTGGAGAGGAGGCAGAGAGGGGGCGGGAGCTCAGTTCCTGCTCCTGGCTCTTCCATCCTCCCCCCCCCCCGCAGATGAGGACGACGTATATCGGCTCGGCGTGAAAACCGAGCCGATATACGTTCGTGGGAATGCAGCCTAATACAGTGATTTTCCTTAAATGAACATACCCTTAAGCCTAATTAATGAGAGTAAGCAATTGCCAGTTGTGAATCTACAGTACTTTATACAAGGCTGTTGTGTGTTCTGTGCGTTCTGTTGAGTTTTCAGGTACAGTTTATGACTGATTGACTTTCTGTTGTTTAGAACAGGCAGCAGTGATCCATACTGCATTGTGAAGATTGATGATGAGACAATTATCAGGTAAATATACTCTTTATTTTCTCCTTCTCTATTTGCAGCTTTGACTTTTTTAGTATTTATGAACATATATAATGAGACTTCAGATTTGACATTTGCCAAATGCTTCAGACAATGTTAATGGCTGCCTTCCAATCCTAACATTTGGCTCTTGGTATAAAGCTACATTGCTCACAGTATAACAAGTGCTGCAAACTCCCCTACTTGTGTCCACTTGGGATTAATAAAACAGAAAACGTTTATAAGAGTGTCATTAGAAACATAACAAAAAAAGTTATATATAGATATTATAATCCCATAGCTCAAAATAAATTGAATTTGTCATACTGCTGTGTATTGTGTTTGCCTGTTAACTAGAGATGAGTGAGCATACACACTAAGGCAAACTGCTCAAGCGAGTAGTGCCTTATGCGAGTACCTGCCTGATCGTCTCTAAAGATTCGGGTGCCGGCGGGGGAGAGCGGTGAGTTGCGGGAGTGAGCAGGGAGGAGCAAGTGAACAGGGAGGAGCGGGGGGAGAGAGTGAGAGAGATCTCCCCCCATTCCTACCCGCCGGCACCCGGGCAGTTACTCGCATAAGGCACTACTCGCTCGAGCAGTTTGCCGTAGCGAGTACGCTCGCTCATCTCTACTGTTAACGCTAAGCATACACTGAGATTTTTTGTATGGTAACAGCTGTTAAAAGATCAATAAAGTTACTTATTGGCAGACACCAATAATAGAGTTCCAGCTGACTAATCCCCACCTGTGATGTCACAGCAGACTGCCCAAGGGAAGAAGAAACAGGGGACCCCTGTACAAAAACAGTATATGGGCTCTTTGATTTCCCAATTTCTAATTTGATGACAGCAGGGTGCTAAACCCCTTCATTTAAATCAACTTATTACCTCCCATTATTGATCCAAAGGAAGGCAAAAGACCCCAGGTGGTAAAAGCCGATTTTCCTCATTTGAAGGGGGGGTGGGGGATTCCTTCCTGGTGCCAATTTTGCAATCAGAATAAATCCCTAGATCACCAACTGTACTGAAGCCACAATTCACAGGAGCAATTATCTCATTTAAAAGGGCCCTAAGAAGATGTGTAGCCTTTTAAAAGTGATCTAAAAGAGAACAGATAACACTATTATTTTTAAGTCAATAGTGAGCCCTTTGCCTGCAGAGCCCCTTTGCCTGCAGAGCCCCTGTGCAGCTGCCTGGGTTGCATATATGGTACTGTATGTACTCTTTTGGGCTTACGTGCTAACACTTCACTGTTGGGGTTTGTATGCAGTGGAATCAGAAGCCAATCCGGCTCCATACACAGCAGGTACTGGCTGTCTTATACAGCTGACACCTACTAGCAACAGCTGTGATCGGCGCAGATGCTGATCGTGGCAGTTAGCCCTTCAAACGCCTCCCTATGAGATTGCAAGGTGCTGTATGTTTGTCATGGCAGCCCAGGGCCTTCTGAAGACCCCCAAAGTTGCGATGTATTTTTGCCTATCAGGACAAGCCTGTGAATTGTCCTAAAAGTATGCTGGCAGAAATACCATGTATTGCAATACTGAAGTAATATGGTGTAAGCAATCAAACAAATGCAAAAGTTCAAGTCCCCTATGGGGACTTACAAAATAAAAATGAATGGAAAATAATTATCATAAAAAATAATAAAAGTTAACAAAAAAACTTTACCCATATTCATGATAAAAAAAGATCAAAACAAAAAAATATACCCTATATATTTTGGCTTCCGCCTCGTCCGTAAAAGTCCAATCTATCACAATAATGGATTATTTATACCGCATGGAGAATGTTGGCAGAAAATAAAATAACACATCTCCATAAGGGTGCCTACCCACCTGCGATTTTTTTTCCTGTGATGTTTTGCGTTTTTTCTCAAGAGCAATTAGTATAGAATGTGTTCTTGTCCATCTGGGGTTTTTTTTCCGTTTCGTGGGTTTTTTTCACATAGGAACTGTCAGTTGCATATGTGTCCTTATTTTTCTTTTAATGCACCCATGATTGTCAATGGAGGGCTGCAAAAAACGCTCAAAAAACACGCGAAAACGCCGCGTTTTTCACGCGCTAAAATCGGCAACGCAAGTGGGTAGGCGCCCTTACTGTGCTTTTTTTGGGTCACCCAGTCCGCAAGAAAAAAATGTAATAAAAAAATCAAAAAGTCATATGTACTTCAAAATGGTACCATTATATATAATTGTTTTTGAACATTTTTTACATAAGGATGCATCGCATTGCTCTTCATGCTCATGAAGTTTAAATTTCTTAGTTTGAAAAAGAATTAGCAATTTGAGGCAATGAAGTTTCTTTTTTAATAGTTATGTTAGTTGAAGAAGTATTTCCTTGCTATGAGATTTTGTAAACAAAAGCCCACAAAATGATAAAGGATTTACAATATACATATTCTGTATTTCTCTTGTTTTTACTGTTCAAGCACACTCCAGTGACTTAATTTTGCGGATTACAGTAAATCCATTTGTTTTTTTTTCTCAGGACAGCAACTGTTTGGAAAACCCTTTCACCATTTTGGGGTGAAGAGTACAAAGTCCACCTACCACCTAATTTCCATTCAGTATCCTTCTATGTTATGGATGAAGATGCACTCAGGTAATTTGTGCACAATGGACAGAAATCTCTATTTTTTTTAGCATTCATTATAATAAATATATATGTCCTGTATGTGTTTAACCCTTTCCAATCCACTGTCTGACGTCTTCCTACATTCTGATTGAAGCTTGTACAGCTCCAATGTCAAAAGACGTCCAACAGGGTATTCTTACCATCTATTGCCAGCCACTCCGTTGTCGGAGCCTCTCTGGCGCACACACAATGGCTTTAACCAGCAGATGGCACTGTTGTGTAACAGCAAAAAGAGAAAGCCTTTTAGAAAACCCTAAATCCAAAATTGCATTGGAAAGGGTTAATATACACATCGATAGCAATAGAATCGCTTATAGGTGACGTTTATATCATCGATTATCTGGTGACAATGGTACCTGTCAAGGAGGAGATATATAAGGCAGCAAGTAAACAATCAACTCTTATGGATGATGTGTTGGACATATGAAAAACAGGCAAACAAAGGATTATGATGGCTGGATGACTGGGTCAGTGCATGTCGAAAACAGCAGGTTTTACGGATTTCTCCCAGCATGTAGTAGTTAATACCTACCAGAAGTAATCCAAGGAAAAACAGCTGGTAATAGGATCATGGACACCAAAAGTGCATGTGGCGGTGGAGTGAAGGCTAGCACATCTAGTTCAATTCATGGCTCATATAGCTCCTGTACTTTGTAACTTCATGGTAAAGGAGCTGTAGAGCTTTGAATAACAGCAGCTGAGATCTCCTGCTCTATGTAGTAAATCACAGGAGAGTAAATCGGGAGCAAAACAGGTCATACAATGCAGAAGAATGAGTTTCGATGGAGAGATGAAAAATACAAAAAATTAGGCCTGTAGGCTAAAACAAAATCAGCCTTTTAGGATTGTCTTCAATAGATTAGGCGATTCATAAACTATTGTGGTTACTCTTGTTAAGGCCCATTTAGACACAACGATTATCTCTCAAAATTCGCTCAAAAGCTGTCTCTTGAGCAATAATCGTTGTGTGTAAATGTTCGCCCACCGTGCAGATTTCGTTAAGCCGTCGCTCATCGTTGTCTTTCAGCGTGCTGAAAGACAACGATGAGCCTTATCAGGGATTCACAGTGGGATACAGCTGATACTATTGTTTCAGCTGTATCCTGTACCTGATAACAGGCTCAGTATGAAGAACAGCGCAGTCCAGCTCTGTTCTCCATACCTGGTACGGAGCGCTCAGCTGTATAACAGCCAGGCTCTCCGTGCAGAAAACATCTGGATGCAGAAGACAAGCGGGGACACTCCGCCTGTCTTCTGTATCCTCCGCTCCCAGCGCTCGGCTGTATAACAGTTGTATGCAGAAGACAAGCGGGGACACCCCGCTTGTCTTCTGCATCCTCGGCTGGCAGCCCACGGTGATTGCTCATCTTGAGCGATCATCTTGCACTGTAAATGACACAACGATGATCCCTCAAAAGTCGCTTGAGCGACATCTTTTGAGCGATTATCGTTGTGTCTAAAAGGGCCTTTAATGAGAAAACCTCTTCCAAGTTTTGAAATTGCTGAGTCAAAGTCTTAACTTAAATACCATTAGGATGTTGAGGCAGGACCTTAGGCAGGTAGTTTATGCGCACCTTCCACCATCCCTGAATTATAGCAATTCTGCAAAGAGTTGGCCATAATTCCTCTGCTGCAATGCAAAAGACTCATCGCAAGTTATCATTATTGTTTAATTGCAATTGCTTTTGCCAGAGGTTGCACAACCAGTTATTACATTATTGGTGGGAATTAATTTTTGACATGGGTGATATAGGTTTAAAATTAGAGATGAGCGAGCATACTCGCTAAGGACAATTACTCGATCGAGCATTGTCCTTAGTTAGTACCTGCCTGCTCTGAAGAAAAGGTTCGGGTGCTGGCGCGGGTGACAGGTGAGTTGCGGGAATGAGCAGGGGGAAGCAGGGGGGAGAGAGGGAGAGAGAGAGATCTCCCCTCCGTTCCTCCCTGCTCTCCTCCGCCGCTCTCCGCCCCCCGCCGCCACCTGAACCTTTTCTCCCGTGCGGGCAGGTACTCGCTAAGGACAATGCTCACTCAAGCAATTGTCCTTAGTGAGTATGCTCACTCATCTCTATTTAAAATGTTTAAATACTTGAAGTTGGGCAACATGCTGTTCTATAATTCCTGAATCGCCCTTGATGCTCTGGCTCTTCCTTTGTCTTTTTTAATTTGGGCTTTATGCCGTTCCTAGGTCTCTGTAGCCCTTGATGTGTTAGTTCTTTCCTGCTCATTATTAAATCATTGATCACTGTGACAAAGGTTTTATACCTAATCTGGGGAGTCATTTAATGTGCATGTAGCAGAGCTGTGTACGTGACGTGCATGTAGCAAAGCTGTGTGTGTTTGATGTGCGTGTAGCAGAGCTGTGTGTGTGACGTGTGTGTAGCAGAGCTGTGTGTGTGACGTGTGTGTAGCAGAGCTGTTTGTGTGACGTGCGTGTAGTAGAGCTGTGTGTGATGTGCATGTAGCAGAGCTTTGTGTGTGATGTGCATGTATCAGAGCTTTATGTGTGATCATGCAGCAGAGCTGTGTGCGTGTGTATGACATGCAGGTAGCAGAGCTGTGTGTGTGTATGATGTGTGCGTAGTAGAGCTGTGCGTGTGACATGCGTGTAGCAGAGTTGTGTGTGGCATACACTTATCAGACCCTGGTCATGTGATCCCTGACCCCACTCACACGTGATTGATCACATGACGATGACGTCATCACAAGTCCTGACAGCTGCTGTCCAGTTCTGTAGGTGGCTCTTTGGGTTGGTGCTTATCCAGAATACAATACTTTTTACCAAACTCCAGAATGGCTCCTCCCACAGCAGTGCTGGTCACGTGGGAGTGCCGTCACCTCAGGTCCTTCAGCCCATCGGATCTTAGTGGTGGTGGTAGATCGGTGTCTCCTGTCAGGACCGCTAACTTGTGTCTGAGGTATTAACGGCTTAATTGTATTCTCATTTTGTTATTTTTGTCCTCCCCTTCTAAGAGCCCTAACTTTGTTCTTCTGTCAGTCTACGTCACGAGATAAAGCACCTGTGATGACGTCACTGTCATATGATCAGGGGCGGAGCATGTGAAGCACTCACTCACGGACAAGTAGTCGATAGCACTTTGACATTGAATGATCATTTTAAAGCTGCATTTTGTGTTTACTATTGTTATATTTATCTTATATTACGATTAGCTGGAGGAGCCGAACTATTTTAAATGTAACAAATTAGTAAAAATTAAAATAAATCGGGTAAGGGACAAATATTTTTGATAGCACTATGCACAGGATGGGTTCACAATGGAATGCATAACACATTATTAGATTTTTTTTGTCTTGTTCTGGATTTACCAGCAGTTTGAATGTGGCTGATTTGTCCCAATGGAGTCAGACACAACAGTTCTGGCTTTATTAATCTACTATTATCCATTAATCTTCTTTTCATTATCTTTGCTTCATCAAATACGATAACAAGTACAGATGATGTAATAAAATGACTCTACAGAGTGGGTATAAAGCCCTTTGTCACAGTAAAGAGGCCCCCAGCTCTATTGTTCATTTTCCTAAAGCAGCCTGCTGATAATACAAATAGGAGTATAGTTCAACCTCAAACAAGTGCTTCTATTTTTCTTCTTGTAGCCGTGATGACGTCATTGGGAAGGTCTGTTTAACCCGTAATGTTCTGGCTGAATACCCCAAAGGTATGTGTTGTCTACGTTTTATGCTTCTATAAGGCCATGTTTGAACTAACATTTTGTTGCTCCATTTCTATTCTATGCAATTTTGAATGGATCCCGGTCAGAGAGAATGAAAAATCAATTTGTATATTTTCCAGAAGATGCAATAGAAAACCGAACTTTTATAAGTGTGAACAACAAGAGTGAGGAGGGACAAGAATAAATGGGAATGAGGAGCCATAACAGGGTCACTGTGGGCTCATTGGAAAAGAGGACATGGGGGAGACAAGTCAGGCTACGAGTATGCTAGTTATTTGTATTTTACATGCAGGGAAATGATAGTGAGCCAAGATGTCATAGGTAGCCAGCTGCTGTGGTGAGGCTTATTTATATGGCCCTTTGTTAGAACTACGAGAGGTGAGCAAGGAGCTGTCAGATTCGAAGAGAGGCCGAAATAGACAAGGTCCCCAAGGCAAGATAAAGAGTTGCTCTTTTTTGCTTGCTAGGCAGTCTTTTGAGACGGAGATCGCAGGAAGGGATAACACAATATTAGGCCTAATTTAGTTGTGAAGATTAGACTGGCATGATGGGATACACCTGTCAGAGGTGGGACTGGGTATTTCCAATAACTCCCTGCAGGAGAGTCTGTAAATATGGAGGGAGTCAATACATGAGTGATGCTGATGGCAGAAAAGTAGGGCAGTGCTGGGGAATTGCAGCTCTTGTCCCAGGATTAGGCAAAAGATCAAAAGATCCTACAACAGCTATTGCTTGGGAGGGGGCTACACAGACTTTCAGGCAGGGCTCATTAGGTTAACGTTAAGCCAAAAACCAAGCTGGTAATGCGTCAATGGGCTGATGTTAAGCCAGTGGGATGGCTTGTGATGCGGCAATGTGCTGATGTTAAGCCAGTGGGATGGCTTGTGATGCGGCAATGGGCTGATGTTAAGCCAGCAGGATGGCTTGTGATGCGGCAATGGGCTGATATTAAGCTAGTAACCAAGCTGATGATGAGGCAATGGGATGATATTAAGCTGGCGGAAAGGCTGGTAATATGGCAATTAATGGTACATGTTAAGCCACCTACTGCCTGGAAGAGGCCATGTCAGAATGATGGTGGGTCTCAGCGGGTTCTATGTTAAGCTAACAAGCTGGTGATGCGGCGTGCGTTTTTACAGTGTGCCCAAAAGTTGAGAGGCAGGTGTTGCCCAGCGCCTTAGAGCCAGGTAGCAGGCGTGTAATCGGTCATTCTGTAGGGATCAAAATGCTGTGATTGACATCAGGCTTCCCACTATATCGCCTGTGAATAAAAATGTGTTTTGTTTTCCAAAAACTATAGTCTGTGTGTTGTCTTTGTGGTGTCGTGGTGGTTAGTCAAGTAAAGGGACATTGTGTGGAGCATATTTCCCCTTCAACACTCCAAAAGAATGCTATTTGTATTTGCGCGGTGTATGATATGAGTGCAGGAGTACAATATACAGATATTATTTAATGCCTGTTTTTTCTATGTTTGATGGTGTTTTGCATTATGAACTTACAAGCTCCATGAGAAATGTAAAACAAAAACACAACAGAATAAACAGCAGCGCGTTGTAATAGGGAGGAGTAGCTAGCATCTACATAGCAAACAAAGGTATTGTACAGTACAGTAAGGCTGGGTTCTCACAGGGCGTAATCCCTCCGGAAATCTCTCGGTTTTGCTGCGGCTTGGATGCATACTTTTCCGTTGCGGCCGGCATTCCCATAAAGTGCAGTAACAGAAAAGAAAAAAAAACATTCTGCGGCTGGGGAATCTGCGCCGCAGCGCCGGCTTCTGCTGGCTTTGTCTCGACAGATTGGCCGTCCCGTGTGGATGACACTGTTGACAAATTAGCAGCCGCGGGCGGATTTGCCGCAGCAAAATCCCGTACAGAATTTGCGCGGCAAATCCGCCCTGTGTGAACTCAGCCGGAGACTGGAATTAACTCCTTCATGCAAGAGTATGCTTGGGGGTGTATGGAGCTGGCCCTGTAGCCGAGCCCGCTGCATACCAGGTGGGTGACACCTAGCCGTAGGCAGCAAAATGCGTCTTTACAAGTTTAGGAATAATGTAAGAAGAAGCTAAATCCTGCTGTTATCCCAGAACAAACTCCTAAATACATTCAAACCCTAGATCAGACCCCAGAACCAAAATTATCAAATCTCCAGATTGATTTAGACCCTGAAATTATAATTTATTAGACCTCAAACCTGAAACCTTAAGTACTAGATTCTACACCCCTTAATTCACAGACCAGACACCAGATCACAAATTTCTTAACAGGATTGGGTGTTTCTTAGTCCATTTAACCCCTTAAGGCTTCTTTCCCATGAGCATATATCGGCCGGCCGTTTTCACGGCTCACCGATATACGCTACGTTGCGAGAGCTAAAACTGGTGAACAGGTGCACAAATCAAGCGTTTGTGTGCCCGTTCAGACGGCATGGGTCCCGGTGCATATATATGCCGAGACTACCATGCCGTCGGCCCTTTCCCCTCCCTCCTCGCTCGTTTTCTGCAATGAGATGGGACGGAGCTAAGTGCTGGCCCATCCTGCCTCCTCTCATTGATGGCTACGGACAAGGGGCGGGGAGAGGGCGTGAGCTTAGCTCCGCCCACATCCCACCCCTTGTCCACAGCCAGCAATTGGAGGAGGCGGGATGGAACCGTGCTTAGCCCCGCCCCCACCCCATCCCATTGCAGAGAGCTAGCGGGGAGGAGAGGACAGGTGAGCCTGCACAGGATGGGGGAGGAGAGCAGAGGAAGAGTGTTTAGCAGCCACGCTGCTAAACTACACCCTATCTGCGGCCGCTGCCATGGGCTCCCATAGGAGTAAAAACGTCCGGCGCTATATTGGCCATTAAAACGGCCGGCTGATATACGGTACTGGGAAAAAAGCCTAAGAACCGGGCTGTTTTGTACCATAAGGCTTTATTCACATGGGCGTATTTTTATCAGTATTTTCATCGAGTTACAGCTCTTTGTAAATTACACTAGCTGGCAGATGGTTTATGAATCTTTATTAGCTTGGGCAGCTAAATGAGTCCTGGACATTTCACAGACAATTACTTCCTGATGATCCGTGGTATCCACGGTGAAACGCGTTGAAGTCTTAAGTCACAATAAGTGGAAATATACATATAAATCTACACAAAGAGCAGTGATCCCCTAAATTGCAATGATCAACGCGACCCTGTGAGTTTTGATAGTTGATGATAAAATATGCGGTAAATATGCGAGGCTGGTGTGATATGTATTTCTCCTGGGTCCAGACGTCTGCACGAGATCTGGGATCATCTTCTCTTTGATAAACACATAAATTCTCCTTACAACTTAGTCCATCATTAAAGGGGTTGTCCCGCGCCGAAACGTTTTTTGTTTTTTTTTCAATAGCCCCCCCGTTCGGCGCGAGACAAACCCGATGCAGGGGTTTAAAAAAAAAAACTGGATAGTGCTTACCCGAATCCCTGCGCTCCGGTGACTTCTTACTTACCTTGTGAAGATGGCCGCCGGGATCTTCACCCTCGGTGGACCGCAGGTCTTCTCCCATGGTGCACCGTGGGCTCTGTGCGTTCCATTGCCGATTCCAGCCTCCTGAATGGCTGGAATCGGCACACGTGACGGGGCGGAGCTACGAGGAGCAGCTCTCCGGCACGAGCGGCCCCATTCAGAAGGGAGAAGACCGGACTGCGCAAGCGCGTCTAATCGGGTGATTAGACGCTGAAATTAGACGGCTCCATGGAGACGAGGACGCTAGCAACGGAACAGGTAAGTGAATAACTTCTGTATGGCTCATAATTAATGCACGATGTATATTACAAAGTGCATTAATATGGCCATACAGAAGTGCTGAACCCCACTTGCTTTCGCGGGACAACCCCTTTAAGCCTCCTGTATCTGATCCCACATTAGATATAGTATCCAAGCTGCATATCTAAGGATACTTAAGTTCCAAGTTGCTATAAGCATCGTTACGTGCAACAGTTTCCTATATGGAGCAGTAATTTTATAAATCTAGAAGATCCATGCCGCCCTAGTACCTTCTTTGATCCTGTTGTACCAAGAGAGGCGGTTTTCCTTTATTTGAGCCTCCCATATTTAGTTCTATTTTGGATACAGTATCCGAGCAACATACTCTAGGATACAGATTATTGTTGGCATTTCTTTCAAAACACATACTGTGATTGCCAACAACCTCTGTTCGCTGCCCATATGGTTTTTTGTTTTGTGTTTTTTGTTAGGTGTGCTATAAGTTTTTAAGAAAGTATCAATAAATATAATTTTAGAGAAGAGTCTATACTTATTCTATGACTTATAGACTACTGCCCCTTTGAATAAAATGGAATCCAATGCAGCAGATCACAGCCTATATCGGCCAGCTGTGAAAATGGCCGGCTAATATACGGTCGTGGGAAAAAAGCCTAAGGACCGGGCTGTTTTGTATCTGCCTCTCTCACAGAGGGCGTTTACAAAAACGCTGCGTTTTTCAATGCTGCATTTACAGTGTTTTCAGCTGCGCTGCCCATTCATTTCAATGGGAGACTCAGCTGAAAACGGCCAAGAATAGAACATTCAGCGCTTTCGAAATGCAGCGTTTTTCAAAGCAGCGTTTTCAGCCCCATTTAAATGAATGGGAGCGTTGTACAGCGTTTAGCACAGGGCTGAAAACACAGCGCTAAACGCTGTACAAAAACATCTGTGTGAGAGAGGCCTAAGGCTTTATTCACATGGACGTATTTTTCATCAGTATTTTGTGAGCCAAAAACAGGAGAGGGTCCAAAATACGGAAGAAATGCAAATCTTTTCATTATACTTTCTCTCCACTGATGAAAAATACGCCTGTGTGCCCTAAGGATCAGATACTTTTTAGGGATTTTACCCATGTGGTGGTTTAACTGCCATATTTTTTTTTCCTTCAGTTACCAAAATTATTTTTGCAGCGTTTTTTTCCGTGACATATAAGGCTATTTTTTAGATCTTTTTCAGTGACTTTCCCCCCCATCGGCTGGGTTTGAAGCCCAGGACCAAGCACCATAAATTTACTGTGCTTGGTCCTTAATGGGTTAATTTTTGAGTGCCACATTGCTGAAATTCCTGTTATTGACTTTGTGTTCCACAAAGAAGATCCTAACACTGTCTAGAGTCTGGACATAGTGTGCCAGACAGTCAGGGACATTGCTAGAATCTTTAAAGTGACCCTCCAGTCACTGGACAAAATTTAGTCCCAGGGTTGGTACTGCAGACACAAAATTCAAAGTGAATTGCAATTGCAGTACTAATCCAAGCCACCGAGCTATGTTCAGTGCTTTCTGCTTCCTACACTGACAGCAGAACCCCCGTGAATCAGCTGATCGGTGAGGATCCTGAGCAGCGTATCCTCACCCATCATTTATGGTTGACCCGTTGGTCATCAATAGAAAAAATGTGAAAGTCTCAGAATACCTCCTTAATGGTGACTACCCACTAAAGTTCTTTTTCACTGCGAAATTCGCAGCGTTTTTTTTTCTCTAAGGGTCTATGGGACTTGTCAATGTTAAAATCGCATCGCACAAAATCGTGATTTTGCGGTAAATTGCGATTTTGCTGCAATGTGTTTTTAACATTAGAAAGCCCAATAGACACCTGGAAAAAAAATGCTGCACATTTGCAAACGCTAGTGGGTAGTCACCCTTACTTTGAAAATTCATATTGCCTCTCAGTTGTCTTTACAATAGACATCAAATTATTTGTCTAGCTTCAAGATATTGAGAGTTTAGGATTTTTTTTATAACTCCCCTAAAAGGGAACCTCTCGTATCAAATAGAAAAATTTCCCCCGCGCTCGTGGGTTCCAGCAGAGATAAAGGACACACTGTCCGTAGATAACTTTAAATAATTTATTCGTTCTTTTGCTACGTGTTTCTGCGGGCTTACCCGCTCTCTTCAGGGAACCTGTCAGATTGAGCATGCTGTTCAAACTGCAGGCAGCATGTTATAGAGCAGGAAGAGCTGAGCAGATTGATGTATAGATTCAGTACGACTTCATTCATTTAAATCTCTGCTCTTTATAAACTTAAAGGTCCAATGGGCGGTCCTATCAGTGATTGACAGTTATCTGTGTATGAAGGCGCATACATAGGGTATTAGTGTACCATGTCTCCACCGGAAGTATGGGTGCAGACATGGGTTGGCATGGATGAATTACAGGGAACGCCCACAGCTGCTGATTGGGTGGGCGGACACACAACTTCAAGAGTCTACAGTATGCTAACTGCTGTAGTACTTCAGCTCCCTGCTTACTTTCCCCATGAGAGGAGGATATGTCTAATGCAGTGAGGGGGGTACTTGGGACTGGAAGCTACACTCACCGACGTTCTTCATTTCGCTGCCAGCAGCGAGGGCGTAGTTGTGCCCGGCTGCTCCTGTCATCACCTCCCGTCATACTGGCGGCGGCAGCAGAGCCAATGCAGAAGCCATTGTTGGCGGACAACGGCTGTGCACCTTCCTTCCTGACGGCCGCCGTCAGCGAGCAGTCAGGATGCTGCAGACAGAGGCTGGTGGCTGGAGAGATGCCATGCTGCTGCCTGAGGTGAGGGAGCGCTGAGCCAGCAGCTGCTGCTGTGGACATGCTCAGCCCATGCCGGCTTCTGGGGTGGGGATGATGGCCTGTATGTTGTCTACAACCATAGTAGGTAGGTGCTGTGGGCTTGGCTCTGTGAAGGTGTGTTTCGGCCAGCAAATCAGTAGCTGTGGGCATTCCTGCCAAAGTCTCCACCCATACGTTTGGTGTTCACATATTGTACTAATACCCGTACATAGAGCTGTCAATCACTGCTAAGATCACCCACTCGAACTCTAAGTTCAGAACGAGCGGAGATGTAACAGAATGAAACATAAGTCATACTGAGCCTATTCCCACAAAGCTATGTATCAAACTGCTCAGCTTCTGCTGCTCTATAACCTGCTGCTTGCAGTTTTCACAGCGTGTTCCAGATGACACACCCTTTTAACACCCTCAGGACTGCCCATTGACTAAAAACATCCAGGCAGTCAGTTCGTCTCTATCTCCGCAAGCACATTTCAAAATGTCCCTTCAGTGAATCCCCCTAGAACCCATTGACAGGGCTAGATACGTGTGCGAATCTGCGACAGAAATATGCGCCTTAGCCATGAATTTCTGCTGCGGTTTTAGAGGTGGAATCCACACAAAAAAATTTGTGTCAAATTCCGCCGTCTGAACACGCCTGAAATAGTGCCTGGAATGTCCGAATAAATGGGAGACGCTGAAATCCACAAGGTGCTCCTTCAAAGCATTCCAAAATGATTATACATGAAGTGAAACATGTCAGATCTGACTGGGGGCCGCGGCAGGAAATACATTGTATCTCAGAGTGTTTTTATGTTTTTGTAGGAATGTAAGCTTTGGTTTAAAATCTACTATATACTATCAATCTATTTGTTGTGTTGATTTTATTATTGTGAACTAATGATGATGAACATAGTTAAGGAATAACTAGAATTGGGGGAACTAAAACTGTCTTTTGTTGGTTCCCTATGAGTCATTGCATATAGTTATTTCTGACTTTTCCAGTCTTCATTTTAATATCAGCTGAAGGATTGTTCGTGTTTCTGTTTTCATTAGTCACTTTTTTGTAGAGGAAGCGCAGAACAAGTCATTTCAGATAGGAAGTGACTAGCGGATCACTGCATGACATTTGTTTCATTTCTGCTATTAGCGAACTATGGCTCAGGCGGAAGCAGTCAGTTGCTGGAGATAGTACAAATCTGATGGAGGTGTGAAGTGGATTGGTAAGAAGGGTTAACAGGCTAATAAGGTTGGGGTGCCTGGAAGTAATAAGGTTTGCTGTGTGTTTTGGTTTGTGTAATTACAATTTATGACCATACAACTGCAAGGAGATTTTTTTATTTTAATTTTCTGTATTTTAGCAAGTACAGATGATAGCATAATAAAACTTGTCTTTAACCCCTTCCCGCTCCAGGACGTACCGGTACGTCCTGGGAGCCTGGTACTTCCCGCAACGGGACGTACCGGTACGTCCTGGGGATAGCGCGAGATCACATAAGATCCCGCGCTACCCCACAGCGGGTCTTTGAATGCAGCTATAGAGAAAAAAAAAAAGATTTCCAAAAAAAGGGGGTTTTATTGCAAAAAAGTGTAAAAACCTAAAAAAAATATAACAATTTTGGTATCGTTGTTACCGTACCGACCCGCAGAAAAAATTTAGTGTGTCATTTATGCTGCATGATTAACGCTGTAAAAAAAAGAAAAAGAAATCTATGGCAGAATTGATGCGTTTTCTCTCCCTGTTATCATAAAAAAATTTTTTTTTAATTTTACGATATTGTCTATGTACCCAAAAGTGGCACCGATAAAAACTACAGCTCGCCACGCAAAAAACAAGCCCTTATATGGCCGCGTCCACGGAAAAATAAAAAAGTTATGGCTTTTGAAAAATGGAGATGGAAAAATACCAAAAAATCGCTTGGTCCTCAACGCCAAAATAGGCCATGTCATTAAGGGGTTAAGGCACTTTACTTTGTAAATTCTAAGGGTCCTCTCACACAAGGACGCAGCAAAGTGCCGCAATTTCAATTGTGGCACTTTGTCGCAATTTTACTTTTGTTTTCGGCCGCAGCTCCCTGTGATGGGTCCTGTGATGGGTGAGGAGGTGCGCTAAACATCGAAAAATAGAGCAGATAGCCCTCCAAAATAGTGGCGCTGGAAAGCGCTGTCCAGCACCACAATCAAACGCATGTCTACGAGGCTTCATTGAAATCAATGGGAGCGTTATACTGCGATTACCACAGCATTCAAAATGCCGCGTTAATCGCTGTAAAAAGCGTTTGTGTGAGAGAGGCCTTAGAGAACACATTTGAGGAGAAAAAAACAAATATAGTTATGTAAGAGCTCTGCGGCCACTGTCACACAAGCGTATGTAAAAACGCTGCATTCTTCGTGCAGAGCTGCACTTTTTGCGCAGTAACACAGGCAAGCAAGCTAATGATGTCCCAACTTTTTTTCCTCTCTTGGTGGCATAGAAACCTGCATGAAAAACGCAGTATATGGGCTTATCCACATGACCGCTGCATTTTAAAGGTCTGTGTGTTGCCTACAGAGAGCTGCTACCGCCACGTATTACAGTGAGTGCATTGCGCATGACCACATACCTCACGCACACGGTCATGCGTGGTGTGACTTTGAGTTTTTTTAATTCCCCCCTCTGTTTCAACGGGGTTGCGTATGCAGCGCCGATAATATGCATTGTATAGCGTATGGATAGCGTTGTACATGCTGCCCATAGAAAAGTATAGGGCTAACACTGCGTGGTACACGGAGAAATAGAGCATGTTGCCATGTTTTTCTCAGGCATGTCTACACACAGAGTTTACACGCTAATGTGAAGGGTTCAATGAAAATCCATTTACTTTCATTGACTCCATTCACCGCCTGTCACGCGGCCGTGTGTGTGTATTATGCAGTGAAAATTCGATTGTGTGAATGTGCTCTTATGCCTGCAGTTGCATATTGAGAACATTTTTGAATGTTCCCAGAAAGATCTTTCATCCATCGACTGGTATTATTGAACATGCCGCGGCCCGGCGACCCTGCGTATCTACTATCTCCTATATTGTGGAGGACTGCAGCAGCTCGACGTCAGTCATGCACAGTGCAGGGTTTTTTCTAAATCTTTGTTTTAACCGCAGCGGCGCTAGGCGATGGCGTGGGTACCTGCGACCCGTCTGTAATGTCAATTACAGATGGGCTGCAAGTCAGATGGCTTCCGTTGACTTCAAGGGAAGCTATCTGTGCGGATCCCGCTGAAAAATAGAACATGCTGCGATTTTTACATCTGCCTGCAGAAATCACAATCGCTATCCACTTATGTGACCGCACATACAAATGTTCTATACTTTCAATGGGTGCAGAATATCGCGGATCATCCGCGCTGCTGATGATGGCAGATTCCGCAATTCAAATTCGGTCGTGTGCAACCAGCCTTAATATGTTATAGAACTTTAAAAAAAACTACTTTTTAGTGGGGTGAAATAGGAAAAATGCAATTGCACCGTTGAAATATCAGTTTTGTTTCTACAGTGTTCATGATGCAGTAAAAATTACGTGTTAACTTCATTCTGTGGGTCAGTATGATTGCGGTAATACAAAATCCACACTCTTCATTTCTTTTTTTCTTTTTTTGTTTTACTACTTTAAAAATTTTTAAAAACATTTCAGAAAAATTACTCTCTGTTGCCATATTTTTGAAATCCATAACTTTTTTATTTTTCCATTGAGAAGGCTGGGTAAAGGCTTATTTTAGGTCAATATGACCTACTGTCAAATTTTTTTTTAGAAGACGGGGTGCCCAAAAAAGGAATTCTGACATTGTCTTAATTTTTTCTTATCAGGTATGATGTGACATTTAAATACTTTGCACTTTTACGAACGTGGCGATACCAATTTTTTAAATGTTATTTGTTATGACAAGATGGGGACTTGGACAAGTTGTTGCAGAAGGAGTGTCATCTGTTTCAAGCAGCAGTGAATGTATGACTTAAATTTACATTATACAGTTGCTAACAGGTTAACGTATAATAACAGTTAGGGCTCGTTCACATGATTGTGGTTTTAGCGCAATATAGGCGCGTGAAAAAATCGTGTCTAATAGAAACAATGGTTTCCTATGGAAATTTTAAGATGAAGGAATTTTAGTTGCACAAAAAGTTTGCACCTAACGAAGATAGGACATGTGTGTGCAAAGCTCGCATCTAAGGTCCGTGCTGCGAGAAAAGATAGGACCTGACCTATCTGTGGTGCGAGCTGTGCAGGACTCTGCATAGACTCCTATGGGAGATGGATAACACGCATCACACAATTTTACTGCTAATTAAGCTCAAGACTTAATAGCTGGAAATCACCCGTTCATGCTATTGTCTCCCGTTCATGCTATTGTCTCCCGAGCGTTATGCCCTTTTTTTTTGTGTGATGCTATTAGAGCATGAAAAGCACGCCCGCGTGAACGAGCTCTAAATCAGTTCACATGTTGGACACTGTTCACAGTAGCTCATAGGCTTTCCTTATTCATTCAGCAATGACGACTGATGGATCAGTTTAGGCCTCATGTCTACTGGGAAAATTGAATTGCGTAACCCCCGCTAGTCACCCGCGTGAACGATCCGCAGCTCAATATGCCCATAGACAACCATTGGGCATCCGCAGGTAATTAAATACCTGTGGATATCATTTTATCCCGGCGTGCAGATCCGCAGAAAAGCAGGAGATTTGAAAAAAAAAACGCACTGGGCATGCGGGCGGCACGCTGGCCAGCGCACCCGAACACTCTGCAGTGGAGAAGAAAAGAGGACCCGCACCGCATCCGGACTGGTGAGAAGATGTCCATGGCAGTGGGCACAGGTGGACATGATGCATTATATAAGCAATATAAAAAGGCTTCATATTATCCTACTGGTATGTATAGCCACTAATTAGAAGTGGCGACATACTATTGACCAAGTAGTATATGGAACACTCAAAACTTCAATTTTCTAATATTCTTAACATAAAAATACATGTTGTATTTTTTGAAAGGGTACTGCATCTTTTTTCAGTGGGTACAAAAATGTATTTTAAGCCATATGCATAAATGAGCATTACTGGTAGATCTGGTCATACTATAGAGCACGGGATGCCGGAAAAAGGTCTTCAAAATATATGTTGGCAAGGTTGCTTGGAGAGGAACCGAGACGGCAGCAACAAAGTGAGCTCCGCTCGGCACCATCACTCTATTAGCAACAAGCACAGCGCTACAGGTGACAGAAAAGAAGCTACCGCTTCACTACATACCCAGGAAGCAGGGATGATAAGGAGGAGGCCATCTAAAGCGAATCCCAGGAGACTTGAGGAGTGCTTCTCAGCACGCGGGCCTTCTTCAGCAAGGGCCGCTTATTGCACGCCTACTTCCGGATCCCCGTCAGACGAACCGCACAGCGCTGAAGAGAGATTGCCTGAGGGTACAAGGAGATGCTGTGAGTCCCGCTTCAATAGAGAAATGCACGTAAGGGATCTTCCTGGGTAGGGAGCACTAGAAGAGAATAGAGCAGACCTGAGAAAAGCTGATAAAGAACTGCATAAAACATCCAAGATGGCGCTGACTGCACAGTCTCATGGCAGCAACAGCCCCCCCCCCCCCCCCCACAGGCATCCCTGAGAAACAGAGCCAGAGAATGTCTGACAATGAGAGTTTACGAGATAATTTAAACCATGAAAGAGCCACAGAGGATGGGATAGTAAACTTATCATCTACAGACAAACCAGCTACAGAATCTTTTATTGAAGCATCTATAATGGCCTTGAGCGATACCGTACAAGCAGTTTGCAAAGGCTTATCCTCCAATGTCAATGTATCTTTCCTAGAGATCAGCAGTAGAATGGATCATAGTTTCGTGGCATCCCTAAATCTGTCTCCACAGCGGAAATCCAGGGTCCCTGACACAGCTTATGCGTAAAATTCTCCTGAAATCTCTGAACAAGATTTGAAAATTGACAGAGCTCACAGATTGTCGTGGACTTCATTTCTCAATGAATCCAGCCCAAGAGATATTATAGTTCACATTCGCTACTCTAACATTAAAGAATCCCCCATGTCAGCCGCAAGGAAATTACAAACACTCCCAAGTCCATACGCAGATGTGCACCTGTATATAGACCTCTCACAGGCTACCATGGAGGCAAGGAGGAGCATTGCAGAAGATATGTTAGACATGCAGATATCCTGTATAAATGGGGCTTCCCTAATAAAATAATAGCAAGAAAAGAAAATACTAACCACACATTTAACAATTCCGCGGAAGCAAAAAAAAAGCTGAAAGGGTGGGGCATCAAGCTCCAGCCCCCAAGACAAACCCACACAGATGCTAGACCAAAATGACATTGGGTACCCAAATATTAATGACCAAAGACACCGGAATAGGAGAAATGTGTCTCTTTGTCACACCAAGTCACCTTTAAAAACATACAACGACAAGATTCGGAGTGTATGCTGCACCTGACCGAACTTATTACCCCCCTCCCACACTCGGATATGCAAGCAGAATTAGCTTTTCATTTCCTAATTTTCCATTTTCAGGTCCATCTTCCTGTGATGCCGGGTCCTCTGAGACATGTTCTGACCTTCATGACATACCAACCCCGTGGGAAATAAATATGGCATTAGCTAATATCTATGCTCCCAACTCAAAGAAAATTCAAATTCTAAGTAAGGTTATGAAGGAAGTTAAGCATATAGCAAAAGGGCGTTAATTGTTTATGGGGACTTAAACGTAGCTCCTGACAGATCTATAGACACCACAGGGTGATCACAAAGAGAGAGTCCCACCCTAGGGACTTGACTACAAAAGGAAGTACTATATGATACATTTCGATGCCTTAATGCCTCAGCGAGAGAGTACTCTTATTACTCTCCAAGACACAGGTCATTCTCCCAAATTGACCTTTGCCAGCAGATAGAGGACTCCTGGCCTCAGTAAAGAGTTCAGGAATAGGCACCTCATCATGGTCGGATCACTCTCCCATAATGGTGACCCTGTCCATGGAGGGCAGCCACCCACCACATAGAGTATGGAGAAATAACACATACTTGAAGAACCTACCTAAATACAAAGGAATTATCCAACAAGTACTAAAAAGTTCTTTGAACTTAACGACACACCAGATATAAACCCGCTAATCTTGTGGAGGGCCCACAAGGCCTACATGAGTGGGGTGCTCATAAAGCTGGGAGCTAATTTAAAAAAAAAGAAGAAAACAGCTAAAGTAGACAACCTTCTCTCACAAATCCAGACTAAAAAAATACAGCTACAACCACATCCCTCTGAAGACACACATAGACTCCTCTACGATTTGAGGCACATGCTGTGGGAGGTTATGATGGGTGACTTTGATAGAGAGGTAAATGCCCAACGAGCCTCAGTGTACTCCTCATTGAATAAACCCTCACGTTGGATGGCCAATTCAGTAAAGAAAAAAGTGTCAAAAATCAACATACCATAAGTCTGGGAGTCCAAAGATAAAACATATGTTCGCAAGAGCTGCTTTTTGGACGGTGAATGAATGCTGTTACTGTGAAGCTAAATGTCTAGGAGCAACATCGGCATTTGCTGCTAAACAGTAGGCCACACAAGTTTACAGACCGGGACTGCCAAGTGCTGGAAGCAAGCAATAAAAATCATCTTCATTTTTTAACAAGATAGTATTCCAAACAGTTTCTGAAAGCACAAGAACTTGCTTTGTGAATTACGTTTCCATACCAAGTATCTATATACAAGCCTGACAATATGATGCACAGTTCCGAATATTGGCTGTGGAGGTGTAAAGAACTGTCATCGGACTGGACCGTAGACATTCTCTGACATGATGAAACATGCTTCACCATCTTGCTGTTTATAGGACTAATCTGTAACATATGCAGATTCTTCCTGCCTGGCACTACAGTACTAATTGTAAAGTTTGATGGAGGAAGTTAGCCATGATTTAGCAACGTGCACTTAGTTCCAGGAAAGAAAAATCATAATGCTAGAGCGATTTGGAAACTCTTACTCTTCAGTGTGACAATGCCCTTCTTGTGCAAAGCAAGGTTGGATGTGTAAGAACTGGAATTGCCTACGAAAACTGGATTCCTTACTGTGAACCACGTCTTATGATCAACATCAGTAGTGATATATTGATCTTGTGGCCGAATGGATGCAACTGCCTGTAGCCATATAGCAAAATCTAGTAGAAACCTTACAATGACAAAGGAGAAACACCGAAAGGTGTTGATTTGTCTATGTACATTAAGGCATTAATTGAATTTAATGGCACAAAACATAATTTTATCTGCCAGACATACTAATTGACATAAGCCCCTATGTTACATCCTTTGTTGAGTCCACCGATTTCTTTATCTAGCCAGTATGCAGCTGCTATAGTCTGCTTTTCATATCGGAATACTGATCAAATACATAAAATGCTTCAACCAGAAAACACATCTTCAGGCTACATTTACACGGGCAAATGCAATATAAGTCTGAAGAATTTGGACTGATAATACAGTCTCTGAAACCCGCGATTTAGCCTGCAAGTGTAATATGTTTTTCCCATGCCTGAGGATCACAGGTTCTTTCAATAGAAAAATGTAAAAATCGCATTACACTCTCATGAAACTCGCACATACGCTACTGGTCAAAAGTTTTAGAACACCTCAATTTTTCCCGTTTATATTGATATTTACACAAATTAATGTCTTAAATGTACCTAGAAAAGAAAGCATGGAACAAATTAAACAAGTTAAGGTGAATAAAAATAAATAATGGATTAACTTTTTTTCCGCAAATTAAATCTAGATTTTTGACTCTTCCAACTAGCCCTCTCTAGCTGATATAACAGCTTTACACAATCAAGGCATTTTTTCTACATTTATATTCAGATATTGTTCAGAAATTTCCTCCCAGCATTGTTGCAGAAGTTCCCACAAATGTGCTGCACTTGTAGGTTGCTTTGCTTTCACCCTTCTGTCCACTTCATTCCAAACAAGTTCAATGCAGATTGTGCAGGCCACTCCATTCTTTGAAGCCTACCGGCTTCTTTATGTATTCTGAAGTAGCCCTAACATCACCTAGAAGTAGGTTTTGGATCATTGACTTTCTGTACTATGAACCCCTAAACAATTAGGCGTACACTAGAGGGTGTTGCATAGTGAATTAAAATGCTCTTTTTGTCCAGTGTGCCAGTCCAAGTTGCCAACTTTGGACCTAGCAAAAGAGTTCCAGACCATGATACTTCTTCCTCCAGGTTTGACAGTTGGTGTCTCATACTTAGGAACCATCCTTTCATGTACTTGATAGCATGCAAAGATGTCAGATTTTGAGTCATTAATCCATAAGACCTTCTTCCGTTCTTCGGTAGTCAACTGGAGGTGTTGTTTGGCCCAGGAAAGTCATTGTTTTCATTTTGCAATCTTAGAAGGGGCTTTTTTTTTACTGATACTCTACCTGTCTACACCTGCAGGTAGAAATCTTCTCTTCACAGTTGACCTGAAACCTTTTTTTATTTTTTTGCTGTATTAAGCTGTGCTTGAAGATTTTGTGCTGTGAATTGCCGATCATACAAACTGTTAATGCTCAAAAACTTGTCATCTGATTTTGTAGTGGCCTTTAGTCTGCCAGACCTCTTCCTGTAAGGGTTTCCTCCAGCAAGAAGAGGCCTTATAAACACTTTTAAAAGCATCAGGAGGTCGGGAACGAGCACAAGATGCCAGAGAGGAGACTGACCAGAATGATGGCAACAAGAAAAAAGACTAAAACGGGTCCCCAGCAGCTCACAATCGTCTTCATGGCCTGTACAAGTAGAGGAGAGAAGGAGGAGCAGGCAGCTGGCATGTGCTGCACGGAGCTGAGACAAGCCGGAGCAGCAGCCCAGGAGGACAATTCTAAACAAGAGAGCCTTTCCTGTCCCTTCAATCCCAGAGCCCAGTGTCAGCTCACCTAACAGCAGTAGGGAGTCCAAGAGTAGCAGAGTAGCAGGTTGTCACACTCAGGGGCATACAAGATGGTGCCTGCACTCTCTCCCAGCAGAGATTCTTGAACCATTCAGCTGCAAAAAGCACTTCAGCAGAAGACCAACAAGGGCTCCCACAAAGGTCTCATTCCCCAGATAAAGAAACTAGGATTAATAATATAGTTCCTATGAATGAGGAAGCTGAGGACTCTTTACAGAATATCCACTGTTAAGAGCAAGCAGCATCAGAACTATCAAGGAAATGACCCTAGCTCTAAGGGGATCTCTTCAGAGAGATATATCAGTTTTCTCAGCCTCATTGAACACATCCATGGCAGAAATAGGGAACAGAGTGAACCACATTGAAAGTAAAATTAAAGAAGTCATGACATCGCATAACGAGCTAATAGATACGCACTACAATGTGGTGGATGAGTTGGAATCTCTCAGGAGTAAAGTCGCAGACATAGAGGATAGAAATAGGCGCAACAATATAAAGATACGAGGAATAGCAGAGTCGTTCCCCCAGTCTGCCCTAACAGCACACATTCAGGAATTAATAAAACCTACTTTCAGAGTCTACACTAGAAGAAAGAATAATAGACACAGCGCATAGATTACCCCATCCTAGAACAGTACCAGAGCACTTTCCCAGAGATGTGATGGTGAGAATCCATTTTTTTCCACATCAAGGAAGCTATGATGTATGCTGTTAGGAAAAATGCAACACTTCCTGCACCATATGAGCAAATTAAACTATACACGGGTCTATCTCAAGTGACTATACAAACCGGAAAAAAGTTTCGGAATATCACTTTAGCACTGAGAGATAACAAGATCCAGTACAATTGGGGCTTTCTGCCAAAATTGATTGTGTCTAAAGACGACAAAGTTTATATTATACAAAACCCAGAGAGGGAGAGAAGCTTCTAAAAAATTGGAATATCCGAATAAATAGTCAGAAATCTTTGACAAGTTTGACACCAGATTGGGCACTAAAATCTAACTGCTGAACACTAGATTAAAATGGAAAGTTCTTTGATCACTTATTCATTTTTCGCCTAAAGGAGAAACTGTCACCTACGTTGTTAAAAATTAGAGATGAGCGAGCATACTCGTCCGAGCTTGATGCTCGCTCGAGTATTAGGGTGCTCGAGATGCTCGTTACTCGAGACGAGCACCACGCAGTACTCGTCTCGATTAAACGAGCACTGACCATTGAATTCAATGGAGCCGGCAATACAGCCGGCTCCATTGAAAGCAATGGCCTGCCGGCGAGTGCGGGATGAATTGTCGGGAAGGGCTTAAATATATAAGCCCTTCCCTCCAATTCATCCAGAAATGTGTAAAAAAAATATATATATATATACTCACCTTGTCCCGGCAGAACGATGTTAGCCCATTGAATTCAATGGAGCCGGCAATACAGCCGGCTCTATTAAAAGCAATGGGCTGTCGGCGATCGCGGGATGAATTGTCGGGAAGGGGTTAAATATATAAGCCCTTCCAAGCAATTCACCTGGTCCCGGCAGACGGAGTTCAGCGCGGCCAGCGGCAGTCCTCCTGAACTGCTCTGAACAGCTGTGAGTAGTATTCAGCAGCCGGGGATTTAAAATCCCCGCCTACTGAATGAGCTGCCTCTAATTGGTCACAGCCTGACCAATCAGAGGCAGATTCCACTCACACACCCATTCATGAATTTATGAATGGGTGTGTGACTGCTGCTTCTGATTGGCTCAGTGGGACCACCAATACAAAAATGCTCGAGTCGCCCATTGACTTCAATGGGGTTCGTTACTCGAAACTAACTCTCGAGCATCACTGAAAGTTCGACTCGAGTAACGAGCACCCGAGCATTTTGGTGCTCGCTCATCTCTATTAAAAATCCCTCTCCTCCTAATTTCAAGTCTATAGAAGGCCTTATTCTTAAAAACGGCAGACTGTTCCCCCCCCAAAGATATTCCTTCCACATGACATTCAAATGTCTTGATGAAGGAGACTGATGTTTTGTTCTCCCCAAGTTCTGTTCTTTCCCCACAGGGTGAATCCCGCTCATTGATACCTCTACTCTGGATGAACACCTTGTCACCTAATTTTCTTTCCAAAGAACCGAAACACAAAATTGCTACGTATCAGCAACAGGTCTTGCATTCTCAGAATATACAGAATTCTGCCAACTTCAGAATACACATTCCAAAGGTTTGGCGCAATGACACCTTCTTAATGAAAGTCGACCCTTATAAATAAAAAATACAAACAGCCATTCAAGAGTATTTTTTTAAAAATGACCTACCGAAAATGAACCCATTTACAGTGCGGAACGCTCATAAACAGGTTATTAGAGGCATAATGATCCAACAAGGTTCCCGACGCAAAAAAAGGAAAAACTAGATACCTAAACTCCCTATTAATTAGTTAAAAAATCTAGAACAAATAGTACAAACTGCTCCATCAGACATATCACATAGAGCGTTATTAGGCGCAAGACAAAAACTGAGAGATCATCTGCTTCTGGAACACCAAAAACAACTGAAATCCTACAAAGCTACTTATTACATGGCTAATAGCAATTTCAGTAGTCTCATGGCCCGGAGAGTAAAACAAAAAAGAATGAAATCTAAAATTCCATTCGTATATGAATCAGGAGCAAATTTTAAGATTAGTAACTCAAGGGAAATAGCAGAAGTTTTTAAACGATTCTATGCAAAACTCCCTCAGATAATACAACCCAATGAGAATAACATACACGAATTCTTAAACAGCATTAATCTCCTGACAGTAATCAAGAACACCTAGAGTGCGAACCAATCCCATCCATATCTGTGCCTTGTCATAAGTATGTATGTATGTTATAAGTGTGTATAAATATCCATGCCTCTTTGGATCCAATTCATAAGCCTGAAGAAGAATCCTGCGTTGGTTCGGAAGCTCACTATTATTACATCATGTATTTTTGTTAGCCATTAAAAGGTATCATATCTACAAGATTATGTGGTTTCTCTTGCTGAGAACAATCACAGAACACCTAGAAAAACGCAACACCTCTATTACTAAGCAGGAAATTTCAAAAATATTAAAAGCCCTTAAAAAAGACAAAGCCCCAGGACCAAATGGGTACTCAAATGAATATTACCAAACGTTTGGAAAGGAACTGACCCCAAACCTAAATAAAATATTTAATGAAGCAATGTGCAGGGGGAACCTTCCTACAGAAATGCTTTAGGCCACAATAGTGGCAATTCCTAAGCCGGATAAAGATACCTCCTCCCGGGCAAACTTCAAGCCCATATCCTTGTTAAACAGTGACACAAAGATATACCCCAAAATTTTAGCCCAACGATTACTGAAAATCATTCCATTGTTGGTTCATAGCGACCAGGTGGGTTTCGTTCAGGGTCGACAAGCGTGGGAGGAAACAAGGAGGATTATAAATTTGGTTACACTGCAAAGTGATAACCAGATGTAGAGATGAGAGAGCATACTCATTAAGGCAAATTACTCGTGCGAGTATCGCCATTAATAAGTACATGCCTGCTTGTCCAAAAAGATTCGGGGCCGGCGGGGGTGAGCGGCCCCTGCTCCCCCCCGCCGGCCCCCAAATCTTTTCGGGCAAGCAGGCATGTACTCGAAAATGGCGATACTCGCTTCTGTAATTTCCCTTAACGAGTACGCTCGCCATCTCTAACCAGATGGTATTCCACTATAAGATTGGCTAGACTCTTTCTTGGAACCCCCAGTACATGCTGGAGAGGCTGTAGGGAAATAGGCTCCCTTCTTCACATATTCTGGAAGTGCCCAGCTATTCTCTCCTTGTGGAACTCGGTATTCGTATTAACCTCTAAAATCAAGAATTTAAATAATTAAGCCAAAACCACAACTGGCAATTTTGTTGCTGGGGGTAGAGGAATTTCCTGCACATTGCAGGAAAATTATTGCACATATACTACTTAATGTGAAACTGTTGATAGCCAGAGAGTGGAAATCCCTAATGTACCATTAATCCAAACTTTAATTAATATGACCTCGGAGCACTGCTCATTTGAAAAACTATATGCCTTAAGACAGGACAGAATGCAAAGCTATGAAGAAACCTGGCAACCTTGGTTAGATGGCAATACCAAAGGATTAGCTTAATAAAGGATGATTATTAAGATATCATATCCTAGAATTAATAATATATAGGTATGAAAAGAATGATTCATTTTTGGTCTTGGAATGTGTAGGTTCTAGAGATGTTCCTATATCCCTACTCCCTTGCACCCCCGCCCTACTACCCTAATTCTTATTTCATCCTGGTTTTATTGTTTATGTATGTTTTGTAAAAAGGAAAGATTGATGGTTGGGTTCGCACCTTGAACACAAGCTGTAAAATTTTATTATCGCTATGTGTAACCTGTCATCTCAAGACTTATTGGAATTAAAGATAACTGGGAAATTGAGTTGTTCTAAAACTTTTGACCAATAGTATACATGCGAGTGAGATGCAATTTTTTAAATTTGCCCATAGAAAATAATGGTAAGGTTTTCTGCAGAATCACAGAAAAACAGGACATGCAACATTTCTAGCTTTGCTGCAAGAGAAAAATTGTACATGTGTATATACACTCATTGCAAAAGACTTGCACGAGAATATCGGCCATGTAAATACTGCCTCAGACTTCCTCATAATTTGGGTCGTCGACCAATATTGACAAATAACAATATTTCAATCGTATAAAGTATACAGCTGTTTTGTATACATTATATCGGATATGCACAACGGAGAGTACACATGGGTTTGATATACTATTCCTTCACAATAACATATAATATACAGTGGATCTGGTATTATGTACATATACAGTGATCAATACATTCTTTATGAAAGTGCATAGACAATTTGGTCATAGGTGATGGGTAAATTATTTTTTATTTTCTGTGTTCAATTTTTGTTTTAAGCAAAAGTCTCTCATGGCAGTACAACTTTGCCAGATGCTATAAAACTAATGTAGATCAAAAGGCACATGCAGTGTGTTTAATTTAACCTTGCATAATCTACATTTTATAAGAAAAAGCATTTCTTTTGCATACCTAGTAATTTACCCTCTTAGTGAGGACCCCATAGTGTTTTTACGCCCTGGCTTGCTAGGCCTTAATCCCAAGGATGTAAAAACACGCTCCCTGCGGGTATTAAAACCCTGCAAGCTGTAGACATGACAACTCATATGAAACTCAGTGAAAAGTAAATAAAAGTGGATAAAAATAAAAGTACTCATCCCCATCCTCCGAGATGTCCCTAGGCGTTCTGGCCTCCCGGTCTGGCAGCGCCTTCTGTGCAAGCACATCAGACGTCATACGTTGGGCACGTGCACAGAACGGTGTGCGGCCCTGGAAATTTAAAATCTCTCTGGCTCCCAGCTAGCATATGTAGCCCAAAGCATATCACCAGGAGCCGCTGTATATGGTTCCCGGTCTCATGATCACTGTTATCCAATGGATAACAGCGATCATGTAAAATAAAAAAAAGTTTAATAAAAGTTTAAGTTTCGTCTCCCCTCACGAATCATATCCGTGAGGGGAGATAAAATTACAAACCTAAGGCCCCCGGATTTATGTGCAGAGCTCACCACGGTTTCTGCGCACGCGCCGCCGCCAAAGTGGGGGACACATGTACAAAAGCTGTGAATTGCCAGGGTAATTCAAAATCTCCCTGCTCCTGGCTATCAGATGTAGCCAAGAGTCTGGAGATTTCATGGGAACTGCAGTAAAACAGAAAAACGGCAATCACGTAAAAGTAAAAAAAAAGTTAAAGTTTCACCTCCCAACACGGATCCGATCTGTGAGGGGAAGTGAAGTCACTTACCTAAGGCCTCCAGCGATGTCCCCGGATAGGATCCTTATCCGCAGACCTTTCCCCAACTTTGGCGCATGAGCCCATCAGCAAAATAGCAGAATCAAGTGCTGAAGCTGGGGAGGCCCCTGGAAATTCCTGGCTACTAAAGGTAGCTGAAAGCCTAGAGCACTGACCAAGGGCTGCGGTGAGCAATCCCTAGTCACGTGATTGCCATTATCCAATGGATAATGGCGATTACATTAAAGTTAAAACAAAGTTGATATTTAATGCTCCTTTCTGTTTGAGCCTGTTGTGCATATGGACATAATATTAGGGCCACAATGGGTATGTTTCTGAACACGGGACAAATGGGGGGGTATCCATTTTGGGGTGAAAGTCTTCATTCGTATGAGTGCTATACAAAAAAAACTGTTTTTAAATTGACACAATTGCCAAAAAAATGAAAATTGTAATTTTGTCCTTCTGCTTTGCTCAGATTCATTCAAAAACTGTGGGATAAAAATATGCAGTATACCCCTAGATGAATGCGTTAAGGGGTCTAGTTTTCAAAATGGGGTTATTTGTGGAGGTTCTCTATCATTTTGGTCACTGAAGGACTCAACAATTGTGCTATGGGGCCTAAAACACCTTCAAGCAAAATGTCTATTCTGAAAGCAACCGGTTGCTTCTTTCGGTTTGCCCCCATTGTGCATGCAGACATAAGTTTAGGGCCACAATAGGTATGTTTCTGAGTACAAGACAAACAGGGGTATCCATTTTGGGGTGCAATTCTTCATTCATATGTGTGCTGTACAAAAAAACCTGTTTTTAAAATGACACAATTGCCAAAAAATAAAAATCATAATTTTTTCCTTCTGCTTTGCTTAGATTCATTCAAAAACCGTCGGGTCAAAATACGCAGTACACCCCTAGATGAACAAACAAACAGGGGTATCCCTTTTGGGTGCAAATGCTCATTATCATGTGCACTACAGAAAAAAAAACTGTCTTTTTAAAATGACATATTTGCAAAAATGTGAATTTTTTTCTCCTCTAAATTGCATGGCACCGCTCAGTGAATACATTAAAATGTGTTCTTTTAAAATGGGGTCATTTGTGGGGGTATCTATCATTCTGACACCCATGAGACTTGGCAGTCTTGGCTTGGTGTAGGAAAACAAAATGTTAATAATCAATGTTAAATTTGTATATCTTCTAAATGGTTAAAAAAAGCTGAAGTTTTTCCAATGTGCCTCCAGAATAGAGTAAACCGATGAAAATATATATCTCAAAAGTGTCTGGTCCTTAAGGGGTTAAATCAATACAAAACATAATAACCAAAATTTACCTGGAATATAAAACACAATGTGTCACAAATGAAGCACTCCCAGCATCACTAGGAAAAGGAAAAGTATTCCAACATTATTACCACATAAAAGCGACACAGTGAATGAAGTCTAAAGGATTTTGTGTTCTCCACCTTTAACTCCTTCAAAGAGATATGGGCTTTCGCATTGGGACAAGAGATGGTCAGAAAAACGAGCCTAGGAGAATCCAAAAGGAGCAGGAACAAACACACATCTAAACAGACTGAAATGGACCTTTTTGTTTAGACCCAGAGTAATAGAGAAATGATTTGAGAGCTGGATGCTGTGGGAGTGCAGTATCAGAATGGCCTACAGAGGGTGCTAGACAGGCTTTCTGTTACCTGAAAAAAAGAAACAAAGGGTTAACACTAGAGATGAGCGAGCGTACTCGGAAAAGCACTACTCGCTCGAGTAATTTGCTTTATCCGAGTATCGCTGTGCTCGTCCCTGAAGATTCGGGTGCCGCTGCGGCTGACAGGTGAGTCGCAGCGGGGAGCAGGGGAGAGCGGGCGGGAGAGAGGGAGAGAAAGATCTCCCCTCCGTTCCTCCCCGCTCTCCCCTGCAGCTCCCCGCTCCGTGCCGGCATCCGAATCTTCAGGGACGAGCACAGCGATACTCGGATAAAGCAAATTACTCGAGCGAGTAGTGCTTTTCCGAGTACGCTCGCTCATCTCTAGTTAACACATTGAATGTAGCAGGAATTAGATAAAAGCCAGTTCCAGTCACACTCAAGGGAAAAAAATGATATCTCAGTGGAGCTGAAAGGGCTGATAGACCGAGACTCTGGAGCTGTTTGAGCCTGTCACCTGGTCTGACGGAGGATGCCCTCCAGAAGCCCCAGGCGGAGTTGGTGATGGTGACCTAGTGGGTTGTGAACCCCGGATTATATATAGACTATGTTGTATGCTGTACAAGTTTTGTTGCTGTGGAATAAATGCTGGCTGGCGCCAGTTTTTAAAAGAAATTCAAGTCTCCTGGAGCCTGCTTACACGTGAGGTGCGCCGTTTCCCGGATGGAGAGGCTGGCGATCCACAGGCAGGAAACCCCCTTGCCACAATGCCAAAATAGATGAGTCAGTATGTAAGGCCCTTTATTTTAAACTTTATGCAGATGTAGGCCTGGAGAGTATAATTTTCTCAAAATGTAGCTGTTTTTTTTTCGTTCCTTACTTATACTTGTCATTTTCTGTGCTTGGGATGCTGTACAGTGGAGTGTGTTGAACACATACATTAGTTTTGGTGGCAGGTTTCTAGATTAACAGAGAACTGCAGGTAGAGCACTTTTGCACTATTTACCATCTGGCATGCTCACTAAAAGTCCATTTGTCTAGCACATTATGTCCATAATGCTCTACGTGTAGATAAGAAATCCAGCGAGAGGGAAGAAAAAGTCCACATTAGAAACACAAAAAAATGTTTTACTGAATTGAATGACTTTTAGTCATGCTCAGAATAAAGGCCCAATTAGACACAACGATTATCGCTCAAAATTCGCTCAAAAGCCGTCTTTTGAGTGATAATCGTTGTGTATAACGGCACTGACATCGTGCAGTTTTCGTTATGCCGTCGCTCATCGTTGTTTTTTAGCATGCTGAAAGACAACGATGAGTATTATCAGGGATTCACAGGGGGATACAGCTGATACTATTGTTTCAGCTGTATACCGCTCCCTGATGACAGGCTGGGTATGAAGAACAGAGCGGTCCAGCTCTGCTCTCCATACCCCGCACGGAACGCTCAGCTGTATAACAGCCGGGCGCACCGAGCAGAGAACAGCTGGATGCAGAAGACAAGCGGGGCCACGAGACTTGTCTTCTGCATCTTCCGCTTAGAACGCTCTGCTGTATAACAGCCGGGCGCTCGGAGCGTTTAACAGCTGGATGCAGAAGACAAGCGAGGACACTCCACTTGTCTTCTGCATCCTCTGCTACCAGTACTCGGCTGTATAACAGCCGGGCACTCTGAGCAGGCAACAGCTGGATGCAGACGACAAGCAGCCCCGCTTGTCTTCTGCATCCTCCGCTTGGAGCGCAAGTTGATCGCTCAACGTTTGAGCGATCATCTTGCGCTGTAAATGACACAACGATTATCGCTCAAAAGTCGCTCAAAATATTCGTTGTGTCTAAATGGGCCTTTAGAGTGAAGGTGGTTGTTTTCTTTTGGCATGGATTCTTTTGTTCTGTATATGTTGGAATTAAAGTTATCGAGAAAATAGTAGTACGTTTCTTATGTCTCAGGGTAATTTAAAGGATTCCACCAATATATGACAGCATTCAAAGAGCATTAGTAATAAAACAAAACACTTTATTCTTTCGTTACAAAAATAACAACATTTCAAAACTATAGAGGTCTTTGGTGAGCAGTAAACAATAAATACATTCAAGGTATACATTCACTGTCAAAAAAATCAAGCACCTAGAAGCAGTTGTCTGAATCAAATGAAACTTTCTATGTGTGATTGTAATGTTGATATAAATAAGTGATTACAATATCAAAGCAAAAAGATACTTTATCACAGAAAACTGAATAATTGAAATGAGGCTCTAGTACTCTGTTGGGCCAACTCTAGCTTGGATGCAAGATGCGATAGGGGCATATAAGGAGGCATACAGGCTGTCGAAGTTGGCATCCAATATGTTCCCTCACATATTTTAGTGGCAATCAATTTGGTAACCGGGCAGGCCATGGAAGTGTGACAATGTTGTGGAGACATTCCTGTGACACCCTTGTTGTGTGCAGCCAAACATTATCCTGCTGGAAAATGCTTCTTGGAAGCCGCCATGAGAGGAACACATGTGGCTGCAGGATGTCCTGAACATATCGCTGAGCTGTCATTGTGCCTCGTACCACTACTAGAGGTGACCGATTGTCATATGCATTGGCCCCCATACCATCACACCAGCAATGGGGGTAGTGTGCTGATCCAGAGAAAAGGCAGGATTGAGGAGCTCACCCTTTGGTCTCTAGACATGAACACAGTTGTTGTCAGTGCCCAAACTAAACCTGGATTTCTCACTGAAGACAAGCTGGTTCCACTTTGTAGCAGTCCAGTTTCATTGGTAATGAAACCACTGCAGATGGAGGTAATAGTGGGTGGTACATGTAATGGGTACCATGAGACCAAATGTCCTTCAGCCAAGTACCTGGAAATGATTCCAACAGACACAGGGGTCTGTGACGATGGTGCAACCTGTCTCTGAATGGCGGACAACAAAACAGTTGGAGCTGTTCATGCTTATCAGATAATCTGACAGTCCTCTCTACTAGTGGTCTGTCGAGGATGTTCTGAGCCCGGTTGCCTTGTGTGCATGTCTTCATGCATCTACTGATCCCAACACCTCCTAACAATAGGGTCACAACTGCACAGGTAGCGGGCAGTTCGTCAATACAACCATCCAGCTCCTTGCATTCCAGTAATGTGTCCCCTTTTCAAACTCTGTTAAGTAGGTGAAATCTCTTCGATTTGTTGTAAAGGCATGTCTAGTGGTCAAGAAGCTCTACAGAAGATGAAAAAGAAGTCTACTACACACAAGTAGCCTCTGAGAGCCCTTTTATAGGCCAATGGTGGAACCAGCTTTAGGGTCTCAGATGACAAGACTTTGCATCTAATGTTGCTTCAACTCTAATCATTTGCATATCTGCCTGAGATGTAACTGCATGCTAGGGTAACGTCATTCTTGGACATGACTGAAAAACAGATATAAACGTTATGCCATTCACACTCACAAACTCGCGAAACCAGACCAAACAGCAGAATTGCAAAATAGACTTCATGCTCGTGGACAGACACAAACCAAAGGCTGATAAACACTCAAAACACGCACCAAGCATACCCACATGTATAAACAGATAGAATAGATACAATATGTGGTATTAGTTCATATTTATGCCAAGATATTTAAGCCCGCAAGCCCACTTCAAGGGTCCTCTATGTCTTGTGGGGCCCTACACTAACGTAATAACTAACCCCAGGAAACCTGCCTGTAATGTGGGGTGATGAAACCTAGGGACCTACCTCATTCTAGATGATAAAGGATCCACAAGAAGACACGGTTCACAACACACGTACCATGAGCCACGACACGCAGGAACATGACTCTGTTCACACTTAACATCCTGAATGCTGTCTACCTCATGTCCAGCCACATGCACAGACATGCAGGAGCATGACACTGAACAAACAGAAAAAAAGGCTAGCAGCCTCTAGCAAAGGAGCTGGTATGTATTAGAAGCAGACCTTGGGGATTGGCTGGCTGGAGCAATCCACACTCAGACAGCTTAATCAACCTCACCTGTGAAGCTGTGCTTCTGAAAACCTATGTACTACAACAGATCCCATCAGTGAACCCTAACAAGTTGTTTGATGTTTCTTGGCAAAGAGTTATATAGCAAAACCATGCAATGATTATACAATCAAAGAACAACCCCTACCCTTTTACAAGAATATTCATGATCTTTCATCAAGTGAATCTACCTGAGTTCAAAAACTAACCTGTGGTTCAGGATAGTACATTAGAAAAATGCATACATATTATGCAGACTGCATCAAATCCTACACTGAGACCGCTGCTTGAATGATCATGTAATGTGCGTCACCCAGCATATTCCTGCACTTCAGAGCAGGTGTCCAATCATGACTGAGGTGTTTCTGTTGTCTAGGACCTGCGATCAGCTGACCACAGTCATAACAACCATCAGGATGCTGAAAAGTGTCAATGCAGCCAGGGAGGGACAAACTGGGTATGTACAGAATATGTAGCAGCAGAATGGAGATTATATAACATATATATTTTACTGGTTTAAATTGCTTGGGAAGGAAAACATAATTATAGCACTATAATTGGTCACTCATAAGACTCATAACTACAGATGTGTCAATGTGCTGCAAGTCTCAGATAGAATTAAAAATTATCATAACACAAGCTCACCATAAGGGAATGCATAAAAAATAGCATCATTAAAAGTCCATTCTAGTGAATTTATTAGTTCCCTGTTAGTTACATAATAAATGAAAAAAAATCCAGATTGCTAATAATAGGAAAGTGGCTAAGGGAAGGCTGGATGAAGTGAGGCAACTCAATGCCAAATTCCAATGAGAAGCCAGAAAAGACCAGAACAACTTCCTGAACGCCCATAAGCCTTGAATTAACCTATAAGAAGGGTCACACCAGGGAATTATTTGCCATTGTGAAACAGGTGAAGAAGCCTTTCTTCGCCTGCCAAGCAGCTATCAAGGATCATGATGGGAATTAAATCAGCAGAAGAGCTATACACTGGTGCCAGCAGTGACCACCCAGAGGAACATGGGGACCAAAATTATTTGAAACCAGACCTGCTGAAAAGTGAAGTGGAGTGGGTGATGAGGCAAGATCAGTTTTCCTCCCACTGCCAAAGAAGGCCAATGTCAAGGACTGTGGAAACGATAGAACAATCACTCTGATTTCCCAAGCCAGCAAGGTGCTTCTGAAAATCATCCAGAAGTACTTAGGCAGTATCCTTGACCAGGAACGTCCTGATGTTCAAGCATCCTGGAAGCTGTCCTGGACCGTATGAACTCCCTGGAAGGCAAGATCATGAGACTGAGACTGACGTACTTTTGGACACGTGATGAGGGTGAATTCGCTGAAAAATCATATGCTACTTAAAATGGTCAGTGGTAAAAGGAAGCAGGGAACTGTTAGCTGGACACCATCAAGATGGACACTGAAAATGACATCAGGCAATTGAAAGCAGCAGTAGAGAATAGAGAAACATGGAGAGGACTAACCTATAAATTCTTAAGATTCGGACACAACTGAATGGATAGAATTGGAGTTAGAGCTCCCATGTATATATGTCAGTAAGTATTACCTATCTAAAATTTCTCTTCGGTTGGGTTATGTGAACTTAGGTATAAGTGTATCTTGATGCCACCAGAAGTACAGGTGGAGCCAAGATAATAGGAGTTTGACAGGGTGTTGACACCCCCTGTTACTTATTGGCTGTCCTGCATTCTCCCCGTCCTCGTCCTCACAGGTCCTGTAGCCACCGCCGGCCGCCGTGGAGGAAAGTGAGAGGCAGTGCTTGGGACTTCTCAGCGGTGCTGGCCAGCGGATCAGACGGTGCAGGAAGGTGAGACTGGTCGGTCTGCACTCTGTTGGACAGCGGACGAGGCGGTACAGGAAGGTGAGACCGGTTGGTCTGCACTCTGCAGCGCTGCTGTGCGAGGGAGCGGTGACTGGCGGCCCGGATGGAAAGAGACCATCTCCAGTCATCACCGCCGCTCCTCCACTGAATGGACACACCAGGGTGGGCCGCAGAGCAGCACTGACAGTGTGCTCCTCTGCTCTCGGCTGCCGTGCTGCTACCTCCCTCGCTCAGACTGCCGCTGTGCACAGCAGCAGGACTGCTAACACCGCCGGGGTCAGGACGCCAGCAGGAGGAAGCGGCGAACCAACGGCATGCTTGTAATCTGGGAGACTGGCGTCAGGGAGAGGCAAAACATGCCCGCCTGCAATCACAGCTGCGTGGTGCATGGAGCTGGGACCATGCCGCCGGCCAGAGGCACAGCAGCTGCGGCATGAATCCGCCGGGAATAATCAGAGCAGCAGAAGGTGGGAAACTGTAGCCAGGGAGAGGCACAGCAGGCCCGCATCATATACTCCGGTGGTGGCTGCAGGACCTGTGAGAGCGAGGACTGGGAGAATGCAGGACAGCCTGTCAGTAACAGGGAGCGTCAACCCCCTGTCAAACTCCTAGTATCTTGGCTCCACCTGTACTTCTGGTGGCGTCAAGATACACTAATACCGTGAACTTATTGTGACCACCTGAGAATTTCTTGTCTCTCTGTTTTCTGAAGAAGACACTATTTCAGTCACCAGAATTCCTGTATGATGAAATTACATGGACTGTACTACACAGGCTCTTCACAGGGGGGCAGGTGAGGGGAAGCATAGGAACTCCTATCATGGTTACTGACGATGATTAGAGGCTCCTATCACACTGTTACAATGAAGGCTGCATACTTATAGTCTTTAGGTTATTTAGGTAAATATACAGGGTAATAATAATCATACTGTTCTCCCAGCCTGCAGAGATGATACAGGCTCTAGCTGGTCATGTGATGCTGTGCTGATGCATCATGGGATTGCTAGCATAGCATAGAGAAAGAGAAAGGGGGGAGAAGTCTAAAAATCAAGATAGTGGCTTGTAATTATGCGTTAGGAGGCTGACTGCATGGAAGTGAGAATAATATACACTAGTACAAAGCCTGTCCCAGGACAGCGACTGCAATCTATATAAATCTCCATGCTCAGTAAAATTATTATTATTAGAAATAATCGTTATAATGTAAAGGTATCAGCTATTTCAAATACATGAAATACCCAGAGCAAACCAACGCGGAGGTCTCTTCGTTGTCTCACTCTCTATGCTTGTGCAGCTGGCGCTCCTTTTTGCACTAAGATATCCGAAGATGTACCATGATTTTACCAGATTTAAGTTTGAAATGATTAAAGCAACATTTTGCCACTTCATGGAACTTAAGCAAATGATTCATGAAAAAGTTTACATTTCATGATGCAAGCTTGTGTGTTTGATTAAAAAGGGCAAGCTTTGCACCGCTTGTGTAATGTAGATGATGTAAGGGTGCTTTGGAACTGAACAATTATTAACTCAGTGCAGTCAGTGCAAAAGCACAGGAACGATTATCACTGAGATGAGCGGTCGGGCATCATTTGCCAGACAGCTTGACCCATGTAAAAGCACCCTAAGGCTAGAAGTTTGTTGTAGACGCTATGGTGATGATGAGTGAGTGTGAGACATAGTGTGTAGTGATACATAATGCATACATTTGAGGGCAGAGTTGTTTTGATAACAAACCTTATTACATCAGGCTAAGGGCTCTTAGCCACTGGCGATAGACTTTCCTACGATGCGAGAGTGAGCGAAACCTCTATTGAGAGTTGCCTTAACGATGCAATTGTGTAAGTGTGGAAAGCTTTTTTTCTGCCGTGTGTGAGGAGGATGGTCCTCTTTGTGGATACAACCTATAGTATATCTATTGATTAAATGGCAGCATGTTGATATGTTTCTATGGAGCCTTTACTATCAAGTACGGATCATTCTGGAATCAAAAGGGTTACTCCAGTGAAAACACAATTTTTCATCATCATCTCATTGCCTTTCACACTTTGGACATCTCCTATCTAATATAGATATCTTCGGGCTCTTACCCACTGGCGATAGACTTTCCTGCCAGTGAATGAAAACGCATGGTTTTGAAACCAATGATTTTCAATAGTTTCATTCTCATTTGCAATGTTTTTTTTACTCAAGGCTTGCAGCGCTAAGAAAAATCTGCGCTAACGCCCACTGTTTTCAATGGGGCCGGCGGAAGGACATTATGTATAGACTGAAATCATTTTCATCTAATATGTTTAATGAATATGGTGTTACATGCCGATTTAACTGTTGGGAATGCGAGAGGGGGGGAGGGGGGAAGGTGGTTAGAAATGTAAGTTTATATTTGGAAAAAATCTCAAAACTCTCAAAAATGATTGAGTTAAAAAGAATGACTTAAAACTTGAGAGAATTTACACCATGGCGTATGGCTTAAATATTAGGGGGTACTTTCTAGGAAAAGTACAAAAGCTAGTTCTACTTTATTAGTATATATCATTACAAGAAATATTAGAATTTATACGACTATGACATAAATGCTGTAATAAACTCATAACATTTTTCCGTAGGATTTAATGGATGGCAGAATCTAACAGAAATTGATCCTGATGAAGAAGTTCAAGGGGAAATCCATCTTAAGATTGAAATATTTGGCAGTGATTTGTTGAAAAAACTGCGCTGTACAGTGTTTGAGGCAAGGTAAGGTAGTTAGATAGAGGTATTTATTATGTGTTCTGATTTGTTTTTCTATTACTTATTATAAGCTTAAGTCAAGTAGATTTCAAAACCAAATATACTTTGTCTTGGCGGATTAGTGAATATTTCAATTAATGGAGTTGTTTGAGATAGGAAAAAGGTCTGTATATTTACAGGAACAGACTCACTCTTGTCTGTGTGTTCACTTAAGGAGCTGCAATACTAAACACAGCCTTTGCAGAGTTGCATTGTTTCTTAAAGGTAGCTGGTGGGGGGAGCTGTAATGTCAGACAGTCCCTTTTAAATACAATGGGGCATCAAAAAAGATCTGTTGTATTAATCAAGTTTTCATGTTACCCATATTTAAGACTAAAAATCGTAAGATACCTCCTGCTCTGTAGAGAACACTTTCCACCAGTTATCTCATTACCATGTCATCACAGGCAGGATTACAGTGAAAGGTAATACTTTATATATAGGTAACCAATGATCCACTGGTGAGGGTCACAGCTCTTCTACTCCACCTCTCTGCACAATTCCACACATGTCATAGAGCATGTCTAGAATATTATTCCATAGAAGTCCCCCTCTGCCCCTTGTGTGTATAGCCTATGAGGTTGCCACAAAGCAAATCTCTGAATGCTGTTGACTTCAGCTGAGGAAAGATGGTAGTCCACATCCTCATGTACAAACAATAGAATGAAGAAAATCTACAATCAGAAAATAAAAGCAAACTACATATTAGAAAACCGGAATATAAGAGATACATTTCCTTTTGGAAAATGGAAAAACTTTAGACCATGATCAACCTATACCATGGTAAATATGCCCTTTATAGGCAGAAAGTGTATTTGTAAAATACATTTTACCTTGTGAATACCTATATATTTTCAGAAATACTGCTTCTTTCATGTCCATTTCCATTAATCTTGTGTATATATAGTACTAGTAATTATTAGAAAATTATAGTACCAGTGTTGCTGGTGGCACAATGCGCCACACAGCTCTGCTACATGCACGTCACACATAAGCAGCTTTGCTACATGCATGTCACACACACAGCTGTGGTACATGGGCATGTATGTGACAGACACACACAGCTGTACTACATGTCATGTGCCTGACAGATACAGCTCTGCTACATGACATGCACGTCACAGACACCGTTTTGCTACATGACATGCATGTCACAGACACCGTTTTGCTACATGACATGCATGTCACAGACACAGCACTGCTTAGTTGTATTCTCATTGTGCTGTTTTTGTCCTCCCTTCTAAGATCACTAAATTTGTTCTTCTGTCGGTCAGGCTCTGTGTTTTATATATACTGTAGGACCTGTGATGACATCACCAGGGGGCGGAGCGATGACGTCACCAGGGGGAGAGCATTAGAAGCACACAAACACATATACATACATACATACAAACGCACAAGTGGCCGTTAGTAGTTTGACTGCTGTGTTGTTCACTGTACCATCACATCCCACAGTATCTTATGCTTTAAAACTTGCCAAAGACAAGTTGACATTGTTCTTTAGCATACTATAAGTATATACTCTATTATGATTATTGTAAATCAGTTGACTTGCTCTGATTCTTCTTATGGCAACATGACTTGGTACAACGGAGTCGTCTGCTGTAGCCCATTACCCCCCCTTTTCCCACTTATCTAAAATGACCACTGACAACTTCTTTTTGGATTAATTTTTTGGCCACAGCAGACAATTTATTACAAAATAATAATATAACATAAATACACTTTTAACCCTATTCCGAAACTATTTTGGAGAGATCCTTGGAGCTCCAAACTAAAACAGATCCTTGGAGCTCCAAACTAAAACTATCTGTCGCCTCACCAACCAAAGAAAAATAGGTGTAACTGTCTCCCGTCTCCTAAAACCTGACTCGGGAGACCCTATTTTCCTAAACGACGCCTCCCGTCTCTAATCACCTGACTCAGGAGACTCGCCACTTCGCCTCAAGTCGCCTACCTCCCGACCCCGGGGCTATCTAGCCATACCCCGGCTAGCAACAACAACCACTTTTGCAGGGAACCCCCTATCAAACCAAGAGGCGACAGACCCACCTACTACTTAATCTGAACCGGAGGGGGGAGGAGGTAACTCTACTACCCCTGCCTCCCCCCCCACCCCCTCCTATATTGACTCCAAGGACCCCTCCCTAACCGCCACAGCCAGCACGGCTTGAGCCCTCAAGCCTGCGCCGCCCTCCACAAGACCAAGGCGCGCTCAATTCCCTCCTGCACTGCCTCCAGCCACAAATCCAGCCTAATTTCATTCAGATGAACCCCATCCTGCCTCCAATAATTCCCAGTGCCAGCCCCAAAGTCTATGTGTCGCACTGCCACTCCCCCATTCCAACCGACAAAGCGAGAAACCTCTCTGTTAAGTTTGATTCTCGCCTTATCCAAACCTTTTGCTGACCGTACGAACTTCCAAATCCTTCTTGGCACTATCTCTGACCAAACAACTACCATTTTACGATGCGACGCCAATAGTCTTAAGATATCGTACCTAATATCTCTCGACAAGTCCCTGAATGGCCTCTTACCCAAATCCTTACCCCCGGCGTGCACCACGACTATGTCCCGGACCCTGTCCAGGCTCACCATCCTCTCAAATTCATGCAAGACCTTGCACCATGACATCCCTCCAATTCCCATCCACCTCAACACCGCCTCAGACCTAGGGAACCTCAACTACCTCCCGTCTTGCCTAACACTAGCTCTCTCTGCCCCCCAATAAACATACGAGTGCCCCATAATCCACACTAACGCCGATTGTGGACCTGCAATAAAAGAGAACAATATTGAACGACTCCCCATTTATAAACTGCTACCCTCCTCCTCCCCCACAAGACTTTTACAATAACTGAGGGCGCACATACAATTTATACCACCCTGATTGCCACCTGCCTATCCTCCTAATCGCCTCTCCCGGTAACCCTTGAACCCTTGCCTCCGTAGCTGCCCCCACTCTGAACGAGTGAGTCCCAAATTGTGAGCCATCCATAGCAGCGCCTTCTTAAAGACTGCTGCAAACTGGAAACGTGACAAAAACTGACCCCCCTCGTGCTGCAGTAAAGGGCCCAATCTCTCACCCGCTAGTCTAATATAATTTTTCCACGCCTTCACGGGGCACATTATCGCACCATGAATCTTCCCCAACCTGACCAACTGTCCCCGCCCTGCCTGATCTGTTTTTGATCGCCGAATAAACAACTCTAGATGGTCATCGACTTCTCTTACATCCGCCATCTGCAACCCTCCCCCAGTCAATTTACTGGGTGAAACCAACTCCCCCACCCTTAATGCCCCAAAAAAGGCTAATGAAAATGCTAACCTAAATAACAATCTTTCAAATAATTCACCACAAATGCCTTCCAGCACCAACCCAATCTTTTCTAATAATTCAAACGAAACTGGCCTACGGGAATCAACCCTTTCCTTTCCCTTCTTAAAACCCTTTACCGCTTGCTTAACTAAAAAGTTCTTAGTAATGTCCCCCAGACCCCTTAATTTGCACCCGAACGCCACCCCTGCCATAAAGCGATTAACGCACGACACCGAAATGTTGTCCTGCTCTACCTTTCCCAACCAACTCAACAACACCACCATTCTATCCTCCTCCGACTCTCCTGACCTAAGATGTCCTAACCAACCTTCCCACTCCCGCCATGCTGCGATATAAGCAGCTCTGGTACCCTGAGCCAGTGACCTCTCAATCAGGTGCCCCACTGCTCTCTTACCACACTCCAGAGATGAGACGGGCACGTCCTCCCCTGCTCCTCCGCTTCTGGGGCCAGGGTCCTGAATCGCTCCCACTGAAACCGAGAAAGAGCATCCGCGATTGAATTTTTAATGCCTGGAACGTGCACCGCCACTATCCAAATATTCAGCTTCAAGCCCTCGAATACCAGGTGGCGTAGCAAATTCACCACAGGGGGGGAGGAAGCAGTCAGGGAATTAATCACCTGTACCACCCCCATATTGTCGCAATGGAACCTCACCTTCATATTCTGGAGACGAGCGCCCCAAAGCGCAATAGCCACCACTATTGGAAACAATTCCAACAGCACAAGATTCTTTGTCATACCCTACACCTTTCATTTCTCTGGCTATTCCCCAGCGCACCATTGCCCTCGGCAATATGCCCCGAATCCTGCACTCCCCACCGCATCCGTAAAAAGCTCATAATCTACATTGTCACTCACCTCAGAGATGATCATGGATCTCCCATTGTATTTCTTTAAAAATGACGACCACACTGCCAAATCCCCTTTTACATTCCTCGCCAATCTAATGTAGTGATGCGGGGCTCGAACCCCTGCTGTTGCGGACGCCATTCTACGACAAAAAAATCCGCCCCATAGGCATTATCCTGCAAGCGAAATTCAACTTGCCCAATAATGACTGGAGCCCTTTCAGTGTAATTTTCTGCAATCCCCGGGCTCTTTCCACCTCGCTTTTTAAGTCCTTCAACTTATCCTCGGGTAACTGGCACACCATTGCCTCTGTATCAATCAAGATACCCAAAAACTGAAGGGAAGTCGTAGGTCCCTCCGTCTTACCCGGGGCCAATGGCACCCCAAAGCGCTCAGCCACCCACTGTAATGTTCCCAGCAAAGTCGCACACACTGGCGACTACCCTGGTCCAATACACAAGAAATCATCAAGGTAGTGAATTACTGACTGCAACTCTGCCGTGTCCTTCACTACCCATTCCAGAAATGTGCTGAAGGCTTCAAAGTATGCACACGAGATTGAGCATCCCATGGGCAAACACCTATCAGCGAAGTACTTTCCTTCCCAAAAGCAGCCCAGTAAGCGAATGCTGTCCGGGGCCACTGGCAAAAGGCGAAATGCTGACTCAATGTCAGCCTTCGCTAACAGCGCCCCTCTCCCGTACCTTCTCACCCAGCGTACCGCCGCGTCGAACGATGTGTAAACCACCGAACAAAGCTCAGGGTCTATGCCATCGCTCACTGATGCCCCTTTTGGATAAGAAAGATGGTGTATTAACCGAAACTTGTTCGGTTCCCTCTTGGGCACTACCCCAAGAGGAGACACCACAAAATACGGCAAGGGAGGCTCCTGAAAAGGACCCGCCATCCTACCTAAACTAATTTCTTTCGAAAGTTTTTCCGAAACCACCTCCGGATTCCTCATGGCCGAAAGCAAGTTCCTCGTCGAGAAAGGAATGTCGTGCAACGGAGTCGGAATGTGAAAACCATCCCGAAAACCCTCCAATAGTAATTTGGCCTTTTCTCTGTCAGGATACCTATTTAGGAACCTGACCATCCCTTCCAGTTTCACCGGCGTCGTCCCTTTTTCCAAACCCCCCTGGGGCTTTTCCTTTCCCCTTCTTGAAGCATTTAGATGCTCCGTGCGACCCGGCATTGCAATGGGAGCAGATATGCTTAAATCTGCAACCTTGCCCAAATTTGCATTGGCCCTCATTAAATTGCCAACACAAACCAACCCTGTTACCCCCTGACTGTCCCCCTTGGTTTCCTCCTTGAGAGGTAGAGGCCAGGCCTGATGGCCCGGCTCCCCCGTGAAAGGACTGCCCATAGCGACTTGGCGCCATAACCCGTAGCCATAAACCGATGTCCTTCTGGCCCAATCGGATTGACGGCCTTATCGCCTTCCTTTGCCTAAACTGCTCATCGTATCTTAGCCAGGTTTGACCCCCATACACTCGATACGCTTCGCCTATTGAGTCTAAATAGCAGAAAAGGCCCGAGCAGTTACCCGGCGCCTTCTCTCCTATGACACTTGCCAAGATTGCAAAAGCCTGCAACCAGTTATTGAAAGTCTGAGGAATTAAACGCCACCTGCGTTTTTCTTCCTCCTCCTTTTTGTACTCCGTTCTTTTGCCTTTTTCCAAATTGAATTTTTCCAAAGGCAGGAGGGAGAATATTTCCACATATTCGTCCCTCCATATCTTCTCCCTAACCTCCTTTTTTAAATGGGCCCCTAAGGGGCCCTCGAAGCACACATGCACTTCACCCTTTGCCCTATCGTCCAATTGTACCGCTACCGCAAACCCCCGACGCCGACTCCTCTACCCCTACCGAGCTCCCACCCAGAGTACTTACCCTACTGGATGATGCTGGCAGCGAGCTACTCCAAGCCGCAACCGGCGACTGTCCAATGCCTGGCCCCCCAATACCTCTTGCCTGTTCTCCCCCAGTCCCCCCGGCAGCGGCACCCGTCACTGAGACCCCCCTTCCGGACGACGCACTACACAGCGTGCTATACGCCGAAACAGGCAATCCGGCAGGCCCCATTTCCTGGCTCCGCAAAAATTCCCACATACAACCTAACAATGCCCTCATCTCACTGTCCCCTCCACGCGCCCCGGAAAAAACGACGCCGACACTGCCTACCCCCAAATTCTCCCCGGCGGGCACAGATCTAGTAACCACATTGCAAGTGTTTTGTAGAATGGGTAACTCACCGAGCTGCATAGGTGCTGTGGGCCCACCAGCCACCGATCCGTCTTCCTGGCGTCTCGTCCTGGAATCCATCCACGTCCTGCTCGGTCCATCTAATTCCTCTGCCGACTGCCGCCTCTCTGCTGCGCGCGCAGCCGCCCCGCTGAAACTCAAAAGACCGGCATTAGGCACATCTCCTGGACCAGCCTGACGCTGTCCCCCTCTGTGCTCCATCCTCTGCTCCCCACGCTCCCTGGCCTCCTGGCCGGCCCCCCCACTGTGTCCACACTGCTCCTCACCTGCAGCTCTGGACCCCCTGCTAACTACTTCTCCAGATCCTCCCGACGAGCTGGGGCAGGGGCGCTCCTCTCTGCTACCCACGATGCTGGAACGGCCTCCCCCTCTCACTGCTCCTGGAGCCGACTGTGCAGCCGCAGGCCCCGTCCCCCTTCCAGCACGGGCACCTGAGCTGCACACTGCGCTACGCCGCCGGGCAGGATTCCTCCCAGCCCTGCTCCCCCCGCCCGCCGTTGCGGGGGGCAACACGGCTGGAGGGACCATTGCTGGGCTCCTTGTGCGGCGCCGGCGCACAGGCGCGTGCTCGGGGCTAAGCCTCTCCAGCGCACGCGCCCAACGCGGCCTCCTCTCTCTCTCCGGAACTGCCGCCGCTCCCTCCTCACCCTCACTTGCCATCCTCTCCAGCCACCCGATGCCTCTCTCCGCCGCCGCCGCCCGGATCCTCTCCAGCAAAGTCTCCATTCTACCCAGGTACCATCCTCTTCAGGCTCTTCCTACTCCCTTCTCGCTCTGGTCTTCTCCTGGAAGTCTTCTTCCTCTGGTCTTCTCCTGTAATTCTTCTCCCTCTGGTCTTCTCCTGTAATTCTTCTTCCTCCGGTCTTCTCCTGCTGCCCTTCTCTCTTCTCCCGCTGGTCTTCTTCTCTTCCCTTGCCTCTGGTCTTCCCTCTTCTTTCTGTCCGGCTCCAGGTCCTTCTTCTTCCTCTGCTCCACCTGGAATGACTCCACCCCCTCTTTTTGCGCTCTTTCTTACCCATAATCCTTCACAGCCCCCTTTTTAGCCCCTCCCCTTTTAACATCATACTCTCCTGTTTACTTCTAAAAGTATTAACCCCTTCCTCCCCGTTAACCCCGTCATGTCCGCCTCCACCTATTGCCCTGCTGGCTCCGGTTCCGACCTCCCTATATTATCTGCTATCCCAAATCTGAAGCAGCCAACAAGTACAAGTAGTAAAAGGGCTAGATCTATTCCAGTTCGGCAGGTAATGTTACTACCTAGATGCCAGCTAGTACTGGCCATTCAGAAATGTAATAACTTTATTGCAAGTTGTTGATTGATTAGGAATTGTTATTACTCCAAACCTGTTTTTTAGTAAATACTTGTATTTCCCATAAAATACCAATTCTAGAGCAAATTTTGTTAGAACTCCATGTTGTACCTCTGTTAATTTTTAACAATAAACTGTTAACAAAAAAAGCCCCTGCGCTACCGGAAATGGTAATGAGTTTCAATTTCATTCCATGAATAGTTATTCACTATCAAACAGACACTTACTTAGTAGGAGGGGGTATGGTATCCAGAATCCCCCTCCTTGCAGTGATGACTCCAAATAGTTTTCTCCAAACCAGTACACCGATAGTAGGTTTTAGGTAATTTATTATGTAGCATGCAAAAGATAGACAACGCGTTTCGGTATGTAGTGGTACCTTTCTCAACAATACACTTACATATATACATACATTACCTAAAACCTACTATCGGTGTACTGGTTTGGAGAAAACCATTTGGAGTCATCACTTCAAGGAGGGGGATTCTGGACACTATACCCCCCTCCTACTAAGTAAGTGTCTGTTTTATAGTGAATAACTATTCATGGAATGAAATTGAAACTCATTACCATTTCCGGTAGCGCAGGGGCTTTTTTCGTTAACAGTTTATTGTTTTTCTCTTTGGGGGTTCTCTATGCAAGAGATACCCTTTGTTTATCCTGCAGCTCTCCCTAATTACAAGGGATTGGAGATTGGTGTGTAAAGAAGTGAGAAACGGACCTTGTGGCGCATCCCCTATCTTCCATTCTGTTAATTTTTAGAAATTTATGAATAAATTGACAACTGGTTGTTACCAGCTCGGGGTTATATCAATTCACACTATGACATTGTCCAATCATTGGCAGACTATGCAGGGACTCGGCCTTTTGCTAAGGTGGATGGTAACAGCTAGCTGTCAATTTTTTTCATAATTTTCTAGAAGGAAGAACAACACAATGCAATGCAGAGTTCTAAGACAAGGTTCTCCAGATTTGTTACTTCATGGAGAATACAAGTATGTACTAAAGCAGCTATGTGAGGAGAACTGACAAGTCTTCTTTAAATATGTTTTTGTTGATCTTTGATGGGATATGCCATAAAACAAAAATAAAATCACATGTTACTTTGAACTGGGACATATATTAAAGGGAACCTGTCAAGTTCCCTAAGCTTCCCAGGCTGCAGGCAGCATAATATACTGCCAGACACACTGATTTTAGCCGTCTGACACTTCTACCAATTGGTTTAGTAGTTTTATAAATTTGACATTTGTAACTATGCAGGGTTGGACTGGAGATGAGTCCAAAGAACCTCATGCATATTCATATATGCACACTCTCCTCACTTTCGTTTTTCCTCTAAATGTTGATTGACAGGTCCCTCTATGTGAGGCCGAATGTTGACGGCCGGGTCGGATTCGCACTGAAATAGGGCATGCCGCGATTTCCATCCCGCGAGCAGAGTATCGCAGTTGATTTCTGCTCGTGGGCACGGAAATGCATTTTTCAATGCATGTCCTATGGGTTGTATTGGCTACAAGATTCGGAGCTCTGGATCATGCAGTGCAAACACGGCATTGGGTCGTACTTTGCACACAGAGGACCTGGCAATCAGCATCTGGAGGGAGTAGGGGCAGGAGGAGCCGTGCATACATGAATATACATCAGCTTTATTGGACTCATCTGCAGTCCTGCAAAGTTTCAAGAACAAGATTTGAAAAACCACTAAACCGATTGGTGTGAGAGACCGCTGAAATCAGGATGTATGTCACTATACTCTGCAGCCCAGGCAGCTTAGGGGTCCGGACAAGTTCCCTTTTAATTAAAGGGGTTGTCTCGCGAAAGCAAGTGGGGTTATACACTTCTGTATGGCCATATTAATGCACTTTGTAATATACATCGTGCATTAAATATGAGCCATACAGAAGTTATTCACTTACCCCCTCCGGTGCTGGCGTCCCCGTCTCCATGGCTCCGTCTAACTTCAGCGTCTAATCGCCCGATTAGACGCGCTTGCGCAGAAGGGTCTTCTGCCTTTGGCTCGGCCCGGCAGCAGCGGCGTTCTGGCCCCGCCCCTTCTATGTGTCATCACGTAGCTCCGCCCCTTCACGCATGCCGATTCCAGCCTCCTGATGCTGCCAAACCGAGCCGAAGGCAGAAGACCCTTCTGCGCAAGCGCGTCTAATCGGGCGATTAGACGCTGAAGTTAGACGGAGCCATGGAGACGAGGACGCCAGCACCGGAGCAGGTAAGTGTATAACTTCTGTATGGCTCATATTTAATGCACGATGTATATTACAAAGTGCATTAATATGGCCATACAGAAGTGCTGAACCCCACTTGCTTTCGCGAGACAACCCCTTTAATTCAGAAAATCTAAATAGATAAAACAGTCTTAATAAAGTGACATAGTAACTCTTCGGGGGAGTGTATTAGCATGAAGCAAGTTATTACAGCGGCTCTGCCAAGCAGGATGCATGCACTATTTATTAACTTAATATGTATTATAACTAGAGAAGGAAAAAAGTAATTTGCTATGAAATGGTTTTGTGCTAACATTTTAGTGAGAATACATAAAATTCCGTAAACGGCACTTACAGAGGGTGAGTCATGTAACAATCCAGCAAATTGTGGTGTTTAGGCAAAGCTCTTATTACATTCATAAAGGGCTGGGGGCCATTCTGTATGTATAATATATGTGCCAGGCCTCCACATGAGCTTATTCTTTTACTGGTAGGCTTCTCTATAAATACCGTAATACCACTTACTAAATATGATGCTTGTATAGGATCTTTCAGTGAAATTGGAAACTGTCGTGTTTTCTGTTGTGACCTAGAAAATAAGATTATATCATTTGGTGAAGCACCCTTGAGGGAGCATTTAATTCATCAGGCCACGGTAGCACAGAGGTCACCTTAGACTAAATGTCAGGGAAAACAATGAAGACAAGTCAAATCAGACCTTTAATGCCATTTAATACCCAAGTGAATTACATTGACGTTTATCTTTTTAAAAGCTATCAAATATCAAATGTTACTGTTCCATAATTTCCATTATGTTGTAACTATTTACTTGCATGGTGATTCATAGAGATATATTCCTTAATGCTGTTGCTTGAAAGGGCCTGTCTGATCAACCAATATTTATAGATGTTTTTAAAGTCTAAAGTAAAAGTGGAGAAGAACTTTACTTAAAGTCAAATGAACTTTTAGTTGGTGTGCATGACCTGAATCTAGAGATAAAACACTTTTATATATTATTGATCAGATTTTGTTGCAAATTTGATCTCATGAAAACGTATTTGTGTGTAATACTACTGTAGGGTATCTAAGATTTCTGCTTGGCCCTACACGTTTTTCCATTTTTATTTTAAGCAGCACATCTAACAGACAAAAACACCAAGAAAAGAGTATTGGTTCATCAGGTGTAGAGCATCCACCTAGTGGTGGTGAACCTATGGCACGCATGCCAGAGGCGGCACGCAGAGCCCTTCCTGCTGGCCCGCTCCACCGTCAACCGCTCACCACGTTAGTGAATACGGTCAGTGGTGCCGCGGCTCCCCTGCCAGTATTCACTCAGCGGCGCTGATCCTAGTGCACACTGTGACGTCAGTGTGCAGCTGTGATCCTCCTCTCCCCTCCCCTGACGTCTCCTCCATGGTTCCGTGAGAGCAGGGGGAGGAGGTGTCCAACAGCACACATTGACGTTAGAGTGTGCACCTGGGATCGGCGCCAAGCAGAGGAGCAGTGGTGCTTCCATGAGGAGGGGGTAATTATATGGGTCTCAGAGGGGCACTATTGCTACTGCGGCCACTGTAGGATGTCACTATTAATGCTGGGGCCACTGAGGGATGTCACTATTACTGCTGGGGCCACTGAAGGATGTCACTATTACTGCTGGGGCCACTGTCGGATGCCACTATTACTGCTGGGGACGCTGTGGGGAAGTTCACTGTTACTGCTGAAGCTACTGTGTGGGGGGTCACTTCCACTGCTGGGGCCGCTCTGGGGGTCACTGTCATTGCTGAAGCATGTTTACACGTGGCGGAAATGCTGCAGAATGCCCTCAGTGGAAATTTCCGTGGCAAATTCTGCAGCATTACTGCATTCAAAAAGCAGTCAAATTCTGCACCCGGTCTATTTGGAATCGGCCCTGTCCTTTTTATAATGACGGAGGTTAAATCATACATTGTGATAAGCCCTGCCCCCTGACCTGTTGGCACTTTGAGATAAATAAGTGGGTTTTGGGTTGCAGTTTGGGCACTCAGTCTCTAAAAGGTTCGTCATCACTAACCTAGACTGTGTTCTCCACTAATGTGCAGAAGAATTACGGTTAACTACCTAGTTGTAGTGAAGATTTAACACCCCAACAGTCACATTTAACTTTAAAAAATCCTCGTGAAAATATCACTTTTTTATTGTAGATTTTGAATTTTTGTCTCATGTAAGTACATTTGACACAGAACTCAGTAATCTAACGTGCATTTTTAACCCCTTAGTGACATAACTAATTTTAGCCTTAAATGCTAGTAAATCTCACAAGTGAATGAACCCATTCAAAAGAATGGGTTACATATTTGTGCAAGATTTGTGTTTCTCGTAACGCACAAATCTTGCACAATTTTCTCGCCATTGTAAAGAAGCCCTTAGGGTATTTTTCACAAGGGAAAATTTAGCAGAAAATCCACAGCAAAATGAACATGCGAAACAGATTTTAAATATGCAGCATGTCAATTTGTGGTACATGTTTTCAGTGCAGATTCCATCTATTCAAATGATGTGGTGAAATCTGCAACAAAATCTCTGTCAAAATTGGCACCACTTGATTTGGTACAGATTTTCCACTGCAGATTTGTGACGAAGAATCCGCAACATTTCCAACATGTGGAAACATACCCTCATATTTATCAAATAGATTATACAAATGAATCAACTCTCAAACTTTCATTCAAGAGGTTCCCGACATGCCTAGCAGGGCATCATAACTGCCCTCAGTAGCATAATGCATCAGAGCTGCAACATCTCACTAGTTATTACTGAGATGATGTGAAAGTAAAAGAGTTCGTCAAGAGGGGTGTCGTCTCTTAACCATCATAGGCCTCTCACCAGCTAAGCCAGAAACCTAGTGCACACTGCTGAGAGGCAAACACCCTGAAACAGCTGTCTGTGTATGGGTTCTGGCATGGTTTCCTATTCCCAATCATTGTTATAAAGACTTGTATAAAGAGTCTGACATTGATTTGAGGGAACGCTGCCATCCAATAGGTGGCGCTGCAGAGGTATTGTTCTATCTTCCTTATTTGAGTAACAGGGTTGTAAGCACAAAATTCTACCTTCAGTAAAATATAAAAAAGTACAAGACTGGAAGTTGTAGTTTGATATGGATGGATGAGACATCTGCTCTTGTATTCACAAAATATTCTTTGGATAGACAAAAAGTGCTTGTTCTGCTAACAATCTATTGCATCCTAATATCCAGTTATACCACATGGTTGTTTGCAAGCCTGTAGGCTCTTCTCTTTTAGTGTTCTCGTTTTAAAGGGGTTGTCCCGCGGCAGCAAGTGGGTCTATACACTTCTGTATGGCCATATTAATGCACTTTGTAATGTACATTGTGCATTAATTATGAGCCATACAGAAGTTATAAAAAGGTTTTTACTTACCTGCTCCGTTGCTGGCGTCCTCGTTCCCATGGAGCCGACTAATTTTCGCCCTCCGATGGCCAAATTAGCCGCGCTTGCGCAGTCCGGGTCTTCTGCTCTCTTCAATGGAGCTGCTCGTGCAGAATGCCGACTCCGTGTAGCTCCGCCCCGTCACGTGCCGATTCCAGCCAATCAGGAGGCTGGAATCGGCAATGGACCGCACAGAAGAGCTGCGGTCCACGGAGGGAGCAGACCCCGGCGGCCATCTTCAGCAGGTAAGTATGAAGACGCCGGACCGCCGGGATTCAGGTAAGCACTCTCCGTTTGTTTTTTTTAACCCCTGCATCGGGGTTGTCTCGTGCCGAACGGGGGGGGGGTTAAAAAAAAAAAAAAAAAAAAAAGTTTCGGCGCGGGACAACCCCTTTAAGAGCATTCCTCCATTCTATTCTTATATGCAATCTGGGAAGGCACTTGGTGTACTTTTCTTTACACAGTATAGAGATCTACGGATGTTATGGATTTCTGCAAACAATATTCTCATTAGGAGATGCTTTATCACAATAATTTTTGACTACCACCATGCATAAATGCCTAATTTTTAATTTGCTTTGCAGAGATTTAGCAAGAAAAGATCGGAATGGAGCCTCAGACCCATTTGTCAGAGTGCGTTACAATAGCAAAATCCAAGAGAGCACGGTACGTATATAACATTATATAATTATTTGTTGTGTTTGTATGTACTCATGTGTCCAAATTACTAAACCACAGCAGGTGGGTGTAAAATCTGTTGCTCTGAAAGCCTGAAACTGAGCTCATGTCCTATCAGAAGCTCAAACCACTGCTCTGTCCCTCTCCCATACTTAAAACAAAAAAAAGTTTGGTACCATGTTAGCCAATAGAGCAAAGTGTAATTGTTCTCAGTAAGAGAAACCAAAAACCAAGGTTACTTGGTTTCTCCCATACTTTACACTTTGTTTTAGACTTGCTGCTAAAAGATCATGAGGATGTTATAGCATTGAAAATCCACAGCACTTTCAGATAATTTATTTATTTACTTGGGTGAGTGCCGTGGCCTGTTCTCAGGCCGGTGATGTCAAGTACCTCAGTCACCTGGCCTGAGAGCTACTCAGTCTCATTCAGGTCAATTAGACCGAACTAGAGCTGCAATACCAAGTATACCATGTATAGTGCTTTGCCTGGTAGGGCGGACTCTCACTGATCAGCTATTGATGACATAAAGAATGATGAACTCCAGGAACAGAATTTATTCTGATAATGAATCAAGATGCCCATACAAGAAAGTTATCACTAGACTTCAGTAATGATTTACCATGAATAATTGTTACATTATTACAACATTTAGTTATTATTTCTCATTTCAAACATGTATTTTACCAAGTCCTGTTTTCCTGTCATGTTTAATCTCATTTTTATAGGTTGTGAAGAAGTCATGCTATCCCCGATGGAACGAAACGTTTGAGTTCGATTTGGATGAATCTTTCAATGAAAAGTTAACAATAGAGGTTTGGGACTGGGACCTTGTCAGTAAAAATGATTTTCTGGGAAAGGTAAGATAGATAAAATGCATCACAGATTTAACCCTTTGCAATCCAGTTTTGGATTCAGGGTATCCTAGGGGGCTTTCTCTTTCTGCCATTTTACCATGGCGCCATCTGCTGGCTAGAGCCAGTGCTGCAGTATGGGACATACTGGAGAGACCCCTGACAACAAAGCGGCCGGTAATATAGAGTAAGAATACCCTGCCGGACATCTTACGACATCGGAGCTGTACAGGGTTCAATCAGAATTTCTTCAGACGTCAGACAGTGGATTGGAAAGGGTTAATAATAACTCTTTCCATTTGCTCATGCATTTCTCTATTCTCTTAGGCTGCACCACATTTTACTTGTTAGAGCAGCAGATTCTGTTTCCTAGGTGTTCTTCCTACAGCAACTTTGCATGTGAAGTTAAAACCACTGACACCATTTGGGAGACTATGAGGAGATCTTTAGTCACTGCTCGACCTGTAACTGAACAGATATGCACTTCTTTGCTCTCAGCCGCTCTCGCCAATGCTCATCTATCAGAATGTTGCATTCCAAGCCCTTTCTGCTTAGAAAAGTGTTGGAAAAAAACACTTGGGATTGGGAACATGCTGTCCTTTGGGAGAGACTAGTGTGTCCTTTAGTATCCAATATTCAAAAAAAAGAAAAAAATCTCCCATCGTTGTTTAAAGGGGCTTTCTTGGCTATTGATGGGCTAGTCTCAGCATAGGTCATCAGTAGTTGATTATCTGGTGTCTCCTAATTGAGACAATGGCCGAATAGCTGTTTGGACTCCCACTGTCAGTGCTAAACCACAGTATACAATGCCACCGTGTAGTAGCCAGCATTGGTAATTGCAGGCACAGCTCTCATTAATTTAAATGGGAGCTGTGCCTGTAATTTCCAGCAACGGCCAGTATACCGTGGTCAGAGCTATCTGCTTCCGTTCCATTTTGGCGCAACGAACCCCAACTGATCAACTATTGATGACCTTGTTACGTCTGTGCTGGGCTTATCGTACAGAAGTGTAAGTTTTAATGTCCCAAATTGGATAAATATATGCACAAGGTACAAACATGGCAGTTATCTGCCTTTGTAGAAGGCCCTTTAGTCACGAACTGTTAAGACTCGATCACTTGGTTATCCCAAACATATAAAGGAGGGAAAAAATATATATTTTTTTTTCTGATGCTCAGTGTGAGATTAAATATATCCTGGTTTTATGTATAGTCGAGTGTACCTGGATGATGTTGACATTAGAAAGTTGACTCAATGTGGAAAATAGCATATCTGTGTGATGAAGCTATACAACCTATTTTTCAGACATCCTTACCAGAAATTAAACGTGTGCATGTAAGTAACCCAGAGGCTAAAGATAGCATCACAAGTGTTAATCAGGCTTCATTAAATCACCTTCTTTCCAGAAACACTACAGATATAGATGGAGAACTACGGAAAAATAATTGGCTGTTTAACAATGTTTTGTTCCTGTAGCACACCAAGAGAAATTAAAAATGATTAGAAAAGGGAAATTTTCACAATGCGGTGCGGCTGCTTTTGTGCATTACTGGCAGGGGGTTAGTTGTTCCGTATTGCTCTGCTAGCTAGAGAAAATAAGTTGCTATTATTAGACGTGTCTATCCAGTAATATTGCTATTTTCTGTCCCCTGTTCAGTGTACGTTTGTGTCTGATACTGAATAGGACCATTGTACAGGCCGATTTTATAATACTCAGCCGTGGATAGAAAATTGTAATAATTAGTTGTAGGCTGATAAATGTAAAGTCATTTAGCTAGCATAGTAGATTGGGTTGAATATATAACTAATAAGTCACAAATGGTCCCTAAACTCCAGAGACTACCTCAAGGTTTACAATTTGCATTGAACTGACTTTCTTTGTAGGAAAGGTCACTTTTCTTTGTGTTGGCCACCTTTACAAAATTTCCTTTTTACTGTACTACCCCTTTTCATAACAGTCTAGCTACCATTTGTTTTTAAGGCATGTGTTTTAGTAAAATCGTCATACATTTTTCATTTGTTAATCAAACTTTACATTTTCTTACACTATAATCATTCCTTTATACAATGAAAGCTTTGGAATTCAAACAATATGATTTACAGAAAAGTTAAACAAGTTCTTCAACATCAACCTATGTTGCATAATAGTCCATCTCCCTCCCTCCTTCCAAGGAACTGTCATAATAGTCCAACTATTGTTTGCAGATTGCTTAATAAAGTTGATTAATTTGAAGAACTTTGCACTCTGTCCCTCCTCTTTAACCCTTTCCAATCCACTGTCTGACGTCTGAAGACATTCTAATTGAAGGCTGTACAGCTCCGATGTCGGAAGATGTCCGGCAGGGTATTCTTACTGTAGATTACTGGCTGCTCTGTTGTTGGGGGCCTCTCCAGCATGTCCCATACCACAATACTGGCCAGCAGATGGCTCCTTTGGATAATGGCAGAAAGAGAAAGCCCCCTAGGAAATCCTGAATCCAAAATTGGACTGCAACGGGTTAAGACAGGCAAATTATACAGTACAGTGTATTTCAGTCGCAAAGCTTTTTCATAAAATTCTTATAAAAATGGCTTTTGGCAAACCAGTAACGACCTACAGAGGTAACCAATTATAAAATTACATGAAAAGGGAAAATCTCAATATACAATTTCCAAAACAATGGGTATACATTGCATGACAACTCAAGATATAGTTTTGAAAAATATAAAAACGGGTTCAACTGCTGTTGGAGAGAAAGCAGGCCGCTCATCAAAAGCAAAATTATGCCCAAGACAGAAAATTGTTGCACAGTATTGTCATGAAAATCGGCGAGCATCCGTTGCTGCAATTTCAATGGTGAAAGAATCTGAACAATTGTGTTTCAATGTAAATGTATGCACTGGCTGAATGACAAATGATATCCGCTTAGCATTATCTTTCTGTTTATGCTTGTATAAAAACTGAATGATGATCGGCCCGTGTAAACAGGCAGTTGTTCATCTATGAATGATTGCCTGTTTACTGTAAACAGAAGCAGGTGGGCAGCAACTATCTGCGGCCCACTACACCAGCAGATGATGATTGCTCCTATGTAAAAGCAACAAAGTCTAAATAAACTTTTTATTGTTTTGTGCTGGACTTCTTCCATTGGTTTGGTAGGTTTGCTGATAGTCAGACTATTATGAAAGTACAGGCCATTCTTTGACGTAAGAAATATTTTTGTTTCTAGTAGCTGTGTATTTTTTAACACATTTTCTTGTACATAAATAAATGTTTCTTTGTTTGACAAGCTTCATTTTCCTACTGTATTTTTTTTTAAATACGTTAACTAAATAAGCTAATCTAACTGAAATGTAAAGGATAGCCAGACTTATATCAAAAAGGCTTGTATCTTGTATCCTATTATATATTATTGGTCCCAATTTTTGTAGCCTTTTCCCCATTTTTTTCTTTTTTTTGTTGTTTCTGTTTTATATTTAGAAACACGTTTTGCTTCTAATGGATTAGTGCACCTTTAGACCTATTTCGTACCTTGCAGTGTAGAGTGGCCTGGCCATATACATAACCTAACTACAGCAGTTAGATTTTGCTGGTAAGTCGGGTTTTACATAGTTAGGATCTGATGTATATACTATTTCCCATAGATTTTAATAAGAAAACAAAAGGTCTTACTATTAGCATTTCTTTGCCCAATTTATGTCAATATCTGAATTGAAAGCATACTTTTCAGTACAAGGGAACCTGTAATTAAATGTTAATTTTTAAACAATAGGAGTTAATGGCCAATTTATGCTACTGTATAGAGCTACAGTTGCACACCTGTTGAGAATTCATACGGTAGCCCTCTTCAAACATTGGTTTCAAGCCCATTTTCCAAATTTAATGTGAACGGAACAGTCTTATTTGGGTTGAAGAAAAATACAGGCTTATTCAAAAAGAAGGAACAGATTTGGGGGTTTAATTACAAACTACAAAAGACCAACTGTAGTCGTTTTGGCTTCATGGGCTGCAAATCCTTTATGACCTCAAACCACATATTTTGGGCTGTTCCACTCTGAGTTCACTGGGAGAAAAACACACAAATTTTATGAATGTGCAGATTATATATTTTGCAAATTTTTGCTGATTGTTTTTCCCCATTTTGAACAATCACCACCCTGTAATTCTTTTTGTGAAACACAAAACATAAATAAGCATCATTATTTTAGGTAATGATCAACTTAAATGGACTTCAACAAGATTTTCAGGAAGAGGGATGGTTCAGACTAAGTCCTGGAAAATCCAAAGCTAGTGTGGACGAGTAAGTTGATGTCAGCATATTGTTTTTTGGTGTTTTTTGTCATGACTGTCATTCTGTGATGTGTTTCAAATTTTGTTCTGTATTTAAAACTATTTTTTCCCCCTTTGGCTTATAAATACATATTAAGTGAAACTGTTTAATGAGTCACAAAGTCTTTGAAAAGTTCAGCCAAGAAAATGTCAGACCTTTAGAAAACCTTAAGTAGCACTTAACTGGTTCAGAAAGCATTCAAAATCCTTACATTAGGTTCTTTTTATAGCATATTTGTCTACTTTCTAACAAAAAAGGTATTTAGAGGAAATAGGTTTTTTTTATATTTAGAACCTGCGTTACATATTCTGTACTTTTTATAACAAAGCAATGCTGAATCCAGTAGAGAAGATTGATTCTTAAAATATGTTAATCCTCTTAGTATGAGATATTTAGACTTTTAGTTAAATTGATTATGGTGTGATGTTCTGTGACATTGCAGGCTATGAGAACTATAAAATAGGAGATCTATTTTAGTTTCTGTAGTTCAGGAAAACTCCAGCTGTGTCCCTGTTTTGCATCCTCTTTGTGACTGGCACCCAAATATACACACTAAGCTTTGATGGAATGGCATTGAAAAAATAAAGTTTTCGCTGGCAATGGCTAAGAAAGTAGTAACTATAGCTTAAAGGCCATTTTACACGCAGCAAAAATCTTTCAAACGATTGAAAGTTTTAGCAATCATTTTGCATAAAGTGTTAATGGACACTTATGTCCACTAACACTTTACCATCTTCATTTGCATGTAAGAGGGCCTCCAGGAGCTGTTTGCAGCTGCATTGTTCTCGTTGGGCTGCTGATAGAATATAATGTAATCTCCCAGCTCCCGCTGAGAACACTGCATGCTGTCTTTTGAGAGATACTTTATCTCTCTGCGGCTGAATGATGGATTTTAAGTTCACCCTATAATCATCGTTCAGACAAAATGTGCACAATAGTAGCGTTTACACGCAACAATTAACGCTTATTTGCAGTTGTTTGAATGAATTTTGAGCGATAATAGTTGCGTGTAAATGGGCCCTTATTGTGTTAGTCAGTAATAGGATCAGAAAGGCACTGACTTTATACACTTTACAGGAGAACTCAATACATTCAAACAACACACAATTTATCAACAAAGAGGTGTTCCACCTAAAACATCAAAGTGGCCATATATTATTATCACTCCCCTTGATAACGCGCGCAGGCAATAAATGAGTTGCGTCTCAAATTCTTGGCTGCTATTCGGATTGCACAACACATGGACATCCTGTCTGTACGCTATCCGATGACATTACAGAGGGAGCGCCCTCCCTCTATGAACACTTTACATGCCACAATCAACATTGATTGCCGGCTCCCATTGCAGATGGCGCAGGCTCAGCTTCTGAGCCGGCACCATCCATAGGATGTAAATGTATGTCCATTCACAGGAACTGCCTCCCAGCCAAGATGTGCATTTACATCCTGGGGCTAGTGTGCAGTTCAGTATGATTCCAGTGATACAGAATTGATATGGTTATTGTAATGTTTTGCAACTTTTGCATAACTAAAAAACAAAGAATCTCTTAAAAAATGCCTTGTGTTGCAATATTCTGTTACCCACAACTTTTTTTCAAACCTCTTGCATGGATAGAGCTGTTTTAAGGGCTTGTTTTTTGCAGGGGCAAGCTGTTCTGATTAGTACCATTTTGAGGCACATGTCTTTTCGATCCTTTTTAATTCAGTATTTGGGGGGAAGTCGAGGAGACTGCAAAACAATTCTGTTATTTTTTTTTGGTGTAGTAAGTGTACTAAGGTGGCAAATTTGGAGGCAAAAGTTAGGCCACAAGTCGTCACAGCAACCCATCAGTAACTGCTTTGATGCTGTGGCCATTATTCACTTTAGCATCTAAGAGATTAAACCACCTGGGTCCAATCTTAGCTGTTGCAGGAGGGTGTCAGCTGTAAACCAGTCATCAGCCGCTGTATGTACAGTGTAAGCTCCATACACTTCCCTGCAACATCCTTGGGTATTCCTATCTCTTAAGGTAATGGCAAATTATTTGATTGCAAATCCACCATAATTTTGAAATATGTGGATCTGGCCTAACTCCTATTTAGGCTACCTCTCCTGTATTTGGCTTTAATAGGCGATAATGGGACCCAGGATTGGCAGCCCCCTAGCCTTGCTTCACAGATATGAAGGTCAGAGCCTTGTATGGCGCAGAGTGTTAAGGCAGCAGAAATGCAGTCCTAAGCTCTCACTCACAACTTGAAGGTTGTGGGTTCAATCCCCACAGGGTTCAGGCAGCCGGCTCAGGGTTGACTCAGCCTTCCATTCTTCAGAGATCGGTAAAATGAATACCCAGCTTGCTGGGGGCATAATAAATAAATTACTTGAAAGCACTGCAGAATAAGTTGGTGCTATACAAGATTTATTTTTTATTTTATTTACCTGGAACTATACATGTAGTGCTTTTTGCCATAGAGAAAAACATTAAATGAAGGCTCTCAGCAACACCATGTTAAATAGATGGCATACAATATACCCAAATGCAGTCTTCACAAACATTGATTGATGTCTCTTCTGTTTAGGGGAAACCTTGGTTCTCTACAGCTGCAAGTGCGTCTCCGTGATGAGACTGTTTTACCTTCAGATTACTACAAGCCTCTGGTGCAGTTGCTGTGCCAGGATGTTAAAGCATCTCATAAGGTAATACAATAGAAAGAGCAAATGCAATGCTTTATGATGTCTTAGTAGGACATCTGCTACACTACGTGTTATTAATGTAAGTTGATGCGGATTCTGGTTTATGTAAGTTTTTTTAATTTACATCTGATGAAATAAAAGATGATAAAGAATAATAAATTAACAAGGAATACCTAATCTAAACTTGGGATAACCGTCCCGTGTGAGTTAGACAAGTAATCAGCATTCCCAGGATTGTCACTCACAGAATCTATTAATTAGGTCACTTTGCCATCTGATACCTGTATTAAGCAATGCTATCTGATCCATTCATTTAGCTAATGTGCTACCCTCTCCACATAAAAACAGTATCAATGACTTATTAAACAATGGGTGCTATGTTTTTAAATAAAGAAAATGTAATGATGATTATGGTTTATTCACTAAGCTTGTACAATGATATCCTACATGTGCAATCTCAGTATGGATTCATGCTGACCATATGCATTAAATAATTTACAGATCACACATAAAGTTAAACTTTGGATAAAAGAATTTGCTTGCCGGAACGTATGATCTTTTTTACATGTAGTGCGATATCTATCTCCACAATTTTCTAGAATTTCTATTACTTGAATGTTTGGACCAGATTTTACTGTATTGAAAATAGAATCAGTGCCTCACCCACGGAGCTTCAATGATTCTTTTATTTGTTTAGGAACCCGGTCACATTGCAGAGTTCTTGCCTTAGAGATCCTAAATGAAAACTCTTGTATTATCTAATTTTTTCTAGGCCATGCACACTACCCAATATTTCCTTTTGGTTACCAATTAATGCAGTATAGAACATTGCCTCCCACTGCCAATGGGCTGTAAGTTTGCCGGACTAATGTTTTGCATCCCGTGTGATTGCATCCGGGCAAATAGAACTTGGGGCTAGCAATGCTATGGAAAGCGTCGGCCGGCGTGATTCACCTGTGGTTTACCACCGGTGAATACACGTCCGTGGACAGGGGGCCTTAGTCCACTCTAGCCATGTGACACTGGGTGACAGACGAATGATCTTCCTGAGAACATTCTTTGAACAAAAGATTGTTTGTGGACACAAGAACATTAATTTTCACAAACAATTTTCATTCACTACTGGCTGTAAAATTCAAGCGTGGCCAACCTATTTCCAGATGATAACAGTTTACCATTGGTCGTCTAACATGATCATTTGTGGCTAAACCAACCAGATGACCGATCGTTTTAGGTAAAATCGTTCTTTTTCATCAACTTAAATGTAATATCTATGGGGACCTCAAAGGGAAAGGGGAAAGGGACTTGTTATTTGTATAGCGCCAACTGATTCTGCAGTACTTTCAGGTAATTTGTTTATTACCCCCCAGCAAGTTGGGTACTGATTAGAGATGAGCGAGCATACTCGTCCGAGCTTGATGCTCGTTCAAGTATTAGGGTGCTCGAGATGCTCGTTACTAGAGACGAGCACCACACGGTACTCATCTCGATTAAACGAGCACTGACCATTGAATTCAATGGAGCCAGCAATACAGCCGGCTCCATTGAAAGCAATGGGCTGCCGGCGAGCGTGGGATGAATTTTCGGGAAGGGCTTAAAAATATAAGCCCTTCCCTGAAATTCATCCAGAAATGTGTAAAAACAAAAAGAAAATATATATACTCACCCGATCCCGGCAGACGGAGTTCAGCCGCGGCCGGCAGCAGTTCTCCTGAACTGCTCTCAGTAGTATTCAGCAGCCGGGGATTTTAAATCCTCGCCTGCTGAATGAGCTGCCTCTGATTGGTCACAGCCTGACCAATCAGAGGCAGCTCTCAATCACACCCATTCATGAATGACAGCTGAGAGCTGCCCCTGATTGGTCCCTGCGCTGAGCCAATCAGAGGCAGCACTCACTCACCCATTCATGAATTCATGAATGGGTGTGAGTGAGAGCTGCCTCTGATTGGTCAGGCTGTGAGCAATCAGAGGCAGCTCATTCAGCAGGCGGGGATTTTAAATCCCCGGCTGCTGAATACTACAGAGAGCAGTTCAGGAGAACTGCCGCTGGCCGCGGCTGCACTCCGTCTGCCAGGACCGGGTGAGTATATATTTTTTTTTGTTTTTACACATTTCTGGATGAATTTCAGGGAAGGGCTTATATTTTTAAGCCCTTCCCGAAAATTCATCCCGCGCTCGCCGGCAGCCCATTGCTTTCAATGGAGCCGGCTGTATTGCCGGCTCCATTGAATTCAATGGGCTAACATCGTTCTTCTCTGCCACAGCTGTTACAGCTGTGGCAGAAGAGAACGATCTTTATGCTGACAGTGCGGGGGGGGGGGGTCTCACTCTTGCCGCGATTGTGGCTGAATAGTGGGACCTGGGAACCTGAAATGCAGCCCAGCATGTTGCCCCTCGCCTGCCCTATCAGTTTCTGTGTCGTTTCCAGCACTTTCTTGGGTTTTGCAGATTTTCACCAATGAAAACCTTAGCGAGCATCGGCGATATACAAAAATGCTCGAGTCGCCCATTGACTTCAATGGGGTTCGTTACTCGAAACGAACTCTCGAGCATCACTGAAAGTTCGACTCGAGTAATGAGCACTCGAGCATTTTGGTGCTCGCTCATCTCTAGTACTGATATTACTGACCTCGGAAGGATGGAAGGCTGAGTCAGCCTTGAGCCGACTACTTGAACCTTGCAGGGATTGAATTTACAACTTTCAGGTCGTGAGTAAGAGCTTAGGAGTGCATTCTGCTGTCTTAACACTCTGTGCTACACAAGGCCCCCCAAAAAGTGCTCTCTGCTTTCAGGTGTGTTGGCTTAGCACTACTGGAGTACTAGGTTTCAATCTGGCCTTGATGGGGTTTTGAACCTGGAACCCCACCACTGCGAGGTTCAAACCATTGCACTACTAACACCAGGTAGCCATACACAGACTGAAGTTGATGAAAATGGACTATTTCAACCGAAACGATCGTTCGACAGGAGGAAATTTAACACATGATTGTTTGAGCTGACTGATGGACATTTATCACCTGTAATGAAGTTGGATATGTTTAAAGTTTCCATCCAATGGTTGAATGACAGATCTTTCATTTTAAAGAAAGATTTTTTTTTTCATCAACGAAAGATCTTTCTTTGAAAGAATATTTCCAGAGATAGCTTTTGCTCTTAGCCTGGTGTCATTGAAAATATATGGGCAACTGCAAGAACCAATATAATGTGTATTGTTGTGTCCGTGGAACCATTGCCTTCTATCTAATGTGTATGGCCACCTTTATGCTCTGAAGAGCAAAGCTCTTAGAATTGTACATGAGAATGCTTCTATAGTGGCTAAAGGTGACTATACACATGAAATAACGATTGACTGCTATTCTCCCAATTCCACCATTTATATGCACGCTCAGCCAAGGGGGCATTCTTATTTCAAGGATAGGGAAATAAGCCACTTCTGGAATCTGAGAAAGGATCAGGCATAGTGAAATCCAACATGCCTATTCCTTTTTTTTCCTAAATGTCAAGGGGCCCCCCATGCATATTAGATTGTCAGCTGATTGGTTTTAATGTGGTTGTCTAATGCACAATAAAGGAGGCGGTTCTGAATCTCTGTTCTGAACTGCTAGTTATACACTGTATTGATATACAATTGTTTACTGCATGCTATGATTTACCCATATTCATGGCATGATATTTATTCTAAATAGCAAAAAATCGGACATTTAATAACACTGATCGATGAGACTACATCAGCTGAGTGTAGACAGGAAGTGGCGGCCAACCTTGTAAAAATCTTTTTGGGACAAGGGCTAGCAAAGGAATTCTTGGATCTGCTCTTCCGACTAGAACTTGATAACACAAGTAAGTGGAATTTATTGTAATGGTGCACTTTTGTAGATATTGTGACAGATTTCATATGTGGCACAGGGGTTTACATACTTGAGGTACTTCATTTGGAGAACTGGTGCAGATCGAAAGTCACAGATTGATACTGATGTCAGTGTATATTCATACCACCCCTTACAGTTTTACCATATTTCTTGCAGTCTACTAATTTGTACAGATGTTAATGTAACTAAAATCACAGAGGTGAGGAAAAAGAAAAAACACATATTCACTGAAAAAGCCAAAAATACCTGAAAGTCTGCAAAGCAGACACGGTCGCCATAGGCACGATCGCCATAAGGCAGGCACAATCGCCACCGGCACAATCGCCGTAGGGCAGGCGCAATGGCCTTAAGCCCTGAAAATATGTAGTCAGCCAGACAATAATGTGTGGAGGAGCAGCTTGTTCCTGGCAGGCTAATATGCAGTCACCCACTCAACCCAGCCCAGTTTGGGGAGGAGTGACTGCATATACTAATAGCCTGCACATGTGAACGATACCAAAGATGTCAGCCATAGATGGGTGGTGACCCACCATACAGGATATCAACCCTGGCTGATATGACAGCGGGTTGCCCTGTATCTCCAAGGTGGGCCACACTGGCTGACATCTTGGGCTCCCCCACCAACTAGCAAACTACATACAAAGATACTAATGCATACTAATAAAATGCGGGTGTTAGTACTGCATTTTGGCCAAAACGCATAGGCTGACGGACCGCGTCGAGGTCACACCGCTTCCGTCAGTACCTACGCTAACTCACAATAAATTACATAAAATCACAGAGGTGAGGAAAAGGAAAAAACACATATTCACTGAAAAAGCCAAAAATACCTGAAAGTCTGCAAAGCAGACACGGTCGCCATAGGCACGATCGCCATAAGGCAGGCACAATCGCCACCGGCACAATCGTCGTAGGGCAGGCGCAATGGCCTTAAGCCCTGAAAATATGTAGTCAGCCAGACAATAATGTGTGGAGGAGCAGCTTGTTCCTGGCAGGCTAATATGCAGTCACCCACTCAACCCAGCCCAGTTTGGGGAGGAGTGACTGCATATACTAATAGCCTGCACATGTGAACGATACCAAAGATGTCAGCCATAGACATCTGCTCCTCCACACATTATTGTCTGGCTGACTACATATTTTCAGGGCTTAAGGCCATTGCGCCTGCCCTACGGCGATTGTGCCGGTGGCGATTGTGCCTGCCTTATGGCGATCGTGCCTATGGCGACCGTGTCTGCTTTGCAGACTTTCAGGTATTTTTGGCTTTTTCAGTGAATAGATGTTAATGTAACTGGTGCATTGTGTTGACTCAACTTATCATAACGCATTAAAGGGGTTGTCTCGTGAAATCAAGTGGGGTTCAGCACTTCTGTATGGCCATATTAATGCACTTTGTAATATACATCATGCATTAATTATGAGCCATACAGAAGTTATTCACTTACCTGCTCCGTTGCTAGCGTCCCCGTCGCCATGGATCCGTCTAAATTCTCTGTCTTCTGGCGTTTTTAGACGCGCCTGCGCAGTCCGGTCTTCTCCTGGTGAATGGGGCCGCTCGTGCCGGAGAGCTGGTCCTCGTAGCTCCACCCCGTCACGTGTGCCGATTCCAGCCAATCAGGAGGCTGGAATCGGCAATGGACCGCACAGAGCCCACGGTGCACCATGGGAGAAGACCCGCAGTGCATCGTGGGTGAAGATCCCGGTGGCCATCTTGGTAAAGGAAGAAAGAAGTCGCCGCAGCGTGGGGATTCGGGTAAGTAATAAACTTTTTTTTTTTTAACCCATCCCTTGGGTTTGTCTCGCGCCGAACGGGGGGCCTATTGAATAAAAAAAAAAAACGTTTCAGCGTGAGACAACCCCTTTAAGTGTCAAGTTAATGTTTGCTACTTCTATAGGTTACCAAAAATTAGAGGATTAATTAAAGGGAGTATAACTGAAGGACCAAACTACAAAGGGCTTCTTTATAACCTATTTTAACCATGGAGATGTTAACCATGTTCATAGATGTGCATAGAAGCTGCAAACACAAAACAATATGAAATGTGTAATCAAGGCTAGATAAAATCTACTTAAAAATTGGGTGATTTTTGTAAAAACCTTACATTATTTACCATTCTCTGATCATAAGCTACATCCTGTATTGTTGTCTGCTGATTGATAGGCTAGGATCACATCTGGACTTATTTCATATTTCTGTTCCATTCCAAAAAAAATGAAAATAATGGCTAGAAACTTCACATTAAAGACACCATTGACTATAATGGGGTCCATCTTGTTTCTGCCATGGTACCGGATTTTCTAGTTTTTTTTAATGCAATCTACGATGTAGGCTCTTAATGGAGCTTCTGATGCAGATGAGAATTTTACTTAACTAGATGTGGTCAACAAGCTTGTAGAACACACATCAAACAGCTTAAACCAGCTCTTATAATGCTGAACAGCGCCTGGTTTAAAAATAAGAAAAATGTACACAATCAGAGCAGTGTCTCATCAGACCTTCACCCACAGAAGACTGTTGGGAGTCTTCAGCATTGGTGCCTGCAGAAGAGTGAATGTAGTTTAGGCTGCTTGTATCTGAATAAGAGAAGTAATGCAAAGTATCTTGAAAAAGTAACCAACTTTTTAGATTCTTTCTATGGCAATATTATATAGCTTGTTTTTGTAACTATGGCGTACCTCATGTCAGTGATTTTGTACATGGAACATTGTTTTCCCTTAGGCCCATGACAGCACCAGTGAGAGACCGCCTCCTATACAGGTAGGAAACTCCCAGATCTCTTTGAAGGCGGGCACACCATTTACCTCCTCAGTTCCTGTTTCCTGCTTGGCTGACTGCTCTTTCAAGGAATCTTCCAGATTTCTAAAGGTGGCAGACTGCAGGGCCTCACTTTCAAACTACATGGCATGAGAGGTTACCTGTTGGGTGTAAGTCTCCACTTGGAGCCTACGGGTAAGCCTGGAATCATCCTCTTGTCTCCTGCAGTAGATGCTCTGCTCCCCTGTCTCTGGAGGTTATCGAGGGAAGTCTTAGTAATATATGTCCATCCAGTTCAGCCTATTACATCTGCCCCCACCCCCCAATGTTGATCCAGAGGAACATAAAAAAAACCCTAATGAGGTAGAAGCCAATTTTCCCCATTTAGGGCTCAGTTAGACGAGTGTTTTTTCTTTGTGCACCTATGTGCGCAAATAAAATGTGCTCCACACATGCTAAAAATGCTCCGTGCCCATTGCCTTCAATGGGGCCGGTGCTACTGCAGCCGGTCCCATTGAAAGCAATGTGATGCAGGCAACCCCCGTAGTGATTTTCGGGGAAGGGCTTGAAATATAAGCCCTTCCCTGAAAATCATCCCTAGCTGCTGTTAAAAATATATACATCACCTCTCCGCCGCTGTGCAGCTCCAATGCGTCTTCTCGCTGGCTTCTCCAACACAGTTTGAAGCTTTTTGTTTTTAATCCCTGTCTCCTGAAAGACCTGGTTCTGATTGACTGAGCGCTGAGGCAATCAAAGGCAGCACTCAGCCATTCATTGAATGACAGCTGAGGGCTGCCTATGATTGGTCACAGCGCTCAGCCATTCATTGGTTGCCTGCATCCCATTGCTTTCAATCGGGCCGGCTGCAGGCGCCATTGAAAGCAATGGGAGAACATCACGATCCTCTGCCACAGCTGTGGCAGGGAATTTTTTTCGTCCCCGCAGGAAGTCCCCTCATCAATGAACACTGACAGTGCTGTCACAGTGTTCAGTGATGAGAGGACTCCCGCGGGGAATCTTTTTGCGCTGCGAGGACCTTGCCGCGGCACGCATGTCCAATCTTTTGCAAGTGCAAAGATTTTGCGCTTGTAAAAGCCGGACAAGTGAACAGATCATAGTTAGAGATGAGCGAGCGTACTCGGAAAAGCACTACTCGCTCGAGTAATTTGCTTTATCCGAGTATCGCTGTGCTCGTCCCTGAAGATTCGGGTGCTGCTGCGGCTGACAGGTGAGTCGCAGCGGGGAGCAGGGGAGAGCGGGCGGGAGAGAGGGAGAGAAAGATCTCCCCTCCGTTCCTCCCCGCTCTCCCCTGCAGCTCCCCGCTCCGTGCCGGCACCCGAATCTTCAGGGACGAGCACAGCGATACTCGGATAAAGCAAATTACTCGAGCGAGTAGTGCTTTTCCGAGTACGCTCGCTCATCTCTAATCATAGTTCTATCAGACGCATCCAGGCTCCTCTTGTACTCTTTTATAAAATTTGCCATCACCACGTTCTCAGACAGAGAGTTCCATAGTCTCACTGTTCTTAGGCCGCCTGCAGACGAGCGGGTCGGATCTGGCAGCGAGAATTCTCGCCGCGGGACCCGACCCGAGAGCCTGCAGGGATGAGCGCGTACTCTCCAGCGCCTGGCGGCCCCGGCTCTTTCATGTGCCGGCTGCAGCGCAGCCGGCGCATGCGCAGACCGGAGCCGGCGACCGGGTGAGTGCGAGCCCCGCACAAAAATAGGACATGTCGCGGTTTGTTTGCCGCGCGAGATTTCGCGCGGCCAAACCGCGGCCGTCTGCATAGGAGTGCGTATTGTAATGCACTCCTATGCAAACTTTCAGTGGCGGAAATCCCGCGGGAAATACCGCCGCGGGATTTCCGCCCGTGTGCAGGCGGCCTTACAGTCAAGAATGATAAAGTCCCTTTCTTTACCTCATGGGATACTTCTCCTGCAGTAGATGCTGTGCTCCCGTGTCTCTGGAGGTTTTGGAGGGAAGTCCCTTTCTCTACCTTATGGGATACTTCTCTTGCAGTAGATGCTGTGCTCCCCTGTCTCTGGAGGTTTTGGAGGGAAGTCCCTTTCTCTACCTCATTGGATATTTTTCCTGCATTAGATGCTGTGTTCCCATGTCTCTGGAGGTTTTGTAGAGAAGTCCCTTTACCTCATTGGATACTTCTCCTGCAGTAGATGCTGTGCTCCCCTGTCTCTGGAGGTTTTGTAGGAAAGTCCCTCTCTCTACCTCATCGGACACTTCTCCTGCAGTTGTGGGAGAACCTTTGGGTGGTGGTATACTAGCCCTGTGTGTCACCTGGCCTGGAGGTTTGTGGTGCTTCCATCACCAGATGGAGTTCAGGTGTGTACTGCTCTGGGTGATGTCTAGTAGCCACTGTGTGGTGCAGGGGAAGTGGCGGAAGAAATGGGCGCTTTCTGAGAGGATCTCCAGCCAGTCCAGTGAGTAGAATTACCCCGCATAAGGGATTAAATTCTGTCTTTGCCTTTACCCTTCTTCAATGAAAAATGTAAGGGGATGGCTATATGTGCGCTCAAGCAGATCGATATTCCATATGGTCTTTGCTTGGGGCTTATGGCCTCTGGTCTATAATTTGTCTACAGCCTATGACCTTTTATGGCTCTGACTATGGCCTGACAGCCTTTGTTTGCTCTGGCTATAATAGCCCTTGATGGCTCTGCCTATAGCATAACGGCCCTGGATGGATTTTGCTACAGAACTGAGCAGGTAAAGGGTGTACTTGCCTTTAAAGAGATTTGGGAGGTCCCCATTTCCTGTCTGGATGAGACGCAGTCTATCACTGGTGCTGCCATGAGCTCATGGAAAACTGATTACCGGTAAGTAATCTTATGTTTCTATAAATGGAACAGTTTGCTTTTAGTGGTTTTCTTTTGCAAATTTTCCTGATAAAGGAAGATAAATCTGGTGTCATAATTGACATGCTGCAGATTTAAAATCTGCAACATATGTTCATTTCTGCAGGGTTGTGTGCACATTTTTTTATGCAGCATATGGACGAGATTTTGAAAATGTCATCCAGTTTGCTGCTACTGAATGTCCGCCCAATGTGAACATAACCTAAAACTTTATATTGGCTCTCTTTCTATCAGCTATGGTACATAACACGTCATAAAAATTTTACGCTTTAAGTTTTCTACTATATTGCATTGAAATGTTTTCTTCACTTTTTTATAATTACTATAGATGAACCAAACACATTATTCAGAAGCAATTCTTTGGCCTCTAAGTCAATGGAATCATTTCTTAAGGTATGAATCTATTTCTCGTAAAGGGCTACTCTTGCAAAAATACAGTTTCCATCCTTGCATCCCTCACCTGATTGTCAGTCACACTTTGAAAATATCCTTTGTATATTGCTGTCACTCCCATGCAGTTCATCCCCTGTCTGATGCTTATCTTGATGTTAAGATTTCATCCTGCTTTCTCTTCCATTATTCTGTGCCTTCAGTCCCATGGTGCATTAGCACCACATCGCATGGGCAACTAGAACCTGTACCATATTTGCCTGCAGGAAGGATACTGATTATCACTACTCTGTATATTCACCTAAATAAGCTTCAGACCATAGGTACATAGCCCATGAGCTGAACTGTCTTCATTATAACAGTGTGACAGGAGGCCCTGTAACTTTGAGTAACTGTGATTGGAGTTTGTGTCCCCCTCTAAAGAGCTAGTGTGGTAGGATCCATCACAAAGCACTAATTGACTGAAAAATTGACTAAGTTGAGAACACATAAACCCAAGTAAATATCAGCTAGTCAGAATTGAGACCCGTCTGAAGAAAAGGACTCTAGGAAGCTTCTAGCCCACTTATATATACTGAAGGCTAGCTACATAATGGATGAAAAAAAATTCACCCAAGTGACTCTTTAAACTTGTGTAAAATATTTATGATGCTAGTGGTGATCAAATTAGAATTGCTCCTTTCTATTATCATGTTGTTTGTAGGTGCAACATTCAATTCTTACATTTTTTTAATAGTATTCAGAGCTCTTTTTGCTGGTAGAAAGCTGCGAATCTCCTACATAAAGTATGTACAATGAGTAAAAGTCTGACTCGCTTCAGTCACCACTTAGGGGAACTGGCCACCTACCTAAATACACATACGATGAAGTATTGCAATTGTAGCAGTGTCTGCAGTTGGGGTGGGGTTCAGCAAGGATGCAGTCGTTCACACAGTCCATATAAAGTCCATCCAACTTTATTATATGTTAGTAACAGAAGATTAGTTGAGAAACAGCCACTTGCAGCTTTTTGCAATAAAGAGAAATAAAGCAACCAATCAGAAGCTCACAGTGGACTTGTGTTCACTTCCAGCCTCTGACCCAGACTGACTATCTGGGCTTGTAGTCTTTTATGTCCCAGTTACTAGCTCAGTGAGCTGACTAGGGAACCAAGCAAATCCTGTACTGGACTGGGAGAGAGACTGATGGATCCCACTAACAACCTACCCACCACTCCAATAAAAATGCAGCCCAGGCGTGCAAAACTCCAGTCCTCATGGACGCCAGTGTCATGTTTTCAGGATTTCCTCAGTATCGCACAGATGATGTAATTATTGTTGGTGCTGCAGACATTCCTACAGGGGCTCTTACTATAGGATATCCTGAAAACATGACCTGATGGTGGTCCACGCAGACTGGAGTTGGGGACCCCTGATCTAGCCTGTAACTTACTTAAAGGGGTTGTCCCGCGGCAGCAAGTGGGTCTATACACTTCTGTATGGCCATATTAATGCACTTTGTAATGTACATTGTGCATTAATTATGAGCCATACAGAAGTTATCAAAAGTTATTCACTTACCTGTTCTGTTGCTGGCGTCCTCGTCTCCATGGTTGCCGTCTAATTTTCGCCGTCTAATGGCCAAATTAGACGCGCTTGCGCAGTCCAGGTCTTCTTATCTTCTCAATGGGGCTCCGTGTAGCTCCGCCCCGTCACGTGCCGATTCCAGCCAATCAGGAGGTTGGAATCGGCAATGGACCGCACAGAAGCCCTGCGGTCCACCGAGGGAGAAGATGCCGGCGGCCATCTTCAGCCGGTAAGTAAGAAGTCACCGGAGCGCGGGGATTCAGGTAAGCGCTGTGCGGATTTTTCTTTAGGTCCCTGCATCGGGGTTGTCTCGCGCCGAACGGGGGGGGGGGGGTTGGGGAAAAAAAAACCCGTTTCGGCGCGGGACAACCCCTTTAAATAACATCTCAGCAAACCATCTCTCCTGAATTTTTCATTTCACCCAGCTTAGGTGAAATATTCACTCCCTCCAGTTAATTTTCCTGCCACATGGTTACACAGTATATTGTACAAAGTTCAAAGTATCTTTTTTCTGTAACGCCGCAACATTTCAGAACAAAACATACATGGGCTCATGCTGCCCGAACCTGCTGACAGATTCCTTGAAAAAAAAAAAAGAAGGTTTTTTTTTTTTTAAGTATTAACAGATTTTCATAAATATAAACTAATATATGATTGGTACGGCGTAATTGTACTGCCATGCAGAGTAACGTTAACAAGTCATTTTTACTTGAATGATGTAAACATTAAATCCAAAGAACAATGCTGTAGTTCCATTTTTTTCCATTTTGCCTTACTTACATTTTTTTTTACGTTCTTCAGTACATTATGTCATACGTTAAATAGTATCATTAAAAATATAACTTGTCTTGCATAAACAAACTTTCATATGGCTATATCTACGGAAGATAAAAAAGTTATAACTTAGAAGGCATGCATGATAAACACAATGAAAGAACAAACCTGCTGCTTGGGTTTGCTTACATGCGATTAGAGATGAGCGAGCGTACTCGCTAAGGGCAAATACTTGAGCGAGTATTGCCTTTTGGGAGTACCTGCCCGCTCATCTCAAAAGATTCGGGTGCCGGCAGGGGTGAGCGGTGAGTTGCGGGAGTGAGCAGGGGGTAGTGGGGGGGGGGGGGGGGAGGTTAGAGAGAGAGATCCCGAATCTTCTTTTGAGACGAGCGGGCAGGTACTCGCTAAGGGCAATGCTCGCGAGTATTTGCCCTTCGCGAGTACGCTTGCTCATCTCTACATACGATTTATACTCAGGAGCTGCTCATTTATTTGTCTTTTTATTTCTATGATGTCTTTGGCTGATAAGATATCTCCATTCTGTTACTGTGAACTTAGCCGGTATTTACATAAAGGTAAAAGGTACATAAAGCAATTGTTTCCTTCCTGTTAAGTTGTGATGTGATTTGTTTCCTAGGTGGCAGGAACGCAGTATCTACATAGTGTTGTTGGGCCAACCATAAATCGAATCTTTGAAGAGAAAAAATATATTGAACTTGACCCCAGTAAAGTAGAAATAAAAGAAGCAGGGTAAGTGCCGCCAAGGAAAAAAAGTGGGAAACTGTAAATTGTAACTGGACACATAGGAGAGTAATTTAATTGTGTATTGCGCGGACATAATATGCGGTGATTGGAGTCAGTACAAGTACATTGATTTTCATGGATCCATTCACACTTGCGTATATACATTGTGCATAATACACGCATAAAAAAATGCAGCATGTTCTATTTTGCCATGTATTACGCACGATAGAGCCCTATTGTTCTCTACGGGTGCAAACGAAAATGCTGTACATATGCAAGTGCATTGGGTATGTACGGCATATTTTACACATGTTGCTAGGAAAGATGACTTAAAAGTTGAAAAAGAAAAAAAGAACCCAGGAATCCAGTGCAGGACAGCATTCGCAGGCATACGTAATCACAAACGCAGTGATACACAGCTCCACATGCCGATAAAACACTGCAATTTAAATACAGCTTTTTACCATACAGTCATTTGACCCCGAACGTAGGTCTCATGTCAACAGGCACGCATGGTTTCATAGTATGGAATCCTGCAGCGGTTTCTACCTGTGCCCGCAGCCATGAGGCTAAAAATTACATTTACTCACCTGTCCGGACGCTGCAGAGCTCTCCTCCATAGCGGACGGATCATCTTTCCTCTGCCCAGCGGATGCGCTCGGCATACTGTGCTCAAATTTTTTTTGTAATCTCCTGCTCTCCCACAATGACAGCTGTTGCTGTGCCGTGGCGGGGATGGCTTCCATTGACTTTAATGGAAGCCGTCCCTGTGGGATCCGCAGAAAAAATGGAGGATCCTGGGGGGGAAAAATCACACCCACATGCATTAAATTGCCCTGCGGATGCTTATGCATCCCTAAGGGCTTCTAGAGCTGCAGATCTCCCACGTGGGAGACATGCATGGATCTTATCATTAAAATGCACCCGTGGACATTGGGCCTTAGTCTGGTACTGTGGTCATGTGTAAGTTTTTTGATTTGCTGTGCCTTTTTTTTTTTTAAATGACAGAAAACAAGAGCGGACGAGCGTTGTTGGGGCCAGAATGCGTTCCACCGCCATTTGTCCCTGAAGTTCCGGATGATAATTGTCTGATAGACAGTCATTCATTTAATTGTACCTTGTTGTAGTTTTTCCCATCAATTCTTGGGCCGGCTCACACGAGGCTGCGTGTATAATGCAGTGTTCTATCGCTGTGTAAGCCGGTGTTTCGCTGTGTATGACAGCAATTTTGGACTGCGCATGACAGCATATCTCACACACGCTGCCATTTGCAGTCTTCCTGGTTTTAATTTCTCCCTCTGTTGCTTAGTGACGGTGCATATAAACACTGCAATGTAATTGCGTATGTACAGTTTTTATTACGCGCCCATAGAGAACAATGGGGCTCTATTGTGTATACTATACAGTAAAATAGAACATGCTGCATTCTTTTTTACAAGCATATTATACGCAATGTATATACGCAAATGTGAATGGATAAATGAAAATCGGTGTACTTTATTGGATCCTTTCACCGAGTAATACGCAATTAAATTACGCTCGTGTGAGCCTGCGCTAAATGTTCTTATGTGTACAGAGACCACATTTAAGGCTTAAACACACAAACAAGTTTTCTCCCCTCATGCAGCCGTGATAATCACAGCCACGTAACAGGACAAAACGAAACTACTGATTTTAATGGATTTCAGTGGTTTCGTTATCACTATCGAGATTCCTGCCTGTTAAGGTCTTTTTCACACGCGTGACAGCGATATCGTTGCGGGAAAATTGCAGCAATATCATGTCTGTGTTCTGTGTGATATTGATGCATTTTCTCGCGATGATATCGCGATTCTGTGTCACTACAAGTCGCGCGACTTTGTAGAGCTCTTTTCTGGGATTTTTTGGGGGGCTTGTAATATAAGCCCTACCCTGGAAATAAGACCTAAACAAAAACAAACAAACAATACAACACCTATCAGGAGCTGTTCTCTGCAGCACACTTCCTCTCCACAGCTCCGGAACACTTGCTTGTAGTTTTCAGCCAGAGCTTCCTGGTCAGAGGTTCGAAAAACCCCACCAGCACTGTCTCTGATTGGTTCTCGAGTACTGCGGCTCAGCGAATCAAAGCCAGTCCTTGATGAATCAATCGCAGTCATCGCATTGAATGGCTTTGATTGGTTCATCGAGCGCTACAGTGATTGGCTGAGACGTGGCATTTAAGAACCAATTAGAGCCAGCGCTTCCTGGAGGTGGGGTTTTTGAACCTCTGACCAGGAAGCTCTGGCTGAAGACTACAGAGGAGATATGCGGCAGAGTGGACAGCACCTGTTAGGTGTAGCATTGTTTTTTTGTTTTACTGCAGCTAGGGGCTATTTTAGGGGAATCAGTAGGATTTTCTACTGTAAAAGTTGCATCGCACTGCATAAAAACCATGTTTTCATGCTTTGTGATGCAACACAAATGAAGGCTCCATAGAGTAACATGAGCTACAAAACAGCACAAATCACGGCAATATTCAGCATGTAGCAGTGTGTAGCAGCCTACAAAACATTAATAATGTGAAGGAATCAAGTGGAAAGTGAAGGCTTAACATTCATGCGATTTGTAGCACTGTCACATCGCAAGAAAATAGCATGATTTTGTCGCCCGTGTGAAACCGGTCTAATAGTACAGGTAAGAAAAGATAGGACAGGACCTATCTTACCCATACATAGTATTAACTACATGCAGGAAAGATAGGATAAGATCTATCTTCCTGATGTTTTTTTTTCAAACTCCTGTTCTATGGCGCGGAGTTTGAACAGCCGGCAGGGGGGGGGGGAAACCTTGTTCCTTACCGGCAAGCATATTTGCGCATATGGCCGTCTGTAACCACCCTCAAAGACAGAACAGTGTTTTTCAGTATGGAAAATTGCTAGGTCCAAACAAATTCTCAGCTCCCCAGTGGGAGCGACATCTTTATAAAGCTGCTCTTGTATATAATTGCAGCAGCAGGTGATGCTCATGTAGCTACAGAGTTGCTTATGCAGCATCTTTCTACCCAAAGAGAAAACAGGAAACCATGTTTTGCTCTACTATGCCATCCAGTAATGTCACAGCCGACCACAGCCGCTGTCAGTAAAGGTGATTATGACCTGCTAAGCCTTTAGGCAGCGGATACACTTGTGACTTTGTAATTGCAAAACTATCTTTCTATGCATTTTGTTTAGTCATTTTCCATTCATTTAAAAGAACAGCAACCCCTGTTTCATCTTCTTCGCACAGACATCTAGCCATTGCCTGCAGAGGTGGTAACAGGGTCACTTGCAACTTTACACAACTTCATTTGTTTTATACAAAAGTATGTTATCGTCACTAAATGTAGGGAACTTGTAACTTTCACTTAAAAAATATATGTTTGATATAAATTTTGCTGCATAGGACTAGTCAGTCTCTGATCTCCAACTTCAGCACTATCTGCTCATCCTAAGGGTTTATTCACACAATATTCGCGCACGAGTTTTGTGCGATGCGCACAAAACTCACACAAATATGAAGTCATATTTTTTTCAATGGATTCATTAACAAAATCGCATCTTTTGCGTTTCCTTCGAATGCCTCGCCCATTGTTTTCAATAAGACCTTAAAAGACATTGCATGACGCTAGCATGCTGTGTGATGTGCATGTGAGTGCGATGTGATGTTTCCCATTTAAGTCAGTGGGAAACACTTGCGAATTTATCACGCACATGAAACAAGTGCGTGAAGATCGCAATTTTGATGCAATGCGATTTTGATTTAAAACACTTTGCTGTGAAAATCGCACTTTGGCAAGCGCCATATCAGGCGAGGTTTTTCAGCCTGATATCGCGCTCACCCATGTGAATGTAGTCTTAAAGGGAATTCTGTGTGACCTATAGGCAGCATGTTACAGAGCTCGAGGAGCTGATCTGATTGATATATAGTTTTGTGGGAAAATCCAAATGCACCTGGCAATGCAGCAGCTATGATGGGGAGTGAGCACTGTTAGGGTGACTACCCACTGCAGTTTTTTTTCACTGCGAAATTTGCAGCGTTTTTTTTCTGCAGGGGTCTATGGGACTTGTAATGTTAAAATCGCGATCGCGCAAAATCGCGACTTTGCGGTAAATTGCGATTTTAACATTAACAAGTCCCATAGACACCTGGAGAAAAAAAATGCTGCGAATTTCGCCGTGAAAAAAAACTGTAGTGAGTAGTCACCCTTAGAAGAGAAGCCATCTGCAGAATAGTACAGCTTCTCCTTCACAGCTCCCAGGTCATGGCGGCATATGAATGGGAAGGGAGAGGAGTAAAACAAATGGGGGTGGTGGAACAGATTCAGGACACAGGACTCTTAAAAATAAATGTGATATAATAGAGATACTTATTAATAAATTGTAATATGGGAACAGAAAAGTTGTGTCTGCAACTGTTCTATAGAGAAGACACATCTGGGGCGCCTTCTGCTGTTATGCTGCTAGGTGAAGACTAGGTGCTGTTGAGCTCTTTACAGGGCGCGATATGTAAAGGCTGACAGAGTTCCCTCTCTCGCCTATATGGCTCTTGGGATGCGGCGACACAAAAACAAAACTTTAAAAAAGTGTTTTTTGTGTACAAAAAGACATTAAAAAAATCTGTTTAAACTTGGTATCGCCAGAATCCTGCCGACCCAGAGGATGATGTTATCACATTATTTATTTTTCACACTGTTGTAGTAATAATAATATAAATGTGTTTCTTATATCAGCGTAGGCAAACATATATATATATATATATATTTATTTTTTTTTCATATATCCACCTTCATGGAAAATAGCTAGCAGTGAAATGGTTAACTGGTTCAATACTGTACACTGTGCATTCTTGTGCAGTATCTCCAACACTCCTCTACACAATTCTCAGGACTTAACAAGGTCTACAGATGTGTTTCTTATGAGAAAGACCTGCGATGCCCACCGCTTATCAGAGGGGGGCTCCTCCTTATCTCCTTCCTTGGATTTCTTTGTCCAGATTGGAATATTATTAAAGTCTACGCTACTTGGGTATATAGGAATTATGTGTTCACATAGCAACATACACCTTGGGCGTAAACATATGTTAATTATCAGCGTCATTACATACTAGGCCAATCATGAGTTGTTATGATGTTGGGAGGGATATGCACGTAATTGGGGCGTCATATTCAGTATAACTGTATTGTACTTCCTTTCAATAAACCAGAAGGGTATGGGGGCTGACGGATAGCATCCATGAGTTCAAATACATATATTCATGCATGAAGCTTCCCATTATAACCAATCTGGAGCAAACCACTGAAATCTTCTGGAATATGATCTATTTCCATAACAACATTCAACACCATAAAAACGAAATCCAAAAAAAAAATCGCTGAATTTCTTTTTATTTTCCCAGTCCCCCTTAAAAAAAATAATAAACATTATACAATACATTATATGTACCCAAAATGATGCCATTAAAAAATACAACTTCTGCTGGCAAAAAACAAGCCCTTATGTGGCTGTCAACAGAAAAATTTAAGTTACGGCTCTAGGAATGCAATAATGAAAAAAAAACTGAAAAATTAGTTGGTCATTAAGGTACGAACAGGCTTTGTCACTAAGGAGTTAACCTTAAAAGTGAACTAATGACCAAGAGATTAGATGTTTGAACTTCCTGTGACTGAATATTCAAGAGAAAATAGCAGTATATTTCCTGTAAATCCTGGACTATTAACAAAAACGTATGGATGCTGCCAGTAAATTACTAAACCTGCCCCACAAATCTCTAACCTGCTGCTGACTTCATGCTAGATTTGTTTGATAGATAAAACATGATTTAGCTAGGAAATGTATTAGTGTTGTTGGACGGTGTTTCACTTCAGCTTCCTGTAAAAGAGCCTGCATTATTAAGTAATTGTAAGTTATATTCTGAAGAGGTTGCATGTATCTTGTAAGTAAGAGCTAGAGTATGGAGAAACTCTGTATGCACCTTCTTACTAATACACTTAGGCCTCATGTCCATGGGTGGATCAGATTCTGCATGTGGGACCCCCACAGCGGCTTCAATGGAAGCCGTCCATGCGGGATCTGCACTGAAATGGAGCATGCGGCAATTTTTTTTTTCGGGACCAGGGGGTCCACAAATCAAATCCGCATTATTTATTTCATATGCAGATGCCCATGTATCCCTATGGGTGGTTTGATTTGCGGATCGCCTGGATTCCGCAAATCAAACCCGCCCGTGGACATTGGGCATTAATAGCCCTCAATAAAGGGATTTATTCTGGGAAAGAAAACCTTATGACCCCTAATATAGTAAACAAAAGAAAAGCCTGTGAGTTGGCCCCAGCTGTACTGCAGGTTTTATGGAGGCTTTGCTGAAGTATCCCTCCATCCGGAATGTGAAATACTAATTGTTGTACTGCACAGAAAGCCAGTGCAACTGCATATGGAAAATTGTTGATAAGGCCGGATTCACACGGGTGGATTCCAATTGCAGATCAGCGGCATTGAAAAGCATGTAAATTCACTTTAATGCTTACACTTGTGGAAACGAATTGCGTATTCAGCGAGCAGAAGAAAAATCACAGCATTATCTATTTTGCCGCAGATTGGATGGCTTGCATTGAAGTTAACGGAGGTCGCCCAGCCCACAGCCCATACGCAATTAACATTGGGTATGGGCTGTGGGCACCCTATGTCATTACTAAGCGACGGCGTGGGGAAAAAAAAACTGTACTGCACATGACCAACTGCGAGCTGCCGCACTCTTCTGTGATTCAGCAAATTAAGGTATGCAGGGACAGACGGAATCTGCTGCGGCCTCCCGCATGCGGAATCCGGTCAACCCAAAGATAGGATGTGCCGTGATCTGCTTCCCACATCGCCTTTCTCCTTTTCTTCTCTTTCTGGGCACAAACCACTATGATGACTTCTTCTGACTACAACTTATCTCTGCAGAATTTGACACACAAAAATCTTTGATTCTTGCTTTTTAAGAATCTTCCTTATACTTTCCACCTCTATACAATCTCCCTACCTATAATGCCTAACATTTGTTATGGCCCTTGCACAGGATGATTGTCATGTTGAAACAGGAAAAGGGATGTTCCCATCTTGTAATGTGATGACATCTTGATTGGATCCCTGTGCATTCTGGGAAGAGCAAAGAAACACTGTAAACAGGAAGATTGTCGGGATTAGCCAGGTCTAGCTGCTTGGAGAACATTGCCAGGACAGAGGTTTGGCGCGTGAAGTTGTACACTTAGTAGTATCTTCACTATCCGTAGTAACGTCACTACAATTCTTAACTTTTAGAAGTTTGGAAGTGGACATTTGGAAGTTTGGAGCAAGTTCAGAGAAGAGTTACCAAGATGGTAAGCAGCCTGCAAATCATGTCCTGTGAAGAATGGTTAAAGGATCTGGGAATGTTTAGCTTGCAAAAAAGAAAGCCGAGAGGAGACTTAATAGCTGTCTACAAATATCCGAAGGGCTGTCACAGTGCAGAGGGATAAGCCCTATTCTTATTTGTACAAGGAAAGACCAGAAGCAATGGGATGAAACTGAAAGAGAGGAGACACAAATTAAATATTAGAAAAAACTTTCTGACAGTGAGGGCGACCAATGAGTGGAACAGGTTACCACGGGAGGTGGTGAGTTCTCCTTCAATGAAAGTCTTCAAACAGAGGCTGGACGGGCATCTGTCTAGGATGATTTAGTGATCTTGCACTGAGCAGGGGGTTGGACCAGATGACCCTAGAGGGCCCTTCCAACTCTACCATCCTATGATAACCTCTGGTGTTCCTTGCACAGCTGGGTAGCTGGGAGTGTCGCTGTGCAGGGAAAACGCAGACGAGGATGCATTGCTAAGCATATGCTGTGGCCGCTTCATTCTCAGGATCAGTTGGGATCCCACTGTTCAGATTCCCATATACCATAAACTGATGGCATATCCTGGAAATACACTTTGAACCACACTGTTACTGTAGAAAGTCATTGTACTGTATACTGCAGCATTAATATTACTTTGCTCTGGTAATAAGACACCCAGACCAAATGTTACAAAATACCTCTGGGACCCTTTATTTCATTCTCTTGGTATTCATCTATTTAGGTGAGTTCATCAAACTGCTAAATGCTGAAGGACAATTCATAGAGTAATGGTGGTGTGCTTTACAGTTTATACTTCTCAAATTGATGTTAGCCATGAGGCGTTTCTCTGGATGCTTAGCCATGGAAATATAATGCATGAAAAGGTCTTGTGCTGATATTGTATCCAGTGGCAGATTTGCTAGGTGCAATGTAATCACAGTGACATTGGCGGTCGCACATTATTGATGCTATGAATGTCGCTTTCAGGTGTTCAGGCTTACACCGGATCCAGACCGAGAGTGAAATAATCCTCCAGAGCGCCCAGCACCTCCAGTCTTATCTTACCGAACTCCTGATAGCAATAGCAAAGTCAGTGAAGATCTGTCCTGTAACCATACGGTCTACTTTCCGGCAACTGTACAAGCGAGTGGAAGAACGGTTTCCAGAAAATAAACACATGGTTTGTTTAAAGTATATCAAGAACCCACTGTTACACACAGAATATTCTAATAGAGGGCTCTATTCTGTTTATGCATAGTACATTCAGTTTAGTAGTATGTTTAGAGTTAAAGTGACCCTCTGGTGTTAATAAGGTCAAGCATTGATTTAAAGGAATGTTGCCATCCAATAGGTGGCACTGCAGAGGTAATGTTCATCTACCTTATTTTCATATTACCCAAAGGAACATGGATGGACTGATAAGTCTCCTCACTCACTTTCTTGGTTCTCTCCCTAAGGAGAGATGATACCCCTCCCTAGGCTCATAGTCTTATGGGTCCATGTGTTGTGCATACACAACCCTACCTGAAAATACGCCTGTGTGGATGGGCCCCTATATAGATAAAAATTGGTCTTTGTTTCATTTTTCTCATTTTATTTCTACTTTTTACTACATTTATTTAATACTGTGGGGCTCAAGGAAACGAGGAACACATAATGTAGGTTTTTAGCAACGAGGAACTGATTATTCCAAGGCATAGTCACAGTAAAAGATTGGCTGATCCTGTTGATTGCTCTCCTCGAAGGGCACGGACTACCATCCATTAAGGGGAACCTGGAAACAGATTACCTCTTCGGCACATGAAGAATGATTACATAGTACGGAAGAAAGAAGACATTTGTCCATCAAGTTTAAGCAAGGGATGGGAGAGGATATGAATGAAGGGAAGGGCATTGCACTGCATTCTACACTTTTCCAATTATTACCCTAATAAACTAATGCCAGTAATAATGTCACTAATCACCTATTTGTTCTGTGTTTGTTTTCCAGAATGTTAAATTCATTGCAGTGACAAGTTTCTTATGCCTTCGGTTTTTCTCCCCCGCAATAATGTCACCTAAGCTCTTCCATCTCAGGGAAAAGCATGCCGATGCTCGCACAAGCCGGACGCTGCTTCTCTTAGCTAAGGTGACAAAGCTTTATGTATGGTATGTGTGCACGGAGCAGAGGAAAATGGGAATGTCTGACATACGGTAGATTCCAGCTTGCAATACTTTTCACACCTGAAGTTGTTCCTGTTTGTCCTTGTTTGCCCTCAGTAAAAATATTCAAGCTTCCAGTGTTGGGTCCTATAGAAAAATATTTTTCATTGCTCCTACCCAATCCCATCACCATGTACACATAACATTTTTACATGTATATACACTATGTTGACAAAAGTATTGGGGCTCCAATCCTGTGCTGTCAGGTGAAGAAGATATGCCATGTGAGGTGTTTCTGCCGGGAAGGACTAGGGCCATTGGTTATAGTGAAGTCCACCCTCTATGCCAATGGGTATAGTGACACTCTGGACCGTGTGGCATTACCTACCCTGTGGCAATACTTTGGTACAGCTCCATGTCTCTACCAACATGACCGAGCACCATGTCATACAGGAAGCAGTGTTGAGACTTGGTTTGAGAAACAGAGGGTCTGAAAACTTCTGAGAGTCTGGAATTCAATCTCATCAAGCATCTTTGGGATGAACTAAAAGGAGTATCCATGCACTCCCAATACACCCATCACTTCCTGCTTCACTATCTGAAGCTCTCCTCGAGGAATGGAGGCAAATCCCTCTACATCTATTGGAATTTGATGGAAAGCATGCCTAGGAGGGTTATTGCAGTCATTGAGACCAAAGGCAGCCCAACACCTTATTGAAAAATGTGAATAAAGTCAAACTTCATCACCTGTGTCCCACTACTTTTGTCAACATGTATGTAATCCGTTTTCTTTCTGTTTTGTACTACTTACCTGTTGTAAATCTTAAAGCGACAATTTAGTGGAAGTATATTCAGAAGTATGACCTAATTAAAAGCACAAAGTTAGTGCTGGTAACATAAATGCAAACGTCTGGGTTGATAACACAGGAGTAACGTGCTAGCATTATTACCCACTCCTGTTCTATCATTATATAATCTATGAGACACAGATTCTCAGGTAAGATCAGCTGATGTGGATACCTGCAGTGTATTCCTTGTGCTAATTAAATACTGTATGTCTATTCTGTTACTAGCTGAATCCATGAGTAATATTTTGGTAGACCCTTTCTTGGTAGTTCCTGTGTTCCACATTTGCCACTTCTTCTAAACCGTCATATACTGTTATTGTAGGCTGTACAGAACGTTGGTAATATGGATGCTCCAGCAAGCAGAGCCAAGGAGTCCTGGATGGCTCCACTGCAGCCAACCATTCAGCAAGGAGTTTCTCAACTGAAGGAATTCATCACCAAACTTATACACATTGAGGAGAAAGAAGGTAAGAAGGGGAAGTCAAGATCACTTTACTACTGATTGTCTTAAGTGGCTGTGTACAAATACCGTAGGATTCAGAGTTTGTAGAAAATATATCATTTCTTATTAGTTGATGGTGGAATCTGTATTGATCCTTTCCCTCATACCACAAATACATTTTCGTAAGCTACATCTGGCCATGATTTGAGGGTGTGATTTCATAAGTATGTATCGCTCTCATCATGGGCTTGTCACTTAAAATATCACTACATTGCAGTCTATAGCTTCGGAGAAACATGATACCTTAATTGAAAACGAATCCGCAGCCCCAAAGCTGTGCTGCAGCAGTCACCTTGACTCCAGCTTACACCTTGATATGGTCTAAGACAATAGCCAGTAATAAGAAATGGACTTTGTAATGCATTGCCAATCAAGGAAAAAGATTCCCCAGTTTAAGTTGCTCATATTCAATCTGAACACTAGTTATTTTGTATTATTACATTCACAGTTCTGCTGGTGAACATTGGACACAGACGACAAACACATTCTTAATAGTTTAACTGATCTAAAACATGGGGATACTTAAGTTTCCCTGGGGCTAGCTTCATATGGGCAAGGGCGATATCAGGCCGTGTATCACACTTGCCAACATGTGAAAGTCCCGTGAATGTGAGGCGTTTCAATGTGAAAACAGCCTTGCATCACTTCGGAGGTGAAGGGAATCCCTGCCACGGCTGTCACAGCCACAGAAGAGGATCGCAGAGTTCTCTCATGGTTTTCAATGGGGCTGGAGCTGCTGCCACCGGCCCCATTGAAGACTATGGGGCTGCAGTGTGAGATCTCGCAGCTAGAAAGAACATGCTGCGATTTGTTTCTTGCATAGCATCACATCGTGGTGCTATGCAGGGAAAAATTGCTCATGTGTGTGAACCCATTCCAAAGAATAGGGTTCATATTTGTGTGTCTCGCAACGTACAAATCTCACATGATTTTGTCACCCGTGTGAAGACGGCATAAGTCAGATAACTTTACAGAATACAAATGGCCTGAACGAGCTGTGTACAGATATTGAGTCAGCCAGAAATGCCATGAGATTGTAGCTCTGAAGCCAACAGAATGGTGAGCTTTAGACTATAGTACAGACTGTAACTCAGAATCTGTACAAGACCGGTAACAACATTCTATTTACGAAGATACCCAACTTTTTAAATTCGAATTCTATACAGAGGTTTTTTAATTAGTGTCAGATGCAAATACATCAACTGTGTGATGACTGCAAAATAATGACATTTAATACGAGGCATATCTGCAAGCTAAAAGTATCATGCCGTATCATGTGAACTCAGAATTGTTTCTGTTTTAGAGCTGGATCTGCAGAAGGAACTAAACCATCAGAGCTTAACAGTCAAAGAAGGACAACTAATGGTCTACAAGACTAAATGTAAAGGATACCTGCTGACATCATCTTTCAAAAAGCTATTCCTCTCATTAACTGTTGATGCAATAAGTTTTGCAAAGACGCAATTTTCCAAGGTTAGAAAATGTTTCAGAAACTGATGTTTTTTCCTGATACTCCTTATTTGGTCTTGTTAATGATTACACAGTGCAATTATTTAGTGGTTTGTAAGGTTGACCTATTTTGGGGTATATTTAATTCCAAAAAAATATCACCTGTTTTGCCCTATCGCCTCTTGTTTTGGTAAAAAAAATGGTATAACTACATTACATTTTAGACACCAGGTAATTAGATGTGCTGAACAATCAATTCACCACTGTTGTATATGTATTTTATATTGTTATTAACATACAAAAGTCTATAAAAAAACATTAAAAGCAGAAATATGCAGACAGCACAAAAAGATTTGAGACCCACCCAAAGCAAGCGCAAAAAGTATATTATCACTGTAACTCAAGTGATATTGTAAGTGTAACTCACACTTAGCCCAGTATAAGTATATCTGACAAATATCTGATAAATATCAATAAATTAATAGTAAAGTGCATGTGGATAAAGGGAAAGGCAAAGGAGAATAACCCATCACTTTCGCCAGTGCTTCATCTTAGGTGATTGATGAAATCTGCAAAAACTGTATATTAACATACAGTACATTCACCAATGGCCATAAGTGTTCACATATGTATTTAATTCACTCCTCTCCAGGGGTTAATGTGAGCCGCTGTACCACTGCATTAGGGGGACGTTAATCTGGACAGAAAGAACAAATTGACAAAAACCCCAGCGCTTCAAGACTATAGGCGATTCGTAAATAAAAGTAGGAAAGGCACCTCCTTCAGTGAGGAGCCCACAAGCATCGGCGAGCCCCCTCAATATCCATGTTCACTTAGCATGTGTCACACAGTTGTCCAGGTAGGTTTGAAGGATAGGAATGACTTCAGTTAATTCCTAAAAATATTTAACAATATTTGGCTAACTCACACGGCGTCAATGTTCAATGTTGAATGGCTATGATTGGCTGACGCCCCGTGAGTTAGCCAATCACAGCCATTCAATGATGGCATTGAATGGCTGTGATTGGCTTACGCCGCATGTGTTGTGTTAGCCAATCACAGCATTAGCTTTCTGGAGGCGGGGATTTCAAGCCCCACATCCAGAAAGCAATGCTCTGTCGGGGACAAGGAGGGAGCGACAGTCTGCAGCAGTGCCGCAGAACGCCGGGGGAGGTGAGTACTGTTTTTTTTTTTTTACACCGTATTCCAGGCGTATAAGGCATCAGTTGGGGGGGTCGTCTTATACGCCCCGTCACCTTTTATACACCGGAATATACGATACCTGTTTGTTCACAGCTAGCTGCTCTTCATCATACAGGGGGCTTCCATATATGTCTATATGCCCTTACAATTCCTATAGAAAAGGGTTGCCAAGCATAGACAACACACTTTATAGCTTTGATTTGAGAACTATGACCTCTTAGTAGATCATTCTGCACACAGTTTGGACATTACACTGTGCCCATAGTGCAGTATTTAATTCATGTGGTTTCGTTATGTTTTGTGCAGAAAAGTTCATTTATACCTCTATCAAGAATCCGTGCCCTGGAGAAAGTGGAAGAAAAAAGCTTTGGAAATTCAAATGTAATGCAAATTATTTATACAGATGAGAATTGCGGCCTGGAAGCATTATATTTGCAGTGTAAGGTACTGATAACATTCACAATATGCAACAATATAATGAAAAATGTTAATCTTCTGCCCCACCAATAACGATTGACAATGGGATGTCTCAACCACGGTTTTATATTAATTACTCCTGTTGTCTATAATAATTATCAGCATCATTTTTTCTTTTACATAGGCAACATCTTATAATACGGAACACGTAAACCATGTATCTTAATTGTCAGACCTATAAATAATTTGGTTTCGCCTTAATCATACTGCCCCACAAGAGGAAGTGAACATGTCAATTTTACCACAACATGTACTCTGGAAAAAGAATTCTCCCAAAAATGTCACAATTGTGTTATTTTTCCCATTTTACTCCCAAAATGTTTTAAAGTTTTTCAATACATTATATGGTATATTAAAATACTACAACTCCGAAATATTACCAGGCGGCCCATGTGGCTCAACTAGCTCTCTTGCACTCCTCCTCTAACACCCCTCTTTGGGTGTCACTGGAAGCAACAGAAATACATCCCCTTACAATCGATTCCATTTTATGGATACCACCTAAACACAGACCCCTAGTCAGCAACCCTGTTATTAACCATTCCCTTCATATCTGGGATTCTATATTCAGGGAACCTAATATCTCCTCATCTACCTCTTACACCATTCTTGCGAAATCCTATGTTTATACTAGGAATAGAATCACCTCAGTCATTTGGGAATTGGACGAAGTCAGGCCTCATCAAATTATATCATTTGCTCTCAATAAATGGCCTCATCCCTTTTCCTACTCTACAGGAAAAATATAACATACCGCCTTCGGAAGTATTCCGATACCTCAGTTAAAACATTTTAGATTCTCTCTCCTTAAGAACACGAGTTCTCCACTGACCTGAACTCCATTTGAGAGATATTGTTATAAATACCCACATGCAAGAGGCCCTAATTTCGCAGATTTACTCAGACTTGGTGCATTCCTCCTATCGTACACAATTGCCGTACATAATGCGTTGGGAAACGGACCTCGGCGAAACTCTATCCGAAGAGGAGTGGACTCAGATATGGGAGTCTACCAACAGTAGCGCCAGAAATATATTAATGCTAGAAACTTCATTTAAAATTTTATTCCACTGGTATTTAACCCCAGATAGAGTAGCCCATGCAATACCCGGATGTTTTCTCAACTGTTTTTGCGGATGTCTAATTTCGGGAGATATGCTCCACATATGGTGGTCCTGTCCCCGGGTTAGGAGGCTATGGATTCGAGTTTACTCCCTAATATACTCAATCATAGGCCACAACATACTCAAAAACCCTTGGGAAGCACTGTTAAATAAGCGCATAAACAATATCCCTCCTGACTCAAGAAAGCTAATCTCCTTTTCTTTTCTGGCCACAAAACAAATTATTGCCCATTCGTGGCCAAAGCTTCCTTAGACTTCACTGAGGTCAAGCGTAGGATGGACTGGTATCTAATAAATGAAAAGCTGACCTCTATTCTAGCCGATAGACACGAGAAATTCTTAAACACATGGTCCCCATGGCTAGATTACTCCTACCCATCACAAAACAATAGATTCCTAACCTTCCTGTAAACGAGAACTATAATAATAATAATGATCAATCTCTATTACACTATCATTTTACAGCCCAAAACTGCCCTCTACAGCGTCCACCCCATGGGAACAAAAACTCCTTCTGTCTCAGAAGTCACGCCTCCCCCTTCCCTATCTTTCCCTATTTCTTCCCTATTTCCCCTAAATTTAGGTTAGGCCCTGGCCAGGCTGTTAGTATCCTGTTACTGTTAATCAACAGTCTAGTTTCCAGATTGGACCGGGACACTAAAAGAGAAGATTACTGATTGCCTACTAGTTGTGCTCTCTTCTCTCTTTCCTCCAATCCATACATTTACAAACAGCTTCTGTGATATATTAATGGGACTGTGATGCATTTCAATTAAATGTTTATTACAATATTGTAAAATTTGAAAACCTCAAATAAAAATTTACAGTATTAAAAAAAAAATACTACAACTCATCCTGCAAAAAACAAGCCCCCTTTTTTTGAATATGGAGAGTAATAAAGCCCAAAAAGTGAAAATTTCAGTGTCTCCAAAAGGGTTATAATTAGAGATGAGCGAGCATACTCGATAAGGCAAACTACTCGAGTGAGTAGTGCCTTATTCGAGTACCTGCCCGCTCGTCTCTAAAGATTCGGCTGCCGGCGCGTGTGACAGGTGAGTTGCGGCGGGGAGCGGGGGGGAGAGAGAGATCTCCCCTCCGTTCCTTCCCGCTCTCCCCTGCCGCTCCCCGACGGCACCCGAATCTTTAGAGACGAGCGGGTAGGTACTCGAATAAGGCACTACTCACTCGAGTAGTTTGCCTTATCGAGTATGTTCGCTCATCTCTAGTTATAATATTGGAATACTCTTGCATATAGCACAGACTATTAAGAATATGTGGAGGGGCATTTAGGCAACTTCCCCACAGTTATGGGATTAGGCCAGGCTCATACAGTCGTATACATAGAATCCTGTGTTGATCCAGAGAAAGGTAAAGAAACCCATGAAGTAGAAGCTAATTTTCCTCATTTAAGGGAAAAAAATCCTTACTGACCCCAAATCTGGTAATCGAATAATCCCCGGGTCACAAGCCCTTCTGAAGTAATCAGTGACTATAACATGTAATATTGTATCACTCAAGAAAGGCACCTAGGCTCTTCTTGTACTCTTGCATGTCTTATTTTGAATAGTAAATAAGCCCCAATGTTCTCATCATATAAGCTAGACCTCTTTTAATGCACCCCAAGCATTCTGATTATAGTCTAAAATTACTAGCCCATAAAAGCATTTCTTTAAGCCTGCCTCTCTTTGTATTTTAGTGTGTTAATGAACTAAATCAATGGCTCTCAGCATTGCGAAAGGTCTGTGTTAACAACAGTGACATGCTTGTTTCCTACCATCCTGGTGTCTACAAAGGAGAGAAATGGAGCTGCTGCCATCAGAAGGACAAAGGAGGTATTGCATGCTACTTATTTCCCTTAACCTTTTTTTTTATAAAAAGCTTAATAATCTTGTGTTCCCAAGACTAAGGAACATGTATCCCTTTTACATGGGACGTCTGGCAGGTGCAGAAGTGCCCGACAGCCATCCCAGTTATAATCACTCCTATGCTTTCATATAGGATCAATCATCGCTCAATGAATGGGGGTGGAGCGAGCTGGGGATCGTTCTGGCCCGCGTGCCTCTATTCATAGTAAACAGGCAGTCATTCATAGATGAACGACTGCCTGTTTACAAAGATCGCTTGATTTTTATGTCTGCACGATACAAGCAGCCATCTTTTGAGCGATAATCGTTGAGTGTAAATGTGCCCATCTTTCACTTTTCTGCCGAACGATGAATTTCAGTTCAGTATGAAATCCATCATTCAGCAGAAGAGCTGATAAGACGGACCGCATGCTGTGTTCTGCCCGGTGAGCGCTGATTACATTGTCTCAGCTGTCAGCTCCATCGCAGAACAAAGAGAATGTATTCAAAGAACAGCGTGTGGTCTGTTCCCTGAACACAGCTCCCGGCGGGTCACACGCTACTAATTGATACTAATAGGCATTAATGCCAAATAGTAGTTTATGCAAAAATGATTGCTCAAAAGCCATCTTTGGATCGATCATTTTTGTGTGCAAGTGCACCTTTATTCTAAACACAAATTACCATTCTCCTCACTTTATTTCTTCCTCTAAGAGCCATTTATACTGGGACATTAGCAATTGATTTGCTTCTGATTGAGTACAGCAGTAAATGCCAATTGTAAATGCACAAAAAGATCAATGAATGCAAAAATACTACAATCACTTCAATCGTGTTAATCCATTGTTCCTACATAAAAACTGTTGTTAGCAGCATTACTAGTAAAGAGAAATTAATTAAAATAAGCAATATTTTTAAAAAGGCACTCCCTTCCTCAACATTTATGGTATATCCACCCACAAAATGTGCTATAAATGTCTCATACATGCTGGTCCCACCTCCTGGGTTCTGCACCTGTTCATAAAATTCAGATCCTTTGCCTTCTTCACTGTTAATGAAAATTAATATAGATCCATTTCTCAATTTATTCTTTGCCTGGATGAGATGTGGTTCCCCTTGTGGAGATGGGTGTAAAACACACATGTTGATGTGCTACAAATGTTGGTGAGGTTACTACCCTACTAAAGGGGTTGTGCAGGATTAGACAAATATGGTTGCTTTCTTCAGTAACACCTGCTCACAGGTTGTATGTGGTATTGCGGCTCAACCCCATTCACATTAATGGAGCTGAGCTGCAATATCACACATAGCCTGTGGACAGGTGTGGCGCTGTTTTTGGAAGAAAATAGCTACAGTATGCTTTCTAATCTTGTACCGCCCCTCTGATTGCTACAGACTGGACGATGTATTGCACATGTAAGTTCTTTATTTCACTTTTAGTTGCTGGCTGTGACAAAACTCGGCATGAAGTCACATTACAAGAATGGAATGATATATTGAATCCAGACCTGGAAGCACAGCTCATTTTCAGACATTTGATTGGAGTCAGAGAGTTAATGAGGTACAGTTCTTGTTTTTCATTGGAATAAAAGTATGGGTACATGCCAGTATTATACATATATATCATCGAGTGAAGTTTTTGTCATATAGTAAGAAATCATGCTGATGTCGTTTTTTTAGAATGTGGCTCGTGACTTTTTGTGTAGCTTGCCATGGGAGTTATGACCAAACATACTGGCAATTGCTATTACTGCTTATCAACCAAACCGTGCTGGGTTAGATGACATCATACTACTGGGAAATTTTCCACTGAAATATTTATCGCCAAAAGTTTGCAATTTCACAATTTTTTTATTTCTTCACATTTAGGGCGCCTACCCACTGGCGTTGCCGATTTTCGTGCGTGAAAAACGCAGCGTTTTTTGCGCCTTTTTCGCGGCGTTTTTCGTTAATTTCCATTGACAATCATGGGTGCATTAAGAGAAAAATAAGGAGACATATGCAACTGACAGTTCCTATGTGAAAAATTGCAACGAAACGAGAAAAAAAAACCAAATGGACAAGAACACATTCTATGCTAATTGCTCTTCAGAAAAAAACGCAAAACGCAATTTAGCATCGCAGGAAAAAAAATCGCCAGTGGGTAGGCACCCTTAGGCTAGGGCTACACGGTGACTGCACAACACGTCATGTAGCCAAAGAGCACACTGTGGCCCTGCGATATCACAACCTAATGTAAGTCAATGCAGTTGTGTTGCAATTCGCAAGTTGCTAAGATCAAACAATTGCAGGAAGCCATCAGATTTAGCCACAGCAACTTGTGAGTTGCAACATAAGCTTATTCACTTACTGTAGGGTGCGATGTAACAGAGTCGTAGTACCACGTTCAGCCATGCAGTGTATGCAGCCAGAGTCGCCGTGTAGCTCTAGCCTAAAAACTGATCTCCTCCGTCTTTGAGTGGAATGTGGCTACTGACCATCACTCAATGTTGAATGTGGCTCTTAGGGTGCGTTCACACGAGCACATAAACGGCGCGTTTTTGCGCCCAATTGTATAAACGTGACCATCTGAGGCATTGGTTTCCAATGTATTCGTTCGCACGGGCGATTTTACGGCGCGTAAAAACGGCAACCCGAAAAAAAACGGAACATATGCGACCGAAATACTCGCCAACGCATATTCGATGGCCGAAAAGATAGTTTGCAAAGTAGGAACAAACGATAATACGCTTTCTAGCTCTGGTCATGATCGCCGAAAAACGTTCTTTCCGGCGATTAAACGCTGCGCACGTGCGAACGTAAATACGCCTACGCTCGTGTGACCGCGCCCATAGGGTATGAAAGGTTGAGAACCATTGACTTACATGATCCACAGGTATTTTTCTCATTTGAACCTGCAACCTTTGACCTTCAAGATGTGCTAGTGCTGCCACCAGTGTCGGCTTATGCCAGGGGTGTCACACACTTATTTTTACCAAGGATCACATCAGTCTTATGGTTACATTCAAAGAGCCAATTTATAACTGTATAGTACAGACTCATTCACATAAGCATAATTGCACAATGAATAGAACCATTGATTTCAATGTGTTCATTCACATGAGTGTATTTCTTCACACGATGTGTAATCGCATGAAAGAATATGGTACATACTACACACCACAATAGGCCATTAAAGTGAGTGGACGGGCACAAGTATGCAATATGTGCAAATAAACACACCAGAGCTGCAGGGAAGATGCGGGCGTAAGTGATTCTTGGTCGCACAAATAGGCAGCATATTTTTATGAATGAAATTCACTTACACCTGTGTGAATGAGCCGTAATAGTGGCCCCCACAGTAGCCCTAGTAGTAACAGTGACCCCCATTGCGGGCTCAGTACTAATAAGCACCACCACTGTGGTCAGAGTAGCAGCAGTGCCTCCATAGTGGCCCACTAGTGATAGTGACCCCCCCCCATAGTGGCCCCAGTAGTAATAGTGGAAATAATGACCCCCATAGTGGCCCCAGTAGTAATAGTGACCACATTAATAATAGTGACCCCCATAGTGGCTGCAGTAGTAACAGTGCCCCCACAGTGGTGCAAGTAGTAACAGTGTCCCCTATATCGGTCCCAGTAATAATAGTGACCTCCAGAGTAGTCCTAGGAGGCCATTAGCAACCCCCCCCCCCCCTCCCCCCTGTATTGGCCTCTGGCTGGGCAGCATCCCTACAGGCTTTACACTTACCCTACTTGCAGCTTCGGTCCAGCAGACCCCAGCAATTACAAGCGCACCTCCCATTTATTTCAGTGAGAGCTGCGACTGCAATTATGAGCGCCGGCCACTACACAGGGGTTGGAGCAGTGCTTCTGCTCCTACCCTGGTGTATCCCCGCGGGTGCTGCGTGGATAAACCCTTTAAGGTTTAATGCACAGCCGGTGGGTCACATAAAATGAGGTGGTGGGCCTTGTGTTTTGACATGTGTGGCTTATGCACTCTCCAGGGTTGCTTATACCTAAGAAATTTAACGTACAAAATGATATGTATTATTAAAGGAGTTCTGTCATAAAAAAAATTTTTTATACTTACCAATAACACAGCTTTCCAATCTGTAACCTCCTTCCGTACAGTATAAGCATAGATATGTTTTCCATCCTCTGGGGCAAAGATTCAGCTCGGTGTCACTCTCTGAAATGCTTCTTTTATGAAAGTATTCACCGTATGTTTCTTCCTGTTTTTAAGCCATTTTATGCTTTTGTTCCTAAGGGCTCATTCACACTGGGGAATTTGCGCAGTTACCTTATATGCGCAAAAAAAAAAGTGACTATTAGAACAAATGGTTCCCTATGGAAACGTTCAGATGAAGGAACTTTAGGCGCGCAAAATAACACACCTAAATATACAGGACATCAGCGACATAAATTCCCTGCTGCGTGAAAAGATAGAGCCTGACCGATCTTTGGTGCGCAAAGCGCAGAAGATGCTATAGGCTCCTATGGGAGACTATGCAAGGCGTCCAGCAAAAAGAGATTAAGGAATTCCCCAGTAGCGCAGAACCCCAGGATCCGCGCTGCTGGGGAATCCCTCCATATCCCCTGCAGGGGAACCCCAGCATCTGCGCTGCTGAGGAATCACTTAATCTTCCTTGCAGGTGAAATCCCGGTATTTCCCCTGCTGGGGAACCACTTAATCTCCCCTGCAGGGGAACCCCGGCATCCGTGCTGCTGGAGAATCCCTTAATCTAACCTGCAGCATCCGTGCTGCTGGGGAATCCCTTAATCTCCCCTGCAGGGGAACCCCGGCATCCGTGCTGCTGTAGAATCCCTTAATCTACCCTGCAGCATCTGTGCTGCTGGGGAATCCCTTAATCTTCCCTGCAGAGGAACCCAGGCATCCGCGCTGCTGGGGAATTCCTTAATCTCCACTGCAGAGGAACCCCGGCATCCGCGCTGCTGGGGAATCCCTTAATCTCCCCTGCAGAGGAACCCCGGCATCCGCGCTGCTGGGGAATCCCTTAATCTCTCCTGCAGGGGAACCCCGGCATCCGCGCTGCTGAGGAATCCCTTAATCTCCCCTGCAGGGGAACCCCGGCATCCACGCTGCTGTGGAATCCCTTAATCTCCCCTGCAGGGGAACCCCGGCACTTCTGTGACATAACTTCCCTTCACTGGTTTCCCCGGGGACCCCCTCAATCTCTCTCTCCCCAGCAGCGCATCTTTTCGGTCAGCTCCGGCCATGCGAACAGCCCTCATGCTTACAACTAGCGCTGTAAAAAATCGTCTGCTCAGATGATTTTCTGCAGCGCTAGCTGCGATTTATTTTCCTTTTTCCACACAGCTATCTCATGTGTGTTTTTGATGGCCATGTGAATGAGCCTTAAGAGAGAGATGATCGACTGCCTCTTCTATTATTTCCCCTTAGAAGAAACTCATTGGTTTTGCTGTTACCTATGTGGCAGAGGCCTCACATCTAAATATCTGACCTCCATGCCTTCTTCCTTAAGCAGCCCAGCTCTGTACAAGTCTGCCTGAAATGTGTTTGTCATCAATGTCGCCTGACATGACTGAGCCGATAGTCCTCCAGCAGTCCATTCTCCACCTTCTGCCCTGTGACTTCCCAACTAGTGTTCCAACACACAGCACAGACCATTGGAGAAGTGGAGGTATAGGTTACCACCCTTATATGTGCCTGCCAATCCTAACCGGTCCCTGGGCAAATGTCCAATGCCTATACCAAGCACTGAATTGATCACTCCTGGATGTAAACCTTGCACCAGCACTCAGGTCTGTACATGGTCCTACTCTCACTGTCTGTGATGGCAGATGCAGCAGGGACACTATTGATCTGTTTCTTCCTACATTCGGACTCCTTTACACGGCCATATTTACGCTGTGTTCATTTACATTTCTGTAGTTTTTATGTGACGGAAAATAAGCAGCATGTCCTATTTTGCGTCTCAAGTGCCAAGATAGGCATGTTCATTGCGTATTTGTGCACTTAAACAATGGGTCCTTCTGCATTTTTGTTTTGTGCACGTACACAGTGTATTTACGCAGGGAATAGTTTTTGACACCGTCGTACGCAAAGCCCCTTTGTTCTTAAAATCGTTGGAGTCATGACACAAAACTCCACTAATCACATCTTCTGACTTATTAGGAAACTGTTAAAGCCTGCACTTTTTTTTAAAATCACAGAATAGGTAATTCTAAGCATTTTTGCAACACGTATTATTAGCCAATTTTGTACAGCTTTCTTACAAAACCCCTCTTCCGCCATACGTGATCATGCACTGACATATAGAAATCATGTTTCATTTTTGCATTAAGGCCCCTTTCACACGGGTGGCAGCAACATAGCACCGCGAGGATATCGCAGCAATAACGCAGCTATGTTCTGTGCAATATCGCTGCCTTTTTGTAGCACTCTTTTACCAGGATTTTTGGGGGGGTTGAAATATAAGCCCTACCCTAAAAATAAGCCCTATCTGCATAAAAAACAAAACAAAAAACAATACATTACCTAACAGGCGCTGTCCACTCCACCGTATTTCTCTTCCTAAAGCTTCGGCACGTGTTTGTAGTCCTCAGCGACCAATTCCTGGTCAGGGGTTTCAACAACCCCACCTCCAGGAAGCACTGGCTCTGATTGGTTCTCGAGCACCACGGCTCAGCCAATCACTGTAGCGCTCGATGAACCAATTATAGCCATTCAAAACCACATTTTTGTGCGATGCAACACAAAGGAAGGCTCCATAGGGAAACATGGGCTACAAAACATTGTGAATCGCGGCAGTATAGAGCATGCCACAATTTTTTTTTCTTGCAATGTAGCAGCCTACAAGACATTGCTAATGTGAAGGAACCCGTTGGAGAGCATATGCTTCACATACATGCGATTTGTAGCAACGCCGCTACAAAAATCACACGATCTTGTCGCCTATGTGAAAGCAGCCTTAGCAAACCAACGGTTGAAAAATCAATCAGTTATCTTATGTAGATGCACACAAGTGAGTCACCATTTTGGATATTTGGAAATAGGGTTAAAGCTCTGTTCATACTAGTGTCAAGGATTCCACTTGTGAAGCAGCTACAACTGGTGGATCCCATCAACATATGTGGACTTTTGTTAGAATTCCAATATTTTTAAGAGCAAAAACGCAGCAGATTATGCCATTTTTGAACTAAATTAGTGACAGAAAGAGAAAACCGATATGTGAACGGGGCCTTATCAACCATGCAATGAGCATAATATTAAGATAAATATTATTTGTATCTGCAGGGAAAAGTACGTGGAACTAACACAACATAACGATAGCAAATCTCGCCTAACTGCAGGTACGTTTTCAAGTGGTGTTTTCATAGCAGTCTGCCTCTGGAAATGCAACAACTCTTATTAAAGTGGCGTCTGCTTTTGGGAGGACAAAGTTCTGTCCCAGGGCAGGAGGGAGCAGGGGGGTATGTTACCTGTAGTTGTGCTCTGCCGCCCCTCTGATACGCCAGTTTTGGGTCATGTTTTCGGCTGTCCAATCAGAGCTTGTATAATGCATTGGTATTCTAACACTGCCAACGCACTGTGGAGATTAGCTAATCTAAAGATTATATCGGCCATCTTGGGTAGGCAAAAAGAGGACCCAGAAGTGGTAGATCTAAAGGATGGCAGAGAAGACCAATTGAACTTATTATACCCCCCTCCAGTCTCTTGGCAGAATTTTGTCCCAAAACTAGAAGGTCCCTTCAATAATGCATCTCCTGTCCTTTTTCATGTAACAGTAATATTCTGATAACAGACCACTGGAACACTGTGATCGCATCAACAGTTTAAGGCCCAATCTCCATGGGTGGGTTTGATTTACGCAAACCGCGTGGGAGATCTGCAAATCAAGCCGCCCATAGGGAAGTATGGGTGTCCACAAATTAATTTAACCCCTTCCCACTCCAGGACGTACCGGTACGTCCTGGGAGCCTGGTACTTCCCGCAACAGGACGTACCGGTACGTTCTGGGGATCGCACGAGATCACATATGATCCCGCGCTATCCCGCAGCAGGAGCCGGCTGTCAGTCACAGCCGGCGTCCCGCTGCAACAGCGGGGGGACATCGGATATGTGCCCCCCACTGTTAACCCCTTCCCTGCCGCGATCTAAGTAGATCGCGGCAGGGAAAGAGTTCACAAATTTTTAGCATTTTGCCTCCCAAAAAATGCAATAAAAGTGATCAAAAAAGCCGTACTTTCCCCAAGATTGAACACACAAAAACTACAGCTCGTCTCGCAAAAAATAAGCCCTCATAGAGCTACGTACATAGAAAAATAAAAAAGTTACAGGACTTTGAATGCAGCTATAGAGAAAAAAAAAAGATTTCCAAAAAAAGGGTTTTTATTGCAAAAAACTGTAAAAACCTAAACAAAATATAAGAATTTTGGTATCGTTGTAACCGTACCGACCCGCAGAAAAAATTTAGTGTGTCATTTATGCTGCATGATTAAAGCTGTAAAAAAAAAAATCTATGGCAGAATTGATGTATTTTCTCTCCTTGTTATCATAAAAAAAATAATAAAAGTTTTACGATATAGTCTATGTACCCAAAAGTGGCACCGATAAAAACTACAGCTTGCCACGCAAAAAACAAGCCCTTATAAGGCCGCGTCGACGGAAAAATAAAAGTGTTATGGCTTTTGAAAAATGGAGATGGAAAAATACCAAAAATCGCTTGGTCCTCAACACCAGAATAGGCCATGTCATTAAGGGGTTAAACATGCGGATTTGATTTGCGCACCTATTGGTCAGGAAAACAAATTGTAGCATGCTACATGTGTCTGTGGATCCCGCAGGGAAGGCTTTTATTGTAGTCTATGGAAGCTGTCTGATCCGCGGCACACCCAAAGCTGACACTGCAGATGTGCCGCGGATCCCACGGGAAAGCAGGAGATTAAAAAAAAATAAATTTAAAATATATACTGCGCATGTCCGACGGCGAGCCGTGAGGACCATGCACAGTACAGTGAACCTGAGTGTGGAGGGATCCGCGCAGACGACACTGACAGGGAAAACAGGTAAATAAAGCTCACTGGCTGCGGGCACTGCTGGATTCCGTGCGGGATGCCCCACCTGTGGACTTGAGGCCTAATAGGGCAAACATCAGCACCAAATGCATGCCCTGAATTCAAAGCAGTGACATGGATATTGAAAACAAATCAGGTTTCTTATGCTGCCTTGTTGAAGGGAATCATATAATAGAGGAGGAGAGATATATAGTTGTTTGGTCTTTTTTTTTTTTACTACAGTCAGTATTTTCATGTTTACTGCTGCCAAGACTTTACTTGACAAAGACCCTCCAAGTTTAGAGACAGTGTGTTATATTTATGCTGGATCATTGGAGGGAATCTGTCAGCTAGAACATACTGTATAAAATGCAGGCATGATGTTATAGAGCAGGAGGAGCTAAGCAGACTGATATATAGTTTTATGGGGAAAGGTTCAGTCAGTCCTTGCGCTGTCCGCTGTGCAGGATACCACACATTGATATGTGCTATTTGTGTAAGGGCTTAGTCACACGGGCATTTTTTCGTGCGATTTTTTTTTTTTTTTTTGTGCACAAAACAGATGCGCACAAAAAAAATCGCGTGACAGAGGCCAGAGTCATGGCTAAAAAAACCTCTGCTAGCCGTTTTTATCAGACCAGAGGGCTCAGTCACATGGGCGCTGCCCGGTATCCTCTGCCACAGCTGTGGCAGAGGAGAACGATGTTCGCCCATTGAATTCAATGGAGCCGGCTGTATTGCAATGTGCTGCGGGCAAGCGCTGTATTAATTTTCGGGGAAGGGCTTCAAATATAAGCCCTTCCCTAAAAACCATCCAAAAAAGTGTAAAAAATAAAAAAAATATATATACTCACCTTTTTGCAGCTGCGGGGAGATCAGCCACGTCCAGCCGGCTCTTCTCCTGAACTGCTTTCTGTAGTATTCAGCAGGCGGGGATTTAAAATCCCCACCTGCTGAATGGGTTGCCTCTGATTGGTCACAGCCCTCAGCCAATCAGAGGCAGCTCTCACTCACCCATTCATGAATTCATTGGACTGTTCAGCTCAAAATGAGCAGAGATATAAGTGAATAAAATACAAATCATACCAAATCTTTCAACATAAAACTATATATTGATCTGCTCCGCTCCTCCTGCTCTATAACATCATGCCTGCAGTTTGGGCAGCATTTTCTAGCTGATAAGTTCAGAGTCTGGGGGTGAGGAAGAAAAGACAGTTTAAAGGGAACCCGAATTCCATGCCAGCTGCGCAGAGAACCGCAGCTTCCTAGGTCTTCCTACTGTAGCACAACTACCAGACTGTAGCCCATCAGCCTGGCATTGGGCACTATCTGGCGAGTACTGGGGTACAAGGAATTCTCATAACCCCCATTCTGTAATTCACTGCAGTGAAAAAAAATAAATCTCTATTTCAGATACTGCAAGAAAGGACAGCGCTACACAGCTTTTCCAGATACTTAAGGACCTTGAAGCCGCCCATGATTCTTTCCTGGCCGATTCGCCAAATTTTGCTGACCAGGAAAAAAATTACCTGCTGGAAATGTAAATATCCGCCCTGTAAATATAGTAAGGCTGTACTTCTAATGCTGACTGTACCTATAATGCTACAAATGGTTTATTAGGACAGAGCGAGTCATGCTGTGTTCAAGTCATGTAATATTCTCCAAAAATATAGTTAAAAGAAAGAAGTCCCGTGTGTCATAGTTCATAACGCAGAGATCATTACGTACAATAGAACTATACTCTGCATAGCCCTTTTATAGGTTTTCAATCTGTCTTGCTCTAGTCTGTACTCTTTCACTGTTGGGGCAGCCTTTTACATATCACATTCTCAATAATAAGCTGTATGTAGAACGACTCATTTTCTTTTTTTAATTAAAATTAATTGCCAAAATACAGTCTTGTTTTTTAATCTTCAATTGTCTGTCTCAAAAGCTCTTTTTAAATTAAAAAAGGCACTAGAGATGAGCGAGTACCAAAATGCTCGGGTGCTCATCACTCGAGTCGAACTTTTCGTAATGCTCGAGAGCTCGTTTAGAGTAACGAACCCCATTGAAGTCATTTTTCGAACTGACCGATGCTCTGCATAGGGGGGGTTGTGTAAAACACGAGAAAATCATGGAGACACCACAGAAATGGATGGGGAACGGCAGGGGCAGCATGCATGGCTGCATCTGAGGCTCCCAGGTTGCTCTATTAAGCCAAATTGGGGGCAAGAGCCTGGCGGTCACCCCCCTAACAATTTACTTGGGGCGGACCATAAGCAGCACAGCACACGTAATGGCACATCTTAGCTAAGCACCACACTAGGTGCAACGAAGGACAATCACCGCCTGCAGGTGACACCGCTGCCTCTTCTCCTGGGTTACATGCTGGCATTGCTGTCCAACCCCCCGCACGAGCCTGCGTCCACAGCGCACAAAAATTTTTCCCTCTGCAGCGTTCAGCTGCCCTCATGCCACATGCTCGCTTGATAGCCACACCACACTCATATCTATTTATAAGTGCGTACTGGATGAGGAGAAACTGGAGACACACACTGCAGAGGGTTGGCAGGGCCTGGCAGCAAACCTCTTTGAAAGTGTGGGTGATAGCCCACAGTGCTGATGAGAATTGATGATAAATTGACGTAGATCATAATTCCAATCCCGTGCCACCTCTGTCACAAAATTGTCAGGAGCCGCAAACGTGGTCATAAAGGGGACTCGAATGCCAGTACTTCTACACATCTCCGCAATGCAGCAGTGCATACTAACACCAAAGATTGGTTTGAAGCAGGAGGTGTCGCAACAGCAGCCACCACAGGTATACAGTGACCCTGTGAATGTCTCATCAGTTACGCTTACTGTGAACGCTCCAATCCAGTAGCGCATAACTGGATAAATTGGATAACTTTGGTAATTTGTAACACGAGAGATAATACATGCTGACCAGCGCTGGTCCCCAGACCCCAAGGAGGAGGACGAGGTGGCATAATTAGCCCGAGGATCTGTGACCGAGGTAGGAGCCACAATACTCTGTGTGCGAAGCACGTGAGCGGGCCCAAGGTCAGACTCGGTCCCAGCCTCCACCTGGTTGACCCAATGTGCCATCAGTTACAGTTGCTTTCATCGCTCCAAAGACTGGATGAACCATGAAGAAGTTCCACAGGCCAAACCTGGCGCAGTTGCATCCACCCAGGACCTCTGCCTCTGCCCACACCCTCAGCAATCGTGGGAATAAAGTGGACTCGGATGCTAGTACTGCTGTGAATGGCTCATTATAACAGTTACGGTTGCTTTCATCGCTCCAATGACTGGATGAACCACGAAGAAGTTCCACAGGCCAAACTTGGCACAGTTGCCCCCCCTAGGACCTCTGCCCACACCCTCAGCAATCGTGGGCATAAAGCAGACTCGGATGCTAGTACTGCTGTGAACTTCTCATTAAATCAGTTATGGTTGCTTTCATCGCTCCAAAGACTGGATGAACCACGAAGAAGTTCCACAGGCCAAACCTGGTACAGTTGCATCCCCCGCTAGGACCTCTGCCTCTGCCCACACCCTCAGCAAACGTGGGCATAAAGTGGACTCGGATGCTAGTACTGCTGTGAATCTCTCATGAAATCAGTTACGGTTGCTTTCATCGCTCCAAAGACTGGATGAACCACAAAGAAGTTCCACAGGCCAAACCTGGTGCAATTGCCCCCCCCTAGGACCTCTGCCCACACCCTCAGCAATCGTAGGCATAAAGCAGACTCGGATGCTAGTACTGCTGTGAACGTCTCATTAAATGAGTCATGGTTGCTTTCATCGCTCCAAAGACTGGATGAACCACGAAGAAGTTCCACAGGCCAAACCTGGCGCAGTTGCATCCCCCCCAGGACCTCTGCCACTGCCCACACCCTCAGCAATCGTGAGCATAAAGCAGACTCAGATGCTAGTACTGCTGTGAATGCCTCATTAAATCAGTTACGGTTGCTTTCATCGCTCCAAAGACTTGATGAACCACAAAGAAGTTCCACAGGCCAAACCTGGCGCAGTTGCCCCCCCCCCCCCTTCCCCAGGACCTATGCCCACACCCTCAGCAATCGTGGGCATAAAACAGACTTGGATGCTAGTACTGCTGTGAACGTCTCATTAAATCAGTTATGGTTGCTTTCATCGCTCCAAAGACTGGATGAACCACGAAGAAGTTTCACAGGCCAAACCTGGCGCAGTTGCATCCCCCTCCCAGGACCTCTGCCTCTACCCACGCCCTCAGCAATCGTGCGCATAAAGCAGACTCGGATGCTACCCTGTTTCCCTGAAAATAAGACATACCCTGAAAATAAGACATAGCATGATTTTCCAGAATTTTTGAGGATGCAAAATGATTTTTCAGGCTTTTTGAGGATGCTTGAAATATAAGCCCTACTCCAAAATAAAGCCCTGCTAACAGTTAATTAAAAAAGTCAATTTAAATAGTGTCCAGGCAGCTATACATGTAAAAAAGTTAAACCTTTTTAAACAAAAATTAACATAAGACACTGTCTTATTTTCGGGGAAACACAGTAGTACTGCTGTGAACATCTCATTAAATCAGTTACGGTTGCTTTCATCGCTCCAAAAACTGGATGAACCACAAAGAAGTTTCACAGGCCAAGCCTGGCGCAATTGCCCCCCCCCCCTAGGACCTCTGCCCACACCCTCAGCAATCGTAGGCATAAAGCAGACTCGGATGCTAGTACTGCTGTGAACGTCTCATTAAATGAGTCATGGTTGCTTTCATCGCTCCAAAGACTGGATGAACCACAAAGAAGTTCCACAGGCCAAACCTGGTGCAGTTGCATCCCCCCCAGGACCTCTGCCACTGCCCACACCCTCAGCAATCGTGAGCATAAAGCAGACTCAGATGCTAGTACTGCTGTGAATGCCTCATTAAATCAGTTACGGTTGCTTTCATCGCTCCAAAGACTTGATGAACCACAAAGAAGTTCCACAGGCCAAACCTAGCGCAGTTGCCCCCCCCCCCTTTCCCAGGACCTATGCCCACACCCTCAGCAATCGTGGGCATAAAACAGACTTGGATGCTAGTACTGCTGTGAACGTCTCATTAAATCAGTTATGGTTGCTTTCATCGCTCCAAAGACTGGATGAACCACGAAGAAGTTTCACAGGCCAAACCTGGCGCAGTTGCATCCCCCCAGGATCTCTGCCTCTACCCACGCCCTCAGCAATCGTGCGCATAAAGCAGACTCGGATGCTACCCTGTTTCCCTGAAAATAAGACATACCCTGAAAATAAGACATAGCATGATTTTCCAGAATTTTTGAGGATGCAAAATGATTTTTCAGGCTTTTTGAGGATGCTTGAAATATAAGCCCTACTCCAAAATAAAGCCCTGCTAACAGTTAATTAAAAAAGTCAATTTAAATAGTGTCCAGGCAGCTATACATGTAAAAACAGTTAAACCTTTTTAAACAAAAATTAACATAAGACACTGTCTTATTTTCGGGGAAACACAGTAGTACTGCTGTGAACATCTCATTAAATCAGTTACGGTTGCTTTCATCGCTCCAAAAACTGGATGAACCACAAATAAGTTCCACAGGCCAAACCTGGCGCAATTGCCCCCCCCCCTCCCCCCTAGGACCTCTGCCCACACCCTCAGCAATCGTAGGCATAAAGCAGACTCGGATGCTAGTACTGCTGTGAACGTCTCATTAAATCAGTCATGGTTGCTTTCATCGCTCCAAAGACTGGATGAACCACTAAGAAGTTCCACAGGCCAAACCTGGCGCAGTTGCATCCCCCCCAGGACCTCTGCCATTGCCCACACCCTCAGCAATCGTGAGCATAAAGCAGACTCAGATGCTAGTACTACTGTGAATGCCTCATTAAATCAGTCATGGTTGCTTTCATCGCTCCAAAGACTTGATGAACCACAAAGAAGTTCCACAGGCCAAACCTGGCGCAGTTGAATCCCCCCCCCCCAGGACCTCTGCCTCTACCCACGCCCTCAGCAATCGTGCGCATAAAGCAGACTCGGATGCTACCCTGTTTCCCTGAAAATAAGACATACCCTGAAAATAAGACATAGCATGATTTTCCAGAATTTTTAAGGATGCAAAATGATTTTTCAGGCTTTTTGAGGATGCTTGAAATATAAGCCCTACTCCAAAATAAAGCCCTGCTAACAGTTAATTAAAAAAGTCAATTTAAATAGTGTCCAGGCAGCTATACATGTAAAAAAGTTAAACCTTTTTAAACAAAAAATAATATAAGACACTGTCTTATTTTCGGGGAAACACAGTAGTACTGCTGTGAACATCTCATTAAATCAGTTACGGTTGCTTTCATCGCTCCAAAGACTGGATGAACCACAAAGAAGTTCCACAGGCCAAACCTGGCGCAATTGCCCCCCCCCCTAGGACCTCTGCCCACACCCTCAGCAATCGTAGGCATAAAGCAGACTCGGATGCTAGTACTGCTGTGAACGTCTCATTAAATGAGTCATGGTTGCTTTCATCGCTCCAAAGACTGGATGATCCACGAAGAAGTTCCACAGGCCAAACCTGGCGCAGTTGCATCCCCCCAGGACCTCTGCCACTGCCCACACCCTCAGCAATCGTGAGCATAAAGCAGACTCAGATGCTAGTACTGCTGTGAATGCCTCATTAAATCAGTTACGGTTGCTTTCATCGCTCCAAAGACTTGATGAACCACAAAGAAGTTCCACAGGTCAAACCTGGCGCAGTTGCTTCCCCCCCCCCCCCCCCCCAGGACCTTTGCCTCTGCCCACACCCTCAGCAATCGTAGGCATAAAGCGGACTTAGATGCTAATACTGCTGTGAACGTCTCATTAAATCAGTTACAGTTGCTTTCATCACTTCAAAGACTGGATGAACCCCGTAGAGGTTCCACAGGCCAAACCGGGCGCAGTTGCTTCCCCCCCCCCCCCCCCCCAGGACCTCTGCCCACACCCTCAGCAATCGTGGGCATAAAGCAGACTCGAATGCTAGTACTGCTGTGAACGTCTCATTAAATCAGTCATGGTTGCTTTTATCGCTCCAAAGACTGGATGAACCACAAAGAAGTTCCACAGGCCAAACCTGGCGCAGTTGCATCCCCTCCAGGACCTCTGCCTCTGCCCACACTGTCAGCAATCATGGACATAAAGCGGACTCAGATGCTAGTACTGCTGTGAACATCTCATTAAATCAGTTATGGTTCCTTTCATCGCTCCAAAGACTGGGTGAACCATGAAGAAGTTCCACAGGTCAAACCTGGCGCAGTTGCATCCCCCCAGGACCTCTGCCCAAACCCTCAGCAATCATGAGCATAAAGCGGACTCGGATGCTAGTACAGCTGTGAACGTCTCAATTCAATTATGCTTCTTTCGATTGGTCCAAACCAGTGTCTCAGATAACTTTGGTAACACAAGAGTAAATACATGTCGAGCAGCGCTGATCCCCAGACCCCAAACAGGAGGAGGAAGTGGCATAATAAGCCCGAGAAACCGTGACCGAGGTAGGACCCGCAATCCTCTGTGTGGGAAGCACGTAAGCGGGCCCAGGGTCAGGCTCGGTCCCAGCCTCCACCTTGTGTGACGCAAGGTGCCGTGAGTTACATAGCATGGGAAACCCATGTTTCCCCACACAATTCATTCTGTGTATGTGTCAGATAGCTGAACAATGCAATTGAAAAGCCGTCTGCACCCTACCCAAGTCATACAATGTATTTGTGCCAGATAGCTGAACACCGCTATGGGAAACCTTTGTGCAACCCACAGTATAGGCGAACCCCTGAAGCATTTCTGTAGCAAGAGTATAGGCAAACCCCTGAAACATTTAAGTAGCAAGAGTGTAGGCGAACCCCTCAAACCTTTCAGTAGCAAGTGTATAGGTGGACCCCTGAAGCATTTCTGTAGCAAGAGTGTAGGCGAACCCCTCAAACCTTTCAGTAGCAAGTGTATAGGCGGACCCCTGAAGCATTTCTGTAGCAAGAGTGTAGGCGAACCCCTCAAACCTTTCAGTAGCAAGTGTATAGGCGGACCCCTGAAAGATTTCTGTAGCAAGAGTATAAGTGAACCCCTGAAGCATTTCTGTAGCAAGAGGATAGGCGAACCCCTGAAACATTAGTGTACCAAGAGTATAGGCGAACACCTGAAAAAATTTGTTTACCAAGAGTATGGGCGAAGCCCGGAAAAATTAGTTGCTTAAGAGTATAGGCGAGGGCCTGAAAAATTGGTGTACCAAGAGTACAAGTGTACCCCTGAAAAATTGCTTAACCCTGGGGGCAGGTGAAACCCATAAACATTTTTTAAAGATACAGCTCGTTGGTGCTTAATTTGTAACAGAGCCTGGAGGCAGCCCTCCGAAAACATTGGTTTTAACAGAGCCTTTTAGCCTGCAGAAAAAAAATAGATTATACCTACCCGATAATCGGGTTTCCAGGACTCTCCACGACAGCACCAATTGAGATTGCCTCCTCCTGATAGGACAGGAACATACTGAGAGGTTAAAAGCTCCCCCCCTTCCCCACTTTCCTCAGTGGATTCTAACGAATTGCCGGGGTAGGAGCTTAAATTAAATTCTTTCCCTAACTGAGTTATTTTTTTTTTTGTGGAAATTATATTCTATAATTTCTTTACTATTGTTCTTAGGGGGGGAAGGTACGGGTGCTGTCGTGGAGACTTCGGAAACCCGATTATCGGGTAGGTATAATCTATTTTTTCCCCAGTCGTCTCCACGACAGCACCAATTGAGATGTACCAACTAAAGTTTATTAGGGTGGGATTGCTGCCGAGAGGACTTTGCGGCCGAAGGCCATGTCCTCGTCCTGCTGCACTTTTACCCTATAGTGTTAATTGAACGTGTGGGTTTTTTTCCAGACTGCGGCCTTGCATATCTGCTCGACCGAAGCTGAGCTATGTTCGGCCCATGAGGATGCTACTGCCCTTGTAGAATGGGCTTTAAGAGCTAAAGGGACTTCCTTCCCGAGGGCCTTATAGGACTCTATGATGGCCAGGCGGATCCACCTGGCTATGGAGTTTTTTGCCGCTTTGTTCCCTTTATTTGGGCCACTGAACTGGATGAACAGGTTGTCGTCCCGTCTCCAGTGGCTTGTCGCATCTATGTAGCCTAGGACTGCTCTCCTAATGTCCAGGCAGCTTAGGGCTTTTTCTTCCTCGTTTTTAGGTTTACTAAAAAATGAGGGAATTATTATGTCTTGGGACCTATGAAAATGTGATACCACTTTTGGCATGAAGGCAGGGTCCGTTTTAAATACTAATTTGGTGTCCGAGATTTTTAGGAATGGGTGGCGAACGGACAAAGCCTGAAGCTCGCTAACCCGCCTTGCGGACGTGATGGCTACTAGGAAAATGGTCTTGATCGTAAGCATTTTTATCGGTAGTGCTTCGATCGGCTCGAATGGTTCCGCTGTCATGGCCCTTAGGGCCCAATTAAGGTTCCAGTCTGGAACAAGGTTTATGGGTCTAGGTCGTAATCTAGCTGCTGCTGTCAGGAACCTGTTGGCCCATCTATTGTCCGCGAACTTTGTGTCGCATATGGCGCTAAGGGCTGCGACCTGGACCTTCAGGGTACTTGGAGAGAGGCCCATCTGTAGGCCCTCCTGCAAGAACTCTAAGATCAAAGGGATGTCAGGGATAGAATCCCCGGAATCCCTTTCCTGTCTCCATGAGGAAAACCTTCTCCAAACCTTCTGGTAGATAAGGTGGGTCGTCTTTTTTCTGCTGGAAATTAACGTTTCTACCACTCTCTCTGAGAATCCCTTCCCCCTTAGTGAGGATTCCTCAAGAGCCATGCTGTTAAGTGGAGTCTGTCTAAGTCCGGGTGGTTCAGTGGCCCCTGTGATAGCAGATCTGTCCAGGTAGGAAAGGTGACTGGGTCCTGGACGCTCAACGTTGTCAGAAGACCGAACCAACTTCTCTTGGGCCAGGAGGGGGTCACCAGGATTAGCGTGCATACATGGGTTCTGAAATGTTGTAAGACTCTGGGGATCAGCGGTATCGGAGGAAAAGCGTACTCCAGACCCTCTCCCCAGTCCTGGCCTAGGGCGTCTATTGCTCTAGGACGATCTCCTGGCCGGAGGGAGAAGAAATTGCCTACTTTGGCGTTCTCCCTGGTTGCAAACAGGTCCAATTGTGGGATCCCCCACCGGTTGGTCAAGGTTCTGAATGCTTCCAGGGAGAGAGACCATTCTCCTGGGTCTATTTGCCTCCTGCTGAGAAAATCCGCTTTTTGGTTTAGCGTCCCCTTTAAGTGTGTTGCCGTGATCGAAAGGATCCAGCCCTCTGCCCAGTGGAAAATTTTTTGCAAAATGTTTTGCAGGGCAGGAGACCTTGTGCCCCCCTGGAGCCAAATATGGGCGACCATGGTGATATTGTCCGACAGTATCTTTATATGCTGGTTCCGTAGCGAGTTTCCTAACTGCTGTAGGACCCGCCATACAGCCTGTAGCTCTCTGTAATTGGAGGATTGTTCTTTTATCCTTTGGGACCACAGGCCCTGAAAGAACTGGTTCCCCACATGCGCTCCCCATCCCCAGGCGCTTGCGTCCGTTGTGATGTGCGTTGCTGGGTTTTGTAGCCAATGAACCCCTTTCTGCAGGTTCGCTGGGGATGTCCACCAATGCAGGGATGTTTTCACTGTGTTTGGGATATACATTTTTGTCGCTAGCGAGGACTGCTTTTTGTCCCACGTGGATAGGACGGAGGCCTGCAGAGCTCTGGTGTGAGCCTGGACCCATGCTACTCCGGGAATGCATGACGTCAGGCTTCCCAGGAGAGACATGGCTTCCCGAATTGTGCATGATCGTTTCTGTAGGAAGGATTTGACCAGCCTTCGGATTTTTAGTATTTTTTCCTTGGGCAGGCAGGAGCGTTATGCCCAAAAACGTCTTCTTCCTGTCGGGGTCTAAGCTGGATTTTTCCCAGTTTATGATCCATCCTAGAGACTGGAGGAGTTCTAGCACTATCTCTAGGTGTTTTGTTAGTAGTTTCCTGGACTCTGCTATTATCAAAATATCGTCCAGGTAGGGTATTATTAGGATCGACTTTTTCCTCAGGTAGGCGGCTACCTCTGCCATAATTTTGGTAAAAATTCTTGATGCTGAGGAGATCCCGAAAGGCAGGCATCTGAATTGGTGGTGCTCTATTCCTTTGCCCATATCCACTGTGAACCTTAGGTATCTTTGGGACCCCTCGTGGATCGTTACGTGGAAATAAGTGTCCTTCAGATCGATGGATGCCATGTAGGCCCCTTTGGGAATCAACTTTATCGTTGAGGAGATGGACTCCATTTTGAATTTTCTGTACTTGACGCAGGTGTTCAGAGGTTTCAGATTCACTATCATCCGCTGTTTCCCACAGGGTTTTCTTACTAGGAAGAGCCTGGAATAATGGCCCTGGGTTTCCTCGTTTCGCGGTACGGGGGAAATTGCGTTTAGATGTTGCAGGTCCTGAACGCTTTGCCTTAGTAATTGTAACTGTTGCCCTGAGCCTCCTGTGATAACGAATTTCCTTCTGGGGAGGGACACCAGTTCTATCCGGTATCCCTGCTGTAAGATCTTTGGGATCCATGGGCCTTCGCAAATTGCGGCCCATTGATCCACAAAGTTCCCCAGCCTTGCCCCTACGGAGCTGGCGTCAGGGTCTCTGCTTGGGCTCCCCCTGGTGGGGATTAAAGAGGATATTTCTTCCTCTGCCCCCCTTGGGGTAACTCCAGCGGCCTGTCTTGCCCTTGCCTCGGTAGGCCTCGGACTGTTGCACTGGGGTTCGGAAGAAGGTCTTCCCTCTCTGCGGCTTTTCTTCCGGGAATCCCCTCTTTTTGTTGGCCGCCTTCTCCAGGATCTTGTCTAGGTCTGGTCCGAACAAAAACTGACCGTAGAACGGGAGGGTGCATAGCTTATTTTTAGAGGCTAGGTCGCCTGACCACGATTTTAGCCATAACACTCTTCTGGCTGAGTTAGATCGGGCTGTAGCTTTTGACGAGAGTTTAACCGTTTTGGCCGCAGCATCCGCTAGGAAATTTGTTGCCATACGCAGGATAGGAAGAGAATTTAGGATCTGTTCCCTTGGGCGTCTTATTGGTTAAGTGTAGCTCCAGCTGTTCTAGCCATACCACCAGAGTGCGCGCCACGCAAGTGGCTGCGATCCCTGGCCTAAGTATGTTTGCCACTGCCTCCCATGAATTTTTAAGAAGGCCTTCAGCTTTGCGATCCATGGGATCTATTAATTGTGTGGCGTCCTCAAAGGGCAGGCTCGTCCTCCTAGCTACTTTGGCCACTGGGACGTCTACCTTGGGTACCTCCTCCCAGCTTGCGCAAACTTCCTCCTCGAATGGGTACCTTCTTTTTACACCTCTAGCGGAGAAGGAACCTGTGTCTGGTTTCTTCCACTCCTTTTGGATAATTTTAATGATATTTTTGTGGACAGGGAAGGTATGTTTACGCCTCTCCCCTAGTCCCCCAAATATCTCATCTTTTAATGTACGTGGTTCTCTGGGCTCTTCCATTTTTAGTGTAGCCCTGACTGACTTAATCAATTCCGTTAAGTCGTCCTGATGGAATAGGTATCTTTTGTAGTCCTCATCGTCTGAGGACTCCTCGGCCGCCTGTTCCTCTTGCTCCGTCGGGAACATACGGCTTTTTCTGGCGTTTAGCTGGCGGCGCCAGCTGTGACGTTAGGGCTGATCGAACCTCCTCTTTCACCAGGTTTCTAACGGTTCCTAACGTCCTCCATGAATCCCCCCGATTCCTCTTTGACTAGCCTAGCTACGCACGCCTTGCATAGAGGCCTCTGGTACGTAGCTGGCAGTCTCGTCCCGCACTCCACGCATTTTTTGAGTTTTGTTCTGGGGGGATGTCTTTTTTATCCCCCTGACAAAAAAGGGAAAGTATTTTTTGCGCGTAAATATGCAATTTTTCCATATACAATACATTGGATTTTGCATTTGTATTTTTGCCGCACTGGCTACTTACGGCCGCTGACGCAGAGGTTTCAGCTATTTCTGGGGCTGGAGCACTCATTACTATACCGGTGCTGCAGACACCCTGCGACCTGTAGTGCTGGTCCACCTTCTGGCTTCTCTCAGGTTCCTTTGTTTTAAATTTTCGCGCTCCTGCGCTAAGCCCCGCCCACTCTGTGCGCCTCCTGGTGCGGCCGCGATGATGTCATCGCGCTGGACACATGACGCGATGCCCCGCCCCCGCCGTCAAGGGGCTTCCTGGAGCGCCGCGCTGTAACTCTGCAGGGAGGAGGAGGGGGACTGAGGCTCCTGCTTTGTATCCCCCATGGGCCGCCGCGGGAGGAACCTGGCCTGGGGGCTACCACCCCATGTGGCGTCCCGGGAGTCATCTGGCTAGGAAGGGAGGACAGGCTGACCCACTGCCCTCCGATCCGCCTGTGAGTAGCTTCTGGCTGGCTTCTCCACCAGCCCCTCTCAGAGATCAGGACAGGAAGACACTGAGGAAAGTGGGGAAGGGGGAGAGCTTTTAACCTCTCAGTATGTTCCTGTCCTATCAGGAGGAGGCAATCTCAATTGGTGCTGTCGTGGAGACGACTGGGGAAATTGGCAGTTCAGTGTGATGACATGCTGTTTGAGGAGGAGGAGTAATATCCGAGAGGGATAGACCAAGCTACTTCTCTTTTTTTGGGTGATAGAGGATGCATATTTCTCCTGTAGCAGCTAAAAGAATCTTTAGGATCCACTGCTTTCCAACGGTGGAGAAGAGAAGTCTGGGGAAATCCAGTCTTTGTTCATCTTTATGAGTGTAAGCATGTCGGCACTGGCAGTTGACAGGCGGGTACGCTTATCTGTGATGATCCCCCCCCCAGCTGCACTAAACACCCTCTCTGACAAGATGCTAGCGGCAGGGCAGGCCAGCACCTTCAGGGCATACAGCGCAAGTCAGTGCCACGTGTCCAGCTTTGACACCCAATAGTTGTATGGAGCAGAGGCATCACAGAGGACGGTGGTACGATCGGCTATGTACTCCCTCACCATCTTTTTACAGTACTCCCTCCGACTCAGCCTTGACTGGGGAGTAGTGACACAGTCAGGCTGGGGAGTCATAAAACTGGAAAAGGGCTTTGGAGAGTGTTCCCCTGCCTGCGCTAGACATGCTGCCTGATCCCCGCGCCTCCCCTGCTAGTTGGCCCTCTGAACTGCGTCTTCAACCGCTAGTGCTGTCAGATGGGAACTTTAGCATCACTTTTTCCACCAGGGCCCTGTGGTATTGCATCGCTCTCGTACCCCTTTTCTCTTCGGGAATGAGAGTGGAAAGGTTCTCCTTATACCGTGGGTTGAGAAGGGTGTACACAGTAACCCGTGTTGGCCAAAATGCGTCTAAAGCGAGGGTCACGGGAAAGGCAGCCTAACATGAAGTCAGCCATGTGTGCCTGGGTCCCAGTACGAAACACATTGCTGTCCTCACTAGGAGGATGACTTTTAGGATCCTCCTCCTCTTCAACCCATGCATGCTGAACAGATGAGAGGCAAGCAGCATGGGTAGCCTCTGCAGTGTGGCCAGCAGTCTCCTCCCCCTCCTCCAAAACGCGCTGAGATATAGACGTGAGGGTGGTCTGGCTATCAAGCGATATACTGTTATCCCCCGTCTCCTGTTCTAACCACAAAGCTTCGGCCTTTATGCTTAGCAGCGAACTTCTTAGCAGGCAAAGCAGCGGGATGGTAACGCTAATGATGGCCGCATCGCCACTCACCATTTGGGTAGACTCCTCAAAGTTTCCAAGGACCTGGCATATGTCTGCCATCCATGCCCACTCCTCAGTAAAGAACTGAGGAGGCTGACTACCACTCCGCCGGCCATGTTGCAGCTGGTATTCCACAATTGCTCTCATAAAGCCTGGCCAACAAGTGCAGCGTAGAATTCCAGCACGTGGGCACGTCACACAGCAGTCGGTGCTCTTGCAGCTGAAACCGACGTTGCAGTGTGCTGAGCGTGGCAGCATTCATGGTGGACTTGCGGAAATGTGCGCACACGCGGCGCAGCTTGCCAAGCAGGTCAGACAAGTGGGGGTAGTTTTTCAAAAACCGCTGAACCACCAGATTGAAGACGTGGGCTGATTAGTTACAGCACGACTTGCTGCCGTGCGCTACTGACTGCTGGCGACGTGCTCACACTTCTTGAGAGGCGGAGTTCTCGGAAGAGGAGGGGGGGTTGGAGGAAGTGGCATAATACGACGCAGAAACCATCACTGCTATCCTTGGCGTGGGTAGCACGTGAGCCGTCCCAGGCTCTGACTCGGTCCCAGCCCCTACCAAGTTTCACCCAATGTGCCATCATGGAGATATAGTGTTCCTGCCCGCCAGTACTTGTCCACTTGTCCATCGTTAAGTGGACCTTCCCAGTAACCGCGTTGGTGAGGGCATGGTTTATGTTACGGGAGACGTGCTGGTGTAGGGCGGGGACGGCGCACCGGGAAAAATAGTGGCGACTGGGGACCAAGTAGTGCGGGACCTTCGCCGCCATCATGTTTTTGAAAGCCTCCGTTCCCACAAGCCTGTATGGCAGCATCTTCGGGCTGATTAATTTGGCAATGTGTACGTGTAAAGCTTGTGCATGCGGGTGGGTGGCGGCGTATTTGCGCTTTCGCTCTAATGCTTGTGTTGGTGACAGCTGAATGCTGCGCTGGGAGGCATTGCTAGAGGCCGTGGAGGACTGTGGAGGTGAGGGTGTGGGTGCAGGCCGGGAGGCGCTCGTGCCTGCATCCTGGGAGGGGAATGGGATCTGTGTGGCAGGTTGGGGCACAGGGGAAGAGGCAGTGGTGTGACCCGGAGGGGGTGAACAGCCTTCGTCCCACCTTGTGGGGTGCTTGGCCATCATATGCCTGCGCATGCTGGTGGTGGTGAGGCTGGTAATGGTGGCTCCCCAGCTGATCTTGGTGCGGCACAGGTTGCACACCACTGTTCGTCAGTCATCACTAAAAAACATCCACACCATTGAACACCTATCACTCTGCATGGAGGCTTGCAGCAAGGGGGTCCTGTGGGAAACAGTTGGGGGATTATTGCCTGTGGCCCTGCCTCTCCCCCTGGCCACCCCACTGCCTCTTCCAACCTATCCAGCTGTTGCACTTGCCTCCGCTTCTGAAGCCCTGTCTTCAGAAGTCTTAGCAAGCCAGGTGGGGTCAATCACCTCATCCGTCCAGCAGCTCTTCCTATGAATCCTCTGTGCGCTCCTCCCTCTGACTTACTGCCCTTACTACTACCTCACTGACAGACAACTGTGTCTCATCATTCTCATCCACAAAAAGCTCTTTGCCCGAAGTCCCCAGCCTCATCACCTGGACTCTGGGAAATTTCCAAATGTTAGGCATCGGTCACGACAAACTCATCAGGTGGTTGAGGAACCGTTTTTTCCCACTCAGGACAGGGACCCAAGAACAGTTCCTGAGAGTCTGCCTGCTCAGAATCTGTCATTTTCCTGGAGTGACGAGGCTGGAAGGAAGGAGGAGCAGCCAGAGGATTCAGAGGTGCAGTCCCTAGCCCGGTAAGTGAACTGCGTGGAAGACTGGGTGTTCGATACATTGCTGGACGCGTTATCCGCGATCCACAACAGGACCTGCTCGCACTGCTGTGCTTGTAATAAAGGTCTGCCACGCGGACTCACAAATTGTGATATGAAGCTGGGGAGCGGAGAGGCGCGGCGCTCTCCTAATCCATCTGCAGCAGGCTGTGATTCACCCCGCCCAGGACCACGGCCTGTGCCCACACCCTCATTTGGACGCCTGCGTCCGCGCCCTCGACCTTTACCCCTACTCCTCATCCTGTCGGATAAAGGATCAAACAGGGCCCAAATAAATTAACCCACTGTATAGCACTGAGAATTGGAGCTAATTCACTGCACACAGAGACTTGTGGATAACAGAGGCTCTATTCTGTGACATAAAAAATTAAACCGCTGTCTTGCACTGATAGCTAGGGTTAATTTACCACTCACAGAGACTTATAGATAAGAGAAGCTGTATGGAGTGACAGAGAACCACTAACCCAGTGGATAGTGCTGATAACTGTGGCTACTTAATCCCGAACAGTAGATGTGAAATGCTCTGTACAGGCCCAGGAAACAGCGTAATGTTTAGCAATGAGAACTCTGCCTAATGCACTGCACACAAGAGAATGGTATAGGTGAAATGCTCTGCAGTGGCCCAAGGAAAATTAGCATACTGTTTAGCAATGAGAACTCTGCCTAATGTACTGCACACAGAGAACGGTATAGCTGAAATGCTCTGGACAGGCCCAGGAAAAATTAGCAGACTGTTTAGCGATGAGAACTCTGACTAATGAATTGCACACAGAGAATGGTATAAGTGAAATGCTCTGCACAGGCCTAGATGTTTTAAAAAAAATAAATGGTGCACTACTGCTCCCAGCCAGCCACAAAAGTAATGCACACAATGAGGAGTAGCCCTAAGGAGGACTGTTGGGTTCTTGATGTCAGGATACCTGCCTAACCTCACCCTACACTAGCACTTTCCCTATCTCCGCGTTAGCAGCTTTTTCCCTGACCCCCTCAGACTTTTTCGTTAAAGTACTCGGCGGGCACCCGATCAGCCCAGCCACTCACTGCTGTAGTCGAGCACAAGGCTGGTACGTCACAGCAGGAAGTTGTACTGCCTTCCCCGCATGTTTATTGGCTAAAAAATGGCACTAAACTTGCAGGGAAGAGAAATCAAAGTCACTCGAGCACCGCATGTTGCTCGACTACCGAGCATCTCGAGTAGCCTAATACTCGAACGAGCATCAAGCTCGGACGAGTGTGCTCGCTCATCTCTAAAAAGCACCCATTCTAATAAATAATTATGGGGAAAATTCTGAATGATCAGGATAGCTAGAATTGGTGTAAATGTGAAAGCGGAGCAGGTTATAGGTTGTCTGTACTGCACAGAATCCTCACCATCCGGGCACACTGACCAAACAATATATTTTCATGGGGTTACCTCCATATATTCTCTGCCCAAATCGGACACCAATCCCAAGAGTAGGAATGGTTTCTCACATACTCCCATAAGTTTTTGACCTAAGCAAGCATTATAATGAGTTTATTGTGTGTGTGTGTATATATATATATATATATATATATATATATATATATATATATATATATATATATATATATATATATATATATATATATATATATATATTATAAGCTCTTGCACAACAAAAGGAGAAATATTCATATGTGAACAAAAATGCAAGACCAATAAAATAAACTCTCAATGAGGACGAGACAAAATAGTTACTTATGTGGTTTGGCAATCACACTAGCTCATTGTTGGAGCACTTCCTGAGAGAAGCTACAGCAAATACTTGACAGTTTGTAATCCCTTGAGGCTATGCTACTCAACTCAATGTGGAGGGAAGATCCTTGAGATACAGGCTTGTGCTATGTAAGGATTGTATGTATCCTGGGGGGGTTCCAAGAATTGTATATTTTTCTAAAGACTGGGAAAGTGATAAAATAAGAGATTCTATACTTGTTGGTTTAGTCCCCATTGATTCAGCTCGCTAGGCTTCATTTATATAGACATACATGCCAAAAACACCTACTAAACCAATCAATCTGACAGTGAGGGTGATCAATGAGTGGAACAGGTTGCCACAGGAGGTGGCGAGTTCTCCTTCAATGGAAGTGCTCAAACAAAGGCTGGACACATCTGTCTGGGATGATTTAGTGATCCTGCACTGAGCAGGGGGTTGGACCAGATGACCCCGGAGGTCCCTTCCTACTCTACCAGTCTAAGTTTTACCACGACGTTAAAGCGCCCAGCCAACCAAGATAGTGCATACTAGCACATTTTGGCTGGGCGCTTTTACGCAAGACAGGAAAGATAGTTCCAGAACTATCTTCCTGGCCGAAATACGTCAGCCGCTGCCATAGACTCCTATCGGAGCCAATGGCAGCTTCAGAGAAGGGAGGTGGGGAGTTTAGCAGACACGCCCACACCCTTCCCTCCGCCCCTTGACGGCTGTTTGCAATGGGAGGGGGCAAGATGGTGCAGGAGCTAGTTGCTAAGCTCCCGCCCCTTCCATTGCAGGCAGCTGACACGGAGCGAAGAGGGGGCATGAGCTTAGCACACTAGCTCCCGCCCTGTTGCCGAAAGCCAGCGAGGGGGGCAGAAAAGGGGAGGGCATTTGGAAAAGCTAAACTGTCTTAACCCACCTGCCAGCAATCTGGGATTGGCGTATATGCGCCGGACCTGGGCTGTCTGAACAGGCGCACAAACGGCAGATTTGTGCGCCCGTTCATGCGTTTTTACAGCGCCGATGGCCGCACGTAAAAACGCCTATGCTCGTGTGAATAAGCCCTAAGGAACATTAATAGATAAGGACTGCATAGACATTTATATTGAAAAAGGCAGTCCTTAAACAGTCGATTTAGGCAGTTGGGAAGGAGTTAATATAGCCATACTTTTTCATAAGTTTGCATCGATCATTACATTTTACAAAAAAAGAAAACCCTTCAGCTCTCAAATTGCTTTCCAACACAACACTGAGAACCATAACTAAATCTTTTTCATCAAGTTTTTGCTTGTGGGACCTGTAAGTTATCCCCCACTGTGATTAAAGTGGTACTAATATCATATTATAGACTTTTACTAAAGCCCCATTTACATGCAATGATTAGCGCTCAAAATTCGATCAAATTATGGTTTTTGAGTGATAATCATTGCGTGTAAAGCGCTTCCATCTTTCACGCTTCGGCTGAACAATGATTTTTAGGTGAGCTTCAAATACATTGTTCAGCCGGAGAGAGATAGCAGGGACCGCATGCTATGTTCTCCTACGGGAGCAGCCGATTACATTGTATTCAGCTGGCAGCCCATGCGAAGACAATGCAGTTGAGTGCAAAGCCCAAACCACATGCTGGGATTTGCAAACAGCTGCTGGAGGCTCATTTATACACAAATGAAAGTAATAAACTGCTAATGGACATTAGCGTCCATTAGCAGTTTATGCAAAATGATCGCTAAAACTGTCAATCTTTCAATCGTTTGATTGTCTTTGCATGTAAATGGTTAACACGGCGATAACCAAGTTTTTTTTTTTTTCCTGAAAAAAATTAACAGTATTAAAAGGAGGCATCTACAAAACAGCAGGCATTATTTAAAACGGTTTGGTTGTTTTTGTCATTAAGTTTATTCTACCAATCTAATTCTTCAGTTTTGTCAGTCTCAAGAGGAAAGCGTCAACAAAATAAAGTTATATAAAGAATACAAATGCTACTAGTGCAAGGCACCATGTCTTATCTCTTTTCAAGGATGGATAAATAATAGAGATAAGCGAGCACGCTTGGATAAGGCAGTTACTCGAGTGAGCATCGCTCTGCTCGAGTAACTGCATTCTCGTCCGAGCAGGCTCAGGGGGTAGGAAGGGTGGCCTTAGAGAGATCTCGCTCCCCCCGCCCCCCCCGCCGCACCCCTTGAGCCTGCTCGGACGAGAATGCAGTTACTCGAGAAGAGCGATGCGCGCTCAAGTAACTGCCTTATCCGAGCGTGCTCGCTTATCTCCAATAAATAACCTTTCCCAACTTACAGAAACCTAAAACCGCTTAACAACTAATGGCACATTTACACGGGATGAGCTTTTGGGCCAACGATGGCCAACACCTGTCCCAGTGATGCTCGCTACTGTACTGTTACACAGGAGCGAGTATAATAATTGGCATCGCTCGCAGGAATGGAGGCGGAGTGGACCGGGGAGTGTTCTCCTCCCCTACCCGCCGTCATTCACAGAAAGCAGACAGATGTTTAAAAGTGACCAACTGCTGTTTACACTGAATGTCTCGTCGTTCAGTCGCTGCATGCAGTTACACAGATTGAAACAGGGCCATGGGAAGCTGAAAGGTAATCGTCCTGTATAAATTTCATGCAAACAAAAAAATCATCTAAACGATAAACAAATTATCGTTCAAACAATCGTGCAATGTAAACTTGGCCAATGACTGAATGATAGTCATTCCCATTAAATAGGCCATGGACTGAACAGTTTGCCCATGGACAGATGAGGCACTGTTTGGGGAAGGACAAATATACAGTACACATAGGCATGGCCACTTTTTTAAATCCTACTTATGAGGCATCTATGGGAAGCAATAAAATAATTCATGTTGGATTTTCAACTTTTTACTTATTGCAGCTAATCTAATTAATCAATCATCTCTGATACAGTCTGCGGAGTGCAAGTTCATATATCCTCAGGTCACAGCTTGGCAGCTAATGCCATACTCAAATCGATGCCAAAGTCCTATCTTCAGTTGTTATGATAGTGAAGGGTTGCGGCAGATCTTGATACCACCAGTGCTTTTGGATGCTGGAGTAATTATGAACATTTGAGCAGCCATATGGAAAAGGTCATTTAAAAGGGTTGTTCAGGAGAGAAGGAGTAAAAACACACCCTTTCTTTCAGCGCCACAGATTATGTGTGGTATCGCAGCTCAGCCCCGCTCACTTTAATAGAACTGAACTACAATACCAGAAAGACGACAGTGGATAGGCACGGTGCCATTTTTTTTTCAATTCTAGACAACCTCTTTAGTTACCAAAGTATATAAAACTTATCTGGTATGAGGGAATAGCTGAAGACGTTCGACGAAAGAAAAAATATATGTGTAACATTTATTACAATTAAACTAAATTCAGTTTAAAATATACCGCTTACATTGAAATCATCGATTTAGTTATTAAATGGTCACTTTTTACATATAAAACCGAAAAGAATTCCCAAAAAGGTCCATGCAAATCACATTACTTTTCCAGCTGACATGAAAAGTTCAACCGCAATCCCCATTAGAGTTGATCATTCTAAAATCCCAAGGATCGCTTCACTTAGTCGAGAGTATTTTGCATTGTGCAGGAATGAGTAGAGTAATGTTAGATTTCAGCAAATATGCTTTGGAGCAAACTGTTAATTGTCCTGAAGAAGTTCCTCAATCTCCTTGTCCCAGTTCTCATCTTTCATTTTGTCTGTGCCGGAGACCACCTCATATTCCTGGACCACCTGCTGCAGCTCCTTTATCCAGTCTTCTGATTCCTCTGATGGAAGAAACACAGAACTCACAGTTAGTGCGAATACACATCACCCAGCGGGGAGCAGCAGATCAAGTACTCGCTTCCCCCAGAAAAATAGTTATTGCCTGCTATACAGAAGCTCAGACACCGACCACAGCTTTAAATACAAGCACTTTTTCACTGATACTTGGTGAAAGGTAAGATTTGGGTGATGCTCTACACAGTCCAATCCCCATCAGAGAGTACCCCATCTGAAGGACAACTTCACGGCCTGAACATACAGACAACTCTTTGGCTGCATGTGGAAGTAGCCGATTATTTCGCTTCCCAGCAAGACACCACTGAGAACTTCTTTGCAGACAGACTGCACCACCTCGTGAGGTCTGAACAGTTTAGGAGTGCAGTCTATCCTGGCCACCATGGATGTGGAGTCCTTATACTCCAACATCCCACACGAAGATGGCCTAACCGCCTGCCAGGCGCACCTTGACGCCAATGGGGTTACCTTTGAGTCGTTGTTACACTCACAAGATTCATCCTCACACACAATTATTTCTCCTTTGGCAAAGAGATATTCCTGCAACTCAATGGAACCGCCATGGGCAGGAAGATCGCACTGCAATATGCCAACCTTTTCATGGCAAAACTGGAGAGTGACTTTCTGGCCTCCTGCCCCAACAAACCAATGGCCTACTTCCACTACATTGATGACATCATAATCATCTGGACCCACACCAAACAAGAACTAATAAAATTCCATGAGAGATTCAATGCATTCCACTCCACCATAAACCTACTTGTATACAGAAATCAACTTTTTGGACACCATCATAAAAATTTCAAACAACTGAATACAGACATCCGCAAACCAATTGATTGACCCACATACCTCAGAAGGAACTGTTACTATCCTAACCATATCAAAAAGTCCATTGTCTACAGCCAGGCCATAAGATATAACCGGATCTGCTCCAACCCAACAGACAGAGAGAAACATCTATACCTCCTTAAAAGGGCACTTTTAAATCAGGGCTACCATTCCACCTCAATTGATGACCAAATCACCAGGATACCCAGATATCAACTACTCCAATACAAAGAGAAGGAAGAAAGCGGTCGTGTACCTCTAGTAGTGACCTACAATTCACAGCTAGGGGTATTTAAGGAAAGCTGCAAAGAAACTCCATCATATCCTACACAAGGATGACAGTCTGAAAACCATATTCCGGGACCCTCCTTCTGTGTTACAGGCAACCTCCAAATTTGAGGAACCTTATAAATCAGGAGTGCATTGCCCTCTGCTCACATATACAGAGCACAGACTGGATACAAATCCCCAACACACAGCAGGCTACAAGATTCCGTGGACCCTTACATGTTCCACATCCAATGTTATGTACCAGATCCTGTGCAGTAAATGTCCTGTTGGGGGGCTTTATATTGGGGAAACAGGACAAAAACTGAGAGCCAGGATGAGATCTTATCGACACTCAATTAGAGAGGGAAAGACAGAATTCCCTGTGGCCGAGCACTTTTCTAGTCACAGACACAACATAGAACACGTGAAAGTTATTATACTTAAAGGCAATTCCAAATCACAAAACCATAGAAGAATTTGGGAATATAAATTTATAACAACTTTTGACACTTTCAACAAAGGGTTAAATGCTTTAAGAGGATTCATATGTGTTTGTGAAATCTATAGCAGAGATAACCCCCTAACACTAATTCAGAGACCATAAAACCTTCACATCTTTACCAGTGGACTATTTAAGTATGTTTTTATTTCTCTACATGACTACTTTTAGGGCCTCGGGGGGCATGACCATTCATCTAAATCATGCCAAAAGTCTAATCATTTGTATATCTGCCTGAGATATAACTGCATGCACAGTTGCACAGCAAAATGACAACTCCTGCTAGGTGCTTGATTGTTTATTTATAAAGTGTGTAAATAATATTCTTTGTAGGACAACCCCTTTAAGTAATAATAATAAATATACACACACATACATATATACATAATTAAATTTTTTTTTTCTTCTTCTACTATGCGAGCCCAGGGGTTATGTAACCACCAGGATCCCCTGGGACAGCAGAGCTGCAGGGTCCTATCAGACCCTGATCTGCTCTGCCAGTGACTATTGTCACTACAGTGGAAGTTTTCCCTGTAACTGGGGCTCCTATGGATGCCCCAGCTACAGTGGGAAAGTATCAAATGATAACACACAAAAAAAAAAAAAGGGTCTTATACGATTATATGACGTCATGAGGGACATAGATAGTAAACATAATTACATACAGTAAAAAAAAAAAGTACAAAACAATATATACATAAGAAAGAAAATAACCCAAAGCAGACGCCAACCAAAACCGTCGTTACATGCGCCCTGTAATCCAAAACCATACATATTATATATCAAAACGTCCAAAACAAAATGAGGAACCTGTTCCCATACTTTATTTTACTAAAAATATACTAATAAAAAAAAAAAAAAAAAAAAAAAAAAAAATCACAACACTACAACTTTTTTTTTACCCCCCAAAAAACTAAAAGGAAAAAAAAAAGTCAGTGAAAAAGATATTTAAAAAAATAGCCCTATAAGTCACGGAAAAAGTGCAGGAAGAATAATTTTGGCCGCTAAAGGGAAAAAAAAAAAATAAAAAAAATAAGAATAAATAAATAAATAGGGCAGTAAAACTACCGCATGGCTAAAATCCCTAAAAACTGTATTGTACTTAAGGTACAAAACAGCCTGGTCCTTAACCCCTTAATGACGCGGCCCTTTTTTCTTTTCCCATTTTCGTTTTTTCCTCCCCCCTTCAAAAAAATCGTAACTCCTTTATTTATCCATCGATGTCGCTGTATGAGGGCTTGTTTTTTGCGGGACGAGTTGTATTTTTCAATGGTGCTATTTAACGTACCATATAATGTACTGAAAAACTTTTTAAAAATTCTAAGTGGAGTAAAATGAAAAAAAAACAAAACGACATTTCGCCATCTTTTAGTGCGTCTTGTGTTTACGGCGCACAAACAGCAACAGACGTCAATGGAAAGTGCTTGACTTTCATAGGGGAATTGTAGACCTCTGTTAAGACTTGGGTCAGCCAGACAGGTGCAGGTTCCACCTCTGGGCCCCTCCCCTATGAAGCATATATGACATAATAAACCTGTTATGTGAATTCCCCTTTAACAGAAATAAATAGATTTACCATCCGCTGTGTTGAGGTCATCTTTTTTGTCCAGAACAAATTGTTCCATTTCTTTCCTCAGGTCTTCTTGGTTGATGTTACAAGAGTCAAAAGCTTCACTCACAAATTCTGACACTTCAGGACTTGTAGAAATCTCCTCTTCTTCCTTTAAATTAATTAAATTGCATTATAGTCACAGAGAAATTCCCATCAGTCACATTTATAGTCCATCCAGGTTTAAAAAGAGTTCAAGGGGACTTGAACTTGTGATCATATGATTGCTCATATAGTACAATGCAATACCATAGTATTTCATAAACCTGTATTCTGACAGGCAGATATACCACATATATATGCCACCTCACCACCTAAATATAAGCCCTAGCTATACTAGGAAAAAACCCAGCAATACTCACCTAGCCAGTAGCATCCTGGTCCCTCGCTCTGGTCTCTGGCGCTGCTACAGGCTGCCGTGCCCTCCGCGCAGACAGCATTTTCTTCCTGGTAACAGGGCATTAAATACCCCGCCCCCAGCAAGCAAGTGCTGTGATTGGATCACAAGTGCCAGCCAATCATTCACAGCCAGTGAATGACATCACTAAATGGCTGTGATTGGTTCATCAAGCACCGGCTCTGAGTGGATCACGAGCGCCGTGGCTCAGCCAATCACAGCATTCGCTTGCTGGAGACGGGGTATTCAAAGCCCTGTTCCCAGGAAGAGAATACTGTCAGCGTGGAGGACACGGCACCGGGATGCAGTCGGCTAGGTAAGTATAAGACACCCCCTGAAAATAAGACATTGTGCCTCTTTTGGGGCAAAAATTAATATAAGACAAGTGTTATTTTCGGGGTAACACAGTAACGGTTGTGAGAAAGCTAACTTGTTCACGCTGCTTCGCAGTCTGCAAATCGCTGAAACAATCTTGTATAAATCCTGCAGATAACCCTTTCCCCCTGCGTTATCTGGAACCTGTGGGCCTTAGGAATTCTTGTGTCCTACTGCAGACAGGGCAGAGAGGAAAGAGGGGGGAGCTGAGCTCCTGCGACAGACATTTTCATTATGTATTTCTCAGTTTTGACTGGAATATGACAATAGGAATAGCTGGGATATTAGTATTTTTTGTGAATTTTCTATGTGTGCGTTCCTATAAGGCCTCATACTGCACACGGGCCGATTTTTGCTGTGGAATCCGAGCAGACGTTTGCCTCCAGATCCCGCAGCAATAGCCCTCCAAAGGCATGCTATGGAAAAAAATATTCTTCATGCACACAAGCAGAAATGAATTGCGGATGAGAAAAATAAATAAAACGCAGCACGCTCCATTTTCCTGCGGTTCCGGCATGAAGGGCTTCCACTGCAGTCAGTGGAACTAGTCTGACCCGCAACCCATCCGCAATTGACATTGCAAAAGGGCTACAGACTTTGAAGAAAATGCAGGAGCGTAAAAAAAATTTAAAATCTGTAATGTGCATGTCCAACGGTGAGCCCTGCAGACCATCCGCAGTACAGATAAAGATCAAGTAAAGCAGGTCCGGGCACAGGGTCGGATTCCACTATGGGCTCCCACATGCGGAATCCGACCTGCCCACGTACTGCCGGCCCAAGTGTGATAACGGTCTTCTGGTAAAATACACAATAAAACTTATGATCTTTATAAGAGGCTAAACATCAACTAATCTGTCAATGAAAGAAAAAAGGTGATCATTACCTCCTGAGTTTTATGCGTGGACTTGATAGCTACCGGTGGAGTCTTTGGTCTTACAGTTTCTAGAAGAGTTTGAAGAAACAAAACCCATTACAAACCTGTGTGACATTTGGCGGCACGTGCAATAAGTCATCAGGCCATAAAAAGCACTCAGAGCAGCCTTGATTACACCAATATTTTGCTCCATTTGCTAAAAACACTTAATTATGGAAACACGAAAAACAAAAAAAAATAAATGGACAACCAGCTCATTATTGTGCAGGAATGTGACATTGACTGAAAACTGGGGAGTGGATTTCAATGGTGCATGAAGACTGAGAACGGGCCGGATCTCAGGGAATTGGGCAAAAAAAAATCCAAAATATTGTGTAACCAATTTTCATGGAATCATCATGTCTGCCATGCGTTCTTATCCATCAATCAGAACCAAACAAACATTCTTCTTACCTTCTAAGCCTCCATCACTGGACTTGCCATTGGTCTTATCCGAGTTCTCAGTAGCTTGCTGGGCAGCCAGTGCGGTCAGCTGGGCAGATTGTTTTATCAGAGACACCCGATAAAAGTAATTCCTCCAAAACACATCTTCCTTCACACTAAAAGGAACAGAAACATCCCAACGCTGAGAGACAAACTTTATATATGTGCTCAAGCAATCAACACGCCAGCAAGATTAATGCCCCAATCAGGGCTCATTCACATCGGACAACTCCCTTTTCCCTTAAAAGATCCTAGAATAGAGAATGCTGGGAAAACAATAAGGGTGCCTTCAGACAAGACGTATTCACTGGCAACAATCCACAGGTGAGTCGAAAAGAACTACGCCGAAAATCCGCAGCAGCCGAATCAATTTCTAAAATGCTGCAGGTTTTGCCGTGGGTTTCAACGACTAATATCCGCAGTCAGAAACCAACAGCCTGAGGGCTTATTTCCACTAACGCATATCGGTCAGGTTTTCATGGCCGGCCGATATACGCTTCCAACTAAGCAGTCCCCGCTTCCCTCCCCCTCACCGGCTCTCTGCCTCTCTCCTCCAGTCCGGAGCTTGCAATGGGAGGGGGCGGCACGGGGGCGGATCCTGAGCCCTTTACACAAAGTATACATCCTATTAACAAGAACAGGAGAACGTAGTATAGTAGGATGTATACCTTTTCTTCAACTACGCACAATAGAAGTCACCGGCCCGGGATCCAGGTGTGCAGACATATGGCTTCAGTAGTACACTTTTCTCTTTTTTTGCAGACAGCATTAACAACCATGTATCTCAGCTTTAGGCCTCCTCCACACGGGCGACAGCGATATCGCTGCTATGCACGTGCGATTTTGTATCGGGAAGATTAATAGGACTTTCTAATGGTTTAAAAAAAATTTAATAAAATCACAAATTCGTGTTATGCAATGTGATAAACAAGGAGGCTCCATAGGTAAACATGGGCTACAAAAAAACCCCTCCAAAAATGCAAATCGCTGCTGTATAGAGCATGCTGCGATTTTGTAATCTTGCACGCTACAAAACATCGCTTGTGTGAAAGAACCCCTAGGAAAGCATGGGCTCTACAGACATGCGATTTCTCGCACTCTTGTAGTGTGAGGAAATTGCCCGTGCGGAAGAGGCCTTATGGTAAAAACATGATGTGAAGATAGCAGCAGCCAAACAGCCTGGTCTTATCTACGTGAAGCATGAACAGCCCTCTGATGATTATTATTCAGAGTGCTGCTTACAGGGAGTCACAGTAGCAGTCTAAGACCACCTTCATTGGTTGGTGCAGATAATTATGGCTTGTGGATATGTGACCGCTTCCCTCACACACTGTGCAGACTAACTGTCAAACATTCAGAGGACTCACAGTTTTGGAACAAGATCAAATCTCATGCGGTTCAGCAGCTCATCTTCCTGAAGCATTACAAGGGCAACAGGGTACATCTGCTCAAAGTCGAAGTTAAAATGCACACCAGCGGGAGGGTCCCTGAGGAAGTTTCTCCTGTCCTTGAGAAGATAAAAACAAACAAACAGTAATACAAATACTGCAAAAATAAATCATATCAATGGAAAATCCTCGCTATAACATACTGGAAAACTTATTCACATGGAGAGAGGTATATTCTATTAAATGGTTTATGGCGCTGTGGGAACGAGACGGGTTCCAAGTTGTAGTGCTGTCAGGGGATGTGACAGGTAGCCGGGTGATTATTTATACTGACCTGCTCCCGCAGTACATCGCTGTCAGCTGGTGAAGATCATGCGACATGAAAAGCTGACTATTCAGATTCCTGTGTGTACTCTCCCATACGTGCCACGTGATCTTTACCGGTTGACGGCGCCGGATCCAGTCAGTATATAAGAAAAATAAATCCATCACCCGGCTCCTTGTCACGTCCCCTAACAGCACCATAACTTAGTTTGTGGGGATGTGACTGGTTCCATTTATGTAGCAGGATAATGCACTTGGAAATTACTGCTTTAACCCTTTCCAATCCATTTTTTCTCATCCATTCTCCCCAGCCCCAAATAAATTGGAGCTGCGGAGAATGGATGAGAAAAAAAATAAATTTCCCTGCACCCTCCTGAACTGACAGAGTTCAGGAGGGTGCAGGTGCTCACTGCACCATGGAGGGACCTGCTTACCTGTCCGGCGTCTTCCGCATTCTCCCTTCTGCCTCCCGGCTCGGCGATCATGTGACCGCTAGGGTCAGGTGGCATCCAGCGGTCACATGATCGCCGGGCCGGGAGGCGAAGGGAGAATGCGGAAGACGCCGGACAGGTAAGCAGGTCCCCCCACGGTGCAGGCTCCTGGCTCGGCGTTCATGTGACTGCTGGGGGTTAGGTAACACCGGCGGTCACATGATCGCCGGCCGGAATCTCTATGCATTGCATAGCGCTAATTGAGTGCTATGTAATGTGTAAAGGAGAAGGCAGAAAGGGTTAAAAACCCTTTCTGCCTTCTCCTCGGGGGTCCTCGATGAGGACCAGTGCAGGAGTGTATCTGCACCCGATGTGTCTGATGATCAGGTGCAGATGCACTCCTGCACTGCAGTGTCGGGCCTGCCCCGACATCGGAGCTGTGGAGGGAAATGATGATGTCAGGGCAGGCCCGACATTGGATTGGAAAGGGTTAAAAGCAATTATTACACTTCCTTCGGTCTCTCCAGCTTTTTTAGGTCTTGCAGCAAGACATTTAACAAACGCTGTATTTTGAAGAGGTGGCGGAAGATGCAACACCAACCTCAAGGATTCATAGTTTCCATGCTGAAATGCTCTGGAAAGCCACAATAACTAGTAACGTCCAACCAATATACGGACCAGAGTTTCGAAACTGTAGATTTAGTAAATTAAGAACATTAGCACATTCATGTGCGCAAAACATAATTTGGATTAATCAATAATTATTCTGGGGCTTTAAGACCCATCTTAACGCAACGATTGTCATTTGAGCGAACTATTTACTTTTTTGCTTTAAAATGCTGAGTGTTTTACTTAAAGATAACATGAAATCCTCTCCATTTCCCTCATTAGCTGAGTAAACACTGTATATGTGTATAGGAATCTCTGGGAGGTTTCTAATTAGTAGGAAGAAAAAGCCATTGTCTACTGTGGCCTGAGTCATTGTATTTAGCTGGGCAAACAATCACCCCTCCCCTCAAGTCCTCTGAAAGACTGAATAACTGCAGTTTATATCTAACGACAAGCGAATGAACTAATGACTATTATGCCGAAACTCTGTGATAAACGACAACGGAATGATTAGTGCATGATAGCCACATGCTTAAATGTAATGATTATCGCTCACTTTCGCTCGTGTGAACAAATTCAGTGATAATCGTTGCATGTAAGTGGGCCATTATTTACTACGCCCTGGAGGTTGAAATTTTGGTTTCCAAATGTCGCCATTTCAGTGTATGCACCAAAACTGCGACCTTTAGGGAATTTAAACCACACCATGTTACTTTTTGAAACAGTGGGTGAGGCCTAGGTGCATTGGGTATAGCCCAATTCCATCTACTATAATGCACACCAGTACATTAAACTAGAGACCTACTCCACTTCATAGCTAGCATCATTTTCCATCTGATGCATGGAGGCGCCAAACAAGACAAACACTCTTCGTACATTTGTCTCTTGTAGCATTTATACAGACTAGCATGTGAAACACTGTTCTAAGTAAATAAGCCCCATTGTGTTTAGAAGTACACGTCAGGAAAATTTCCTGACCTATACCCCTAACAGACCTACACCACTGCAAAGGAATAGGTTATACTGATGCCAAGCATAAGGGAGGTGGGGGAAGACAAGTAAGGAAATAAGCTGGCATGTACCGCCCAGCAGAGGCCAAAAAGACACTTTTGGATTCCATTAGGTGAATGGAGCCCTGTGTATATATTAGATGTACACATGGGAAACTATTCCCTACATATATCTCACACTAAGTGTGCCTAGAGGCTGACTTTCTATTGTAAATCTGCAGGAAGAATGAAATCCCACAATCTTACCGCGGACAGAGCCAGGATTTGCTGTTGAATAGTTTCCTCCTCATTATAGCCAACCCAAGGAGGAACTGCAGCTTCTGTTAAAGAGAACAAAACAAAACAGGGTCATGATGGTGGAGCCACTAATTAGATACAGAATCAGTTTCACAAGAGGGAAAAATAGGTCTCCAAAGTAACATTTTTGGCATGGTTTTGTAGGGGATTCTTGATTTGCACTGAGCTGATACACCAAGACGTTAGAAACTAAAGAAGGTGTGCATATGTTCGCACTGAGGAATCTGATACAGATTCTTCCCCGTGGGCTCTGACTACTGTGGCCATGTAATTGTACGGCCAATTATCTGAATGCAGACTCCTGACACAGAATTGCCTTTAAGTAATACTTTACTTTTTTCCTGCATACAGATTTAAAATCCATGCATGGAAAAATTTGCGCAGATTCCCACTAAAACCAATAGTGCATGGCTTTTCAGTTTCAGACAATTATTAAATAGCTTGTCTTCCCAATGGGGGCACAAAAGTATTAACAGAGGCTTATTTATTAGTGTTAAGTTTAAATTCTAAAACTAGGGCTACTGGGAGGGGTGGGGGACCCTCCTTAGATGTTGTACTAATGTGATGCATCTAAGAAGTTTTACAGCAGATATCCGTTGTCTCAGATCTGGCTATTACGGAATGGAGCAGGTTTGTATGTTTCCATACTTTAGAGTAAACAGCAATATATTAGGAAGTGGTATAATTGGTCATTCCCTAATGTAATGTAGTGGCAGAAGCACGGTGGGGGGGGGGGGGAGGGGGGGGGGACAATCAAAGTTTGCGCCATAACCTTAGGACTGCTATATAGAACATGTTTAGGGATACTAAAAAGGTGAGCTTACACTTTAAAAATGTGCAAACAATAAAAGACGATAGCGGGAGTAAACAGGATACGAAGAGAAGCAGGCAGGAAGAACAGGACAAACGTGGCAGCGTGCCACTCAGAACTAGAAGGAACGGAGATCTGTAACGTGACCCGTCAGAGATATAGAAGCAGTCAGCCATGGGAGGCTTACATGATCTGCTATCTAAACATACCTGTCTTTTTATTTGACTTCTCCTGCACAAACTTTTCCTGTTCCTTCTGGAAGTCACCAATGATGGTCTGTTAATAGAGAGAATCACAATGAAAGGAGTTATTTCCCAAAGGATATAGCGAACAGCATTTACATTCAGCTCATACAGATCTAGACAGCAGGAAACCGGGTCCCAGTGTGATATTCCATGGGGGTAATGACTAACCTGTGAACCGCATTACACTGCCACTATTACTGTGAGAACCTGCATGTGATAACCAAGAACAGGCACCGATCCCAAGTGCCGAAGCAGGACATTTTAGGCATGTTCACATGTAGCGGACAGTGGTGAGGATTTTCCACAATGGAAAATCTAAACCAAAATCCACATAATTTTTAACTCAAAGTCTGGACTATTGGTGCAGATCTGCCACAAACTTCACCCCTTCCTTTAAAAAGGGTGAAATCAGCTGCGGATCCACAGCAATGGTGCGTTTGACGTGGAAATTATGTGGATTTTGGTGCAGATTTTCCACTGCAAAAATCTACACCATTTTCTGTACCTGGGAATGTAGTTTTAGGCCGCTCTCACGCAGGCAGTTTTTTTACAGCATTTAGCATGGCGTTTCAAACGCCGCACTAGATACTCTAAAATGCCTTGACTGACTTCAATAGGGGCTGCTCAGACAAGCCTGAGGCTGGATTCAGACGAACGTATATCGGCTCGGTTTTCACGCCGAGCCAATATAAGGTGTCCTCATCTGCAGGGGGGGGGGGGGGATGGAAAAGCCAGGAGCAGGAACTGACCTCCCGCCCCCTCTCTGCCTCCTCTCCGCCCCTCTGCACTATTTGCAATGAAAGGAGGCAGGACGGGGGCAGGGCAAAGTTCCAAGAATTGCAAGTTCCTCATTGCAAATAGTGCAGAGGGGCGGAGAGGAAGCAGAGAGGGGGCGGGAGCTCAGAGCACTGCTCCTGGCTCTTCCAGGCTCCCCCCCCCCCCCTGCAGAGAGAGACGACGTATATCGGCTGGGCGTGAAAACCCAGCCAATATACGCTCGTCTAAATCCAGCCTGAGAGTGGGGCATTTCTAATGCTGCCTGTTCTCCTTTAATGCGTTTCAGCACTTTTTAATGTGCCTCATCACCCATTGCAATGATGGGGTACTTTAAAAAGTGCTGTTGAACACGTTAGAAAATGCCACGTTTAACCCGTTAAAGACACAGCCCTTTTCTCACGTCCCATTTTTGTTTTTTTTCCTCCCCCTTTAAAAAAAATAAAAAAATCATAACTTTTATTTAACCATAGACATATCTTGTTTTTTTTACAGGACAACCTGTATTTTTTAATGGTACTATACACTATGCCATATAATGTACAGAAAAACTTTTTAAAAATTTCAAAGTGAAGTGAAATAGGAAAAAAACCCCCCCAGAAAATCCACAATGTTTGAGGAGGGGTGGGTCGGTCTTGTTTCTATGATGTACACACTGCAACCAAAAAAATGACATAACGATACCAAATTTATACAGTTTTTTTTTTAAATAAAGATATTTAATTCTTTTTAATTTCCTGCCAAAATCTTGCGACAGCCATAACTTTAGTTTTCCATTTACATATTTGCACAAGGGCTCATTTTTTGGGAGACGTCATGTAGTTTCTACTGGTACCATTTTGAAGTACATACAACTGTTAGATCACTTTTTATTACATTTTATCTTGAAGACAGAATGACCAAAAAAAGTACAATTCTTGCGTTCTTTATCTTTTAATGGCGGTGTTCATCATGCGGGGTAAATAATGTGTTACTTTGATAGATTGGATGCAGCAATACCAAATCTGTTTTCTTGTTTAGATTTTTTTATATAAATATGGCAAAAGGTTTTTTTTTTGTTTTGATTTTTTTAATTTCTAGTCCCCATAGGGAACAAGAACTTGTGATGCTTTGATCACTCCTGCAGTATGGTGTAATGCCAGAGCAACACATCATACTGCGATCTGACAGGCAATCTATGAAGCCATGCTACAGGCACAGCTTAATAGGCAATCTGCCATGAAAGCCCTGGGTCCTTTCAGAAAGCCTCCAGCTGCCATGAGAACTGCACAGCAACCCGCGATATCATCAGGGTGGGGCAGTGCGAGACCCGTGAACATCGATCGGGTCATTTAAATTTCAATGTCAGAATTGATAGAAGGTTAACAGCTCCACTCAGTGGCGCCGCTTATTGGAGATGTTGCCGCCGGGTGTCGACTGTAAGAAACAGCCGGCAGCCACGATGTATTCAAACGGGATCAACCCTCGATCCCCCTCCATACAATCTCTGAACCTGCAGGACGCAACAGTACATCCTGTAGCGTTGAGGTTAAAATGCGCCATTTTTACATACACCTGTGTGAGAGCAGCCTTAGGGCGCATTCAGACGACCGTATATCAGCTCGGTTTTCACGCCCAGCCGATATACGGCGTCCCTCTCTGCAGGGGGAGGAGGCTGAAAGAGCCGGGAGCCGTGCTCTGCACTATTTGCAATGAGAGGAGGCGGAACGGGGCGGGGCTAAGTTCTGAGAATTAGCTCCACCCCTGTCCCACCTCTCCTCATTAAAAATAGTGCGGGGGGTGGAGAGGAGGCGGAGAGGGGGCGGGAGTTCAGAGCACTGCTCTCGGCTCTTCCAGCCTCCTCCCCCTGCAGAGAAAGATGCCGTATATCGGCCGGCGTGAAAACCCAGCCGATATACGTTCCTCTGAATGCACCCTGAGACTGTATTGTAAGAAAGCTCAAGGTTCAAATTTTCAGATATTGGATCCTGGACTAATAGTTTGTTTGTTTTTTAAAGCCCTATGTAAATTGTTTGGCATGCCAAGTAGAACCACATGTACAGATGACATAAAACGGATTTCACCAATACCAAAATTTACAAGGCTGAACGCCACCTTGTTTACATCATACGGTATTATCTAACATATATGCCAAATGTGTGCACAGCCTGTAATGGGATTAAAAGAGGGCAGCAAAATGTGTCTTTTAGGCAATAACGTCAAGTGATATGCCTTTCTCATTGTGAAAGCAGTGCGTAATAAGAATGACTCCACAGACAAAACATGCTGGACTGATGAAAGAGTGTTTACCAGAGAAGAATGTAACTAGGTATGTAATAAGCACCAGCTAGGGCAGTGAATCACTATTTATGCTGCAGATACAATGGAAGTGCCGACCAAATCTAAAATTCAGATGATAAAAAAACAGGCTGAACTACAAGGAGAGAATCCGGAATGCATCAAAGGATCTGATGTCATTTGGAGACGGGCCAAATATCTAAGATTCTATCACAGTGCAGCATTAAAGGGGACCTATCACCAAACAGCACCATAAACTAACTAATTGTGCTGTTCGTGGAGGTGATGAGGAGCCGGATGAGGCTTTTTTTTTTTCTTTTGGGTGTCCGCTGGTTAATTCTGTGTGGTCCGAAAATGTAAATCTTTTGAGACTGCTGTGTGCACGCCCTCACAGAAGTCTAAAAAGAGTCGGATTTTCAGACCGCGGGTGGACTTCACTGGCGGATACAAGGAAGTATAAAATATACATACCCTGACTCCTCGTTACCTCCCAAACCGCACTGTAATTTAGTTTATGGGGCTGCTCGATGGTGACAGGTTCCCTTTCAATGGCCTTCAAAGGAGGGTTAGAGATGAGACTACGATTGTTGGGATGGATACTGATCCGCCACACAATGATATTCTTGCAGGACTGCAGGCATAGAAGACTAAACTAGAGGTGCTAAAGTGAGGAGAGGGAATATATCCTTATGGGAGCCAAAAACATAACAAATCAAACCTTATCAATGATGCCATCAATCTTTCCTTCTTCCACAGACTTCTTGATAGTATGAGCAGTTTCCGTAACCGATTCAGAAATCTTCTTTGTTGCGACTGAAGCAATGTTCAAGAGATAACCTGGAAGTAAAACACAAAACACGGTTTAGATACAAAGAAGACCCAGCAGTGCAGAGGTTTCTTTATCAGGCCGCGTTCAGCTGCTCCTTCCCTTGCTTAACACATGACAAAGCAAAAAAGGATCAAGTTGTCAACAGAAGACGTAATGCATCAAGTCAGTTTAGCCATCTATTTTCTCGCTGCAGTCAACGTACAAGACCATCATCTGTTTTCAGCTGATAGCCATCTGCACTGGAACTATAGCAGTGGAGTGTGACAATTATCATCAGCAGCTGGCCAGGACTCTACACAGATCATATCATGTTCCTGTGATGGCCACAACTGCAAGAGGAATGACCACCAACATCAAGGGGCAACATAGTATGTTAAACCAGACAAAGACGTGTCCATCCAGTTTAGGCTGTTTATACTGAAGGGTCAGTAAGACTCAAACTTCTCCTGTGAGCCTAGGGTGCTGGTGCATTATGTCTCCACCAGGAATATGGGGTGGGGGAGACATGGCTTAGGTGGTTTGAAATAGAGGGACGGCCAGGTGACGCCCACAGATGCTGATTGGTTGATGGGCTAAGGATCTCCGCTCCCCTCTTCCCTGCCGACCCTACTGCTGTCATGCCATCTCCCCTGCCAACCCCGCAGCTGTCATTACTCCCGACCCTGCCGTGACTCACTCCGCCGGCAGGCTCCCAGCTCCGCTGTCACTCTCATCCATGCTGCCGGCCCATCTCTGCACTTTGAGGACTGTCTTAGTCAATCTCCAGCCCCCTGCACCTTTTAATCTGGCACCAGCATTCTGCTCATTGGCTGGCTTCTCCTGCTCTGCCGTGCTGACACCGACAGGCTCACCAGTCTTGCTGCCGGCGGTCCTACTCCTGCTGCTACTGGGACTTCTCCTCCACAGGTCCTGGAAGGGTCTACGCCACTCACCCTGCTGCGGCCGCTCAAAGTCCTCTGCATCCAAATTGTAACAGTGGTTCCGCCAGTCCTGCTGCTGCTACTCGGACAGCTCCTACAGGCAGGGGACAACGATGCCGGCCAAGCCACATCCCTAGGGAAGGTCTGGATCCTCTGTGCCCTGATTGCTACTAGACTGGGTGGGTGCCAATCAGGAGCTCAGGGCGTTACCTATCACTCTGTACGTCCCCACCAATACTTCCAGCATAGACATAATGCACCCGTACCTGAGCCTACAAACATAGGGAAAGTTCTGCTACTTGTTATCCCATAGTCACCGCAGAAGAAAACAGTGGGGGGCGATTTATCAAACCTGATGAGAAGGAAGAGTAGTACAACTAATCGGCCACAGCTCTCATTAGTAGAGATTACTGGAAAATCTGATCTAGAAGCGACAGCTCCACTTTTTCTTTTGCAGCAGTTTTGATAATTCATTCAGATGCGCTTAGAGGGAGACGCTGCGAGCTCCCAGAGACCGCTGCATTCTCTGCAGCCCATGGAGATCAGCGCACCAGGGGCCATGAAAAGTTAGCAGCCACTTTGGCTACCTGGCTGCTGGGACTTTTCAGGCGCTACTTGTTCGCATGCATTGCTTTTATTTTATTTCTGAAGTTCCGGACACTTTGATGTGCTGCCATAAGGCTTCTGAGTGTTGTAGTCCCTTCACAGGAGGGGGTAACAAATTTCTACTTTGCTATTGATAAGGCCAGATTCCCACGCTGGAAATGCTGCACAACTTCTGCCATGGAGATCTACAGAACAAGCCATGTGGAGACATCAGAAGTCCCCTTCACATGGTGCAGAGGCTTTCACAGTGAACTTGCAGCATTTTAGGTTCAGATTGGGCCAGGACAGATTCTCCACATATCCGCTGCAACTGGGGCTGTGGACCTGGAATCAGTACAATATACCAACCCCAGCACTTCTGCAGTCATTTTTATTTAGGAAGTTTTGAAGTGTCCCATAAATATATGTTCTAGTCATCTAAGCTTCAAACGGTATTATTGTACCTTGACGCCATCGGAAGCTAGGGGTTTGACAGGAGGAACGTCCCTCTCACACCCCTAGCTTCGGATAGGGCCAAGGCTGGAAGGTCCTAGCAGCACAGTGTTGATGGATGTGTGCCAGCGCTGCAGCCTTAGGCTGAGGGTTTGTGGTCTTCTTAGGTGTACATTATGCTGCCATGTTACCGCTGTACCATGGCAGCATTAACATCTTATAATGTACGCCTCAGAAGACCACACACACTCAGCCTAAGGCTGCAACGCTGGCACAAATTAATGCACACGCTGCAGTGATTAGTGTCACCGAAGGAGCAGCCCCTAGCTCCGGGCCGCCCGCCGCCTCAGTGCTGGGCCCCAGAAGCCGGCTATCAGCTCCGTGCCTACCGCCAAAACTCTGTGCTCCCTGACATGCACTCCCCTGCTCACTGCTTGCAATGCTGCCGCAGGTGGCGCTTGTGCCCTGGCGGCTGAGACAGCCAGACGCCCACTGCCTCTGTGCTGTGTCCCAGCAGCCTCCCGCCAGCTCCGTGCCGGCTGACACCGCTGCCTCTCTAATCCCTCAGCGCTGCTCCCCCCCACCGCGCGACCCCCCCTCACCGTTGCCAACCCGCGCCCCCCCCCCCCACCGCTGCCAACGCGCGGGACCCCCCCCCCTCACCGCTGCCAACGCGCGGGACCCCCCCCCCCTTCACCGCTGCCAACGCGCGGGACCCCTTCACCGCTGCCAACACGCGGGACCCCCTCACCGCTGCCAACGCGCGGGACCCCCCCCTCACCGCTGCCAACGCGCGGGACCCCCCCCCCCCGCCGCTGCCAACGCGCGGGACCCCCCCCCCCTCGCCGCTGCCAACGCGCGGGACCCCCCCCCCCTCACCGCTGCCAACGCGCGGGACCCCCCCCCCCCCTCACCGCTGCCAACGCGCGGGACCCCCCCCCCTCACCGCTGCCAACGCGCGACCCCCCCCCCTCACCGCTGCCAACGCGCGACCCCCCCCCTCACCGCTGCCAACGCGCGACCCCCCCCTCACCGCTGCCAACGCGCGACCCCCCCCTCACCGCTGCCAACGCGCGACCCCCCCCCCCCTCACCGCTGCCAACGCGCGACCCCCCCCCCCCCCCTCACCGCTGCCAACGCGCGACCCGGTGGCATCAAGGTACAATAATACCACTTCAAACACACTGCTAACTAGAATCATCAACAGATGAGGAATTGGATTTTGAATATCCATGAGTTTTATTGGGTTCCTCTCCAGTGCAGCCCTGCAATATTTCAGAAGTAGGATTTGTGGAAGCACTAAACCAATGAGTAGAAGGAACAGGCATATCTGTCACTATACCCCGATGCTCATAGTCCAGCAGCTTAGGGGGCCTGACAGGCTCCCTTTATGGGGCTAAAGCATATCCAAACTTTCATGTGACTTTTCAGAATAAACTGGCCTGTGTGTATGTGAGGAAACAACACTATATCTGGCCATTAGTATCTCGGATTTATCACCAGTTTCCCCCTCTACAGGCTCCTGTTTTCAGTCCACTCTGAGCTGGAAGGTGGCAACTAGCCATTGTGAGGTTTTCTATACACTGCGTACATAGAGAAGATAACCTCTCCTGTCTCTCTGTAGTGCACCCTCAGAAGGATCATATAGATTATACAGCAGTACTGAGCAGTGCACATGTAATTACAGCTGCAGAGGGGCAGAAACCACTAACTCCAGCAGTGCATCTGTGCAGGTCCCTGCTTCTGTCTTCTTTCTCCTGCTCTCCACTCCATAGACTTCTATAGGCAATGTGGGAGTCATGTGACAACAGGTAATAACTGGAACTTTAGAGGAATTTTTCAGCACAGAAATGTCATTTTAGGTAAAGGGATCTGTACTTTATATAAAGGTACCTTTACGCAGTACGATAGTCAACCAAATAATCACAGCCCGTGTACACACGGCCCCCGGCAGGGCACGGAGCGATAAGTCACTCAGCTGTTGCCAGCCGTTCAGTGACTGACTGACTACTGAGCGGCTTGTCGCTTCGGGTACACAGGAGGCGCTCAGTCTCTGAATGGAGGCGGGAAGATCTCCCAAGGCTCCGCCTCCATTATCTGGCACCTTATCGCCCCTATATAAGAGTACAGGATGGATAGTCGCTGGGACAGCGGTCAGGCACTTATGCGTCCTACAGTCGGCCCGTGTGCAGGGACCTTAAGGGCACCTTTATCCAACATGACCATATAGATGCAGCAGCCTGTACTCCGCGTCTTCCTTCAGCCAGGATCATATAAGTGGCATTACGCTGTGACTCTCTGCATAGCGGGTGCTTGAGAACAAGGCGGACAAAAACGCTCTGCTGTGAAATTGGCCCGAAGTCTGCACCAAAGTTGCTGCGGACTTCATGTGTTCCGTGCAGATGTGGTGGACTTAGGTCTCATGTCCACGGGGAAAATCGGGCCCGCTACGGATTCTCCATGTAGAATCCATAGCGGGTCCCTCCTGCCCCGCGGACATGAGTGCTGAAAATAAGAATAAATGAGAATAAACTCACCTCCCATCCGCTCCGTTTCTTCTCTGCGTCGCGGCCGGATCTTCTTTCTTCGGCCGGCGGATGAATTCGTCACGCCGGCGGCACGTCGTCGATGTGCCACGCGCATGCGCCGGGCACATCCGCCGAGCCGAAGCAAGGGAGATGCGGCCGTAAGGAAGAGAAGACCTTCCCGGCCCGCTGCGGGTGAGTAAATGCTTTTAAATTCGTATTTTAGGTCTCCCGCGGATCCGGACGGCTTCCATAGGCTTCAATAGAAGCCCGCGGGAGCCGTCCCCGCGGGAGACCCGCATGAAAATGGAGCATGGTCCAGATTTTTTCATGCTCCATTTTTTTTAAAATCACTTTTATTGACGATCCGCGGGTATTTATCTACCCGCGGGTGGTCAATGCATCCCTATGGGGTGCGGATCCGCGCGCGGGAGAAGAGTTAAAATCTGCTGCGGATTTTAATTCTTCTTTTGCCCGTGGACATGAGGCCTTACTGCTCATTTAACTCTTTACATTACAGAGGAGCAAAATTTGTAATGCGAATCCACTGAAGACCCAGCAGGTGCGCAGATCACAGCACGCTACGGTTTTTTTCCACTACCCAGACTGTAGAGCTCTACAGATCTGTAGTGGGGAACCCACACCACAGGCCTGCTACAGCCAGACACTACCTGGAGGTCCTGAGGGTGCGCCCCCTACCTGCCAGCCCCATAGCACAGCCACACACTAGCCAAACTCTTCCTCCCTCCTGGGGGCACTGGCAGCCGCATCGCAGGGAAGTGACACTAGGGGCCAGGAGCGCGTTCTCAGCTCCCTCTAGTGGCGGAGGTGGTTATAGCCGCCGAGGTCATATATAAGCTGCTGCGCGTCACTTACTGCCGAAGCCCTTGGCCTGCGTAAGCAGCGCGTCTTCCGTGTCCTCCGTCTCCTCAGCTGGCGGCGCCCCGGGGTTTCCGCTCTCGGTATCCGGGGGTCCCTCCTCGCCGGTTCTCGGGATGTGCTGAGCCTCCTCTGCCTCCTCCGTTGGCTCTGGGTCCAAGCCCAGCCAGCTGCCCAGACCACGGAACATGGCCGCCGCTCACCGCCCGGTACTGACACTGCGCAGCCACCGGCCAATACCTTCTTGTTGTTGTCTTACAGTCAAAACTTCCTCGTTCCGACTTCCTACGTCACCACCAGACAGTCCAACCAATAGGCACGGTCGCTGCGTTCACGTGATCGCGTCAGAGGCGTCCATAGAGCAGCTCTTACCATCCAATCATTAGACACTGATCCTAGCCCCGCCCCCACACCGTTCTCTGGCTGACAGCCCTGTGACATGCGCACTGGCCACAGCGTTATGCACTTGCGCAGTAGTGATAGAATGCTCAGCTGTGTTTACTGAGCAGAATCGTTTAGGAGTTCTGGCTCCTTCTTGCTGTTCATTTATGCCGGCTGCACACGAACGGGTCTGATTCCAAAACCTGTGCCCGGCCGGTCACCGCGCGAACCTGTCACTTCTTGTCGTGTGCAGGCGGCCTTCTGTACTATGGATGGTCCGGCCGTCGCACATGCGCAGTGCAGATCATCCGCAGGGGAGATGATCGCAGATTCACCAATTCAAACCCTGTTGTGTGCAGCCGGCCTTTAAGGGGCACTAATGTTTTAGCCAATATCTGCTCATCTAATAGCCAGTTTGTGACTTATCAATCTTGAAATGTACTGCTTCCTATTAAAGGAGATGTCCCGAGGCAGCAAGTGGGTCTATACACTTCTGTATGGCCATAATAATGCACTTTGTAATGTACATTGTGCATTAATTATGAGCCATACAGAAGTTATAAAAAGTTTTATACTTACCTGCTTCGTTGCTGGCGTCCTCGTCTCCATGGTGCCGACTAATTTTCGCCCTCCGGTGGCCAAATTAGCCGCGCTTGCGCAGTCCGGGTCTTCTCCTCTTCTCTATGGGGCTCCGTGTAGCTCCGTGTAGCTCCGCCCCGTCACGTGCCGATTCCAGCCAATCAGGAGGCTGGAATCGGCAATGGACCGCACAGAAGCCCTGCGGTCCATGAAGACAGAGGATCCCGGCGGCCATCTTCAGCAGGTGAGTATGAAGACGCCGGACCGCCGGGATTCAGGTAAGCGCTGTGCGGGTGGTTTTTTTAACCCCTGCATCGGGGTTGTCTCGCGCCGAACGGGGGGGGGGGTTTAAAAAAAAAAAAAAACCCGTTTCGGCGCGGGACATCTCCTTTAAACATTTAGTTTTACCACTGTAAATCAAGTTTGAAGTGGCCTCCACTAGGGGTCTCCTCTGCAATCCACTGCCTGCTGTTAGGTACTGAGCTTCTGTAGTAACAGGGATGCTAGGAGATGGGGGAAGGGCTATCTTCACAGGCTGCTCCTGTGCACTCACAGGCTGACAGCTCTGCAGACAAGGTGCAAACAATCCCCACATTCTCTGCCTCCTGCTGTTATAGCAGATGAGTATATATCACATTGAGTTTGCTAACCATTTTGCCAGAATGTTTCTGAATGCCCAACCCCTACAATTGAGCAGCTCTCGCAACCTCATCTGCAGCACTCAGCATGGACATCTATCAGAAGTTAGGTGACCGATGCGGCCAATCAGAGGCTGCAGCCTCACCGTCCAGACCGCTGGTATCATTGCTCACATCTTGAGCACCATGATAGCTTGAGTTCAGGACAGTGACACTCTGGCCTCTGATTAGCTGCAGCACTCACCTGACTTCTGGCGGATTCCCATGCTGAGGACCGGGCCACGGGAGCCGACCAGCTGTGTACCAGGTGGCTGAAGACATGTGACTATGCTGTCATTTTCTTGTTTTAGCCCATGCCCAGCTGTTAATTTTTTGACACAACCCCTTTAAGGTCGCAACAATTTTGTCGTTTTTATTGCTACCATTGTGGGGTACATATAATGTATAACTTTTATAAAAACAAATGGGGTGGCAGGCTGAAAGCACACATCAATTCTGTGGGGTTTTCCCGATGCAGTATAAATGACATGGTAAATTTTTTTCTGCTGGTCGGTACAATTATGACATCACCAAAATTTTGGCTTTTCTACTTTTGAGCAGTAAGAAGCCTATTTTTGGAAAATTATTTGATCATTCTTTTATTTTTCCATGTATGTAGCTGTGTGAGCTTGTTTTTGCGTGATGAGCTGTAGGTTTTATTGGTACAAGTTTGGGTTACATATGACATTTTGATAACCTTTATTGCATTTTTTGGGGAGGCAAAATGACCAAAATATTATTTTGTTGTTTTTTTAACAGTATTTGCCTTGCACTGTACAGGTTGCTACAGATGCCATGATCCCAAATACGTATTTCTGTATTCCTATTTTTGCTAAATTTTTAGATTTAGGATTACTTACAACTAAGATTTTTCCTTATATTGAATCACTTGCACGCTGGTGTTACTGACTCCTAAAAAATATCTCCAGAATCCACCCTTTCCTTATTGTGGAAACAGCCAAAACTCCTATTGCTGCTCTCATTCATTCTTGTTGTGATTACTATGAGGGGCTGCTGATAAGTCTTTGGCTTTATGTTCTTGTTTCTCTGGTAACGAATGTTACATCACATGAAAGCCTTATGTGTCTAATATATGTTTTAAAAATGTTGTGTTTGTAGCTTATGGCAACCGTGATCTAGGCATGCGGGAAAACAAAATGGCGGAGTCTAAGGCGATAGTCACAGCAACTGAGAGCAGAGGAGTGATAAAATTCTTGTTTCTGCAAGGAAAGTCCGCGAAGGATATTCATGGTGATATGTCGTAGACATTGGGGGATCGATGCCCTTCATATTCTACAGTTAAGAACTGGGTTGCCAAATTTAAAACGAGCCACTTCAGCACCAATGATGAAGAACATCCTGGACGACTGAGAGGGGTTGTTGTTCCGGAGATAGTCAATGCTGTGCACAACCTTATACCGGAGAATCGTTGAATTTCAGCTAGAGGAATAGCAGACATCATGGGGATTTCTTGTAAACGTGTTTGTGTCATTATCCATGAACATTTGAACATGAAGAAGCTATCTGCACAGTGGGTCCCCAAATGTTTGACAACAGATCAGAAAAGCATAGTGAAAACTTCCCGGTCCATTTGTCAGTGTTTCTGGACTGATAAGAACTTCCTGGATTGACTGGTCACTATGGACAGCTGATAACCCAGAGAAGAAGGCAGGAGGGATTTTTAATCCTTTCTGCCTTCTGCTTTCCCGAGTACACAGTGCTCAATGAGCACTGTGTACTGAAAGTGAAAGTGGAAGGGGTCATGTGACCGCAGGGGTTCCCAGCTACAGCAGAGCTGGACGGTCATACTAGACCCTGGCCAGCTCTGCCAGTGACTATTGTTACTACAGGGATTGCTTTCTCCTGTAACTGGGGCTCCTATGGATGCCCCAGCTACAGTGGGAAAGTGTCAAATAAAAAAAAAATAATGTCCCCCAGAGGTCTTATATGACGTCATGGGGGACATAGATAGTAAAAACACAATTACATACATATGTAGAACAATATTACAGAATAAAACAACAATACATACATAGGAAAGAAAATAACCCAAAACCGACGCCAACCAAAACCATCGCCGTATGCGCCCTGTAAACCAAAACCATTCATACTATATATCAAAATAAATAGAGGAACCCGTTCCCATACTTTATTTTAGCATAAATATACTAAATAGAAAAAAATATCTATAAATGTTAAAAAAAATCCTTTTTTTAGCATTTTACCCCCAATAAAACTAAAAAATGGGGAAAAAAGTAAGTGAAAAAGATATTTTAAAAATCGCCCTATATGTCATGGAAAAAAAAACGCACTAAAAATAATTTTGGTAGCTAAAAGAAAAAAGGACAGTAATATCACCACATGGGTAATATCCATAAAAAGTGTCTGGCCCTTAAGGTACAAAACAGCTTGGTCCTTAAGGGGTTAAAGGCTAATTAGACTAACGAGTTCCCGATATGTTCCTTTTCCCAAGGAATTGCGCATTGCGTAATTGTGCACCTCTCATAGACTTCTATGGTGATCTTTGATGTGCAAAAGTGCACAAACATAGAGCATACTGTGGTAATAAAAAAGAGTATTGAGAATGAACCTATTGAAATCAATGGGTTTTATTCTCGGCATATTTTTGGCGCACAAATACGCTCATGTGAAGGCGCCCTTAGAGTTATAGTGCCAGAACATCTGGATTCTGCAGGTTGGGCTCTGCTTCTCCATTGTGTAGAGTGAACTGATCCCTACAGACAAATATCCGAACTACAGCTGGTCACTTAGGGCTGAAACAGACTGGCGCATGCACAAATACGCTCACCGCTATGGAGGGTATTAGCGCCAGAACAAGGTAAAATCCTTTGGTTTTTTAAACGTTTTTAAATTTTGCGCTATTGTGCACGGTAAAAAAAAAGGAGGACAATAGGTCCGGCCTTGTCTTTTCTCGCAATAAGAGCTACGTGTGAGAAAGATAGAGCAAGTGCCATCTTTCCTTATACGTAGTATTAACACGCCAGAATCTGACTAGTCAAAATGAAGCCATGGAAATCAATGGTTTCATTTCATAATGTTTTGTGGCCATGATTTTCATTCCCCAAAACATAAGGAAATCACAGCCATCTACTTCAGCACTTATAAGACACCTTGAGGTAGAGGTACGACTACAATGAACCCATCCTAAATAAGAGCACATTCACACATTTGTCACAGTTTGGCCACAATTTCACAAACACATAGAAACTCCTGGCCAAAGTATGCTGTGCGAATGTACTATAAAAAGAGGAATCGGGTTCAATTTCTAAAACTGGGTGTAAGGGCTTCTTTACACAGGCGTACCTTGTTCATGCTCCCTGCTACACAGTGCGCTTCAGCATGAATAGAAGTAGAAATATTTTGGTTTTTTTAACCTTTTGAACTCTGCACTATTCTATGCGAGTTTGAAAAATAATCGTGAAGATAGGTCCTGCCCAATATTACTGACACATAATATCAACGGGCGAGAATACTGCTAGTGAAAACAAAACTATGAACTCAATGGTTTCGTTTCGCCCCGTTATGTGGCCGTGATTATCATGGCTGCAAAACGGGACAAAATCATGGCCATCTGTCTAAGCCCTAAACAGAATCAGTGCCCAGGACAGCAGCAGCTGTAGAACAGACTGGACACGACCCATGGAGAGGCGCTGGTTTTGTGGGGAACATTACTTGACTTTTGTAGTAGAAACCATCGGGGAGCTTGGCCCATTCATGGGAAAACTACATAGACTTCCAGTGGAAATAAAGACACGGACACAAAGATATAAGGGGGAAAAGAAGATTTTATTTCAAGTTATAGGCAATAGTAGATTTTAGAATGTGGAATTTAGAGGCTGAGTTGATCGAGAGGAAGGAAAAAAAAACCCTTGAGGTATGAGCCAATCGTTGTCAAAGGTATGTTCACACGTAGCAGAAATTTGGCGGATTTTCCTTGGCAGAAAATCCATGAAAAAATGTGCAGCATTTCCACATCAGCAAAATCTGCACCATTGCGAATTTAGACTCAGTTTTATCTGCAGCTGATTTCAGTCTGCAACGCCGCCGCTCTTACCTCGGAATACTGAGCCCTCACCGTAATGCACATTCCTCACCCAGAAACCGCTACTGAGCGCTGCTGGTCAGGTGATGTGGGAGTGGGCGCACTCCCTGACCAACGGCGATGGTGGCGACGGGCTCAATAGTGGTTGCTGTGTGAAGGATGTGACTGTAGTAAGAGCTCAGTATTCCAAGGTGAGAGGGGTGGCGTTACAGATTGAAATCAATGGGGGATCTGCAGCTCAAATAGAATCAGAATCCACACTAAGGGCTTAAGCAGAAAAGTGCATGCGCAAATACACTCGCCGATACGGAGCATATTTGCACATGAACAAGTCCACGGCCTTTTATTTTAACAGTTTAAACTCTGCTCTATTGCACGCATAAAAAAAAGCAGAGAGATAGGGCAGGATCGATCTTTTTTTCCCATATATAAAAAATATGTGCCAGAAAGATAGGGTAAGTCCTATATTTTCTTGCGCAAGAAACACGCTCATGAAAACAAAACCATTTAAATCAATGGCTTCGCTTCATCACATTTTGTGGCCGTGAATTTCACGCTCACAAAACGTTCCGCAAACACGGTCGTCTGTCGAAGCCCTAATGATGTGGATTTTGATGCAGAAATGTTCCATATTTTTCCACTACAGAATATCCACAGCATTTCTGTTACGTGTGAACGTACCCTAGGGGAAAAAATCCTTCCTGACCCCAAATATGGCGATCAGAACAAGTCCCAGGATCAAAGCCGATATTTGACTTTTTAAAGTATATTGTTTTCTAGTTATGGATTTGAATATATAATCTGTTCTTACTATTTACTGTATGTTTGTGTGAACTATAAAGTGTAGGAACTAAACCTACTTAGAGACTGTGTTGATCCAGAGGAAGGCGAAAACCCCCTTTAGGAAAGAGCCAATTATCCTGTTTTAAGGGGGAAAAAATTCCTTCCTGACCCCAAATATGGCAATCAGAATAAATCTCAGGATCAAACGCCAGCAGCTCACCTCCCTGGTGCATGTCATGTCAGCTAGAAATACTACAAAGCTAAAGTTCTTTATTATTTTTTATATGTATGTATTATGTTATTTATGTGGCTACTTCCCTATAAATAAAAGCTATACCTATTTAAGGCTGTGAGTTGATCCAGAGGAAGGCAAAAACCTCCTTGAGGTATGAGCCAATTGTCCACAAGTTGGAAAAATTCCTTCCTGACCCCAAATATGGCAATCAGAACAAGTCCCAGGATCAAAGCCGACATCTACACCTATCTGTGTGTACTTGTGTCTATGTATGTGTTTGTGTCTATGTATGTGTTTGTGTCTATACTTGTGTCTAATCCTAATGTATGCGGTGTGGGCTACTTACCCGGCCTGTGCTGAGGTCTTACTAGCAACCAGGAGTTCAGGGATAATAGCCGCTCTGGCTATTTTTCCTGAACTCACCAGTTACCAATCAAGCACAGGCCGCTCCGGCGGTGTAGAGTGTCTTCAGGAGAGGATGATGTCCGATGCCAGCCGGAGGATGTCAAGATTCAGGGGTTGGTGGAAGTATGCATCATACAGTTGGTGGAGAGAGGATGTTTTGGGCAAGCCGAGGTCTTCTACAGCAGCAGAGTCTTGGGTTCAGGAGACAGTTGGCGTAGGCTCAGCCTACAAGACATGAGAGAAATGTTACTTTTACCTGCTGTGGATATAAACAAGTGAACTACTCTAACATGACGACTTATATCAGGATCTGATTTGAACCTGATATAAATAGGAGTGAATTTCTGTATTATGAGTTGATATTAGGGGTTTTGTAATTCTGGTAGCCATAATTGAGGCCACATAACTTGTCAACCAGAAGCTGGTGTAAATTATGCCAGAAATGTATGCCAGATTGTACCTGGCATACATTTCTCTGTACGAAAACAGAGGAGCTGAGAGGCACCTAATATATGAAGAACGATGTGCTTCTTCATATATTAGGAGCATCTAGCACCAGTGCTAATAACAAGACCGGCATTTCAAATGCCGGTCTTAATATTTTTCCCAAAGCCTTTTCTTATTTTAGAGGAAACGTTTTTTTAATATTAAACTTTCTAATGTATGTGAAGTTTTGTTACAATGTATGGCTATAATGGTAGATGTCTTATGCGTATAGGTATGTCTAGGTGTACAGATATGCATGTGTAGGTGTGTATAGAAGGTACTTACCAGATGGTTGTCGCTTCCTTCACAATCGGATTCTTCTCATCATCCTAAGAAGAAGCAGAGACATAGTTAATAATAATTAAGCTGAGGGGAGAGAAGACCCTGGAACTGACATGGGGACATGAAGATAGGTTATTATATGACCTCCTGTGCTGTCTGACACCAGAGGAACAATGATGATGAACACAGAGGTCAGACTGAAGAATATCATCCCTAGAGAAGGAAGATCTTACCGGGTCCAGCTTGGTGAAGTGTACGAGAATCCGTCTATGGGGTGAAGGGGTGTCTTATTTTCCGGCCACTGCAGGTTTCGATTCTCCAGAACTTTCCTGTATGGTTTGAATGGCGGGCGGGCTTTCTTCCGTTCCAGTTCTTCCCAATCTATGGTTTTGAAGAAAGGGTGACCTCTGATGTTCTTATAGACACCCAGCCTCTTCTCAGGATTCTTTCGCAGCAGTCTCTCCAGAAGATGCTTCACATCAGCATCAAGCCAAGATGGAAATTTGGGCTGCTTTCTGGTGACGGATTTGATGAGCTTTCTTCTGATGGGGCCGTGGTAGAAAGGGGACTGTCCTGCCGCCATCCAGGATACAACAATCCCCAGGCTCCACCAGTCGACTGCTGCGTCGTACTCCTCTTCAAGAAGCACCTCTGGAGCCATATATTGAAATGTGCCCGTCATTCCGTTGATCTTATTAGACGAGGTGACGCCGTCTTGGGCCAGCCCCAAGTCAATCAGGCGGATATGTCCAGATCTGTCCAGCATGATGTTCTCTGGCTTTATATCTCTGCAATAAAGAAAAGATGCAAATCAGTTCAGTCCTAATTCCGGACTCTGGGAAAGCTGCGTCCATTATCTCCACCTGTGCAAGGAAGCAGAGAAATGTGGGAAAGTTGTGCTTACCGGTGGACGATGCTGCGTCGGTGCAGGAACTGGAGGACGCATACAATCTCCGCTGTGTAGAATCTGACGGAGAGAAGAGTGTAGTATCAATGCCATGATATCAGTTCCATGACATCATGTCACCATCAAAGTGTCTGTCAGCACTAGAAGAGAGGAGGCGCTGTTTGTCGCAGCCTGTACGCCCTCCATTCTTCTATGTCTGACCTGTCATGTCACCCTCAGAGTTTCCCTCCCGTCTCCTGATTAGTCATTTACTCACCTCACATTGCTGATGTCCAAGCAGCCGCACATCTTGATCATTGCCCCCAGGCTTCCGCCGGACAGATACTCCGTGATGAAGTAGACTCGGCTGGCAGACTGCTGTGCGGCATACAGTTGGCATATGAAGGGGCAGTCTTGGGCCTTCAGGAGTATCCGTCTCTCTCTCATTAAGATGTGTTCTTCGCTTCTTTCCTTGTTGATAACCTTGATGGCCATGAAGGTGTTTCTTTCGGGGAATGATGCCAGGACCACCTGAGGAGAGCAAGAAGGAAATGATCACTGACAGTGGCCAGAGGGGAAATCATATCCATGTATTACATGGGGGATTTATCAGTAGGGGCTTCTGGCTATTCCTCGCCTCAAGGCTAGGTTCACACAGCAAATGTGCGTCAAAACCTGAATGTACGTTTTTTTGACTATCCAAACTCTGCGCTAGTGCATGCAGGTATAAAAATGTGGGAAGATAGGTGCTGCACCATTTTTCTCACATGTAGTATTAATGTAAAAGGTTCCTCCATCGGGATCATTTTAATTTCCACACAACTGCAAGTTTTCTAAAACTTGAGCAGTTTGTGATGAACTATGGGCACCGCTGCCAAACCAGACATGAAGTGCCATCCCTGCCCCACAGTGGAAACTAAACCATTGATATTGATGGTTTTGTTTCCTCCCATTATGCATCTGTGATTTTCATGGCCACATAACAGGACTAAAACACGCGCATTTGTTTGATCTTTTTTATCTATATGTAACAGATGGGTGAAAAATTCTGAAAACTTTTCCTCTCCGTAATACCGTTTTAAGATATCATCTGATACTGTAGTTGCTGCTCATCCTTACAGGTGACTGATTTACTGTAAAAAAAGGGCCAGGTAGCCGCAGCATCAGCTGGTGTCTTAAACTGTTGGCTGGTGCCTCCCCTTCTCAGTCCTTACTGCGCCCAGGACACATGCCCACCTGCCCCCTCTAGCTACAGTATGCCATTGTTTATTGTGTGGGGGCAACAAGGAGGGCTAATTACTGTGCGGAAACCATAAAGGGGGCTAGTTACTGTGTAAGAGCTCCATTACTGTGTAAAAGACAATATGAAGTCTATGGGAGGTTCAAAATGTGCAAGGGGAAGGGTATTACACTGCGCAAAATGCATAGCTACCTACAATAACTTTCCCCATACAAATGTAATAATAAAATAGACTGTTCACCTAATGGTACCGTATGCTGTTCAAATAATACCGCCACAATGTTCCCATGTAATACTGCTATACTTTGTTAACTAATACCATCATACCATGCAGAAAAGACAGCGCTATCCATTGCTCAAATAACGCCACAATACATCCTTCAAATAATACTATTATACCACGCAAAGACTATCATCATACTGGATATTGTTGAAATAATATCCCAAGCAAACAGCATTGGCATTCTATAACCCAATAAGGCTGATTTCACATCATATTTGGGAGATCCACTTTCAAATACTTTTTTTTTTTTTAAAGTCCAGCGAGAACGGTCAAGGAAGATGGGAAATGTAGATCTCACAAAAATGATATTAAATTGGCCAAAAACCACCATAAAGAGCCAAAATAATGGACATATGAATATATACTACTATGTACACTGTCTGATTTATACTGTCATACCAGCCTAAGGACAGCATATAGCATTGGCACAATATGCTAATTATACGCTTTAATGAAAGATATGTATATATTTTTGTGTGTTTAAACAGGGAGTTGTCCATCTATGAGCGACTACCTGTTTACTCTGAATGGCTAGAAGAGATCCCCAGCGCGCTCCACCTACATTTAGTAATCGTTCAGACGGCTGTTGGGTGCTTAAGTGCTCGATAGTCGTCCTGTAAAACTACATTAATGTTATGTTCACATGTAGTGGAATTGGAGCGGATTTGGATGCGTTTTTTTGGTGTAGATAAACACCAAAATTCACAATGTGTGAATGTATCCTGAGCCTCTCTATGTGGATTAAATGGCTGGTAACTGAAAATAAAACTCACCTTGCTGAAGCTTCCTCTACCCAATATCTGAAGGGCGGTGAAGCAGCTGATGTCAAATCTGTGGTGTGATGGCGCAGGGTCCTGGCTGGTGCCCAGTCTTGGCTCCTTATCCTCAAGCCTATCCTCTCCGCTCTTCCTCTTCTTTATCTCTGTGAGTCCGCTCACGCTCTCTTCTTCTCGTTTACGTTTTTCGCCATATCCTCTGTGTCCAGTGGACGCCATTTTTCACAATCTGCAGTTTTCTATCCAATCGCTGCCGTTGACAGTTGGAAGGAAATGGCAGTTGGCCGAGTGGAGGTCAAAGGTCATTGAAGCCGATGTTGACATCAGCTTGCCAGTACCCTGCTCTGCCATATACATAGTAATGTGGGCACCATGAGTGATGGTCTAGTGCCCAGAGAAAATGAGAAATTCATGGCTGGTTCTGCTAGTGCCACATATTAGTAGATGGGGCAGGGATGGCACTTCATGTCTGGGTTGGCAGCAGTGCCCATAGTTCATCACAAACTGCTCAAGTTTTAGGAAACTTGCAGTTGTGTGACAATTAAAATGGTCCCCATGGAGGAACAAACCACAAATTGTACTAATATTAGGAATAATAAAGCCTTGTGAGGGTCATTATCTGCTCCATTCTATAAGTGTTCATTATCCAGATATATGATGTGTATTACCATAGGTTACAATGGGCAGTGCCCTCGCCAGCACAGATCTGGGTGTACAGGGGGAGATGCTTCTATGGAGGTTAGGGTTTAAACAGATGAGCGTGTTTTAGTCCCATTATACAGCTATGAAAACCATGGCTGCATAACGGAATGAAATGAAACCATTAATTTCACTGGTTTCATTTTCACTATCAGGATTCTTGCGCGTTAATACTACTTGCGAGAAAGATAAGGCCGGACCTATCTTCCCACTATCTTTTTTCAAACTTATGTGTGTGTGAATAGTCCAAAGGGAAAAAAAACAAACCCATGGTTCATGCACTAATACGCTCGCCTCTACGGGCAGGCATGGAGGCATACAGGTTCATTATGGTATCCTACGGCATATCAGTCCACATTTGCTATAACTGAGCCTCTGGATCGTGCAAACTCATAGGCTGTTGAAGTTGGTGTCCCAGATGGTCCCAGACATGTTCTCTATGCTATAAATCTGGCAATCAGGAAGACCACAGAAGTGTGACAATGTTATGGAGGCATTCCTGTGACACCCTTGCTGTGTGCGGCTGAGCACCGTAGGTGCTGACCGGTGGTCCGCGCTCACTAGAGGCTGCCAAGGGGTCTGTGCTGGAGTGTCTATTTTGAGGGGGAGCGATGTAGCTACTAACGTCAGCTGTGGATATTTTCCAGATTGGAAAAGCTGCCCAATTTGCGGTGGAATTTTTTGCAACGGACACTCCACAGCGTTTCCACCCCATGTGAACGTACCTTTAGTGATTTACTACAGACTGAGGATGTGCAAGCAGAAGGTTACAGTCATGTCCAATAAGCTTGTGGAATACTCGTCACACATTTTTATATCATGTGCAAATAAAATTACTGCAAATTAAAAACCGTGTGAGACGATGAATCAGAAGAGGCAGTTTGAGTACTTGTAGGGCTGATGCTGGAAGAAGTAGTGGTAGAGATTACACTTGTTGGCTTAAGGCCCAATGTCTATGGGTTGACTTGATTTGCGGAAGATCTGCAATTCAAGCTGCCCATAGAAAAGCATTGGCGTCCACACCTGAATTAGAGCATGCGGATTTGTTTGGCGGATCTTTTGATGCGGAAAACAAATTGCAGCATGTTCCATTTCACTGCGTTTACCGCATGGACGGCTTTCATTGAAGTCAATGGAAGCAGTCCGATTCGCGACCCATCTGCGGGAAAAAAATTTGTACTGCGCGTTTTTAACAGTGAGCTGTGTGGACCATCTGCAGTACAGATATTCCAGAAGAATACAGGTCCGCGCGGTTGCTGCCTGCAGATATAGGTACGCAGGGTCACCGGCCGTGGGCAGGTTTGGATTACGCTGCAGGCTCCTACATACGGAATCCGCCCGCCCATGGACATGAGGCCTTAAGGCCTCGTTCAAACGGGCTACGAAAATCGTACGATTTTGTAGCAATTCGACATCACTTCAAAAGTCATGTATGTGAAGCCCATGGTTTCCAATGGGTTCTTTCACATGAGATGTTTTGTAGTCTGAAAGAACTCATTGGAAACCATGAGCTTCTCATACATGCGTTTTGTAGTGATGTTGCATTGCTACAAAATCGTGCAATTTTTTAACCCATGTAAAACAGGCCTTATGGTGCCAGATAAGTCAAGATTTGAAAAGAAGTAGCAGAAGGGGTGTTCAGGTAAGAAAGACAAGAAGATGGAGGAATTGAGGGGAAAGACTACATAGAGGAATTAAAGGAAGCTCCAGAAGATTAAAGACTAAATTCGATTCCATATGTGGACCATTAGATCTAAGGGATCAGCTCTGAGGTTGTTTAATGAAAAGATGTCTATTACGAAACACAGGACTGGGATTCATGCCCACTGATGATGTTCTGGCAGATAACTCAATCTCAATACAATCCCAATAATCCATCTCATTTACATGACAGTTCGTTGAAAGCGCTTCCGCCTCCACATTCTGCTGCCCAGGTTGTTGTCATCCTGACTCTGGACGTGAATTGGCATGAGATGTACTGGTTGCTGGCGCTGTGTTCTTGATCTTCTTTGCAGGATGGCTGAAGAGGGTGATGGGCCGGGCTGCTCAAAATCCATACTCTGTGATTTACCATCCCTTCTTTCTTCTGATAAAACTCCCCCAACCTTCTTGTGATTGTTGTTGGCTGGCCTGTGGTATGTTGGGACCTGTTCTATAATTTAAATGATGTATAGGTTTTTTTTTTTTTATTTAATATTTTATCATTTTTGGATAGTCACACCTATAATCCCCCCTCTACTCTTCCCCTCCATACTGTCACCCACCATCTCCCGCTTTACTCCTTCTATCACCTCTGTCACCCACCATCCCCCCCACTACTACCCATCATCCACGATCTCTCCCTCTGTTCCCCCCCTACTCAGTCACCCACTATGCCCTCTACTCCTCCTCTCTCTTCCTTTTCTACTCCATCATCCACCATTTCCCCTCTACTTCTCTCCCTCAGTACCCCCATCTTATCCCTATCACCTACCAATTTCCCCTATACTCCCTGTCACCCACCATCCCCTCTCTACTCCTCCATTCCTTATTCTTCACGCTTATACCTTTTCTCCCTCTGACCCCCCTCTACTACTTCTCTCCTTCCTATCCCCTAAATTCCCTATCACCCACCATTCCCCTGTATATGTAGAGGAAAACCCGGCCTCATTAGACTCTCAATGTCACACTGTTTCGTGTCGAGCTCGGCAGAACGGAAAAATGACGAATGCACTGTGCAATCCTCCTGCAGTGTCTTATAGCACATAAAACAAGGATTATACACCTCGACTTCCCCAGCACATATGTATTAAAATGCCCCAACTATTGCTGAGCTGGCCTGACAGATAGGACCTCAAGATTCCCGATGCTTCTATGAAGGTGCATTTTATAAAATATGCTGCAGATTTCTGCAGCGGAAATTTACATGCTGCGGTTTTACAAATTCGGTTGCGGATTGTTTCCGCAACATGTGAATGGTATTCCATAAAATACCATTCACTTTAGGACTTCTGTGCCCGTCCGGGTTCTTCTTTGTCTGTACTGCAGGAGCGTCTGCCGTCATGCTGGCACGCATGGGCAGTAGAGAAAAGGCTGTGCAGTCGCTAGGCGATTAGGCAGATCCCGCGACTCTACTGCAGTGCTCACTGTAAAAGGGCCGCGGGACTGAAAATCGCATGCTGCATTTTTCCTGCCACAAGCGGAAATTTCCGGTCATGCGCAGAAAGCAGCGGCTCTTCATAGAAGACAATTAGCGTTATTAGCTGGGGAATCTGGGGACAGACACTGGCCCCAGATTCTACAAATCAAATCCGACCGTGTGCAGGAGCCCTTAATGTTAAAGTACGCTGCAGATTTTCTGCAGCCAATTCTGCTGTGGACATGCCGCACGTTTTGCCCCATGTAAACACACCCAGAGGTTTTCCTGGATTGAATAGTAGTATATAATGGGCAGGGAATAGTGGAAAGTAAAAAAGCCATACGCCTCTCATTTAAATGCTTCTTTCCTCGTCCAGCGTAGCCCCCCCCTGCCGCTTTAGTTCCGGAAAAAGCTGCAGCTGAAGCCTGTGATTGGCTGACAAGCATACAATTAAATGGTACAAGTGCTGTAGCTTCTACCAGAATGAAAGCAACAGGTATCAGGGTGATTACGCTGGACAAGGGAGGGCATTTAAGAGGTGAGCATGACTTATTTTACACCTTTCCCTGAATGCCGCGAGCTAACTAAGGAGGCAGCACATGACTGGGAACAGGCACGGTAGGGGTTAAGCAAAGCGAGCATAAGGGGTGGAGTCAGGAGTCAAGCAGTGATGAGAGAAGGACAGAGCAGAGACAGCAGCATAAGAAGTTTTCAAGGAGAAAAAGAGGATTTTTGAAGCAGCGAGAGTGCAACAGAGAGAAGGAGCAGCGAGAAGAAGGGAGGCGCGGAAAAGAGTACCTGCAAGTGGGAAGAAAGGAGCACCATCAAGTCCGTGGGATCCAGAAGCCCCAAGATTCGAGGATGGCTGACCGGCGTGCGCAGATCCAGGAGGCGATTCATCGGGACGGCGCTGAGTGGCTGGAGGAAATAATGGCAAGTTGCCGATCGGGCTCGGAGTCAGGGAGGCCAGTCGGGCCGGCTGCAGGGCTTCCGGCGGCAAGCGGAGGAGCGGAGCAAACGGGGAATGCCGGGCGAGGCCGCCCGAAGAGAAGAAAAAAACCCCCAGCGAGGCTTAGCCTAAGCCCCGCAGCTAAGAGGGTCGGCCGCAGGAGCGGTCGCGGCGGCGGGACGCGCCACGAGGTGTGCGGCGGGAGATTCAAACCGCGCGGCAGTTGGAGCGCCCGCGGAGGAGCAGCGGGAACAGCCGATTGGCAGTCCGCAAGGCAGAAGAGGCACAGCGGCAGCATTAAGCGGAGGCTCCGCTTCCAGGAGCCAGCGCGCAGTCGGGCGCACGGCTGCAGCAGGACATAGCACGGAGCAATTGAGGAGGCACGAGACACGTGTGGAGGCATGGCGGGAAAGCAGGCCCTCTCAAGATGGCGGCACAGCGATGCGGCAGCGTCAGGTACCGGGGAGAACGGGGGGAGGAGAAGCCCCAGGGGAGCAGGTGGCCAGGCCCTTAAACCCATTGCCCGGGAGGGGAAACACAGGGGGGGGGGGGATAGGGATTATAGCCCGGCCACCAGCTCTGCTAGTAGTGTAGGCACTAGGGCAGGGAGCGCACAGGGATGCAGGGAAAGTGGGGAGATATCAGGAGGTAGTGGGACGTCCGGGGTGGCACTCATTACGGAGGGCCCCCCAATAGGGGCCTATGTCGGTCACTCCGCACATAGGCGGCGCCATAGCCAGCACGTACCATATATCACACCCGCTGGCACCGGGTACGCAGGCAGCACCCAGGGTCGCGAGCATAGTAGCCGTGTGGCTCGCAGACATCATTTTTTACAGCAGCAAGCAATTGCAGGCACTAGCACGCATAGGCACCGCTATGTCAATCCACGTTTCGTGGTGGCCCCATCTTCCGGGGGGGGGGGGGGATTCATCGCAGGGGTACGCCAGTCGCGCTAGCGGCAATCGACAAGGTGTGGGTGCAGAACGTAGACAGCAAGAGAGAGCCAGGAGGGAGATACCAGAAAAGGCGCGAAAGCGAGCTTGCTAGATTAGGGGCAGAGGCAAGCGAAAACAGGAGGAGACCAAGCGGAGAGGCTCTGGGCGAAGGGGCAAGGGATCCAGGTCAGCGGTATCACCAGGAAACCTACTGCCAAGCAGCACCTCCGTCACCTTATACAGCAAGTATGCACAATATACGCCACGCGAGGCGGGATACACCACAAGAACGGCCGGAGCAGGGCCACCTTTGTACAGCAAATGGTTCTGCAACGAGAGAAGCTCCGCATGTGAGTACGTGGCAGCCATCGTATAGCAGAGGCAGGAGCCCCGGAGAAAGGATGGCAGGGACCTTGCCCTTGGCGGTGCCGGAGGACAGTCATGCCGGTGAGTTACATTGTTTAAATGCATGGAAGAATGTTATGGATCCCGCTAAGGCAGCGGAGAAAAATGATTTGGTTTTGGTGTTGAAATAGGTGTTGAATGAAATGGATAAAAGTGATGTGTTATCGGTGTCCTGTGGATCCCCAGGGGGCTCGGGCCCGCCTGCGGGGCGGGAGGGTGGTGGCTTAGCAGCCAGTGGTGATGTTGACTCGTATATACAAAAAAAAAAAAAGTGTCTTATGGTCATCCGGGGAGACGAGACTCACCCGTGGTTGGTAATGTGGCTCACGCTCCCAGGACTCGTCAGCGGTGGCGAGCGGGAAAAGCGAAGAGTCGGTAAAAGATGGTTTACGCTTTCTGATCCAATTTTTGGTGGCGGGGAGTCGAGGCTCGCCCGTGGTTGGTAATTTAACTCACGCGCCCGGGACTCGTCAGCGGTGGCAAGCGGGAAAAGCGAAGAGTCGGTAAAAGATGGTTTACGATTTCTGATCCAATTTTTTAGTGGCGGGGAGCCGAGGCTCGCCCGTGGTTGGTAATTTTCCCGTGGTTGGTAATTTAACTCACGCGCCCCGGAATCGTCAGCGGTGGCGAGCGGGAGAAGCGAAGAGTCGGTCAAGGATGGTTTACGGTTTTCAGATTCCTCGGGACTCACCTGTGGGTCGTGTGGTGGCGCTATGACGAGGACTTTCGTCGGCGCGTTTCGGCGTATGGTTGCAACTCATCTTAGCGCAACGCCCTCTAAACCTACTTTTCAAGGGTGAGGAAGCAAGAATCCTTAGACAGGGTTTTACCTACGGTTTTTTAATCCCGTTTTCCTTTTAGGCAGCTTCCATTATGTGCGCAAATTTAAAATCGGCTTTAAAAAAAAAATATAGAGCTAGTGAAAGAAAAGGTGAATAAAGAAGTGGCGGCCGGCCGCTTGGCCGGCCCCTTTCGACGAACCACCATTTGTGAATTTGCGGGTTTCCCCATTGGGGTTAGTCCCTAAGAAGGAGACAGGCAAGTTTCGACTGATACATCATCTATCCTTCCCAAAAGGGGAGTCGGTAGATGATGGCATTACAAAAGAACAAGCATCGGTGGTTTATGCGTCCTTTGACCAAGCGGTCGCTCTGGTTAGAGCAGCAGGTAAGCGGGCACATTTAGCTAAAGCCGACATTGAGTCGGTTTTTTTAGGCGGCTGCCGATTCATCCTGAGGGTTCCACTTGTTGGGATGCAAGGTAGATAACCAGTTCTTCTACGACATGTGCCTGCCGATGGGCTGTTCGATTTCATGCTATTACTTCGAGCTTTTCAGTTCCTTCCGGGAATGGAGGCTCAGGTTTGAAACGGGCATCACATCGGTGACCCATTACCTGGATGATTTCCTGTTTATCGGTACGGTATCATCGGGCACCTGGGGTTTTTTGTTGCATACTTTCCGGTCGCTGATGCATGAGGCGGGGGTCCCATTGTCAGAGAAAAAAACGATGGGCCCGGTGACTAGGCTGATTTTCCTAGGGATCGAGATAGACACCGAGGAAATGGTTTTTAGACTACCGATAGAAAAAATGGCCCGCCTTCGGCAGACGGTAAACGATGTCGTACAATGTAAAAAAGTTACGTTGCGTCACATGCAGGCTCATGGGTCCCGTTTTTCTAGAAGATTGTCTCTATAAAGGAGCCACATTACTTCATTAGAGTCACACCAGGGATACGAGGGGATTTACACATATGGAAAATCTTCTTGGAAGCCTTTAATGGGCAGGCGGTGTGCCTCAAAGAGGAGTGGTCGGATACAGGTCTTAGCCTGTCCGCGGACGCAGCGGGATCAACAAGTTTTTGGTGTAATTTTCCGGAATCACTGGTGCAGGGAACCCTGGCCGGTATCCTGGTTGGAGAAACGATGGAATCAAAACATTACTCTGTTGGAGGTTTTTCCCGTTGGTGGTGGCAAGGAGTTACAAGACCACAAGGTTTTGTTTTTTTTGGTTCGATAATGCTTCAGTGGTGCAAATTATTAACCGGCAGTCATCATCTTCCCACCGGTGTTGGCGCTTGTGAGACATGTGGTTCTGAGATGTTTACAGCTTAATATATATTTACTGGCAAAACATGTACCGGGTTATAAAAACGTGGCAGCTGACGCGCTCTCTCGTTCGCAGATGGAGCGGTTCAGAGAGCGGCACCCACAGGCGGATGCATTGGGGGTACGCTGCCCGCATTTCTTGTGGTAACTGGTAGAGCAGAGCTGCTGAAGCTTGTCGAGTCATCCGTAGCGGTGGGGAACCTGGAAAATTATAACGCGGTGTGGCAAAAATGGTTGTTTTTTTTGTGGACGGTTCTGTGGCTGGGGGCAAGAAGGCCCGTTCAGCGACCCTGGATATGTTGGCGTCTCTGCGGGTGAGACGGGCGTCGGTAGATTCGGCAAAAAGCACCTCGCGGGCGTGGCATTTTTTATTAAAGTTGCACGGTTTTAAGGACGTTACAACAGAGTTCGTTTTTCGCCAGATAGTGCGCGGGTGGAAGAAAGAAAAGGTCGGTTCAGATTCCCCGTCGCCCGATTACGTATCAGTTGTTGTGTAAATTATTGGACTCTTTACAAGTCACGTGTTACAACGACCACGAGGCGTTGCTGTTCAGGACGGCATTCTTACTGGCGTTTTTTGCGGCGCTCAGGATCGGCGAGTTAGTGCCGAAGAGCAAGTTGTTATGCCGGGAGGATTAATGGTTGACGACGTGGTAGCGGTGGATGACGGTTTACGCGTCAGGATTAAAAAATCAAAAACCGACGTGTATGGCAGGGGTGAGTGGGTGCCGATCACTCGATTAGGCTCAGGATGGTGCTCAGTAGATACGGCAGCCAGTTACATGGCATCAAGGCCGGCAGGGGAGCAATTTCTGGTCCATGCGTCCGGCCTCCCCCTCACTCGTTTTCAAGTTTCGGCAGGGTTAAAATCGTCTTTGAGGACTATGGGCCTCAACCCGAAGGAATTCGGGACCCATTCTTTTAGAATTGGAGCGGCAACGTCGGCAGATGCGGGAGGGATGAACAAAGATGGTGTGAAACGGCTTGGGAGATGGAAGTCACAAAAATATAAGTCATATGTGCGACCCGATCTAACTGTGGGAGATTTAAGTTAGCACCTGGTATCCCGCTTTCTGTTTTAGCGGTAGGCTCGTGTGTTTTCAAGTTTTTGCCCTCGTTTGGTTTTCATTTGTTTGCAGCAGCTGAGCCGTGGAAAGTGCATATAATCGGTCACTCCTACATTTACTGGGCGGAAAGGAGGGCAGCCGTTCAGCCTTTAGGATCGGAGCTAGGCCTGACCGGAACATCCGTAACCTGGCACGGAGTCCGGGTGCTGATATGGCCCGACATGTGGAAGTTGGTGGTGGACATTGCCAGAAGTACCCCCCGGAGAGTGGTTTTGGTTGTTCACGCCGGGGGAAACGATCTCGGGAAAGTAAAGACTCGCGACCTGTTGGTCATTATGAAACAGGATTTGTTGCGTTTTCGGGAATGTTTTAATGGAGGCATCATCGTTTGGTCAGACATAGTGGCACGGAGACACTGGAATGGAGCAAGAAACCTGGAAGCGGTGGATAGAGCCAGGAGGCTGGTGAACAGGAAAATAGCTCAGTTTGTTCAGTCTATTGGAGGGATGGCGGTTCGCCATTGGGAGTTGGAAGAGAAGGAGAAGGGGGCATTGAGGAGGGACGGTGTTCACCTCAACGAGGTGGGGTTGGATACGTTCCTATCCGGCTTGCAGGATGGGGTCGAGAAAGCTCTAGCTCGGGTTGGTGGGGTGGGGACGGAATGAGCCGCAGTAACGCGGCACATCCCGTGTGGCCCGGAATTTGTCCATGCTGTTAAGGAATAGAGGAAGGTTTGCAAGCCGAAGGAATGGGGCTTACAAACGTCCTCAGTGGACGGTTTACGAACTGCAAGAATTAACACGGACAGCATGGATAGTGATCGACTGTTAAATTAAGTTATCGTTGAGACCGTTTAATAAATAAAGCTGTGGCCTACCCCACAATTTCAGCAAGAAGTTGTAAGACATTGGTTATTTATTAGGTAAGTGAGCGGGTAAGTGATTGAGTGTTCCCAGTCCTGAATGCCGCGAGCTAACTAAGGAGGCGGCACATGACTGGGAACAGGCACGGTAGGGGTTAAGCAGAGCGAGCATAAGGGGTGGAGTTTAGACAGGAAAGAAGGGGGGGGAGCGGAAGGAGCTTCAGTCAGGAGTCAAGCGGTGAAGAGAGAGGAACAGAGCAGAGACACCCGCCCACCCGCCCGTAAGGTCAGGGAGGGAGAGGAGGTGGGCTAGTTAGAGAGGACAGTCATCGGAAGTTGTCACAGTTGGTTTTGGCCCGGAATTTGTCCATGCTGTTAAGGAATAGAGGAAGGTTTGCAAGCCGAAGGAACGGGGCTTACAAACGTCCTCAGTGGACGGTTTACGAACTGTAAGAATTAACACGGACAGCATGGATAGTGATCGATCGTTAAATTAAGTTATCGTTGAGACCGTTTAATTAATAAAGCTGTGGCCTACCCCACAATTTCAGCAAGAAGTTGTAAGACATTGGTTATTTATTAGGTAAGTGAGCGGGTAAGTGATTGAGTGTTCCCAGTCTTGCCCTTTAGATGTTTTCTTTCAGTCCTGGAAAACCCCTTTCCAGGTTAAAGGGGTTGTCCGGCCAGAAACATTACATCTCATTACTTCTGTTTGCCCATTTCCATGCACTTTTTAATATACATTTTGCATGGAAAATGATGCAAACAGAAGTTATTGACTTACCTTTAGGGGTGCCCCCCGTGTTGCTCCTCCGTCGTCCATGGTTACGACAAGTCTTCTGTTCTTCTTGTCGGGCCGGCTCCATGTCTTGACGGGACGTCGGGAACGCGCTTCTTGCTTCCTGGTTGTTCTCTCTACTGCGCATGTGCAGTAGAGCTTCAGCGGCTGGGAAGCTCTGGTCTGCCTGCAGGGGACGTGCTGCTGCTTGATCTTCTTGGTAAGGTAAGAACCTGAAGGGGGGGTTTGGGGGGATGGGGGGGTGCTGGTGGGGGCCGGGCTGTCAGATGCAGTGGGGAAAGGGGGAGGGGGGGGGGGTGCTAGTAGTGCCGGCGGCCGGGCTGTCAGATGCCGAGTGGGGGGGGGGGGGCTGGTGGCACTGTGGGGAGGTCATTGTGGGGGGGTGCATTGTGTGTGGGCACTGTGAAGGGGGGGCTGTGGGGGGGGGGGACTGGAGGGGGACACTGTGGAGGGGGCACTGTAAGGGGGGTGGGCATATGTGTGTGTGTGTGTGTGTGTGTGTGTGTGTGTAGGGCATGTTTGGTGCTACTTTCACTTTCAATAGCAGACCATCGTCTGCTATTGAAAGTGCCGCTAGAGATCAGGATCTGCTCCTACTGCTGTGACAGGTGTAGCAGGAGATTTCTTCATGTCCCCTCATCACTGGACACTGGGACACTGTTGTCACAGTGTCCAGTGATGAGGGGACATTCCGGGGAGATGAAGGAAACTCTTGCTACTGCTGTCAGAACAGTAGGAGCAGATCGCACTGCTCTCCTTGCCCTATCATTACTTTGAATGGGGCCGGCCGGCTCCATTCAAAGCAGTGAAGCATGCATGACACTCATGTGACCGGTGTCATCGGGAGCGCGCACTGAGGAGAGAAAGGCAGCAGTGCATCATGGGAACTACCCAGCGGCACCATCTTTGAAAAATCCTTCAGGCAAGCTTTATATAGGGAAGGAAAGGAATAAAAAGGTGAGCAAAATATAGTTTTTATGGGTAAAGCTGTAGTGTGTGATGCTTCTCCTCTACAGGGCATTCATGGGGGGAAAAAAATCAGTTTCGGCGGCGGACAACCCCTTTAAGAAGTCTGAGAACCAAATAGAAAACTTGAGTGAATGCTGTTAATGAGTCGGGAGTGCATACCCCACGGATGGTCTATCAGATAACTGAGACTGAAGACATCTAAACTTCGAGGGAAGAGTGTCTCTTAAAAAGCCTGTAACATTGAAGGTGTGGAAGAGAAGTGAATATCTGTAAAGAAGATTATGTCTGCACAATACAATACGACTTGTTGGAGAATCCAAGCTGAAAAGTTGTGAGTAAAGTAGAACCATGTACCTCCGGTTGATTTTCTGGAAAACGTATTGTTGGACTGTGGACTCTTTATTTTGCACCGTATGAATACAGCCCTAAAAGAGGTGCTGGCGTCACGTGACATTCAATTCTTTAATACTACGTTTATGTACAGCTAGGCCAAGCTGGCACCGCTAATGGGAGAGATCGCAGAGCCACCTGTGACATTCTATCTTGTTTCCCCATGGTTGTTGCGGCGGGCCTCCCGCTCGGGTCACCACAATAGTTTATTACTACAATAAGTCATTTGTCCCCCATCTTTACTACCCGCAGCATCAGAGCGCAGAGCAGCATTGAGCAGATGCTGAGGAGGAGCTGCCGGCAACATCTTGTCTCATAGCTTTGGCCTTCCTGCAACTTCACAGAGACTTGCCGATGAACGGGGCGCCAAATCAGGGTCCTTTTCACATGGAACGATTATTGTTCAAATAAGCGTTGAGTCATGCGAAAACGTCCGTGTTTACACTGCACAATTATTGTTCAACAATTGAATAATGAACCGTAATTCGTTCACATATTGTTCATTTTACGTAAACGTACAAATTATTTATCGTTTGCCAGTCTTTTTGTGTAAAAGGCTATCATTTAGTCGTTCCCAGACCATTCTCAGCAGAGGCGTAACTTGAAGCTCATGGGCCCCGATGCAAAACCTGTAACAGGGCCCCCAACTATAATGCTTTATTCATAGTACTGGGCTCCCTATATGGAGAGGAGAGGTCTTATGGGCCCCCTAAAGCTCCTGGGCCCGGGTGCAACCGCATCCCCTGCATCCTCTATATAGTTACGCCCCTGATTCTCAGCCATTCCCAGACTTCCCAGACAAGACCAACAATTGACTGAACAATTTATGACGAGAAAATTACAAAAAAAATTTTAACGATGATCTGCGCCTGTAAACAGATGTTTGAAAGCAAATAACTCGGTCGTCATTCACTCATTCCAGCTAATAATCGCTCCATATAAAAGTACGCCAAGTCACAGACACATCCTGCAATACACCAGACTCTGACATCTCGGTACGGTTAGGCTGCTTTTCACTCTTAAAAAAGTTAGCCCACTTCTAACTGTTTAGCTGCAGGAAGCAGACCGCTCTGTACATTGTGCAGCGGCCCAAGTTGGTACTGCAGGATGAGCCCTATTGAAGTGAATGAGTCTCAGCCTGCAGTACCTACCTGGGCCACTGTACAATGTACGGAGCAGTCTGCTTCCTGCAGCAAACAGCTAGAATTGGGAACAACCCCTTTAAAGGGAACCTGTCATTACATTTCAGTAAAGTAATCCAAGAGCAACTCTATAATATTGACGGTCCTCTGTTTTCCACAGTTATATATCTTAGTAATTGGAGTTTAGCCCCTTAACACCACAGGGGGCAAAACTCCAAGTTTCCACCCTGACAGAGTGGCAGTTAACGCGACAGGATGTAAGCTCCCGTCCTGTGGATGGCGCGGGTTCAGAAGTAATCCCGTGCCATACCACAGTGGCAGCAAGCTGTGACTAATAGCCAGCCTCCCACTGCTACAGCAGGAATTTATGAATACCAGTCTCTTCTCTTGCCACACAACCCCAACCTCCAAACCCTTGCATGCCACAATCAATGTACATTGTGGCATCTAAAGAGTTCAAAGTGGGAAAACGGAGGGCTGATGGGTTGCTCTGGTAAACAAACACCATACTCTAGTGCCTGGGCCTTTCATGGACTGTGCTTGCTATTCAAGTACTGCAAAGCATTATCATAGTGATCAGAGCTTTTATAGCTCTTGTTCCCTGCAAGGGCATAAAAATATGTAAAAAAAAAAGTTAAAAATAATGTAAAAAACGATTAAAAACACTCAGAAAAAAGCCTTTTTGCGCACTTTCCCATTTGCATAAAAAAATAAATTTTACATATTTGGTATCATCATATGCATAATGACCTGTACAAAAACCATAAAAAAATGAGGCAAGATGCTTAGTTTGTTCTTTTTGCCTTCCAAAAAACACAGTAAAAGTGGTCAGAAAAGCTGTTTGACCCCAAAATGGTACCAATGAAAAAACAAGCTGTGGGCTTATTCAGACGACTGTATATCGGCTGCGTATTCACGCCGGCCGATATACGGCGTCCCTCTCTGCAGGGGGAGGAGGCTGGAAGAGTTGGGAGCAGTGCACTGAGCTCCCGCCCCCTCTCCGCCAACTCTCCACCCCCTCTCCGCCCCTCTGCAGTATTTGCAATGAGGGGAGGTGGGGCAGGGGTGGAGCTAATTCCCAGAGAGGAAGTAGAGAGGGGGCGGGAGCTCAGAGCACTGCTGCCGACTCTTCCAGCCTCCTCCACCTGCAGAGAGAGATGCCGTTTTTCGGCCAGCGTGAATACCCGGCCAATATACGGTCGTCTAAATAAGCCGTGTCACAGACCTCCGTCCATGGAAAATAAAAAAGTTATGGGACTCTGAATGCAACAAGGTAAAAAAAATGCAAAAGTGGAAAAACAAAACATAATAATTTTGGTATCTTTGTAATCGTGGACAGGTTTGTGTTACTCATTGCGCATGTACTGGTTAAAACCTCATGGTGCACTTGAGTGCCAGATCGAAGAATTTCAGCATGTCCTATTTTGGGGCGATTCCACTGCTCATGCTTTTCTATGGGAGCGTGAAAAAAAAAGCATTACACTCACATGCTATGTTATTTGCATGTGAGTGCAATGCTTTTTTCCCATTTTAGCTATTTGAACACGTTGTTTTTTTTTTTTCACATGCGTAAAAACGTACGTGCAGTGATGCGATTATCAAATTTCTAACATGGAAACGTATCACAGAAGCCTGAAAATCACAGGTTTACTATTGAGATATAGATTTGATTTTCTCTGACCTATATCGCACTCGCCTGTGTAAATACAGTGTAAAGTACGTGGTGCGGAGCGCTGTGTGTAAGGGTATATTCACACCAAATCTGAGAATCCCATCAGTTTCACCGCAGATGTGAGACGTGGTTTTGGCCACATAATTTTCACAGGTGAAACCTAAAGTAAATGATGACATCGCGAAACCACAGCAAAACTACACGCGGTCGTTGATGTGGTTCTCAGCCGCACTGTGACTGCGACATGTGAAGACACGTTAAGGACGCTTTTACACCAGCATAATAAAGGTGCATTTTCAGTGACGTTTTTCTGGGTGATTTTTGCCATAAAACCTTGTGGCCGGATGTTAGCAGCAGATCAACAGCGAAGTATGGAACACCATAAACAATACAGGGATCCTCTGTTGGGGTTTTTCTTCTTTAGTCATATGTTTCTTGGGTCAGAGGCTTTATTTTGTAATCGCAGCATCCTGCAGGTTTGGCCATTACTGCGGGTCGCCGCATCGTATGTGGGTATGTGGGCACCATAGTCGGGTTGTTCAATCCCAGGAATAAAGAACAGTCTACAATGGTGTAAAATAACAAGAGGATTAATACTCGCCGCTCCTCTGCCAATACGTCCCTTGTCCCCGGCCGTTCTCTATTACTCTTACAGCATACATGCAGAGGTCACGCGTGCTGTGGACATGTCACCATTACAGCATGTATGCAGAGGACACATGTGGTGCAGACATGTTACCGCTACAGCATGGATGCAGAGGTCACGTGTGGTACGGACATGTCACCGCTACAGCATGGATGCAGAGGTCTTGTGTGGTGCAGACATGTTACCACTACAGCAGGGATGCGGAGGACACGTGTGGTATGGACATGTCACCACTACAGCATGGATGCAGAGGACATGTGTGGTGTAGACATGCCATTGCTACAGCATGGATGCCGAGGACACGTGTGGTACGGACATGTCACCGCTACAGCATGGATGCAGAGGACACGTGTGGTGTAGACATGTCACCACTACAGCATGGATGCAGAGGTCTTGTGTGGTGCAGACATGTTACCACTACAGCAGGGATGCGGAGGACACGTGTGGTATGGACATGTCACCACTACAGCATGGATGCAGAGGACATGTGTGGTGTAGACATGCCATTGCTACAGCATGGATGCCGAGGACACGTGTGGTACGGACATGTCACCGCTACAGCATGGATGCAGAGGACACGTGTGGTGTAGACATGTTACCGCTACAGCATGGATGCAGAGGACACGTGTGATACGGACAAATCACCGGTACAGCGTGGATGCAGAAGACACGTGTGGTACGGACATGTCACCGGTACAGCATGGATGCAAAGGGCACGTGTGGTGTAGACATGCCATGGCTACAGCATGGATGCAGAGGTCTCGTGTAGTACGAACATGTCACCACTACAGCATGGATGCAGAGGTCACGTGTGGTGTGGACATGTCAAGAAGAACAGAGGGCCTCATTTATGTAATATATCTAGAAGACAAACAGGCCTTGCTGCCCATAGCAACCAATCAGAGCGCAGCTGTCATTTTACTAGAGCAGTTTCAGAAATCAAAACTGTGCTGTGATTGGTTGCTATGGGCAACCATGACAGAGTTTCTTTTAGACAGTTTTGATCCCAGAGAAGGGTGGAGGATGCTGGCAGCGCCGTCATCGGGGACAGCAGAGTGGTGGAGGACACTGGTAGCACTGGCATCAGGGGACAAGAGAGCGGTAAAGGACGTTGGTAGTGCCGGCATCAGGGTGCAGGAGAGCGGTGGAGGACGCTTGTAGCACCGGAAGCGAAAACTCCACTGTTTTAATGTATCACCTGTTTGTGCTAAATTGCGCTGTGATCCCCCTGCAGCGTTGGCCTATGAGATTGCGTTACCCTGAATTGTCATGCGGATCTGATCTTGCAATGGTGAAAACCCCACAGTGTTGCGTTTTTTAGGATTCTGACAGAATTGGCGACATAAATTGCATAACGCTGGTCTACATAAGGAACACTTCGTTAGTACTTCTAGACAAATATTGGATGAAGTCCGGTTTAACACATTGTGTGCTGGTTGCATCAATTTGGTTGCACAGTAAAATGCTGGTGAATGGGGATTTCACTCACAGGGTGGAAAATCTGCCGTGGATTGGCATCTTGCTGCGGTTCTCGCATTCCCAGCATGCTCTGTATGTAGTGGATATTTCAGGGTGTATTTTATTCATCTCAACACGAGTGAAATCTGCACCAAAATCCTCACAAAAATCATGTGCAGAATTTGTTGTGGATTTTAGTGCAAAATTTTAATTTGTGTGAAATTTGCCTAAAATGTGTATAGAAATTTTGGGGGGTCTCCGGACAGTCCAGGCCCACTGTGCAGCTATTTCCATGGAGACCTTATGAGGTCACAGCGGTTTCCAGTTCTAGATACAGATAGAACCCATCCACACAGGCAGTTCCTGCAGCATCGGCACTACAACAGTCGCCTGAGCTCTGCTGCCTCTGCTACACCTTAACATCTCCTCATCGTTAGCTGTGTACATCATCCCTGTCCGAGAGGAGCTTCTGGACGCTCTAGGTGGACGTTACGTGGATATAACTGCTGATACTAGCTGATAGCCACGTACATCATCCCCGTACGAGAGGAGCTTCTGGACACTGTAGGTGGACGTTACGTGGATATAACAGCTGATAGCCGCATACATCATCCCTGTCCGAGAGGAGCTTCTGGACACTCTAGGTGGACGTTACGTGGATATAACAGCTGATAGCCGCATACATCATCCCTGTCCGAGAGGAGCTTCTGGACGCTCTAGGTGGACGTTACGTGGATATAGCCGCTGATCGCCGCATACATCATCCCTGGCGAGAGGAGCTCCTGGACGCTCTAGGTGGACGTTCGCAGATAAGTGTTTTTCTTCCTGCGTCTTATTTTTCACATCTGTCTAGACTAATTGTGTCTTCATGTTTATATACTGAACAGCTGATTGTTAGATATTATGGGAAGCCCTTTTATATGGGGGGATTGTACAGTAATTGCTTTATTCTGCAGTCACACTGAGCATTTTTTGTGTCTTGTTTCATGCGTTTCTGATATGCAGTAAAAAAAATTGCAGTAAAAAAAAAAAACGTGTTTTTTTAAAAAGTTTTCTTAAAATAAAAAAGCATGTTTTTTTCTTCTACACTTCAGAAAAACACAGTGTGAATATAGCCTAAGGTACACATTTACACATGAAACGGTGAAGGTGTAGCAGGAATGACCACATGGCAAAAACTGTGCGTCTTTCCAGAATTTGTGCTTTTATCGCAGTTCTACAAATGTTGTTGCTGTCGTTGATAAAATATTGCCTGTAGCTACGTAAGAGTACCTGCATTCAAGGTGGATTTTCTACACTGGCTCTGAATATTAAATCAGAAGGTCCATATTCTAGCGACGGTCCCCGACTTCCATACGCAACCCTCTCTGTCTTTGGTGGGACTGCCCTCTTTCCAGCGACGGTCCCCTATTTTCGTCCGAATCCCTCTTTGTTTTTGGCAGGACCTTCCCTTTTTTCTGGCGACGGTCCCCGCCTCTGTCTGCTTACCTTTTTGCTTTTGGCGGGATCGGCCCTTTTTCTGGCGACGGTCCCCCGCTTCTGTCCGTATCCCTCTTTGCTTTTTGGCGGGACCGGTCCTTTTTCTGGGGACGGCCCCCCGCTTCCGCCTGCATCCCTCTTTGCTTTTTGGCGGAACCGGCCCTCTTTCTGGCGACGGTCCCCCGCTTCCGCCCGCATCCCTCTTTGCTTTTTGGCGGGACCGGCCCCTTTTCTGGCGACGGTCCCCCGCTTCCGCCCGCATCCCTCTTTGCTTTTTGGCGGGACCGGCCCCTTTTCTGGCGACGGTCCCCCGCTTCCGCCCGCATCCCTCTTTGCTTTTTGGCGGGACCGGCCCCTTTTCTGGCGACGGTCCCCCGCTTCCGCCTGCATCCCTCTTTGCTTTTTGGCGGGACCGGCCCCCTTTCTGGTGACGGTCCCCCGCATCCCTCTTTGCTTTTTGGCGGGACCGTTCCTGTTTCTGGCGACGGTCCCCCGCTTCCGCCCGCATCCCTCTTTGCTTTTTGGCGGGACCGGCCCCTTTTCTGGCGACGGTCCCCCGCTTCCGCCCGCATCCCTCTTTGCTTTTTGGCGGGACCGGCCCCTTTTCTGCCGACGGTCCCCCGCTTCCGCCCGCATCCCTCTTTGCTTTTTGGCGGGACCGGACCCTTTTCTGGCGACGGTCCCCCGCATCTCTCTTTGCTTTTTGGCAGGACCGGCCCCTTTTCTGGCGACGGTCCACGCTTCCGCCCGCATCCCTCTTTGCTTTTTGGCGGGACCGGCCCTTTTTCTGGCGACGGTCCCCCGCTTCTGTCCGCATCCCTCTTTGCTTTTTGGCGGGACTGGCCCTTTTTCTGGCGACTGTCCCATGCTTCCGCCCGCATCTCTCTTTGCTTTTTGGCGGGACCAGACCATTTTCTGGCGACGGTCCCCCGCTTCCGCCCGCATCCCTCTTTGCTTTTTGGCGGGACCGGCCCCTTTTCTGGCGACGGTCCCCCGCTTCCGCCCGCATCCCTCTTTGCTTTTTGGCGGGACTGGCCCTCTTTCTGGCGACGGTCCCCTGCTTCCGCCCGCATCCCTCTTTGCTTTTTGGCGGGACCGGCCCCCTTTCTGGCGACGGTCCCCCGCATCCCTCTTTGCTTTTTGGCGGGACCGGCCCTGTTTCTGGCGACGGTCACCCGCTTCCGCCCGCATCCCTCTTTGCTTTTTGTCGGGACCGGCCCCTTTTCTGGCGACGGTCCCCCGCTTCCGCCCGCATCCCTCTTTGCTTTTTGGCGGGACCGGCCCCTTTTCTGGCGACGGTCCCCCGCTTCCGCCCGCATCCCTCTTTGCTTTTTGGCGGGACTGGCCCTCTTTCTGGCGACGGTCCCCTGCTTCCGCCCGCATCCCTCTTTGCTTTTTGGCGGGACCTGCCCTTTTTCTGGCGATGGTCCCCCGCTTCCGCCCGCATCCCTCTTTGCTTTTTGGCGGGACCGGCCCTCTTTCTGGCGACGGTCCCCCGCTTCCGCCCGCATCCCTCCTTGCTTTTTGGCGGGACTGGCCCCTTTTTTGACGACGGTCCCCCGCTTCCGCCCGCATCCCTCTTTGCTTTTTGGCGGGACCGGCCCCCTTTCTGGCGACGGTCCCCCGCATCCCTCTTTGCTTTTTGGCGGGAACCACCCTTTTTCTGGCGACGGACCCCCGCTTCCGCCCGCATCCCTCTTTGCTTTTTGGCGGGACCGGCCCCTTTTCTGGCGACGATCCCCCGCTTCCGCCCGCATCCCTCTTTGCTTTTTGGCGGGACCGGCCCTCTTTCTGGCGACGGTCCCCCGCTTCCGCCCGCATCCCTCGTTGCTTTTTGGCGGGACGGCCCCTTTTCTGGCGACGGTCCCCCGCTTCCGCCCGCATCCCTCTTTGCTTTTCGGCGGGACCGGCCCTCTTTCCGGCGACGGTCCCCCGCATCCCTCTTTGCTTTTTGGCGGGAGCGGCCCCTTTTCTGGCGACGGTCCCCCGCTTCCGCCCGCATCCCTCTTTGCTTTTGTCGGGACCGGCCCCTTTTCTGGCAACGGTCCCCCGCATCCCTCTTTGCTTTTTGGCGGGACCGGCCCTCTTTCTGGCGACGGTCCCCCGCTTCCGCCCGCATCCCTCTTTGCTTTTTGGCGGGACCAGCCCTTTTTCTGGCGACGGTCCCCCGCTTCCGCCCGCATCCCTCTTTGCTTTTTGGCGGGACCGGCCCCTTTTCTGGCGACGGTCCCCCGCTTCCGCCCGCATCCCTCTTTGCTTTTTGGCGGGACCGGCCCTTTTTCTGGCGACGGTCCCCCGCTTCCGCCCGCATCCCTCTTGGCTTTTTGGCGGGACCGGCCCTTTTTCTGGGACGGACCCCCGCTTCCGCCCGCATCCCTCTTTGCTTTTTGGCGGGACCTGCCCTTTTTCTGGCAACGGTCCCCCGCTTCTGCCCGCATCCCTCTTTGCTTTTTGGCGGGACCGGCCCTCTTTCTGGCGACGGTCCCCCGCTACCGCCAGCATCCCTCCTTGCTTTTTGGCGGGACTGGCCCCTTTTCTGGCGACGGTCCCCCGCTTCCGCCCGCATCCCTCTTTGCTTTTTGGCAGGACCGGCCCCCTTTTTGGCGACGGTCCCCCGCATCTCTTTGCTTTTTGGCGTGACCGGCCCTTTTTCTGGCGACGGCCCCCCGCTTCCGCCCGCATCCCTCTTTGCTTTTTGGCGGGAGCGGCCCCTTTTCTGGCGACGGTCCCCCGCTTCCGCCCGCATCCCTCTTTGCTTTTTGGCGGGACCGGCCCCTTTTCTGCCGACGGTCCCCCGCTTCCGCCCGCATCCCTCTTTGCTTTTTGGCGGGACCTTCCCTTTTTCTGGGACGGACCCCCGCTTCCGCCCGCATCCCTCTTTACTTTTTGGCGGGACCGGCCCTTTTTCTGGCGACGGTCCCCCGCTTCCGCCCGCATCCCTCTTTGCTTTTTGGCGGGACCGGCCCCGTTTCTGGCGACGGTCCCCCGCTTCTGCCCGCATCCCTCTTTGCTTTTTGGCGGGACCGGCCCTCCTTCTGGCGACGGTCCCCCGCTCCGCCCGCATCCCTCTTTGCTTTTCGGTGGGACCGACCCTCTTTTTGGCGACGGTCCCCTGCTTCCGCCCGCATCCCTCTTTGCTTTTTGGCGGGACCGACCCTGTTTTTGGCGACGGTCCCCTGCTTCCGCCCGCATCCCTCTTTGCTTTTCGGCGGGACCGGCCCTCTTTCTGGTGACGGTCCCCCGCTTACGCCCGCATCCCTCTTTGCTTTTCGGCGGGACCGGCCCTCTTTCTGGCGACGGTCCCCCGCTTCCGCCCGCATCCCTCTTTGCTTTTCGGTGGGACCGGCCCTCTTTCTGGCGACGGTCCTCCGTTTCCGCCCGCATCTCTCTTTGCTTTTCGGCGGGACCGGCCCTCTTTCTGGCGACGGTCCCCCGCATCTCTCCTTGCTTTTCGTAAGGGACCGGCCCTCTTTCTGGCAACGGTCCCCCCGCCCGCATCCCTCTTTGCTTTTCGGCGGGACCAGCCCTCCTTCTGGCGACGGTCCCCCGCTTTCGCCCGCAAACCTCTTTGCTTTTTTGCGGGAGCGGCCCCTTTTCTGCCGACGGTCCCCCGCTTCCGCCCGCATCCCTCTTTGCTTTTTGGCGGGACCTTCCCTTTTTCTGGGACGGACCCCCGCTTCCGCCCGCATCCCTCTTTACTTTTTGGCGGGACCGGCCCTTTTTCTGGCGACGGTCCCCCGCTTCCGCCCGCATCCCTCTTTGCTTTTTGGCGGGACCGGCCCCGTTTCTGGCGACGGTCCCCCGCTTCTGCCCGCATCCCTCTTTGCTTTTTGGCGGGACCGGCCCTCCTTCTGGCGACGGTCCCCCGCTCCGCCCGCATCCCTCTTTGCTTTTCGGTGGGACCGACCCTCTTTTTGGCGACGGTCCCCTGCTTCCGCCCGCATCCCTCTTTGCTTTTTGGCGGGACCGACCCTGTTTTTGGCGACGGTCCCCTGCTTCCGCCCGCATCCCTCTTTGCTTTTCGGCGGGACCGGCCCTCTTTCTGGTGACGGTCCCCCGCTTACGCCCGCATCCCTCTTTGCTTTTCGGCGGGACCGGCCCTCTTTCTGGCGACGGTCCCCCGCTTCCGCCCGCATCCCTCTTTGCTTTTCGGTGGGACCGGCCCTCTTTCTGGCGACGGTCCTCCGTTTCCGCCCGCATCTCTCTTTGCTTTTCGGCGGGACCGGCCCTCTTTCTGGCGACGGTCCCCCGCATCTCTCCTTGCTTTTCGTAAGGGACCGGCCCTCTTTCTGGCAACGGTCCCCCCGCCCGCATCCCTCTTTGCTTTTCGGCGGGACCAGCCCTCCTTCTGGCGACGGTCCCCCGCTTTCGCCCGCAAACCTCTTTGCTTTTTTGCGGGAGCGGCCCTGTTTCTGGCGACGGTCCCCCGCTTCCGCCCTCAGCCCTCTTTGCTTTTTGGCGGGACCGGCCCTTTTTCTGGCGACAGTCCCCCGCTTCCGCCCGCATCCCTCTTTGCTTTTTGGAGGGACCGATCCTTTTTCTGGCGACGGTCCCCCGCTTCCGTCCGCATCCCTCTTTGCTTTTTGGGGGACCGGCCCTTTTTCTGGCGACGGTCCCCCGCTTCCGCCGGCATCCCTATTTGCTTTTTGGCGGGACCTGCCCTCCTTCTGGCGACGGTCCCCCGCTTCCGCCCGCATCCCTCTTTGCTTTTCGGCGGGACCGGCCCTCTTTCTGGCGACGGTCCCCCGCATCCCTCTTTGCTTTTTGGCGGGAGCGGCCCCTTTTCTGGCGACGGTCCCCCGCTTCCGCCCGCATCCCTCTTTGCTTTTGTCGGGACCGGCCCCTTTTCTGGCAACGGTCCCCCGCATCCCTATTTGCTTTTTGGCGGAACCGGCCCTCTTTCTGGCGACGGTCCCCCGCTTCCGCCCGCATCCCTCTTTGCTTTTTGGCGGAACCGGCCCTCTTTCTGGCGACGGTCCCCCGCTTCCGCCCGCATCCCTCTTTGCTTTTTGGCCGGACCAGCCCTTTTTCTGGCGACGGTCCCCCGCTTCCACCCGCATCGCTCTTTGCTTTTTGGCGGGACCGGCCCCTTTTCTGCCGACGGTCCCCCGCTTCCGCCCGCATCCCTCTTTGCTTTTTGGCGGGACCGGCCCCTTTTCTGCCGACGGTCCCCCGCTTCCGCCCGCATCCCTCTTTGCTTTTTGGCGGGACCGGCCCTTTTTCTGGCGACGGTCCCCCGCTTCCGCCCGCATCCCTCTTTGCTTTTTGGCGGGACCGGCCCTTTTTCTGGCGACGGTCCCCCGCTTCCGCCCGCATCCCTCTTGGCTTTTTGGCGGTACCGGCCCTTTTTCTGGGACGGACCCCCGCTTCGCCCGCATCCCTCTTTGCTTTTTGGTGGGACCGGCCCTTTTTCTGGGACGGACCCCCGCTTCCGCCTGCATCCCTCTTTGCTTTTTGGCGGGACCTGCCCTTTTTCTGGCAACGGTCCTCCGCTTCTGCCCGCATCCCTCTTTGCTTTTTGGCGGGACCGGCCCTCTTTCTGGCGACGGTCCCCCGCTACCGCCAGCATCCCTCCTTGCTTTTTGGCGGGACTGGCCCCTTTTCTGGCGACGGTCCCCCGCTTCCTCCCGCATCCCTCTTTGCTTTTTGGCAGGACGGGCCCCCTTTTTGGCGACGGTCCCCCGCATCTCTTTGCTTTTTGGCGTGACCGGCCCTTTTTCTGGCGACGGCCCCCCCGCTTCCGCCCGCATCCCTCTTTGCTTTTTGGCAGGAGCGGCCCCTTTTCTGGCGACGGTCCCCCCGCTTCTGCCCGCATCCCTCTTTGTTTTTTGGCGGGACCGGCCCTCCTTCTGGCGACGGTCCCCCGCTCCGCCCGCATCCCTCTTTGCTTTTCGGTGGGACCGACCCTCTTTTTGGCGACGGTCCCCTGCTTCCGCCCGCATCCCTCTTTGCTTTTTGGCGGGACCGACCCTCTTTTTGGCGACGGTCCCCCGCTTCCGCCCGCATCCCTCTTTGCTTTTCGGCGGAACCGGCCCTCTTTCTGGCGACGGTCCCCCGCTTCCGCCCGCATCCCTCTTTGCTTTTCGGCGGGACCGGCCCTCTTTCTGGCGACGGTCCCCCGCTTCCGCCCGCATCCCTCTTTGCTTTTTGGCCGGACCAGCCCTTTTTCTGCCGACGGTCCCCCGCTTCCGCCCGCATCCCTCTTTGCTTTTTGGCGGGACCGGCCCCTTTTCTGCCGACGGTCCCCCGCTTCCGCCCGCATCCCTCTTTGCTTTTTGGCGGGACCGGCCCTTTTTCTGGCGACGGTCCCCCGCTTCCGCCCGCATCCCTCTTTGCTTTTTGGCGGGACCGGCCCTTTTTCTGGCGACGGTCCCCCGCTTCCGCCCGCATCCCTCTTGGCTTTTTGGCGGTACCGGCCCTTTTTCTGGGACGGACCCCCGCTTCCGCCCGCATCCCTCTTTGCTTTTTGGTGGGACCGGCCCTTTTTCTGGGACGGACCCCCGCTTCCGCCTGCATCCCTCTTTGCTTTTTGGCGGGACCTGCCCTTTTTCTGGCAACGGTCCTCCGCTTCTGCCCGCATCCCTCTTTGCTTTTTGGCGGGACCGGCCCTCTTTCTGGCGACGGTCCCCCGCTACCGCCAGCATCCCTCCTTGCTTTTTGGCGGGACTGGCCCCTTTTCTGGCGACGGTCCCCCGCTTCCTCCCGCATCCCTCTTTGCTTTTTGGCAGGACGGGCCCCCTTTTTGGCGACGGTCCCCCGCATCTCTTTGCTTTTTGGCGTGACCGGCCCTTTTTCTGGCGACGGCCCCCCGCTTCCGCCCGCATCCCTCTTTGCTTTTTGGCAGGAGCGGCCCCTTTTCTGGCGACGGTCCCCCCGCTTCTGCCCGCATCCCTCTTTGTTTTTTGGCGGGACCGGCCCTCCTTCTGGCGACGGTCCCCCGCTCCGCCCGCATCCCTCTTTGCTTTTCGGTGGGACCGACCCTCTTTTTGGCGACGGTCCCCTGCTTCCGCCCGCATCCCTCTTTGCTTTTTGGCGGGACCGACCCTCTTTTTGGCGACGGTCCCCCGCTTCCGCCCGCATCCCTCTTTGCTTTTCGGCGGAACCGGCCCTCTTTCTGGCGACGGTCCCCCGCTTCCGCCCGCATCCCTCTTTGCTTTTCGGCGGGACCGGCCCTCTTTCTGGCGACGGTCCCCCGCTTCCGCCCGCATCCCTCTTTGCTTTTCAGCAAGACCGGCCCTCTTTCTGGCGACGGTCCTCCGCTTCCGCCGGCATCCCTCTTTGCTCTTTGGCGGGACCGGCCCCTTTTCTGGCGACGGTACCCCGCTTCCGCCCGCATCCCTCTTTGCTTTTTGGCGGGACCGGCCCCTTTTCTGGCGACGGTCCCCCGCTTCCGCCCGCATCCCTCTTTGCTTTTTGGCGGGACCGGCCCCTTTTCTGGCGACGGTCCCCCGCTTCCGCCCACATCCCTCTTTGCTTTTTGGCAGGACCGGCCCCTTTTCTGGCGACGGTCCCCCGCATCTCTCTTTGCTTTTTGGCAGGACCGGCCCCTTTTCTGGCGACGGTCCACGCTTCCGCCCGCATCCCTCTTTGCTTTTTGGCGGGAACGGCCCTTTTTCTGGCGACGGTCCCCCGCTTCTGTCCGCATCCCTCTTTGCTTTTTGGCGGGACTGGCCCTTTTTCTGGCGACGGTCCCCCGCTTCCGCCCGCATCCCTCTTTGCTTTTTGGCGAGACCGGCCCTTTTTCTGGCGACTGCCCCCCGCTTTCGCCTGCATCCCTCTTTGCTTTTTGGCGGGACCGGCCCCTTTTCTGGCGACGGTCCCCCGCTTCCGCCCGCATCCCTCTTTGCTTTTTGGCGGGACTGGCCCTTTTTCTGGCGACGGTCCCCCGCTTCCGCCCGCATCCCTCTTTGCTTTTTGGCGGGACCGGCCCCGTTTCTGGCGACGGTCCCCCGCTTCTGCCCGCATCCCTCTTTGCTTTTTGGCGGGACCGGCCCCGTTTCTGGCGACGGTCCCCCACTTCTGCCCGCATCCCTCTTTGCTTTTTGGCGGGACCGGCCCTCCTTCTGGCGACGGTCCCCCGCTCCGCCCGCATCCCTCTTTGCTTTTCGGTGGGACCGACCCTCTTTTTGGCGACGGTCCCCTGCTTCCGCCCGCATCCCTCTTTGCTTTTGGGCGGGACCGGCCCTCTTTCTGGCGACGGTCCCCCGCTTCCGCCCGCATCCCTCTTTGCTTTTCAGCAAGACCGGCCCTCTTTCTGGCGACGGTCCCCCGCTTCCGCCGGCATCCCTCTTTGCTTTTCGGCGGGACCGGCCCCTTTTCTGGCGACGGTCCCCCGTTTCCGCCCGCATCTCTCTTTGCTTTTCGGCGGGACCGGCCGTCTTTCTGGCGACGGTCCCCCGTTTCCGCCCGCATCTCTCTTTGCTTTTCGGCGGGACCGGCCGTCTTTCTGGCGACGGTCCCCCGCTTCCGCCCGCATCTCTCCTTGCTTTTCGTCGGGACCGGCCGTCTTTCTGGCGACGGTCCCCCGCTTCCGCCCGCATCTCTCCTTGCTTTTCGTCGGGACCGGCCCTCTTTCTGGCAACGGTCCCCCCGCCCGCATCCCTCTTTGCTTTTTTGCGGGAGCGGCCCTCTTTCTGGCGACGGTCCCCCGCTCCGCCCTCAGCCCTCTTTGCTTTTTGGCGGGACCGGCCCTTTTTCTGGCGACGGTCCCCCGCTTCCGCCCGCATCCCTCTTTGCTTTTTGGAGGGACCGATCCTTTTTCTGGCGACGGTCCCCCGCTTCCGCCGGCATCCCTATTTGCTTTTTGGCGGGACGTGCCCTGTTTCCGGCGACGGTCCCCCGCATCCCTCTTTGCTTTTTGGCGGGAGCGGCCCCTTTTCTGGCGACGGTCCCCCGCTTCCGCCCTCAGCCCTCTTTGCTTTTTGGCGAGACCGGCCCTTTTTCTGGCGACGGTCCCCTGCTTCCGCCCGCATCCCTCTTTGCTTTTTGGCGGGACTGGCCCTTTTTCCGGCGGCGGTCCCCCGCTTCCGCCCGCATCCCTCTTTGCTTTTTGGCGGGACCGGCCCCTTTTCTGCCGACGGTCCCCCGCTTCCGCCCGCATCCCTCTTTGCTTTTTGGCGGGACCGGCCCTTTTTCTGGCGACGGTCCCCCGCTTCCTCCCGCATCCCTCTTGGCTTTTTGGCGGTACCGGCCCTTTTTCTGGGACGGACCCCCGCTTCCGCCCGCATCCCTCTTGGCTTTTTGGCGGTACCGGCCCTTTTTCTGGGACGGACCCCCGCTTCCGCCCGCATCCCTCTTTGCTTTTTGGCGGGACCGGCCCTTTTTCTGGGACGGACCCCCGCTTCCGCCTGCATCCCTCTTTGCTTTTTGGCGGGACCTGCCCTTTTTCTGGCAACGGTCCCCCGCTTCTGCCCGCATCCCTCTTTGCTTTTTGGCGGGACCGGCCCTCTTTCTGGCGACGGTCCCCCGCTACCGCCAGCATCCCTCTTTGCTTTTTGGCGGGACCGACCCTCTTTTTGGCGACGGTCCCCTGCTTCCGCCCGCATCCCTCTTTGCTTTTCGGCGGGACCGGCCCTCTTTCTGGCGACGGTCCCCCGCTTCCGCCCGCATCCCTCTTTGCTTTTCGGCGGAACCGGCCCTCTTTCTGGCGACGGTCCCCCGCTTCCGCCCACATCCCTCTTTGCTTTTCGGCGGGACCGGCCCTCTTTCTGGCGACGGTCCCCCGCTTCCGCCCGCATCCCTCTTTGCTTTTCAGCAAGACCGGCCCTCTTTCTGGCGACGGTCCTCCGCTTCCGCCGGCATCCCTCTTTGCTCTTTGGCGGGACCGGCCCCTTTTCTGGCGACGGTACCCCGCTTCCACCCGCATCCCTCTTTGCTTTTTGGCGGGACCGGCCCCTTTTCTGGCGACGGTCCCCCGCTTCCGCCCGCATCCCTCTTTGCTTTTTGGCGGGACCGGCCCCTTTTCTGGCGACGGTCCCCCGCTCCGCCCGCATCCCTCTTTGCTTTTCGGTGGGACCGGCCCTCTTTCTGGCGACGGTCCCCCGCTTCCGCCCGCATCCCTCTTTGCTTTTCAGCAAGACCGGCCCTCTTTCTGGCGACGGTCCCCCGCTTCCGCCGGCATCCCTCTTTGCTTTTCGGCGGGACCGGCCCCTTTTCTGGCGACGGTCCCCCGTTTCCGCCCGCATCTCTCTTTGCTTTTCGGCGGGACCGGCCGTCTTTCTGGCGACGGTCCCCCGTTTCCGCCCGCATCTCTCTTTGCTTTTCGGCGGGACCGGCCGTCTTTCTGGCGACGGTCCCCCGCTTCCGCCCGCATCTCTCCTTGCTTTTCGTCGGGACCGGCCCTCTTTCTGGCAACGGTCCCCCCGCCCGCATCCCTCTTTGCTTTTTTGCGGGAGCGGCCCTCTTTCTGGCGACGGTCCCCCGCTCCGCCCTCAGCCCTCTTTGCTTTTTGGCGGGACCGGCCCTTTTTCTGGCGACGGTCCCCCGCTTCCGCCCGCATCCCTCTTTGCTTTTTGGAGGGACCGATCCTTTTTCTGGCGACGGTCCCCCGCTTCCGCCGGCATCCCTATTTGCTTTTTGGCGGGACCTGCCCTGTTTCCGGCGACGGTCCCCCGCATCCCTCTTTGCTTTTTGGCGGGAGCGGCCCCTTTTCTGGCGACGGTCCCCCGCTTCCGCCCTCAGCCCTCTTTGCTTTTTGGCGGGACCGGCCCTTTTTCTGGCGACGGTCCCCTGCTTCCGCCCGCATCCCTCTTTGCTTTTTGGCGGGACCGGCCCTTTTTCCGGCGACGGTCCCCCGCTTCCGCCCGCATCCCTCTTTGCTTTTTGGCGGGACCGGCCCCTTTTCTGCCGACGGTCCCCCGCTTCCGCCCGCATCCCTCTTTGCTTTTTGGCGGGACCGGCCCTTTTTCTGGCGACGGTCCCCCGCTTCCTCCCGCATCCCTCTTGCCTTTTTGGCGGTACCGGCCCTTTTTCTGGGACGGACACCCGCTTCCGCCCGCATCCCTCTTTGCTTTTTGGCGGGACCGGCCCTTTTTCTGGCGACGGTCCCCCGCTTCCGCCCGCATCCCTCTTGGCTTTTTGGCGGTACCGGCCCTTTTTCTGGGACGGACCCCCGCTTCCGCCCGCATCCCTCTTTGCTTTTTGGCGGGACCGGCCCTTTTTCTGGGACGGACCCCCGCTTCAGCCTGCATCCCTCTTTTGCTTTTTGGGCGGGACAGGCCCTCTTTCTGGCGACGGTCCCCCGCTACCACCGCATCCCTCTTTGCTTTTTGACGGGATCGGCCCTTTTTCTGGCGACGGTCCCCCGCTTCCGCCCGCATCCCTCTTTGCTTTTCGGCGCGACCGGCCCTCCTTCTGGCAACGGTCCCCGCTTCCGCCCGCATCCCTCTTTGCTTTTCGGCGGGACCGGCCCTCTTTCTGGCGACGGTCCCCCGCTTCCGCCCGCTTCCCTCTTTGCTTTTCGGCGGGACCGGCACTCCTTCTGGCGACAGTCCCCCGCTTCCGCCCGCATCCCTCTTTGCTTTTCGGCGGGACCGGCCCTCCTTCTGGCGACGGTCCCCCGCTTCTGCCCGCATCCCTCTTTGCTTTTCGGTGGGACCGGCCCTCTTTTTGGCGACGGTCCCCTGCTTCCGCCCGCATCCCTCTTTGCCTTTCGGCGGGAGCGGCCCTCTTTTTGGCGACGGTCCCCTGCTTCCACCCGCATCCCTCTTTTCTTTTTGGCAGGACCGGCCCTCTTTCTGGCGACGGCCCCCAGCTTCCGCCCGCATCCCTCTTTGCTTTTTGGCGGGACTGGCCTTTCTTCTGGCGACGGCCCCCCGCTTCCGCCCGCATCCCTCTTTGCTTTTTGGCGGGACCGGCCCTCTTTCTGGCGACAGTCCCCCGCTTCCGCCCGCATCCCTCTTTGCTTTTTGGTGGGACTGGCCCTTTTTCTGGCGACGGTCCCCCGCTTCCGCCCGCATCCCTCTTTGCTTCTTGGTGGAACCGGCCCTCTTTCTGGCGACGGTCCCCGGCTTCCGCCCGCATCCTTCTTTGCTTTTTGGCGGGACCGGCCCCTTTTCTGGCGACGGTCCCCCGCTTCCGCCCGCATCCCTCTTTGCTTTTTGGCTGGACTGGCCCTTTTTCTGGCGACGGTCCCCCGCTTCCGCCCGCATCCCTCTTTGCTTTTCGTCGGGACCAGCCCTCTTTCTGGCAACGGTCCCCCCGCCCGCATCCCTCTTTGCTTTTCGGCGGGACCGGCCCTCCTTCTGGCGACGGTCCGCCGCTTCCGCCCGCAACCCTCTTTGCTTTTTTGCGGGAGCGGCCCTCTTTCTGGCGACGGTCCCCCGCTTCCGCCCTCAGCCCTCTTTGCTTTTTGGCGGGACCGGCCCTTTTTCTGGCGACGGTCCCCCGCTTCCGCCCGCATCCCTCTTTGCATTTTGGAGGGACCGATCCTTTTTCTGGCGACGGTCCCCCGCTTCCGTCCGCATCCCTCTTTGCTTTTTGGGGGACCGGCCCTTTTTCTGGCGACGGTCCCCCGCTTCCGCCGGCATCCCTATTTGCTTTTTGGCGGGACCTGCCCTCCTTCTGGTGACGGTCCCCCGCTTCCGCCCGCATCCCTCTTTGCTTTTCGGCGGGACCGGCCCTCTTTCCGGCGACGGTCCCCCGCATCCCTCTTTGCTTTTTGGCGGGAGCGGCCCCTTTTCTGGCGACGGTCCCCGGCTTCCGCCCGCATCCCTCTTTGCTTTTTGGCGGGACCGGCCCCATTTCTGGCGACGGTCCCCGGCTTCCGCCCACATCCTTCTTTGCTTTTTGGCGGGACCGTCCCTTTTTCTGGGACGGACCCCCGCTTCCGCCCGCATCCCTCTTTGCTTTTTGGCGGGACCAACCCCTTTTCTGGCGATGGTCCCCCGCTTCCGCCCGCATCCCTCTTTGCTTTTTTTTGCGGGACCGGCCCCGTTTCTGGCGATGGTCCCCCGCTTCCGCCCGCATCCCTCTTTGCTTTTTGGCTGGACCGGCCCTCTTTCTGGCGACGGTCCCCCGCTTCCGCCCGCATCCCTCCTTGCTTTTTGGCGGGACTGGCCCCTTTTTTGACGACGGTCCCCCGCTTCCGCCCGCATCCCTCTTTGCTTTTTGGCAGGACCGGCCCCCTTTCTGGCGACGGTCCCCCGCATCCCTCTTTGCTTTTTGGCGGGAACCACCCTTTTTCTGGCGACGGACCCCCGCTTCCGCCCGCATCCCTCTTTGCTTTTTGGCGGGACCGGCCCTCTTTCTGGCGACGGTCCCCCGCTTCCGCCCGCATCCCTCCTTGCTTTTTGGCGGGACGGCCCCTTTTCTGGCGACGGTTCTCCGCTTCCGCCCGCATCCCTCTTTGCTTCTTGGCGGGACCGGCCCCCTTTCTGGCGACGGTCCCCCGCTTCCGCCCGCATCCCTCTTTGCTTTTCGGCGGGACCGGCCCTCTTTCTGGCGACGGTCCCCCGCTTCCGCCCGCATCCCTCTTTGCTTTTCGGCGGGACCGGCCCTCTTTCCGGCGACGGTCCCCCGCATCCCTCTTTGCTTTTTGGCGGGAGCGGCCCCTTTTCTGGCGACGGTCCCCCGCTTCCGCCCGCATCCCTCTTTGCTTTTGTCGGGACCGGCCGCTTTTCTGGCAACGGTCCCCCGCATCCCTATTTGCTTTTTGGCGGGACCGGCCCTCTTTCTGGCGACGGTCCCCCGCTTCCGCCCGCATCCCTCTTTGCTTTTTGGCGGGACCGGCCCTTTTTCTGGCGACGGTCCCCCGCTTCCGCCCGCATCCCTCTTTGCTTTTTGGCGGGACCGGCCCTTTTTCTGGCGACGGTCCCCCGCTTCCGCCCGCATCCCTCTTTGCTTTTTGGCGGGACCGGCCCCTTTTCTGGCGACGGTCCCCCGCTTCCGCCCGCATCCCTCTTTGCTTTTTGGCGGGACCGGCCCTTTTTCTGGCGACGGTCCCCCGCTTCCGCCCGCATCCCTCTTTGCTTTTTGGCGGGACCGGCCCTTTTTCTGGCGACGGTCCCCCGCTTCCGCTCGCATCCCTCTTTGCTTTTTGGCGGGACCGGCCCTTTTTCTGGCGACGGTCCCCCGCTTCCGCCCGCATCCCTCTTGGCTTTTTGGCGGGACCGGCCCTTTTTCTGGCGACGGTCCCCCGCTTCCGCCCGCATCCCTCTTGGCTTTTTGGCGGTACCGGCCCTTTTTCTGGCGACGGTCCCCCGCTTCCGCCCGCATCCCTCTTGGCTTTTTGGCGGTACCGGCCCTTTTTCTGGGACGGACCCCCGCTTCCGCCCGCATCCCTCTTTGCTTTTTGGCGGGACCGGCCCTTTTTGTGGGACGGACCCCCGCTTCCGCCCGCATCCCTCTTTGCTTTTTGGCGGGACCGGCCCTTTTTGTGGGACGGACCCCCGCTTCCGCCCGCATCCCTCTTTGCTTTTTGGCGGGACCTGCCCTTTTTCTGGCAACGGTCCCCCGCTTCCGCCCGCATCCCTCTTTGCTTTTTGGCGGGACCGGCCCTCTTTCTGGCGACGGTCCCCCGCTACCGCCAGCATCCCTCCTTGCTTTTTGGCGGGACTGGCCCCTTTTCTGGCGACGGTCCCCCGCTTCCGCCCGCATCCCTCTTTGCTTTTTGGCAGCACCGGTCCCCTTTTTGGCGACGGTCCCCGGCATCTCTTTGCTTTTTGGCGTGACCGGCCCTTTTTCTGGCGACGGTCCCCCGCTACCGCCAGCATCCCTCTTTGCTTTTTGGCGGGACCGGCCCCTTTTCTGGCGACGGTCCCCCGCTTCCGCCCGCATCCCTCTTTGCTTTTTGGCGGGACCGGCCCTTTTTCTGGCGACGGTCCCCCGCTTCCGCCCGCATCCCTCTTTGCTTTTTTGCGGGACCGCCCCTTTTTCTGGGACGGACCCCCGCTTCCGCCCGCATCCCTCTTTACTTTTTGGCGGGACCGGCCCCGTTTCTGGCGACGGTCCCCCGCTTCCGCCCGCATCCCTCTTTGCTTTTTGGCGAGACCGGCCCCGTTTCTGGCGACGGTCCCCCGCTTCTGCCCGCATCCCTCTTTGCTTTTTGGCGGGACCGGCCCTCCTTCTGGCGACGGTCCCCCGCTCCGCCCGCATCCCTCTTTGCTTTTCGGTGGGACCGACCCTCTTTTTGGCGACGGTTCCCTGCTTCCGCCCGCATCCCTCTTTGCTTTTTGGCGGGACCGACCCTCTTTTTGGCGACGTTCCCCTGCTTCCGCCCGCATCCCTCTTTGCTTTTCGGCGGGACCGGCCCTCTTTCTGGCGACGGTCCCCCGCTTCCGCCCGCATCCCTCTTTGCTTTTTGGCGGGACCGGCCCCTTTTCTGGCGACGGTCCCCCGCTTCCGCCCGCATCCCTCTTTGCTTTTTGGCGGGACCGGCCCTTTTTCTGGCGACGGTCCCCCGCTTCCGCCCGCATCCCTCTTTGCTTTTTGGCGGGACCGCCCCTTTTTCTGGGACGGTCCCCCGCTTCCGCCCGCATCCCTCTTTACTTTTTGGCGGGACCGGCCCCGTTTCTGGCGACGGTCCCCCGCTTCCGCCCGCATCCCTCTTTGCTTTTTGGCGAGACCGGCCCCGTTTCTGGCGACGGTCCCCCGCTTCTGCCCGCATCCCTCTTTGCTTTTTGGCGGGACCGGCCCTCCTTCTGGCGACGATCCCCCGCTCCGCCCGCATCCCTCTTTGCTTTTTGGCGGGACCGGCCCTCTTTCTGGCGACGGTCCCCCGCTACCGCCAGCATCCCTCCTTGCTTTTTGGCGGGACTGGCCCCTTTTCTGGCGACGGTCCCCCGCTTCCGCCCGCATCCCTCTTTGCTTTTCGGCGGGACTGGCCCCTTTTCTGGCGACGGTCCCCCGCTTCCGCCCGCATCCCTCTTTGCTTTTTGGCAGCACCGGTCCCCTTTTTGGCGACGGTCCCCGGCATCTCTTTGCTTTTTGGCGTGACCGGCCCTTTTTCTGGCGACGGTCCCCCGCTACCGCCAGCATCCCTCTTTGCTTTTTGGCGGGACCGGCCCCTTTTCTGGCGACGGTCCCCCGCTTCCGCCCGCATCCCTCTTTGCTTTTTGGCGGGACCGGCCCTTTTTCTGGCGACGGTCCCCCGCTTCCGCCCGCATCCCTCTTTGCTTTTTTGCGGGACCGCCCCTTTTTCTGGGACGGACCCCCGCTTCCGCCCGCATCCCTCTTTACTTTTTGGCGGGACCGGCCCCGTTTCTGGCGACGGTCCCCCGCTTCCGCCCGCATCCCTCTTTGCTTTTTGGCGAGACCGGCCCCGTTTCTGGCGACGGTCCCCCGCTTCTGCCCGCATCCCTCTTTGCTTTTTGGCGGGACCGGCCCTCCTTCTGGCGACGGTCCCCCGCTCCGCCCGCATCCCTCTTTGCTTTTCGGTGGGACCGACCCTCTTTTTGGCGACGGTTCCCTGCTTCCGCCCGCATCCCTCTTTGCTTTTTGGCGGGACCGACCCTCTTTTTGGCGACGTTCCCCTGCTTCCGCCCGCATCCCTCTTTGCTTTTCGGCGGGACCGGCCCTCTTTCTGGCGACGGTCCCCCGCTTCCGCCCGCATCCCTCTTTGCTTTTTGGCGGGACCGGCCCCTTTTCTGGCGACGGTCCCCCGCTTCCGCCCGCATCCCTCTTTGCTTTTTGGCGGGACCGGCCCTTTTTCTGGCGACGGTCCCCCGCTTCCGCCCGCATCCCTCTTTGCTTTTTGGCGGGACCGCCCCTTTTTCTGGGACGGTCCCCCGCTTCCGCCCGCATCCCTCTTTACTTTTTGGCGGGACCGGCCCCGTTTCTGGCGACGGTCCCCCGCTTCCGCCCGCATCCCTCTTTGCTTTTTGGCGAGACCGGCCCCGTTTCTGGCGACGGTCCCCCGCTTCTGCCCGCATCCCTCTTTGCTTTTTGGCGGGACCGGCCCTCCTTCTGGCGACGATCCCCCGCTCCGCCCGCATCCCTCTTTGCTTTTCGGTGGGACCGACCCTCTTTTTGGCGACGGTTCCCTGCTTCCGCCCGCATCCCTCTTTGCTTTTTGGCGGGACCGACCCTCTTTTTGGCGACGGTCCCCTGCTTCCGCCCGCATCCCTCTTTGCTTTTCGGCGGGACCGGCCCTCTTTCTGGCGACGGTCCCCCGCTTCCGCCCGCATCCCTCTTTGCTTTTCAGCAAGACCGGCCCTCTTTCTGGCGACGGTCCCCCGCTTCCGCCCGCAACCCTCTTTGCTTTTTTGCGGGAGCGGCCCTCTTTCTGGCGACGGTCCCCCGCTTCCGCCCTCAGCCCTCTTTGCTTTTTGGCGGGACCGGCCCTTTTTCTGGCGACGGTCCCCCGCTTCCGCCCGCATCCCTCTTTGCTTTTTGGAGGGACCGATCCTTTTTCTGGCGACGGTCCCCCGCTTCCGCCGGCATCCCTCTTTGCTTTTCGGCGGGATCTGCCCTCCTTCTGGCGACGGTCCCCCGCTTCCGCCCGCATCCCTCTTTGCTTTTCGGCGGGACCGGCCCTCTTTCCGGCGACGGTCCCCCGCATCCCTCTTTGCTTTTTGGCGGGAGCGGCCCCTTTTCTGGTGACGGTCCCCCGCTTCCGCCCGCATCCCTCTTTGCTTTTGTCGGGACCGGCCCCTTTCCTGGCAACGGTACCCCGCATCCCTATTTGCTTTTTGGCGGGACCGGCCCTCTTTCTGGCGACGGTCCCCCGCTTCCGCCCGCATCCCTCTTTGCTTTTTGGCGGGACCGGCCCCTTTTCTGCCGACGGTCCCCCGCTTCCGCCCGCATCCCTCTTTGCTTTTTGGCGGGACCGGCCCTCCTTCTGGCGACGGTCCCCCGCTCCGCCCGCATCCCTCTTTGCTTTTCGGTGGGACCGACCCTCTTTTTGGCGACGGTCCCCTGCTTCCGCCCGCATCCCTCTTTGCTTTTTGGCGGGACCGACCCTCTTTTTGGCGACGGTCCCCTGCTTCCGCCCGCATCCCTCTTTGCTTTTCGGCGGGACCGACCCTCTTTTTGGCGACGGTCCCCCGCTTCCGCCCGCATCCCTCTTTGCTTTTCGGCGGGACCGGCCCTCTTTCTGGCGACGGTCCCCCGCTTCCGCCCGCATCCCTCTTTGCTTTTCGGCGGGACCGGCCCTCTTTCTGGCGACGGTCCCCCGCTTCCGCCCGCATCCCTCTTTGCTTTTCGGCGGGACCGGCCCTCTTTCTGGCGACGGTCCCCCGCTTCCGCCCGCATCCCTCTTTGCTTTTCAGCAAGACCGGCCCTCTTTCTGGCGACGGTCCCCCGCTTCCGCCGGCATCCCTCTTTGCTCTTCGGCGGGACCGGCCCTCTTTCTGGCGACGGTCCCCCGCTTCCGCCCGCATCTCTCCTTGCTTTTCGGCGGGACCGGCCCTCTTTCTGGCAACGGTCCCCCCGCCCGCATCCCTCTTTGCTTTTCGGCGGGACCGGCCCTCCTTCTGGCGACGGTCCCCCGCTTCCGCCCGCAACCCTCTTTGCTTTTTTGCGGGAGCGGCCCTCTTTCTGGCGACAGTCCCCCACTTCCGCCCTCAGCCCTCTTTGCTTTTTGGCGGGACCGGCCCTTTTTCTGGCGACGGTCCCCCGCTTCCGCCCGCATCCCTCTTTGCTTTTTGGAGGGACCGATCCTTTTTCAGGCGACGGTCCCCCGCTTCCGCCCGCATCCCTCTTTGCTTTTTGGAGGGACCGATCCTTTTTCTGGCGACGGTCCCCCGCTTCCGTCAGCATCCCTCTTTGCTTTTTGGGGGACCGGCCCTTTTTCTGGCGACGATCCCCCGCTTCCGCCGGCATCCCTATTTGCTTTTTGGCGGGACCTGCCCTCCTTCTGGCGACTGTCCCCCGCTTCCGCCCGCATCCCTCTTTGCTTTTCGGCGGGACCGGCCCTCTTTCCGCCGACGGTCCCCCGCATCCCTCTTTGCTTTTTGGCGGGAGCGGCCCCTTTTCTGGCGACGGTCCCCCGCTTCCGCCCGCATCCCTCTTTGCTTTTGTCGGGACCGGCAACTTTTCTGGCAACGGTCCCCCGCATCCCTATTTGCTTTTTGGCGGGACCGGCCCTCTTTCTGGCGACGGTCCCCCGCTTCCGCCCGCATCCCTCTTTGCTTTTTGGCGGGACCGGCCCTTTTTCTGGCGACGGTCCCCCGCTTCCGCCCGCATCCCTCTTTGCTTTTTGGCGGGACCGGCCCTCTTTCTGGCGACGGTCCCCCGCTTCCGCCCGCAACCCTCTTTGCTTTTTTGCGGGAGCGGCCCTCTTTCTGGCGACGGTCCCCCGCTTCCGCCCTCAGCCCTCTTTGCTTTTTGGCGGGACCGGCCCTTTTTCTGGCGACGGTCCCCCGCTTCCGCCCGCATCCCTCTTTGCTTTTTGGAGGGACCGATCCTTTTTCTGGCGACGGTCCCCCGCTTCCGCCGGCATCCCTCTTTGCTTTTCGGCGGGATCTGCCCTCCTTCTGGCGACGGTCCCCCGCTTCCGCCCGCATCCCTCTTTGCTTTTCGGCGGGACCGGCCCTCTTTCCGGCGACGGTCCCCCGCATCCCTCTTTGCTTTTTGGCGGGAGCGGCCCCTTTTCTGGTGACGGTCCCCCGCTTCCGCCCGCATCCCTCTTTGCTTTTGTCGGGACCGGCCCCTTTCCTGGCAACGGTCCCCCGCATCCCTATTTGCTTTTTGGCGGGACCGGCCCTCTTTCTGGCGACGGTCCCCCGCTTCCGCCCGCATCCCTCTTTGCTTTTTGGCGGGACCGGCCCTTCTTCTGGCGACGGTCCCCCACTTCCGCCCGCATCCCTCTTTGCTTTTTGGCGGGAGCGGCCCTTTTTCTGGCGACGGTCCCCCGCTTCCGCCCGCATCCCTCTTTGCTTTTTGGCGGGACCGGCCCCTTTTCTGCCGACGGTCCCCCGCTTCCGCCCGCATCCCTCTTTGCTTTTTGGCGGGACCGGCCCTTTTTCTGGCGACGGTCCCCCGCTTCCGCCCGCATCCCTCTTTGCTTTTTGGCGGGACCGGCCCTTTTTCTGGCGACGGTCCCCCGCTTCCGCCCGCATCCCTCTTTGCTTTTTGGCGGGACCGGCCCCTTTTCTGCCGACGGTCCCCCGCTTCCGCCCGCATCCCTCTTTGCTTTTTGGCGGGACCGGCCCTTTTTCTGGCGACGGTCCCCCGCTTCCACCCGCATCCCTCTTGGCTTTTTGGCGGTACCGGCCCTTTTTCTGGGACGGACCCCCGCTTCCGCCCGCATCCCTCTTTGCTTTTTGGCGGGACCGGCCCTTTTTCTGGGACGGACCCCCGCTTCCGCCCGCATCCCTCTTTGCTTTTTGGCGGGACCTGCCCTTTTTCTGGCAACGGTCCCCCGCTTCTGCCCGCATCCCTCTTTGCTTTTTGGCGGGACCAGCCCTCTTTCTGGCGACGGTCCCCCGCTACCGCCAGCATCCCTCCTTGCTTTTTGGCGGGACTGGCCCCTTTTCTGGCGACGGTCCCCCGCTTCCGCCCGCATCCCTCTTTGCTTTTTGGCAGGACCGGCCCCCTTTTTGGCGACGGTCCCCCGCATCTCTTTGCTTTTTGGCGTGACCGGCCCTTTTTCTGGCGACGGCCCCCCGCTTCCGCCCGCATCCCTCTTTGCTTTTTGGCGGGAGCAGCCCCTTTTCTGGTGACGGTCCCCCGCTTCTGCCCGCATCCCTCTTTGCTTTTTGGCGGGACCGGCCCCGTTTCTGGCGACGGTCCCCCGCTTCTGCCCGCATCCCTCTTTGCTTTTTGGCGGGACCGGCCCTCCTTCTGGCGACGGTCCCCCGCTCCGCCCGCATCCCTCTTTGCTTTTCGGTGGGACCGACCCTCTTTTTGGCGACGGTCCCCTGCTTCCGCCCGCATCCCTCTTTGCTTTTTGGCGGGACCGACCCTCTTTTTGGCGACGGTCCCCTGCTTCCGCCCGCATCCCTCTTTGCTTTTTGGCGGGACCGACCCTCTTTTTGGCGACGGTCCCCCGCTTCCGCCCGCATCCCTCTTTGCTTTTCGGCGGGACCGGCCCTCTTTCTGGCGACGGTCCCCCGCTTCCGCCCGCATCCCTCTTTGCTTTTCGGCGGGACCGGCCCTCTTTCTGGCGACGGTCCCCCGCTTCCGCCCGCATCCCTCTTTGCTTTTCAGCAAGACCGGCCCTCTTTCTGGCGACGGTCCCCCGCTTCCGCCCGCATCTCTCCTTGCTTTTCGGCGGGACCGGCCCTCTTTCTGGCAACGGTCCCCACGCCCGCATCCCTCTTTGCTTTTCGGCGGGACCGGCCCTCCTTCTGGCGACGGTCCCGCGCTTCCGCCCGCAACCCTCTTTGCTTTTTTGCGGGAGCGGCCCTCTTTCTGGCGACGGTCCCCCACTTCCGCCCTCAGCCCTCTTTGCTTTTTGGCGGGACCGGCCCTTTTTCTGGCGACGGTCCCCCGCTTCCGCCCGCATCCCTCTTTGCTTTTTGGAGGGACCGATCCTTTTTCTGGCGACGGTCCCCCGCTTCCGCCCGCATCCCTCTTTGCTTTTTGGAGGGACCGATCCTTTTTCTGGCGACGGTCCCCCGCTTCCGTCCGCATCCCTCTTTGCTTTTTGGGGGACCGGCCCTTTTTCTGGCGACGGTCCCCCGCTTCCGCCGGCATCCCTATTTGCTTTTTGGCGGTACCTGCCCTCCTTCTGGCGACTGTCCCCCGCTTCCGCCCGCATCCCTCTTTGCTTTTCGGCGGGACCGGCCCTCTTTCCGGCGACGGTCCCCCGCATCCCTCTTTGCTTTTTGGCGGGAGCGGCCCCTTTTCTGGCGACGGTCCCCCGCTTCCGCCCGCATCCCTCTTTGCTTTTGTCGGGACCGGCAACTTTTCTGGCAACGGTCCCCCGCATCCCTATTTGCTTTTTGGCGGGACCGGCCCTCTTTCTGGCGACGGTCCCCCGCTTCCGCCCGCATCCCTCTTTGCTTTTTGGCGGGACCGGCCCTTTTTCTGGCGACGGTCCCCCGCTTCCGCCCGCATCCCTCTTTGCTTTTTGGCTGACCGGCCCTTTTTCTGGCGACGGTCCCCCGCTTCCGCCCGCATCCCTCTTTGCTTTTTGGCGGGACCGGCCCCTTTTCTGCCGACGGTCCCCCGCTTCCGCCCGCATCCCTCTTTGCTTTTTGGCGGGACCGGCCCTTTTTCTGGCGACGGTCCCCGGCTTCCGCCCACATCCCTCTTGGCTTTTTGGCGGGACCGGCCCTTTTTCTGGGACGGACCCCCGCTTCCGCCCGCATCCCTCTTTGCTTTTTGGCGGGACCGGCCCTTTTTCTGGGACGGACCCCCGCTTCCGCCCGCATACCTCTTTGCTTTTTGGCGGGACCTGCCCTTTTTCTGGCAACGGTCCCCCGCTTCTGCCCGCATCCCTCTTTGCTTTTTGGCGGGACCGGCCCTCTTTCTGGCGACGGTCCCCCGCTACCGCCAGCATCCCTCCTTGCTTTTTGGCGGGACTGGCCCCTTTTCTGGCGACGGTCCCCCGCTTCCGCCCGCATCCCTCTTTGCTTTTTGGCAGGACCGGCCCCCTTTTTGGCGACGGTCCCCCGCATCTCTTTGCTTTTTGGCGTGACCGGCCCTTTTTCTGGCGACGGTCCCCCGCTTCCGCCCGCATCCCTCTTTGCTTTTTGGAGGGACCGATCCTTTTTCTGGCGACGGTCCCCCGCTTCCGCCCGCATCCCTCTTTGCTTTTTGGAGGGACCGATCCTTTTTCTGGCGACGGTCCCCCGCTTCCGTCCGCATCCCTCTTTGCTTTTTGGGGGACCGGCCCTTTTTCTGGCGACGGTCCCCCGCTTCCGCCGGCATCCCTATTTGCTTTTTGGCGGTACCTGCCCTCCTTCTGGCGACTGTCCCCCGCTTCCGCCCGCATCCCTCTTTGCTTTTCGGCGGGACCGGCCCTCTTTCCGGCGACGGTCCCCCGCATCCCTCTTTGCTTTTTGGCGGGAGCGGCCCCTTTTCTGGCGACGGTCCCCCGCTTCCGCCCGCATCCCTCTTTGCTTTTGTCGGGACCGGCAACTTTTCTGGCAACGGTCCCCCGCATCCCTATTTGCTTTTTGGCGGGACCGGCCCTCTTTCTGGCGACGGTCCCCCGCTTCCGCCCGCATCCCTCTTTGCTTTTTGGCGGGACCGGCCCTTTTTCTGGCGACGGTCCCCCGCTTCCGCCCGCATCCCTCTTTGCTTTTTGGCTGACCGGCCCTTTTTCTGGCGACGGTCCCCCGCTTCCGCCCGCATCCCTCTTTGCTTTTTGGCGGGACCGGCCCCTTTTCTGCCGACGGTCCACCGCTTCCGCCCGCATCCCTCTTTGCTTTTTGGCGGGACCGGCCCTTTTTCTGGCGACGGTCCCCGGCTTCCGCCCGCATCCCTCTTGGCTTTTTGGCGGGACCGGCCCTTTTTCTGGGACGGACCCCCGCTTCCGCCCGCATCCCTCTTTGCTTTTTGGCGGGACCGGCCCTTTTTCTGGGACGGACCCCCGCTTCCGCCCGCATCCCTCTTTGCTTTTTGGCGGGACCTGCCCTTTTTCTGGCAACGGTCCCCCGCTTCTGCCCGCATCCCTCTTTGCTTTTTGGCGGGACCGGCCCTCTCTCTGGCGACGGTCCCCCGCTACCGCCAGCATCCCTCCTTGCTTTTTGGCGGGACTGGCCCCTTTTCTGGCGACGGTCCCCCGCTTCCGCCCGCATCCCTCTTTGCTTTTTGGCAGGACCGGCCCCCTTTTTGGCGACGGTCCCCCGCATCTCTTTGCTTTTTGGCGTGACCGGCCCTTTTTCTGGCGACGGTCCCCCGCTTCCGCCCGCATACCTCTTTGCTTTTTGGCGGGACCGGCCCCTTTTCTGGCGACGGTCCCCCGCTTCCGCCCGCATCCCTCTTTGCTTTTTGGCAGGACCGGCCCTCTTTCTGGCGACGGTCCCCCGCTTCCACCGGCATCCCTCTTTGCTTTTCGGCGGGACCGGCACTCTTTCTGGCGACGGTCCCCTGTTTCCGCCCGCATCTCTCTTTGCTTTTCGGCGGGACCGGCCCTCTTTCTGGCGACGGTCCCCCGCTTCCGCCCGCATCTCTCCTTGCTTTTCGTCGGGACCGGCCCTCTTTCTGGCAACGGTCCCCCCGCCCGCATCCCTCTTTGCTTTTCGGCGGGACCGGCCCTCCTTCTGGCGACGGTCCCCCGCTTCCGCCCGCAACCCTCTTTGCTTTTTTGCGGGACCGGCCCTTTTTCTGGCGACGGTCCCCCGCTTCCGCTCGCATCCCTCTTTGCTTTTTAGCGGGACCGGCCCCTTTTCTGGCGACGGTCCCCCGCTTCCGCCCGCATCTCTCTTTGCTTTTTGGCGGGACCGGCCCTCCTTCTAGCGACGGTCCCCCGCTTCCGCCCGCATCTCTCTTTGCTTTTTGGCGGGACCGGCCCTCCTTCTAGCGACGGTCCCCCGCTTCCGCCCGCATCGCTTTTTGCTTTTTGGCGGGACCGGCCCCTACTCTGGCGACGGTCCCCCGCTTCCGCTCGCATCCCTCTTTGCTTTTTGGCGGGACCGGCCCCTTTTCTGGCGACGGTCCCCCGCATCCCTCTTTGCTTTTTGGCGGGACCGGCCCCTTCTCTGGCGACGGTCCCCCGCTTCCGCTCGCATCCCTCTTTGCTTTTTGGCGGGACCGGCCCTCTTTCTGGCGACGGTCCCCCGCTTCCGCTCGCATCCCTCTTTGCTTTTTGGCGGGACCGGCCCTCTTTCTGGCGACGGTCCCCCGCATCCCTCTTTGCTTTTTGGCGGGACCGGCCCTCTTTCTGGCGACGGCCCCCCGCTTCCGCCCGCATCCCTCTTTGCTTTTTGGCGGGACCGGCCCTCCTTCTGACGACGGTCCCCCGCTTCCGCCCGCATCCCTCTTTGATTTTTGGCGGGACCGGCCCTCCTTCTGACGACGGTCCCCCGCTTCCGCCCGCATCCCTCTTTGCTTTTTGGCGGTACCGGCCCTCCTCCTGGCGACGGCCCCCCGCTTCCGCCCGCATCTCTCTTTGCTTTTTGGCGGGACCTGCCCTTTTTTTGGCGACGGTCCCCCGCTTCTGCCCGCATCCCTCTTTGCTTTTTGGCGGGATCGGCCCTCTTTCTGGCGACGGTCCCCCGCTTCCGCCCGCATCCCTCCTTGCTTTTTGGCGGGACTGGCCCCTTTTCTGGCGAAGGTCCCCCGCTTTCGCCCGCATCCCTCTTTGCTTTTCGGCGGGACCGGCCCTCTTTCTGGCGACGGTCCGCCGCTTCTGCCCGCATCCCACTTTGCTTTTTGGCGGGAACGGCCCTCTTTCTGGCGACGGTACCCTGCTTCCGCCCGCATCCCTCTTTGCTTTTCGGCGGGACCGGCCCTCTTTTTGGCGATAGTCCCCTGCTTCCACCCGCATCCCTCTTTTCTTTTTGGAGGGACTGGCCCCTTTTCTGGCGAAGGTCCCCCGCTTCCACCCGCATCCCTCTTTGTTTTTTGGCAGGACCGGCCCCCTTTCTGGCGACGGTCCCCCGCTTCCCTCTTAGCTTTTTGGCGGGACCGGCCCTCTTTCTGGCGACGGTCCACCGCTTCCGCCCGCATCCCTCTTTGCTTTTTGGCGGGACCGGCCCTTTTCTGGCGACTGTCCCCCGCTTCCGCCTGCATCCCTCTATGCTTTTTGGCGGGTCTGGCCCTTTTTCTGGCGACGGTCCCCCGCTTCCGCCTGCATCCCTCTTTGCTTTTTGGCGGGACCGGCCCTCTTTCTGGTGACGGTCCCCCGCTTCCGCCCGCATCCCTCTTTGCTTTTTGGCGGGACTGGCCCTTTTTCTGGCGACGGTCCCCCGCTTCCGCCCGCATCCCTCTTTGCTTTTTGGCGGGATCGGCCCTCTTTCTGGCGACGGTCCCCCGCTTCCGCCCGCATCCCTCTTTGCTTTTTGGCGGGACTGGTCCTTTTTCTGACGACGGTCCCTCGCATCCCTTTTTGCTTTTCGGCGGGACCGGACCTCTTTCTGGCGACGGTCCCCCGCTTCCGCCGGCATCCCTCTTTGCTTTTTGGCGGGACCGGCCCTCCTTCTGGCGACGGTCCCCCGTTTCCGCCCGCATCCCTCTTTGCTTTTTGGCGGGACCGGCCCTCTTTCGGGTGACGGTCCCCCGCTTCTGCCCGCATCCCTCTTTGCTTTTCGGCGGGACCGGCCCATTTTCTGGCGACGGTTCCCAGCTTCCGCCCGCATCCCTCTTTGCTTTTCGGCGGGACCGGCACTCCTTCTGGCGACGGTCCCCCGCTTCCGCCCGCATCCCTCTTTGCTTTTCGGCGGGACCGGCCCTCCTTCTGGCGACGGTCCCCCGCTTCTGCCCGCATCCCGCTTTGCTTTTCGGCGGGACCTGCCCTCTTTCTGGCGACGGTCCCCCGCTTCCGCCCCCGCATCCCTCTTTGCTTTTCGGCGGGACCGGCCCTCCTTCTGGCGACGGTCCCCCGCTTCCGCCTGCATCTCTCTTTGCTTTTCGGTGGGACCGGCCCTCTTTTTGGCGACACTCCCCTGCTTCCGCCCGCATCCCTCTTTGCTTTTCGGCGGGATCGACCCTTTTTCTGGCAACGGTCCCCCGCTTCCGCCCGCATCCCTCTTTGCTTTTCGGCGGGACCGGCCCTCTTTCTGGCGACGGTCCGCCGCTTCCGCCCGCATCCCACTTTGCTTTTTGGCGGGAACGGCCCTCTTTCTGGCGACGGTCCCCTGCTTCCGCCCGCATCCCTCTTTGCTTTTCGGAGGGACCGGCCCTCTTTTTGGCGACGGTCCCCTGCTTCCACCCGCATCCCTCTTTTCTTTTTGGAGGGACTGGCCCCTTTTCTGGCGAAGGTCCCCCGCTTCCACCCGCATCCCTCTTTGCTTTTTGGCAGGACCGGCCCCCTTTCTGGCGACGGTCCCCCGCATCCCTCTTAGCTTTTTGGCGGGACCGGCCCTCTTTCTGGCGACGGTCCACCGCTTCCGCCCGCATCCCTCTTTGCTTTTTGGCGGGACCGGCCCCTTTTCTGGCGATGGTCTTCTGCTTCCGCCCGCATCCCTCTTTGCTTTTTGGCGGGACTGTCCCTTTTTCTGGCGACGGTCCCCCGCTTCCGCCTGCATCCCTCTATGCTTTTTGGCGGGTCTGGCCCTTTTTCTGGCGACGGTCCCCCGCTTCCGCCCGCATCCCTCTTTGCTTTTTGGCGGGACCGGCCCTTTTTCTGGCGACGGCCCCCCGCTTCCGCCCGCATCCCTCTTTGCTTTTTGGCGGGACCGGCCCTCTTTCTGGCGACGGTCCCCCGCTTCTGCCCGCATCCCTCTTTGCTTTTTGGCAGGACCGGCCCTTTTTCTGGCGACGGTCCCCCGCTTCTGCCCGCATCCCTCTTTGCTTTTTGGCGGGATCGGCCCTCTTTCTGGCGACGGTCCCCCGCTTCCCCCCGCATCCCTCCTTGCTTTTTGGCGGGACTGGCCCTTTTCTGGCGAAGGTCCCCCGCTTCCACCCGCATCCCTCTTTGCTTTTTGGCAGGATCGGTCCCCTTTCTGGTGACGGTCCCCCGCATCCCTCTTTGCTTTTTGGCGGGACCGGCCCTCTTTCTGGCGACGGTCCCCCGCTTCCGCCCGCATCCCTCTTTGCTTTTTGGCCGGACCGGCCCTTTTTCTGGCGACGGTCCCCCGCTTCCGCACGCATCCCTCTTTGCTTTTCGGTGGGACCGGCCCTCTTTTTGGCGACGGTCCCCTGCTTCCGCCCGCATCCCTCTTTGCTCTTCGGCGGGACCGGCCCTCTTTTTGGCGACGGTCCCCTGCTTCCGCCCGCATCCCTCTTTGCTTTTTGGAGGGACCGGCCCTCTTTCTGGTGACGGTCCCCCGCTTCCGCCCGCATCCCTCTTTGCTTTTCGGCGGGACCGGCCCTCCTTCTGGCGACGGTCCCCCGCTTCCGCCCGCATCCCTCTTTGCTTTTCGGCGGGACCGGTCCTCCTTCTGGCGACGGTCCCCCGCTCCGCCCGCATACCTCTTTGCTTTTCGGTTCCCTCTTTGCTTTTCGGCGGAACGGACCCTCTTTTTGGCGACGGTCCCCTGCTTCCGCCCGCATCCCTCTTTGCTTTTTGGCGGGACCGGCCCTCTTTCTGGCGACGGTCCCCTGCTTCCGCCCGCATCCCTCTTTGCTTTTCGGCAGGATCGGCCCTCTTTCTGGCGACGGTCCCCCGCTTCCGCCCGCATCCCTCTTTGCTTTTCGGCGGGACCGGCCCTCTTTCTGGCGACGGTCCCCCGCTTCCGCCCGCATCCCTCTTTGCTTCTCGGCGGGACCGGCCCTCTTTTTGGTGACGGTCCCCTGCTTCCGCCCGCATCCCTCTTTGCTTTTCGACGGGACCGACCCTCTTTTTGGCGACGGTCCCCTGCTTCCGCCCGCATCCCTCTTTGCTTTTTGGCGGGACCGGCCCTCTTTCTGGCGACGGTCCCCCGCTTCCGCCCGCATCCCTCTTTGCTTTTTGACGGGACCGGCCCTCTTTCTGGCGACGGTCCCCCGCTTCCGCCCGCATCCCTCTTTGCTTTTTGGCGGGACCGGCCCTCCTTCTGGCGATGGTCCCCCGCTTCCGCCGCATCCCTCTTTGCTTTTTGGCGGGATCGGCCCTCCTTCTGGCGATGGTCCCCCGCTTCCGCCGCATCCCTCTTTGCTTTTTGGCGGGACCGGCCCTCTTTCGGCTGAAGGTCCCCCGCTTCTGCCCGCATCCCTCTTTCCTATTCGGCGAGACCGGCCCTCTTTTTGGCGATGGTCCCCTGCTTCCGCCCGCATCCCTCTTTGCTTTTCGGCGGGACCGGCCCTCTTTTTGGCGACGGTCCCCTGCTTCCGCCCGCATCCCTCTTTTCTTTTTGGAGGGACCGGCCCTCTTTCTGGCGACGGTCCCCCGCTTCCGCCCGCATCCCTCTTTGCTTTTCCGCGGGACCGTCCCTCCTTCTGGCGACGGTCCCCCGCTTCCGCCCGCATCCCTCTTTGCTTTTCGGCGGGACCGGCCCTCTTTCAGGTGACAGTCCCCTGCTTCCGCCCGCATCCCTCTTTGCTTTTTGGCGGGACCGGCCCTCCTTCTGGCGACGGTCGCCCGCTTCCGCCCGCATCCCACTTTGCTTTTTGGCGGGACCGGCGCTTTTTCTCACGACGGTCCCCTGCTTCCGACCGCATCCCTCTTTGCTTTTTGGCGGGACCGGACCTTTTTCTGGCTCTGGTCCCCCGCTTCCGTCCATAACCTTGGGTCTCTTTTGTGCTCAGATAAAACTGCCTTCTTTCACATCTTCTCTTTTTTTTGTGTCATGAATTTCTTTACAGAGTCTATCCTTACAGAGTCTATTCATAGAAATCCAGAGAACCAGGTGGCCAAGTATTTGCTCGACAATGAACTTCGTGATGGTGATTATCCGGACCTGTGAGGAATATGGTCAAGCTACAGGAGCCAAAGTCAACTGCGGGAGGTTGGAGTCCATAGTACGTCCCCTTTCTCCATCCAGCTGGACTTTATGAAGATCCTGGGAGTCACATTCGGAAAAGATCATGCAGTCCTAGAGTATTGGCAAAATCTCTTGCCCAAAGTCAACGTAAAGATGGACTGTGGAGCCTCAGACAGCTGACCCTCGAGGGAGAGACACTTGTACTGCGCAATGATATCCTGCCTGTGTCCCATTACATGGCGGACGCCTGGTTAACCCATTTCATCGTCAGTCCTGGTGCTGTCCTGACAATCTTTTGCTTCAGTTTTGCAATTTCTTTGCAATTTCCTGTTCTTCAACTATAGGCACTATTTGGCCAAGACCCAGCATGCATTTTTCTGGAGGTTTTTAATACAGTTTTTCCGCTCTTTTGAGGCTTAATGCCTTATGGTGTTCAGGTGGAAAAATGCATGGATGAATTAAACACTATTGTATTACCCTAATTTCTCATGATGAATTTCTTCTCATAAATTACCAAGCACAGGCGTTTTCATCCTTTTTACCTATGTATTGTAGATATTATTCATATAAATTGCATTAACTCCTAGAGATGAGCGAACGTGCTCGGCCCCGCCCCTTTTTCGCCCGAGTACCGCGATTTTCGAGTACTTCTGTACTCGGGCGAAAAAATTCGGGGGGCGCCGTGGCGGCGCGGGGGGTTGCGGCGGGGAGTGGGGGGGAGAGGGAGAGAGAGAGGGCTCCCCCCTGTTCCCCGCTGCTACCCCCCGCACCGCCGCGCCTCTCCCCGCCCCCCCGGTGCCCCCTGAATCTTTACGCGCGAGTACTGAAGTACTCGAAAATGGCGGTACTCGGGTGCGTAAGTACTCATCTCTATGAACTCCTCCCTTTTTCCTTTGTAATAAAATTTTTTTTCAATGAGACCGCTTATACAGCAGCTCCATCGCAGTGCCGTGATTTTCGAGCGGTGGCTGTTCTATTTTTGCCTGTTTAGCGCACCTCATCAATGGTGAGATATGTTAAACTCCGCTGTCAGCCGCAGCTCCCTGAGGCTAAAAGCGAAAGTAAAATTGCGGTAAACCACCGTGATTTAAATCGCGGTGCTTACCGGAACGCATGTGTGAGGGAGACCTTAGGCTGCGGTCACACAGGATGGAAATCCCGCGGAAATCTCACGCGAATTTCCGCAGTGGGACAGCACGGAAATTCCACAAGATTTCCGCAGCTTGAAGTCCAGCGGGTTTTCAAGCGGCTTATTCCTCTGCGGCCAGCTCTTCCCCATTAAGAAGAGAGTTGACCGCAGCGGAAACTGCAATAATATTGACATGCTGCGGCTTGGATTTCCGTGCGCCATGTTAATTTCAGCGCAGCTTGGCCGCAGCATGTGGACTAGAATTTAGCGAATCTCGTCCAATTTGCTGCTTCATCCCGGGATTAGAATTGCCAGTGGAATTTCCTTGCAGAAAGTCTGCACCGAAATTCTGCGGCAATTCTGGATTGTGTGAACCCAGCCATAGGGTACACGTAACAGAATCGATGCAGGTTTTCCACAGCGGAATATTTACATCACATTCTGCACCATTGTTGATTTTTTTTTGTATTTTATTAAACAGATTTGCAACAGATTTCGCCCTTTGACTTGGCACCGCAGCAGACGTCACCCCTTTGAAGTCCACACCAATTGTGCGGTTTTTTTACATGGAATTTGATGCAGATTTTGGTCCAAATTCTCCTTCCGGAAAATCCGCACTGGTTTCACTACGTGTGAATGTCCACGGTAATTCTGCCTCCAAAGTACGCGTCTGTTTGACGCATTTTTCATGTGAATTCATATTCAGAATTTGCCACCATATATATATGGAGGATACACTGAAAAATATAGTACAATTGTTTTTGGCCACCATTATTATGGCCGTGAGAAGCGGCGCGCTGCACAACAACTACACAGTGATGTTTGTTTGCTGCGTGATGCCAATCTCCAAACATTATAGTGCATGCTGCAGTTCTCTTTCACGTGAATGATGTGTTTTTTCACACACCTAAGTATGAGTGGCCCAATAAAAATCAATGGGCTACTGACATTGCATGTTGCGCAAATCTTGTCCACTTTGGTGTTTAAGCTCGGCCTTAAGATTGCCGGCGGAATTTCCGCCCCATCTGAACCCAGCCTTACAGTACAATCCAGAGGCAGGAATTTTCAAAAATATTCACACGGTGCGGAAATTTTCTGCGACAAATCTGCAGAATGTCCATTTATGTTACAGAATTCAATTCTTGAACTACAGAGGTTAGGATCTGCAATAAAAAACTGCAGCCAAATGGGCACCATTTAGCTGTGGATGTGGTGTGTATTTCCTGCGGAAAGCCGCAGCGACTCTGCCATGTGTGAAGGTGGCCTTAAGGTGCATTCCCACGTGGAAAACACCCACAGCATTTATAGTACAGGAATTGTGGATGGGATTTTAAGAAACGCCGTCCGCATGCTGTGGGGAAGACCTGCAGCATAAAATGACAAGCGACGCAGAATTTAAATCCGCAACATTTTTTTTGAGCTGCGAATTTTCACAGCGAGTTTCTACTCTTCAAATGAGGGGGTTAAATCTGTGGCAAATGCGCATCATTACAGATTTTAGTGTGGATTTTTCTCTGCAGCAGAAAATCTGCAACATGTGAACATGTCCGAAGGTTGTATTCACATGGCTGTAAAAGCACAGCAGAATGCCAAGGCTATTCTGTCGCGGATCTGCATGTGGGTATAACTCTGTCAGTAGGCAAATACATATGTGTACCCATCGCTTCCACATGCTGTATAGAATTGTGTCATAACCCTGCATCTCCTTACACAATCACAACTTATGGGTAAGTCCCATGGAATTTTTTCACTGCATAATACGCTGCGTTTGCCATCATGTGGCGTCTCTCACCAGCATATACATGTCATGTGCAACGCCCCGATCTGGTGGCCATAAGGCACTTGTTTCATGGGCCTTCTGCAATCATCACTGACCCCTTCCACTCTGTAGGCGCTGCGTCCGAACACCACAGAACTCCAGGCGTCGTCGATGTCACCAGCACAAGGGTGTCACACAAGAAATATGCGGCACTACTGTTACCTTGGGCTTCCTCATCCATAGGACCAACCTCTCCTGCTCCGTAGGAGCCGTGTCCTTAGCAAACAGGATCCCCGATGCCGTGGACACCATTTCTATTGAGGCGTTTTCCCGCAAAACAACTTTCTTCTACCCCTGGATAACGGTGCAGCAGCTCCTGTGAGGTCTGATTGTACTGAAAGTGGAAGTCAGGTGACCACTGCAGCCAATCAGAGGTCACAGTTTGTATTTTTTATTATTTTATTGCATGGACAGCTGTTGAAAAAAAAATTTAAGCGGTTGCCCGGCTTTAAAAAAAAATTTAATTTTTCAATCGACATAGCTGCCTCGAGGTGTTGTTTTTTGCAGGACAAGCTGTAGTTTTCTATGGTACAACTTATCGTACTGAAAAACTTTTAAATATTTCTCCGTGGTATGAAATGGAAAAAACCCTTGTGCTAGTTTGGGGGGCATCTTGTGTTTACGGCGTACCTGGTGCAGCTGACTTTATTCTGTGGGTCAGGACGAATAAAGCATAAATTTGATACGGCCATATTTTTTGTAAAGAAAAAAAAGTTACGTACTAAAAGTTTCATTGTCATCTTCTAACCCCGTGACTTTACTTTTCTGTCGATGAGGCTGTAGGAGGGCTCATTTGTTTGCAGCACATCCTGCAGTTTCTATTGGTATTATTTTCAGATACATCATGACTCTTTAAATGCTTCTTAAATCTTTTCTTCGAGACAGGATGACCAAAAACAACACAATTTTAGTGTTGTGTATTTCTTTTCACTGTGTGGGATAAATCTTTTTGTTTGTTTTACAAATTCATTGATAGGACTTTAATAAATCCAATGTTAAAAATAAGAAGGGGGGGGTTGAAACTTTCCTTTTTTTTCTTAAGGTAAACAGATTTCTAATTTTTACATTTTTTTGTTTGTTCCCACAGGGAACTTTAAACTTGCAATCATTTGAATGCTTATAACATACTGCAATTTCTCAGTATCACAGTATATTGTATTTTTGCAGACATTCTATAGGCGAAAATCCATGGCAGCTCTCAGGCCTCCACAATGAATGGCACCCCGAGATCTCAGAGATCGGCAGACAGTGGGAGCCCCTTCTGTTGGGCCATTTAAATGCTGCTGCCAGTACTGACCACAAGATGTAAAGGCTAGAGATAAGTGAGCACGCTCGGTAAGGTCAGTTACTTGAGCGAGCCTTGCTCATCTCAAGTAACTGCCTTCTTCTCCGAGCGTGCTCGGTGAGATAGCGGGGTCGGCAGGGAAGAGCGGAGGGGAGCGGGATGTCTCTCTCTTCCACCCCCACCCCCACCCCCACCCCCACCGCGCACGCACGCTCGGAGGAGAGGGCAGTTAGTCGAGATGAGCGAGGCTCGCTCGAGTAACTGACCTTGCCAAGTGTGCTTGCTCATATCTAGTAAAGGCCCATTTAAACACAATTACTATCACTCAAAAGATGTCTTTTGAGCAATAATCGGGTTTCCATTTATAGCGCAAGGTGATTGCTCAAACGTTGAGCGATCACCTTGCGCTCCAAGCAGGGGATGCAGAAGACAAGCGGGGCTGCATGTCTTCTGCATCCAGCTGTTACCTGCTCAGAGCGACCGGCTGTTATACAGCCAAGCGCTCCGAGCGGGGGATGAACACAGCTGGACAGCTGTGTTCTTTATATCCCCCGCCTGTCTTCAGAGAGCGGGATACAACTGAAACAATAGTATCAGCTGTATTCCACTGTGAATGCCTGATAACTGATCGCTATCTTTCAGCATGCTGAAAGTTCAGCGACTGCTTAACGAAAACTGGACAATGTCAGTGCAATTAGACACAACGATTATCACTCAAAAGACGGCTTTTGAGCGATAATCGTTGTCTAAACGGGCCTTTACTTGTTAATAGCCAGATAGGGCCCACTTCATACAAACCCCATGCATATCCGATGTACATCAGCTGTCAGCCAAAGGTTAAAACAAATCAATATTAGTGCCCAATATGTGATGACTAATGAAAATTTAAATTAATTTTAATACTCAACATGTACATTTACAGTACAAAATACTATACATATATGATTTCATACAGAGGGATGTGACGATCATGGTTTTCCCAATTCAGTCTCTGAGTCTCTTTTTGACTCCTTTCCAAACAACAGGTTTACTACAGGCTGCCTTATCATCCTCCTCCTCCTCCTCACTCTCCTCTCCAGAGGCTTCATCACTTCCTTTCGCAGCATCACTACTACCCTCTTCTTCTTCCTCATCAGACGACTCTTCTTCATCACTTTCATCATTTGTTAATCTGAAAAATTACAAACATCTTTTTAAGACTGCATAGATACCAAATGCCGGTGACAACGGAATAGAAAAGGTCATTGCCAATTATACCAACTCCATTTATGAAACGGTGAAATCAGCGCTAAGAATCCGCAGCATGGATTGACAAGATGCAGAATTAAAATCTGCACTGTAGGTTATTTTACGCGACGGATTTCCACTGCAGCGTTTGCTTGAGATTCCTTGAAGTCTCATCCACACTGCTGATTCTGTAAAATCCTGTGGATTTTCTGCAGCCAATTCTGCTGTGGAAGGTTTGCAGCCTTTTCACGATCTATCAGCATATTTGCATCAGTATTGCAATTATTTTCTATTGGACAAATGCCGACAACATTTGCCCAGTAGATCGCAAAAGGCAAATACTGATGACAAACGGCTGTCACGTCATCTAAAACAGGGGTCCCCAACCACCGGTTCGCAGACCGGGGCCGGGCCGTTAGGAGGTCAGCGCCGGTCCGCGGAACTTTTCTTCGAAACACAAGGCCTGCGGGCAGAATCGGGCCCGCTGCCTTGTGCTATGTGGCCCGCAGCATGCCGACACCGCTGACCACTGAGGCGATTACCAGCGCTGGTCCCGGCACACACTGACCTCCGTGTGCAACCAGGAACCTCCTCCCCAAGTTCCCTGCTCATAAGTTCCGCAGGAGAGGACTCGGGGAGGAAGCGTGCCGGGCTGCACACTGACGTCTGGGCAAGCAGAGAGGGACCGACGATGACAGCGGGGAGGAGGTAAGTATATGGGTTGAAGGGGGGGGGGGGGTTCTGGTTATTACTGAGGGGTGGGGGCTGCTTACTACAGGGGGGGATGCCTGTTACTGGGGGGGGGCGGGCTGCTTACAACTGGGGGGGATGTTTATTACGGGGGGGCTGCTTACAACTGGGGGGGGCTGCTTATTACTGTTATTACTGGGGGGGTCTGCTTACTACTGGGGGGTCTGCTTACTACTGGGGGGGCTGCCTATTACTAAGGGAGGGGGCTGCCTATTACTGGGGGGGGCTGCTTATTACTGAGGGGGGGGGGCTCTTTATTACAGGGAGAGGCGCTGCTAATTACTGGGGGGGCTGCTAATTACTGGGGTGGGAGATAAATTATATGCTGCCCTATGTGTGTGCTGGGGGGGGAGATAAATTATATGCTGCCCTATGTGTGTGCTGGGGGGGAGGGGGGAGATAAATTATATGTTGCCCTATGTGTGTGCTGGGGGGGGATAAATTATATGTTGCCCTATGTGTGTGCTGGGGGAGGGATAGATTATATACTGCCCTATGTGTGTACTGCCAGGACATTCTAAATGTCATAATTAAATAAGAATGCACTAAACTCCAACCCCCTTCATAACCCTGCCCCATATAACCAAAGCCCCGCCCATGTCCCGCCCAACCTTGCCGGGCCTTGTAAAAATGTTCTTGCTTGAAGCCGGTCCCTGGTGCCAAATAGGTTGGGGACCACTGATCTAAAACATGTCCATAATGCCATTTCCGCCTTTACAATCATAGCAATAAAATGGCGCAGCTCTACAAATGGTTAAAAATCTACACTTTTGCGATGACAGGACCCAAAAGTGCTAGTGGTACCTGAAAGGACCAGTGATCTGCAACTGTAATGTCGCAGGGTAAGGCAGTGCCAACCACAGCGTCAGAGCCTAAAGGAGCGCCAGTGAGAGGTTCACCTCCATTTATCTGCTTAGGAGGAGGGGGAGATGGAAGTAGGGAGGTGAGGGGTGGTAGTGCCATACTTACGAATCCCGTTTACTCACCGTGTCTTTATTTTCTTCATTTCAGCTCCCAGCTAGGGGATAAGCGCAGAGACCTAGAGAGCAGGAAGGCCCGCCTGCTATGGGCCTGCAGGAGGGGTAAACTGTATCTCAGTGCCTGCAGGAGGGGTATAGCTAGTGGGAGGGACAAACTCTTATTTTGCTCTGTGTCCATCCCCTAGCGGTAGCAGCTTTACCCAATGACACAGACAAGTAATTGTCTGTGTGCTGTTCACTCCAAAAAACCTTTACAGCAGCACTTCTAGTATGATGTCACAAGCACATGGAGGGTCAATGTAAGCAGAATGGTCCCTGTACAAACAGTCAATTGGGAAGGCGTTGGCTCCACCACAGTGACTCCGAGGGCCCAAGTAACAGATTGCACATGCAGCTGTGAAGGTATGTTTTTGGGGTTGAATCAGACAATTGCAATTTTAATAACTACATATGTAGAATGCTTGTAAAAATTGCTAGACCATCATGCTCCCTGTTTATCTCAAAAACTGGTGACGGGTTCCCTTTAAAATTTGAAAGGGGGTGCTGTTGCATTTGTGTCTACAGCCAGCATTTGCAAAAAAGCAGTACTGTAAGTGACAGTTTGGCACAAACAATTGTGTATCGAGAGTTTAAAGAAGGCCGTTTACTTCTAATGATCTCTGCAGCATTATATAATGTACATATGATAATATGCTATGTATACTAGGAGCCTCTTTAAGATATATGCTATATGTGATCGACTATCTGCAGATGATTTCTATGTCTAATGCTATAATATTCTATAGGTCTTAGTGATCCCTTCGTCATCATTGAGCTCTGTCCCCATCATATTTTCCCAATGGTGAAAGGTCAACGAACACAAGTTAAAGCTAAAACTTTACACCCAGTGTATGATGAGCTGTTTTACTTGTAAGTATATGAGTAACAGTTTTCTTCTATTTTAAAGGGAAAATGTCACTAAACTATTATAATGTACTAGCCGATATACCCGGCTTCGCCCGAGTTAATTTGGTACTGGTGTTTATCTGGTGTTCACACGGAAAATCTTATGTAGTTGTGGTTACTTTAGAGATACCGGAAAAACATATGTTCACCATTTTGCATAGTTCTCTGCGTTACCCAGGAAACACCACGTGGAGGTAACCATGCAACGTTTCCTTTATATAAAATGACATCAGGAAGTGAGAGAATTAGATTTCATACATAAAATTTGGACGCTAATTCTTTTGCACTTAGAATTGAATAATTGAGTTGGGACGCATTAGCTTTTCCTATTTATGACATAATCAATGCCCGTGCCAAATTTCACGTTTCTATGACACCGGAAAGTGAGAAAATTACATTCCGTACGTAAAATTTGAACGCTAATTCTTTTGTGCATAGAATTGAATAATCGAGTTGGGACCCATTAGCTTTTCCTATTTATGACATAATCAATGCTCGTGCCAAATTTCAGGTTTCTATGACATTGGTAAGTGAGAAAATTACATTCCGTACATAAAATTTGGACACTAATTCTTTTGCGCATAGAATTGAATAATCGAGTTGGGACCCATTAGCTTTTCTTATTTATGACATAATCAATGCTCGTGCCAAATTTCAAGTTTCTATGACACCGGAAAGTAAGAAAATTACATTCCATACGTAAAATTTGGACGCTAATTCTTTTGCACATAGAATTGAACAATCGAGTTGGGACCCATTAGCTTTTCCTATTTATGACATAATCAATGCTTGTGCCAAATTTCACGTTTCTATGACATTGGTAAGTGAGAAAATTACATTCCGTACATAAAATTTGGACGCTATTTCTTTTGCGCATAGAATTGAACAATCGAGTTGGGACCCATTAGCTTTTCCTATTTATGACATAATCAATGCTCGTGCCAAATGTCACGTTTCTATGACACCGGAAAGTGAGAAAATTACATTCCGCACGTAAAATTTGGATGCTAATTTCTTTGCGCATAGAATTGAATAATTGAGTTGGGACCCATTAGCTTTTCCTTTTTATGACATAATCAATGCTCGTGCCAAATTTCACGTTTCTATGACATTGGGAAGTGAAAAAATTACATTCCTTGTCTGTAAAATGTTGTTCTCTCTACTGCGCATGTGCTATTGAAAGTGCCGCTAGAGATCAGGATCTGCTCCTACTGCTGTGACAGGTGTAGCAGTAATGCTTTATTCATAGTACTGGGCTCCCTATATGGAGAGGAGAGGTCTTATGGGCCCCCTAAAGCTCCTGGGCCCGGGTGCATTCCCAGACTTCCCAGACAAGACCAACAATTGACTGAACAATTTATGACGAGAAAATTACAAAAAAAATTTTAACGATGATCTGCGCCTGTAAACAGATGTTTGAAAGCAAATAACTCGGTCGTCATTCACTCATTCCAGCTAATAATCGCTCCATATAAAAGTACGCCAAGTCACAGACACATCCTGCAATACACCAGACTCTGACATCTCGGTACGGTTAGGCTGCTTTTCACTCTTAAAAAAGTTAGCCCACTTCTAACTGTTTAGCTGCAGGAAGCAGACCGCTCTGTACATTGTGCAGCGGCCCAAGTTGGTACTGCAGGATGAGCCCTATTGAAGTGAATGAGTCTCAGCCTGCAGTACCTACCTGGGCCACTGTACAATGTACGGAGCAGTCTGCTTCCTGCAGCAAACAGCTAGAACTGGGAACAACCCCTTTAAAGGGAACCTGTCATTACATTTCAGTAAAGTAATCCAAGAGCAACTCTATAATATTGACGGTCCTCTGTTTTCCACAGTTATATATCTTAGTAATTGGAGTTTAGCCCCTTAACACCACAGGGGGCAAAACTCCAAGTTTCCACCCTGACAGAGTGGCAGTTAACGCGACAGGATGTAAGCTCCCGTCCTGTGGATGGCGCGGGTTCAGAAGTAATCCCGTGCCATACCACAGTGGCAGCAAGCTGTGACTAATAGCCAGCCTCCCACTGCTACAGCAGGAATTTATGAATACCAGTCTCTTCTCTTGCCACACAACCCCAACCTCCAAACCCTTGCATGCCACAATCAATGTACATTGTGGCATCTAAAGAGTTCAAAGTGGGAAAACGGAGGGCTGATGGGTTGCTCTGGTAAACAAACACCATACTCTAGTGCCTGGGCCTTTCATGGACTGTGCTTGCTATTCAAGTACTGCAAAGCATTATCATAGTGATCAGAGCTTTTATAGCTCTTGTTCCCTGCAAGGGCATAAAAATATGTAAAAAAAAAAGTTAAAAATAATGTAAAAAACGATTAAAAACACTCAGAAAAAAGCCTTTTTGCGCACTTTCCCATTTGCATAAAAAAATAAATTTTACATATTTGGTATCATCATATGCATAATGACCTGTACAAAAACCATAAAAAAATGAGGCAAGATGCTTAGTTTGTTCTTTTTGCCTTCCAAAAAACACAGTAAAAGTGGTCAGAAAAGCTGTTTGACCCCAAAATGGTACCAATGAAAAAACAAGCTGTGGGCTTATTCAGACGACTGTATATCGGCTGCGTATTCACGCCGGCCGATATACGGCGTCCCTCTCTGCAGGGGGAGGAGGCTGGAAGAGTTGGGAGCAGTGCACTGAGCTCCCGCCCCCTCTCCGCCAACTCTCCACCCCCTCTCCGCCCCTCTGCAGTATTTGCAATGAGGGGAGGTGGGGCAGGGGTGGAGCTAATTCCCAGAGAGGAAGTAGAGAGGGGGCGGGAGCTCAGAGCACTGCTGCCGACTCTTCCAGCCTCCTCCACCTGCAGAGAGAGATGCCGTTTTTCGGCCAGCGTGAATACCCGGCCAATATACGGTCGTCTAAATAAGCCGTGTCACAGACCTCCGTCCATGGAAAATAAAAAAGTTATGGGACTCTGAATGCAACAAGGTAAAAAAAATGCAAAAGTGGAAAAACAAAACATAATAATTTTGGTATCTTTGTAATCGTGGACAGGTTTGTGTTACTCATTGCGCATGTACTGGTTAAAACCTCATGGTGCACTTGAGTGCCAGATCGAAGAATTTCAGCATGTCCTATTTTGGGGCGATTCCACTGCTCATGCTTTTCTATGGGAGCGTGAAAAAAAAAGCATTACACTCACATGCTATGTTATTTGCATGTGAGTGCAATGCTTTTTTCCCATTTTAGCTATTTGAACACGTTGTTTTTTTTTTTTCACATGCGTAAAAACGTACGTGCAGTGATGCGATTATCAAATTTCTAACATGGAAACGTATCACAGAAGCCTGAAAATCACAGGTTTACTATTGAGATATAGATTTGATTTTCTCTGACCTATATCGCACTCGCCTGTGTAAATACAGTGTAAAGTACGTGGTGCGGAGCGCTGTGTGTAAGGGTATATTCACACCAAATCTGAGAATCCCATCAGTTTCACCGCAGATGTGAGACGTGGTTTTGGCCACATAATTTTCACAGGTGAAACCTAAAGTAAATGATGACATCGCGAAACCACAGCAAAACTACACGCGGTCGTTGATGTGGTTCTCAGCCGCACTGTGACTGCGACATGTGAAGACACGTTAAGGACGCTTTTACACCAGCATAATAAAGGTGCATTTTCAGTGACGTTTTTCTGGGTGATTTTTGCCATAAAACCTTGTGGCCGGATGTTAGCAGCAGATCAACAGCGAAGTATGGAACACCATAAACAATACAGGGATCCTCTGTTGGGGTTTTTCTTCTTTAGTCATATGTTTCTTGGGTCAGAGGCTTTATTTTGTAATCGCAGCATCCTGCAGGTTTGGCCATTACTGCGGGTCGCCGCATCGTATGCGGGTATGTGGGCACCATAGTCGGGTTGTTCAATCCCAGGAATAAAGAACAGTCTACAATGGTGTAAAATAACAAGAGGATTAATACTCGCCGCTCCTCTGCCAATACGTCCCTTGTCCCCGGCCGTTCTCTATTACTCTTACAGCATACATGCAGAGGTCACGCGTGCTGTGGACATGTCACCATTACAGCATGTATGCAGAGGACACATGTGGTGCAGACATGTTACCGCTACAGCATGGATGCAGAGGTCACGTGTGGTACGGACATGTCACCGCTACAGCATGGATGCAGAGGTCTTGTGTGGTGCAGACATGTTACCACTACAGCAGGGATGCGGAGGACACGTGTGGTATGGACATGTCACCACTACAGCATGGATGCAGAGGACATGTGTGGTGTAGACATGCCATTGCTACAGCATGGATGCCGAGGACACGTGTGGTACGGACATGTCACCGCTACAGCATGGATGCAGAGGACACGTGTGGTGTAGACATGTCACCACTACAGCATGGATGCAGAGGTCTTGTGTGGTGCAGACATGTTACCACTACAGCAGGGATGCGGAGGACACGTGTGGTATGGACATGTCACCACTACAGCATGGATGCAGAGGACATGTGTGGTGTAGACATGCCATTGCTACAGCATGGATGCCGAGGACACGTGTGGTACGGACATGTCACCGCTACAGCATGGATGCAGAGGACACGTGTGGTGTAGACATGTTACCGCTACAGCATGGATGCAGAGGACACGTGTGATACGGACAAATCACCGGTACAGCGTGGATGCAGAAGACACGTGTGGTACGGACATGTCACCGGTACAGCATGGATGCAAAGGGCACGTGTGGTGTAGACATGCCATGGCTACAGCATGGATGCAGAGGTCTCGTGTAGTACGAACATGTCACCACTACAGCATGGATGCAGAGGTCACGTGTGGTGTGGACATGTCAAGAAGAACAGAGGGCCTCATTTATGTAATATATCTAGAAGACAAACAGGCCTTGTTGCCCATAGCAACCAATCAGAGCGCAGCTGTCATTTTACTAGAGCAGTTTCAGAAATCAAAACTGTGCTGTGATTGGTTGCTATGGGCAACCATGACAGAGTTTCTTTTAGACAGTTTTGATCCCAGAGAAGGGTGGAGGATGCTGGCAGCGCCGTCATCGGGGACAGCAGAGTGGTGGAGGACACTGGTAGCACTGGCATCAGGGGACAAGAGAGCGGTAAAGGACGTTGGTAGTGCCGGCATCAGGGTGCAGGAGAGCGGTGGAGGACTTTGGTAGTGCCGGCATCGGGAGGCAACAGAGCGGTGGAGGAAGTTGGTAGCGCTGGCATCAGGGGGCAGGAGAGCGGTGGAGGACGCTTGTAGCACCGGAAGCGAAAACTCCACTGTTTTAATGTATCACCTGTTTGTGCTAAATTGCGCTGTGATCCCCCTGCAGCGTTGGCCTATGAGATTGCGTTACCCTGAATTGTCATGCGGATCTGATCTTGCAATGGTGAAAACCCCACAGTGTTGCGTTTTTTAGGATTCTGACAGAATTGGCGACATAAATTGCATAACGCTGGTCTACATATGGAACACTTCGTTAGTACTTCTAGACAAATATTGGATGAAGTCCGGTTTAACACATTGTGTGCTGGTTGCATCAATTTGGTTGCACAGTAAAATGCTGGTGAATGGGGATTTCACTCACAGGGTGGAAAATCTGCCGTGGATTGGCATCTTGCTGCGGTTCTCGCATTCCCAGCATGCTCTGTATGTAGTGGATATTTCAGGGTGTATTTTATTCATCTCAACACGAGTGAAATCTGCACCAAAATCCTCACAAAAATCATGTGCAGAATTTGTTGTGGATTTTAGTGCAAAATTTTAATTTGTGTGAAATTTGCCTAAAATGTGTATAGAAATTTTGGGGGGTCTCCGGACAGTCCAGGCCCACTGTGCAGCTATTTCCATGGAGACCTTATGAGGTCACAGCGGTTTCCAGTTCTAGATACAGATAGAACCCATCCACACAGGCAGTTCCTGCAGCATCGGCACTACAACAGTCGCCTGAGCTCTGCTGCCTCTGCTACACCTTAACATCTCCTCATCGTTAGCTGTGTACATCATCCCTGTCCGAGAGGAGCTTCTGGACGCTCTAGGTGGACGTTACGTGGATATAACTGCTGATACTACGGTAGCTGATAGCCACGTACATCATCCCCGTACGAGAGGAGCTTCTGGACACTGTAGGTGGACGTTACGTGGATATAACAGCTGATAGCCGCATACATCATCCCTGTCCGAGAGGAGCTTCTGGACACTCTAGGTGGACGTTACGTGGATATAACAGCTGATAGCCGCATACATCATCCCTGTCCGAGAGGAGCTTCTGGACGCTCTAGGTGGACGTTACGTGGATATAGCCGCTGATAGCCGCATACATCATCCCTGGCGAGAGGAGCTCCTGGACACTCTAGGTGGATGTTCGCAGATAAGTGTTTTTCTTCCTGCGTCTTATTTTTCACATCTGTCTTGACTAATTGTGTCTTCATGTTTATATACTGAACAGCTGATTGTTAGATATTATGGGAAGCCCTTTTATATGGGGGGATTGTACAGTAATTGCTTTATTCTGCAGTCACACTGAGCATTTTTTGTGTCTTGTTTCATGCGTTTCTGATATGCAGTAAAAAAAATTGCAGTAAAAAAAAAAACGTGTTTTTTTAAAAAGTTTTCTTAAAATAAAAAAGCATGTTTTTTTCTTCTACACTTCAGAAAAACACAGTGTGAATATAGCCTAAGGTACACATTTACACATGAAACGGTGAAGGTGTAGCAGGAATGACCACATGGCAAAAACTGTGCGTCTTTCCAGAATTTGTGCTTTTATCGCAGTTCTACAAATGTTGTTGCTGTCGTTGATAAAATATTGCCTGTAGCTACGTAAGAGTACCTGCATTCAAGGTGGATTTTCTACACTGGCTCTGAATATTAAATCAGAAGGTCCATATTCTAGCGACGGTCCCCGACTTCCATACGCAACCCTCTCTGTCTTTGGTGGGACTGCCCTCTTTCCAGCGACGGTCCCCTATTTTCGTCCGAATCCCTCTTTGTTTTTGGCAGGACCTTCCCTTTTTTCTGGCGACGGTCCCCGCCTCTGTCTGCTTACCTTTTTGCTTTTGGCGGGATCGGCCCTTTTTCTGGCGACGGTCCCCCGCTTCTGTCCGTATCCCTCTTTGCTTTTTGGCGGAACCGGCCCTCTTTCTGGCGACGGTCCCCCGCTTCCGCCCGCATCCCTCTTTGCTTTTTGGCGGGACCGGCCCCTTTTCTGGCGACGGTCCCCCGCTTCCGCCCGCATCCCTCTTTGCTTTTTGGCGGGACCGGCCCCTTTTCTGGCGACGGTCCCCCGCTTCCGCCCGCATCCCTCTTTGCTTTTTGGCGGGACCGGCCCCTTTTCTGGCGACGGTCCCCCGCTTCCGCCTGCATCCCTCTTTGCTTTTTGGCGGGACCGGCCCCCTTTCTGGTGACGGTCCCCCGCATCCCTCTTTGCTTTTTGGCGGGACCGTTCCTGTTTCTGGCGACGGTCCCCCGCTTCCGCCCGCATCCCTCTTTGCTTTTTGGCGGGACCGGCCCCTTTTCTGGCGACGGTCCCCCGCTTCCGCCCGCATCCCTCTTTGCTTTTTGGCGGGACCGGCCCCTTTTCTGGCGACGGTCCCCCGCTTCCGCCCGCATCCCTCTTTGCTTTTTGGCGGGACCGGACCCTTTTCTGGCGACGGTCCCCCGCATCTCTCTTTGCTTTTTGGCAGGACCGGCCCCTTTTCTGGCGACGGTCCACGCTTCCGCCCGCATCCCTCTTTGCTTTTTGGCGGGACCGGCCCTTTTTCTGGCGACGGTCCCCCGCTTCTGTCCGCATCCCTCTTTGATTTTTGGCGGGACTGGCCCTTTTTCTGGCGACTGTCCCATGCTTCCGCCCGCATCTCTCTTTGCTTTTTGGCGGGACCAGACCATTTTCTGGCGACGGTCCCCCGCTTCCGCCCGCATCCCTCTTTGCTTTTTGGCGGGACCGGCCCCTTTTCTGGCGACGGTCCCCCGCTTCCGCCCGCATCCCTCTTTGCTTTTTGGCGGGACTGGCCCTCTTTCTGGCGACGGTCCCCTGCTTCCGCCCGCATCCCTCTTTGCTTTTTGGCGGGACCGGCCCCCTTTCTGGCGACGGTCCCCCGCATCCCTCTTTGCTTTTTGGCGGGACCGGCCCTGTTTCTGGCGACGGTCACCCGCTTCCGCCCGCATCCCTCTTTGCTTTTTGTCGGGACCGGCCCCTTTTCTGGCGACGGTCCCCCGCTTCCGCCCGCATCCCTCTTTGCTTTTTGGCGGGACCGGCCCCTTTTCTGGCGACGGTCCCCCGCTTCCGCCCGCATCCCTCTTTGCTTTTTGGCGGGACTGGCCCTCTTTCTGGCGACGGTCCCCTGCTTCCGCCCGCATCCCTCTTTGCTTTTTGGCGGGACCTGCCCTTTTTCTGGCGATGGTCCCCCGCTTCCGCCCGCATCCCTCTTTGCTTTTTGGCGGGACCGGCCCTCTTTCTGGCGACGGTCCCCCGCTTCCGCCCGCATCCCTCCTTGCTTTTTGGCGGGACTGGCCCCTTTTTTGACGACGGTCCCCCGCTTCCGCCCGCATCCCTCTTTGCTTTTTGGCGGGACCGGCCCCCTTTCTGGCGACGGTCCCCCGCATCCCTCTTTGCTTTTTGGCGGGAACCACCCTTTTTCTGGCGACGGACCCCCGCTTCCGCCCGCATCCCTCTTTGCTTTTTGGCGGGACCGGCCCCTTTTCTGGCGACGATCCCCCGCTTCCGCCCGCATCCCTCTTTGCTTTTTGGCGGGACCGGCCCTCTTTCTGGCGACGGTCCCCCGCTTCCGCCCGCATCCCTCGTTGCTTTTTGGCGGGACGGCCCCTTTTCTGGCGACGGTCCCCCGCTTCCGCCCGCATCCCTCTTTGCTTTTCGGCGGGACCGGCCCTCTTTCCGGCGACGGTCCCCCGCATCCCTCTTTGCTTTTTGGCGGGAGCGGCCCCTTTTCTGGCGACGGTCCCCCGCTTCCGCCCGCATCCCTCTTTGCTTTTGTCGGGACCGGCCCCTTTTCTGGCAACGGTCCCCCGCATCCCTCTTTGCTTTTTGGCGGGACCGGCCCTCTTTCTGGCGACGGTCCCCCGCTTCCGCCCGCATCCCTCTTTGCTTTTTGGCGGGACCGGCCCCTTTTCTGGCGACGGTCCCCCGCTTCCGCCCGCATCCCTCTTTGCTTTTTGGCGGGACCGGCCCTTTTTCTGGCGACGGTCCCCCGCTTCCGCCTGCATCCCTCTTGGCTTTTTGGCGGGACCGGCCCTTTTTCTGGGACGGACCCCCGCTTCCGCCCGCATCCCTCTTTGCTTTTTGGCGGGACCTGCCCTTTTTCTGGCAACGGTCCCCCGCTTCTGCCCGCATCCCTCTTTGCTTTTTGGCGGGACCGGCCCTCTTTCTGGCGACGGTCCCCCGCTACCGCCAGCATCCCTCCTTGCTTTTTGGCGGGACTGGCCCCTTTTCTGGCGACGGTCCCCCGCTTCCGCCCGCATCCCTCTTTGCTTTTTGGCAGGACCGGCCCCCTTTTTGGCGACGGTCCCCCGCATCTCTTTGCTTTTTGGCGTGACCGGCCCTTTTTCTGGCGACGGCCCCCCGCTTCCGCCCGCATCCCTCTTTGCTTTTTGGCGGGAGCGGCCCCTTTTCTGGCGACGGTCCCCCGCTTCCGCCCGCATCCCTCTTTGCTTTTTGGCGGGACCGGCCCCTTTTCTGCCGACGGTCCCCCGCTTCCGCCCGCATCCCTCTTTGCTTTTTGGCGGGACCTTCCCTTTTTCTGGGACGGACCCCCGCTTCCGCCCGCATCCCTCTTTACTTTTTGGCGGGACCGGCCCTTTTTCTGGCGACGGTCCCCCGCTTCCGCCCGCATCCCTCTTTGCTTTTTGGCGGGACCGGCCCCGTTTCTGGCGACGGTCCCCCGCTTCTGCCCGCATCCCTCTTTGCTTTTTGGCGGGACCGGCCCTCCTTCTGGCGACGGTCCCCCGCTCCGCCCGCATCCCTCTTTGCTTTTCGGTGGGACCGACCCTCTTTTTGGCGACGGTCCCCTGCTTCCGCCCGCATCCCTCTTTGCTTTTTGGCGGGACCGACCCTGTTTTTGGCGACGGTCCCCTGCTTCCGCCCGCATCCCTCTTTGCTTTTCGGCGGGACCGGCCCTCTTTCTGGTGACGGTCCCCCGCTTACGCCCGCATCCCTCTTTGCTTTTCGGCGGGACCGGCCCTCTTTCTGGCGACGGTCCCCCGCTTCCGCCCGCATCCCTCTTTGCTTTTCGGTGGGACCGGCCCTCTTTCTGGCGACGGTCCTCCGTTTCCGCCCGCATCTCTCTTTGCTTTTCGGCGGGACCGGCCCTCTTTCTGGCGACGGTCCCCCGCATCTCTCCTTGCTTTTCGTAAGGGACCGGCCCTCTTTCTGGCAACGGTCCCCCCGTCCGCATCCCTCTTTGCTTTTCGGCGGGACCAGCCCTCCTTCTGGCGACGGTCCCCCGCTTCCGCCCGCAAACCTCTTTGCTTTTTTGCGGGAGCGGCCCTGTTTCTGGCGACGGTCCCCCGCTTCCGCCCTCAGCCCTCTTTGCTTTTTGGCGGGACCGGCCCTTTTTCTGGCGACAGTCCCCCGCTTCCGCCCGCATCCCTCTTTGCTTTTTGGAGGGACCGATCCTTTTTCTGGCGACGGTCCCCCGCTTCTGTCCGCATCCCTCTTTGCTTTTTGGGGGACCGGCCCTTTTTCTGGCGACGGTCCCCCGCTTCCGCCGGCATCCCTATTTGCTTTTTGGCGGGACCTGCCCTCCTTCTGGCGACGGTCCCCCGCTTCCGCCCGCATCCCTCTTTGCTTTTCGGCGGGACCGGCCCTCTTTCTGGCGACGGTCCCCCGCATCCCTCTTTGCTTTTTGGCGGGAGCGGCCCCTTTTCTGGCGACGGTCCCCCGCTTCCGCCCGCATCCCTCTTTGCTTTTGTCGGGACCGGCCCCTTTTCTGGCAACGGTCCCCCGCATCCCTATTTGCTTTTTGGCGGAACCGGCCCTCTTTCTGGCGACGGTCCCCCGCTTCCGCCCGCATCCCTCTTTGCTTTTTGGCGGAACCGGCCCTCTTTCTGGCGACGGTCCCCCGCTTCCGCCCGCATCCCTCTTTGCTTTTTGGCCGGACCAGCCCTTTTTCTGGCGACGGTCCCCCGCTTCCACCCGCATCGCTCTTTGCTTTTTGGCGGGACCGGCCCCTTTTCTGCCGACGGTCCCCCGCTTCCGCCCGCATCCCTCTTTGCTTTTTGGCGGGACCGGCCCCTTTTCTGCCGACGGTCCCCCGCTTCCGCCCGCATCCCTCTTTGCTTTTTGGCGGGACCGGCCCTTTTTCTGGCGACGGTCCCCCGCTTCCGCCCGCATCCCTCTTTGCTTTTTGGCGGGACCGGCCCTTTTTCTGGCGACGGTCCCCCGCTTCCGCCCGCATCCCTCTTGGCTTTTTGGCGGTACCGGCCCTTTTTCTGGGACGGACCCCCGCTTCGCCCGCATCCCTCTTTGCTTTTTGGTGGGACCGGCCCTTTTTCTGGGACGGACCCCCGCTTCCGCCTGCATCCCTCTTTGCTTTTTGGCGGGACCTGCCCTTTTTCTGGCAACGGTCCTCCGCTTCTGCCCGCATCCCTCTTTGCTTTTTGGCGGGACCGGCCCTCTTTCTGGCGACGGTCCCCCGCTACCGCCAGCATCCCTCCTTGCTTTTTGGCGGGACTGGCCCCTTTTCTGGCGACGGTCCCCCGCTTCCTCCCGCATCCCTCTTTGCTTTTTGGCAGGACGGGCCCCCTTTTTGGCGACGGTCCCCCGCATCTCTTTGCTTTTTGGCGTGACCGGCCCTTTTTCTGGCGACGGCCCCCCGCTTCCGCCCGCATCCCTCTTTGCTTTTTGGCAGGAGCGGCCCCTTTTCTGGCGACGGTCCCCCCGCTTCTGACCGCATCCCTCTTTGTTTTTTGGCGGGACCGGCCCTCCTTCTGGCGACGGTCCCCCGCTCCGCCCGCATCCCTCTTTGCTTTTCGGTGGGACCGACCCTCTTTTTGGCGACGGTCCCCTGCTTCCGCCCGCATCCCTCTTTGCTTTTTGGCGGGACCGACCCTCTTTTTGGCGACGGTCCCCCGCTTCCGCCCGCATCCCTCTTTGCTTTTCGGCGGAACCGGCCCTCTTTCTGGCGACGGTCCCCCGCTTCCGCCCGCATCCCTCTTTGCTTTTCGGCGGGACCGGCCCTCTTTCTGGCGACGGTCCCCCGCTTCCGCCCGCATCCCTCTTTGCTTTTTGGCCGGACCAGCCCTTTTTCTGCCGACGGTCCCCCGCTTCCGCCCGCATCCCTCTTTGCTTTTTGGCGGGACCGGCCCCTTTTCTGCCGACGGTCCCCCGCTTCCGCCCGCATCCCTCTTTGCTTTTTGGCGGGACCGGCCCTTTTTCTGGCGACGGTCCCCCGCTTCCGCCCGCATCCCTCTTTGCTTTTTGGCGGGACCGGCCCTTTTTCTGGCGACGGTCCCTCGCTTCCGCCCGCATCCCTCTTGGCTTTTTGGCGGTACCGGCCCTTTTTCTGGGACGGACCCCCGCTTCCGCCCGCATCCCTCTTTGCTTTTTGGTGGGACCGGCCCTTTTTCTGGGACGGACCCCCGCTTCCGCCTGCATCCCTCTTTGCTTTTTGGCGGGACCTGCCCTTTTTCTGGCAACGGTCCTCCGCTTCTGCCCGCATCCCTCTTTGCTTTTTGGCGGGACCGGCCCTCTTTCTGGCGACGGTCCCCCGCTACCGCCAGCATCCCTCCTTGCTTTTTGGCGGGACTGGCCCCTTTTCTGGCGACGGTCCCCCGCTTCCTCCCGCATCCCTCTTTGCTTTTTGGCAGGACGGGCCCCCTTTTTGGCGACGGTCCCCCGCATCCCTCTTTGCTTTTTGGCGTGACCGGCCCTTTTTCTGGCGACGGCCCCCCGCTTCCGCCCGCATCCCTCTTTGCTTTTTGGCAGGAGCGGCCCCTTTTCTGGCGACGGTCCCCCCGCTTCTGCCCGCATCCCTCTTTGTTTTTTGGCGGGACCGGCCCTCCTTCTGGCGACGGTCCCCCGCTCCGCCCGCATCCCTCTTTGCTTTTCGGTGGGACCGACCCTCTTTTTGGCGACGGTCCCCTGCTTCCGCCCGCATCCCTCTTTGCTTTTTGGCGGGACCGACCCTCTTTTTGGCGACGGTCCCCCGCTTCCGCCCGCATCCCTCTTTGCTTTTCGGCGGAACCGGCCCTCTTTCTGGCGACGGTCCCCCGCTTCCGCCCGCATCCCTCTTTGCTTTTCGGCGGGACCGGCCCTCTTTCTGGCGACGGTCCCCCGCTTCCGCCCGCATCCCTCTTTGCTTTTCAGCAAGACCGGCCCTCTTTCTGGCGACGGTCCTCCGCTTCCGCCGGCATCCCTCTTTGCTCTTTGGCGGGACCGGCCCCTTTTCTGGCGACGGTACCCCGCTTCCGCCCGCATCCCTCTTTGCTTTTTGGCGGGACCGGCCCCTTTTCTGGCGACGGTCCCCCGCTTCCGCCCGCATCCCTCTTTGCTTTTTGGCGGGACCGGCCCCTTTTCTGGCGACGGTCCCCCGCTTCCGCCCACATCCCTCTTTGCTTTTTGGCAGGACCGGCCCCTTTTCTGGCGACGGTCCCCCGCATCTCTCTTTGCTTTTTGGCAGGACCGGCCCCTTTTCTGGCGACGGTCCACGCTTCCGCCCGCATCCCTCTTTGCTTTTTGGCGGGACCGGCCCTTTTTCTGGCGACGGTCCCCCGCTTCTGTCCGCATCCCTCTTTGCTTTTTGGCGGGACTGGCCCTTTTTCTGGCGACGGTCCCCGCTTCCGCCCGTATCCCTCTTTGCTTTTTGGCGGGACTGGCCCTTTTTCTGGCGACGGTCCCCCGCTTCCGCCCGCATCCCTCTTTGCTTTTTGGCGAGACCGGCCCTTTTTCTGGCGACTGCCCCCCGCTTTCGCCTGCATCCCTCTTTGCTTTTTGGCGGTACCGGCCCCTTTTCTGGCGACGGTCCCCCGCTTCCGCCCGCATCCCTCTTTGCTTTTTGGCGGGACTGGCCCTTTTTCTGGCGACGGTCCCCCGCTTCCGCCCGCATCCCTCTTTGCTTTTTGGCGGGACCGGCCCCGTTTCTGGCGACGGTCCCCCGCTTCCGCCCGCATCCCTCTTTGCTTTTTGGCGGGACCGGCCCCGTTTCTGGCGACGGTCCCCCACTTCTGCCCGCATCCCTCTTTGCTTTTTGGCGGGACCGGCCCTCCTTCTGGCGACGGTCCCCCGCTCCGCCCGCATCCCTCTTTGCTTTTCGGTGGGACCGACCCTCTTTTTGGCGACGGTCCCCTGCTTCCGCCCGCATCCCTCTTTGCTTTTGGGCGGGACCGGCCCTCTTTCTGGCGACGGTCCCCCGCTTCCGCCCGCATCCCTCTTTGCTTTTCAGCAAGACCGGCCCTCTTTCTGGCGACGGTCCCCCGCTTCCGCCGGCATCCCTCTTTGCTTTTCGGCGGGACCGGCCCCTTTTCTGGCGACGGTCCCCCGTTTCCGCCCGCATCTCTCTTTGCTTTTCGGCGGGACCGGCCGTCTTTCTGGCGACGGTCCCCCGTTTCCGCCCGCATCTCTCTTTGCTTTTCGGCGGGACCGGCCGTCTTTCTGGCGACGGTCCCCCGCTTCCGCCCGCATCTCTCCTTGCTTTTCGTCGGGACCGGCCCTCTTTCTGGCAACGGTCCCCCCGCCCGCATCCCTCTTTGCTTTTTTGCGGGAGCGGCCCTCTTTCTGGCGACGGTCCCCCGCTCCGCCCTCAGCCCTCTTTGCTTTTTGGCGGGACCGGCCCTTTTTCTGGCGACGGTCCCCCGCTTCCGCCCGCATCCCTCTTTGCTTTTTGGAGGGACCGATCCTTTTTCTGGCGACGGTCCCCCGCTTCCGCCGGCATCCCTATTTGCTTTTTGGCGGGACGTGCCCTGTTTCCGGCGACGGTCCCCCGCATCCCTCTTTGCTTTTTGGCGGGAGCGGCCCCTTTTCTGGCGACGGTCCCCCGCTTCCGCCCTCAGCCCTCTTTGCTTTTTGGCGAGACCGGCCCTTTTTCTGGCGACGGTCCCCTGCTTCCGCCCGCATCCCTCTTTGCTTTTTGGCGGGACTGGCCCTTTTTCCGGCGGCGGTCCCCCGCTTCCGCCCGCATCCCTCTTTGCTTTTTGGCGGGACCGGCCCCTTTTCTGCCGACGGTCCCCCGCTTCCGCCCGCATCCCTCTTTGCTTTTTGGCGGGACCGGCCCTTTTTCTGGCGACGGTCCCCCGCTTCCTCCCGCATCCCTCTTGGCTTTTTGGCGGTACCGGCCCTTTTTCTGGGACGGACCCCCGCTTCCGCCCGCATCCCTCTTGGCTTTTTGGCGGTACCGGCCCTTTTTCTGGGACGGACCCCCGCTTCCGCCCGCATCCCTCTTTGCTTTTTGGCGGGACCGGCCCTTTTTCTGGGACGGACCCCCGCTTCCGCCTGCATCCCTCTTTGCTTTTTGGCGGGACCTGCCCTTTTTCTGGCAACGGTCCCCCGCTTCTGCCCGCATCCCTCTTTGCTTTTTGGCGGGACCGGCCCTCTTTCTGGCGACGGTCCCCCGCTACCGCCAGCATCCCTCTTTGCTTTTTGGCGGGACCGACCCTCTTTTTGGCGACGGTCCCCTGCTTCCGCCCGCATCCCTCTTTGCTTTTCGGCGGGACCGGCCCTCTTTCTGGCGACGGTCCCCCGCTTCCGCCCGCATCCCTCTTTGCTTTTCGGCGGAACCGGCCCTCTTTCTGGCGACGGTCCCCCGCTTCCGCCCACATCCCTCTTTGCTTTTCGGCGGGACCGGCCCTCTTTCTGGCGACGGTCCCCCGCTTCCGCCCGCATCCCTCTTTGCTTTTCAGCAAGACCGGCCCTCTTTCTGGCGACGGTCCTCCGCTTCCGCCGGCATCCCTCTTTGCTCTTTGGCGGGACCGGCCCCTTTTCTGGCGACGGTACCCCGCTTCCACCCGCATCCCTCTTTGCTTTTTGGCGGGACCGGCCCCTTTTCTGGCGACGGTCCCCCGCTTCCGCCCGCATCCCTCTTTGCTTTTTGGCGGGACCGGCCCCTTTTCTGGCGACGGTCCCCCGCTCCGCCCGCATCCCTCTTTGCTTTTCGGTGGGACCGGCCCTCTTTCTGGCGACGGTCCCCCGCTTCCGCCCGCATCCCTCTTTGCTTTTCAGCAAGACCGGCCCTCTTTCTGGCGACGGTCCCCCGCTTCCGCCGGCATCCCTCTTTGCTTTTCGGCGGGACCGGCCCCTTTTCTGGCGACGGTCCCCCGTTTCCGCCCGCATCTCTCTTTGCTTTTCGGCGGGACCGGCCGTCTTTCTGGCGACGGTCCCCCGTTTCCGCCCGCATCTCTCTTTGCTTTTCGGCGGGACCGGCCGTCTTTCTGGCGACGGTCCCCCGCTTCCGCCCGCATCCCTCTTTGCTTTTGTCGGGACCGGCCCCTTTTCTGGCAACGGTCCCCCGCATCCCTCTTTGCTTTTTGGCGGGACCGGCCCTCTTTCTGGCGACGGTCCCCCGCTTCCGCCCGCATCCCTCTTTGCTTTTTGGCGGGACCGGCCCCTTTTCTGGCGACGGTCCCCCGCTTCCGCCCGCATCCCTCTTTGCTTTTTGGCGGGACCGGCCCTTTTTCTGGCGACGGTCCCCCGCTTCCGCCTGCATCCCTCTTGGCTTTTTGGCGGGACCGGCCCTTTTTCTGGGACGGACCCCCGCTTCCGCCCGCATCCCTCTTTGCTTTTTGGCGGGACCTGCCCTTTTTCTGGCAACGGTCCCCCGCTTCTGCCCGCATCCCTCTTTGCTTTTTGGCGGGACCGGCCCTCTTTCTGGCGACGGTCCCCCGCTACCGCCAGCATCCCTCCTTGCTTTTTGGCGGGACTGGCCCCTTTTCTGGCGACGGTCCCCCGCTTCCGCCCGCATCCCTCTTTGCTTTTTGGCAGGACCGGCCCCCTTTTTGGCGACGGTCCCCCGCATCTCTTTGCTTTTTGGCGTGACCGGCCCTTTTTCTGGCGACGGCCCCCCGCTTCCGCCCGCATCCCTCTTTGCTTTTTGGCGGGAGCGGCCCCTTTTCTGGCGACGGTCCCCCGCTTCCGCCCGCATCCCTCTTTGCTTTTTGGCGGGACCGGCCCCTTTTCTGCCGACGGTCCCCCGCTTCCGCCCGCATCCCTCTTTGCTTTTTGGCGGGACCTTCCCTTTTTCTGGGACGGACCCCCGCTTCCGCCCGCATCCCTCTTTACTTTTTGGCGGGACCGGCCCTTTTTCTGGCGACGGTCCCCCGCTTCCGCCCGCATCCCTCTTTGCTTTTTGGCGGGACCGGCCCCGTTTCTGGCGACGGTCCCCCGCTTCTGCCCGCATCCCTCTTTGCTTTTTGGCGGGACCGGCCCTCCTTCTGGCGACGGTCCCCCGCTCCGCCCGCATCCCTCTTTGCTTTTCGGTGGGACCGACCCTCTTTTTGGCGACGGTCCCCTGCTTCCGCCCGCATCCCTCTTTGCTTTTTGGCGGGACCGACCCTGTTTTTGGCGACGGTCCCCTGCTTCCGCCCGCATCCCTCTTTGCTTTTCGGCGGGACCGGCCCTCTTTCTGGTGACGGTCCCCCGCTTACGCCCGCATCCCTCTTTGCTTTTCGGCGGGACCGGCCCTCTTTCTGGCGACGGTCCCCCGCTTCCGCCCGCATCCCTCTTTGCTTTTCGGTGGGACCGGCCCTCTTTCTGGCGACGGTCCTCCGTTTCCGCCCGCATCTCTCTTTGCTTTTCGGCGGGACCGGCCCTCTTTCTGGCGACGGTCCCCCGCATCTCTCCTTGCTTTTCGTAAGGGACCGGCCCTCTTTCTGGCAACGGTCCCCCCGTCCGCATCCCTCTTTGCTTTTCGGCGGGACCAGCCCTCCTTCTGGCGACGGTCCCCCGCTTCCGCCCGCAAACCTCTTTGCTTTTTTGCGGGAGCGGCCCTGTTTCTGGCGACGGTCCCCCGCTTCCGCCCTCAGCCCTCTTTGCTTTTTGGCGGGACCGGCCCTTTTTCTGGCGACAGTCCCCCGCTTCCGCCCGCATCCCTCTTTGCTTTTTGGAGGGACCGATCCTTTTTCTGGCGACGGTCCCCCGCTTCCGTCCGCATCCCTCTTTGCTTTTTGGGGGACCGGCCCTTTTTCTGGCGACGGTCCCCCGCTTCCGCCGGCATCCCTATTTGCTTTTTGGCGGGACCTGCCCTCCTTCTGGCGACGGTCCCCCGCTTCCGCCCGCATCCCTCTTTGCTTTTCGGCGGGACCGGCCCTCTTTCTGGCGACGGTCCCCCGCATCCCTCTTTGCTTTTTGGCGGGAGCGGCCCCTTTTCTGGCGACGGTCCCCCGCTTCCGCCCGCATCCCTCTTTGCTTTTGTCGGGACCGGCCCCTTTTCTGGCAACGGTCCCCCGCATCCCTATTTGCTTTTTGGCGGAACCGGCCCTCTTTCTGGCGACGGTCCCCCGCTTCCGCCCGCATCCCTCTTTGCTTTTTGGCGGAACCGGCCCTCTTTCTGGCGACGGTCCCCCGCTTCCGCCCGCATCCCTCTTTGCTTTTTGGCCGGACCAGCCCTTTTTCTGGCGACGGTCCCCCGCTTCCACCCGCATCGCTCTTTGCTTTTTGGCGGGACCGGCCCCTTTTCTGCCGACGGTCCCCCGCTTCCGCCCGCATCCCTCTTTGCTTTTTGGCGGGACCGGCCCCTTTTCTGCCGACGGTCCCCCGCTTCCGCCCGCATCCCTCTTTGCTTTTTGGCGGGACCGGCCCTTTTTCTGGCGACGGTCCCCCGCTTCCGCCCGCATCCCTCTTTGCTTTTTGGCGGGACCGGCCCTTTTTCTGGCGACGGTCCCCCGCTTCCGCCCGCATCCCTCTTGGCTTTTTGGCGGTACCGGCCCTTTTTCTGGGACGGACCCCCGCTTCGCCCGCATCCCTCTTTGCTTTTTGGTGGGACCGGCCCTTTTTCTGGGACGGACCCCCGCTTCCGCCTGCATCCCTCTTTGCTTTTTGGCGGGACCTGCCCTTTTTCTGGCAACGGTCCTCCGCTTCTGCCCGCATCCCTCTTTGCTTTTTGGCGGGACCGGCCCTCTTTCTGGCGACGGTCCCCCGCTACCGCCAGCATCCCTCCTTGCTTTTTGGCGGGACTGGCCCCTTTTCTGGCGACGGTCCCCCGCTTCCTCCCGCATCCCTCTTTGCTTTTTGGCAGGACGGGCCCCCTTTTTGGCGACGGTCCCCCGCATCTCTTTGCTTTTTGGCGTGACCGGCCCTTTTTCTGGCGACGGCCCCCCGCTTCCGCCCGCATCCCTCTTTGCTTTTTGGCAGGAGCGGCCCCTTTTCTGGCGACGGTCCCCCCGCTTCTGACCGCATCCCTCTTTGTTTTTTGGCGGGACCGGCCTTCCTTCTGGCGACGGTCCCCCGCTCCGCCCGCATCCCTCTTTGCTTTTCGGTGGGACCGACCCTCTTTTTGGCGACGGTCCCCTGCTTCCGCCCGCATCCCTCTTTGCTTTTTGGCAGGACCGACCCTCTTTTTGGCGACGGTCCCCCGCTTCCGCCCGCATCCCTCTTTGCTTTTCGGCGGAACCGGCCCTCTTTCTGGCGACGGTCCCCCGCTTCCGCCCGCATCCCTCTTTGCTTTTCGGCGGGACCGGCCCTCTTTCTGGCGACGGTCCCCCGCTTCCGCCCGCATCCCTCTTTGCTTTTTGGCGGGACCTGCCCTTTTTCTGGCAACGGTCCTCCGCTTCTGCCCGCATCCCTCTTTGCTTTTTGGCGGGACCGGCCCTCTTTCTGGCGACGGTCCCCCGCTTCCGCCCGCATCCCTCTTTGCTTTTTGGCGGGACCGGCCCTTTTTCTGGCGACGGTCCCCCGCTTCCGCCCGCATCCCTCTTTGCTTTTTGGCGGGACCGGCCCTTTTTCTGGCGACGGTCCCCCGCATCTCTTTGCTTTTTGGCGTGACCGGCCCTTTTTCTGGCGACGGCCCCCCGCTTCCGCCCGCATCCCTCTTTGCTTTTTGGCAGGAGCGGCCCCTTTTCTGGCGACGGTCCCCCCGCTTCTGACCGCATCCCTCTTTGTTTTTTGGCGGGACCGGCCTTCCTTCTGGCGACGGTCCCCCGCTCCGCCCGCATCCCTCTTTGCTTTTCGGTGGGACCGACCCTCTTTTTGGCGACGGTCCCCTGCTTCCGCCCGCATCCCTCTTTGCTTTTTGGCAGGACCGACCCTCTTTTTGGCGACGGTCCCCCGCTTCCGCCCGCATCCCTCTTTGCTTTTCGGCGGAACCGGCCCTCTTTCTGGCGACGGTCCCCCGCTTCCGCCCGCATCCCTCTTTGCTTTTCGGCGGGACCGGCCCTCTTTCTGGCGACGGTCCCCCGCTTCCGCCCGCATCCCTCTTTGCTTTTTGGCCGGACCAGCCCTTTTTCTGCCGACGGTCCCCCGCTTCCGCCCGCATCCCTCTTTGCTTTTTGGCGGGACCGGCCCCTTTTCTGCCGACGGTCCCCCGCTTCCGCCCGCATCCCTCTTTGCTTTTTGGCGGGACCGGCCCTTTTTCTGGCGACGGTCCCCCGCTTCCGCCCGCATCCCTCTTTGCTTTTTGGCGGGACCGGCCCTTTTTCTGGCGACGGTCCCCCGCTTCCGCCCGCATCCCTCTTGGCTTTTTGGCGGTACCGGCCCTTTTTCTGGGACGGACCCCCGCTTCCGCCCGCATCCCTCTTTGCTTTTTGGTGGGACCGGCCCTTTTTCTGGGACGGACCCCCGCTTCCGCCTGCATCCCTCTTTGCTTTTTGGCGGGACCTGCCCTTTTTCTGGCAACGGTCCTCCGCTTCTGCCCGCATCCCTCTTTGCTTTTTGGCGGGACCGGCCCTCTTTCTGGCGACGGTCCCCCGCTACCGCCAGCATCCCTCCTTGCTTTTTGGCGGGACTGGCCCCTCTTCTGGCGACGGTCCCCCGCTTCCTCCCGCATCCCTCTTTGCTTTTTGGCAGGACGGGCCCCCTTTTTGGCGACGGTCCCCCGCATCTCTTTGCTTTTTGGCGTGACCGGCCCTTTTTCTGGCGACGGCCCCCCGCTTCCGCCCGCATCCCTCTTTGCTTTTTGGCAGGAGCGGCCCCTTTTCTGGCGACGGTCCCCCCGCTTCTGCCCGCATCCCTCTTTGTTTTTTGGCGGGACCGGCCCTCCTTCTGGCGACGGTCCCCCGCTCCGCCCGCATCCCTCTTTGCTTTTCGGTGGGACCGACCCTCTTTTTGGCGACGGTCCCCTGCTTCCGCCCGCATCCCTCTTTGCTTTTTGGCGGGACCGACCCTCTTTTTGGCGACGGTCCCCCGCTTCCGCCCGCATCCCTCTTTGCTTTTCGGCGGAACCGGCCCTCTTTCTGGCGACGGTCCCCCGCTTCCGCCCGCATCCCTCTTTGCTTTTCGGCGGGACCGGCCCTCTTTCTGGCGACGGTCCCCCGCTTCCGCCCGCATCCCTCTTTGCTTTTCAGCAAGACCGGCCCTCTTTCTGGCGACGGTCCTCCGCTTCCGCCGGCATCCCTCTTTGCTCTTTGGCGGGACCGGCCCCTTTTCTGGCGACGGTACCCCGCTTCCGCCCGCATCCCTCTTTGCTTTTTGGCGGGACCGGCCCCTTTTCTGGCGACGGTCCCCCGCTTCCGCCCGCATCCCTCTTTGCTTTTTGGCGGGACCGGCCCCTTTTTCTTGGCGACGGTCCCCCGCTTCCGCCCACATCCCTCTTTGCTTTTTGGCAGGACCGGCCCCTTTTCTGGCGACGGTCCCCCGCATCTCTCTTTGCTTTTTGGCAGGACCGGCCCCTTTTCTGGCGACGGTCCACGCTTCCGCCCGCATCCCTCTTTGCTTTTTGGCGGGACCGGCCCTTTTTCTGGCGACGGTCCCCCGCTTCTGTCCGCATCCCTCTTTGCTTTTTGGCGGGACTGGCCCTTTTTCTGGCGACGGTCCCCGCTTCCGCCCGTATCCCTCTTTGCTTTTTGGCGGGACTGGCCCTTTTTCTGGCGACGGTCCCCCGCTTCCGCCCGCATCCCTCTTTGCTTTTTGGCGAGACCGGCCCTTTTTCTGGCGACTGCCCCCCGCTTTCGCCTGCATCCCTCTTTGCTTTTTGGCGGTACCGGCCCCTTTTCTGGCGACGGTCCCCCGCTTCCGCCCGCATCCCTCTTTGCTTTTTGGCGGGACTGGCCCTTTTTCTGGCGACGGTCCCCCGCTTCCGCCCGCATCCCTCTTTGCTTTTTGGCGGGACCGGCCCCGTTTCTGGCGACGGTCCCCCGCTTCCGCCCGCATCCCTCTTTGCTTTTTGGCGGGACCGGCCCCGTTTCTGGCGACGGTCCCCCACTTCTGCCCGCATCCCTCTTTGCTTTTTGGCGGGACCGGCCCTCCTTCTGGCGACGGTCCCCCGCTCCGCCCGCATCCCTCTTTGCTTTTCGGTGGGACCGACCCTCTTTTTGGCGACGGTCCCCTGCTTCCGCCCGCATCCCTCTTTGCTTTTGGGCGGGACCGGCCCTCTTTCTGGCGACGGTCCCCCGCTTCCGCCCGCATCCCTCTTTGCTTTTCAGCAAGACCGGCCCTCTTTCTGGCGACGGTCCCCCGCTTCCGCCGGCATCCCTCTTTGCTTTTCGGCGGGACCGGCCCCTTTTCTGGCGACGGTCCCCCGTTTCCGCCCGCATCTCTCTTTGCTTTTCGGCGGGACCGGCCGTCTTTCTGGCGACGGTCCCCCGTTTCCGCCCGCATCTCTCTTTGCTTTTCGGCGGGACCGGCCGTCTTTCTGGCGACGGTCCCCCGCTTCCGCCCGCATCTCTCCTTGCTTTTCGTCGGGACCGGCCCTCTTTCTGGCAACGGTCCCCCCGCCCGCATCCCTCTTTGCTTTTTTGCGGGAGCGGCCCTCTTTCTGGCGACGGTCCCCCGCTCCGCCCTCAGCCCTCTTTGCTTTTTGGCGGGACCGGCCCTTTTTCTGGCGACGGTCCCCCGCTTCCGCCCGCATCCCTCTTTGCTTTTTGGAGGGACCGATCCTTTTTCTGGCGACGGTCCCCCGCTTCCGCTGCATCCCTATTTGCTTTTTGGCGGGACGTGCCCTGTTTCCGGCGACGTCCCCCGCATCCCTCTTTGCTTTTTGGCGGGAGCGGCCCCTTTTCTGGCGACGATCCCCCGCTTCCGCCCTCAGCCCTCTTTGCTTTTTGGCGAGACCGGCCCTTTTTCTGGCGACGGTCCCCTGCTTCCGCCCGCATCCCTCTTTGCTTTTTGGCGGGACTGGCCCTTCTTCCGGCGGCGGTCCCCCGCTTCCGCCCGCATCCCTCTTTGCTTTTTGGCGGGACCGGCCCCTTTTCTGCCGACGGTCCCCCGCTTCCGCCCGCATCCCTCTTTGCTTTTTGGCGGGACCGGCCCTTTTTCTGGCGACGGTCCCCCCGCTTCCTCCCGCATCCCTCTTGGCTTTTTGGCGGTACCGGCCCTTTTTCTGGGACGGACCCCCGCTTCCGCCCGCATCCCTCTTGGCTTTTTGGCGGTACCGGCCCTTTTTCTGGGACGGACCCCCGCTTCCGCCCGCATCCCTCTTTGCTTTTTGGCGGGACCGGCCCTTTTTCTGGGACGGACCCCCGCTTCCGCCTGCATCCCTCTTTGCTTTTTGGCGGGACCTGCCCTTTTTCTGGCAACGGTCCCCCGCTTCTGCCCGCATCCCTCTTTGCTTTTTGGCGGGACCGGCCCTCTTTCTGGCGACGGTCCCCCGCTACCGCCAGCATCCCTCTTTGCTTTTTGGCGGGACCGACCCCTCTTTTTGGCGACGGTCCCCTGCTTCCGCCCGCATCCCTCTTTGCTTTTCGGCGGGACCGGCCCTCTTTCTGGCGACGGTCCCCCGCTTCCGCCCGCATCCCTCTTTGCTTTTCGGCGGAACCGGCCCTCTTTCTGGCGACGGTCCCCCGCTTCCGCCCACATCCCTCTTTGCTTTTCGGCGGGACCGGCCCTCTTTCTGGCGACGGTCCCCCCGCTTCCGCCCGCATCCCTCTTTGCTTTTCAGCAAGACCGGCCCTCTTTCTGGCGACGGTCCTCCGCTTCCGCCGGCATCCCTCTTTGCTCTTTGGCGGGACCGGCCCCTTTTCTGGCGACGGTACCCGCTTCCACCCGCATCCCTCTTTGCTTTTGGCGGGACCGGCCCCTTTTCTGGCGACGGTCCCCCGCTTCCGCCCGCATCCCTCTTTGCTTTTTGGCGGGACCGGCCCCTTTTCTGGCGACGGTCCCCCGCTCCGCCCGCATCCCTCTTTGCTTTTCGGTGGGACCGGCCCTCTTTCTGGCGACGGTCCCCCGCTTCCGCCCGCATCCCTCTTTGCTTTTCAGCAAGACCGGCCCTCTTTCTGGCGACGGTCCCCCGCTTCGCCGGCATCCCTCTTTGCTTTTCGGCGGGACCGGCCCCTTTTCTGGCGACGGTCCCCCGTTTCCGCCCGCATCTCTCTTTGCTTTTCGGCGGGACCGGCCGTCTTTCTGGCGACGGTCCCCCGTTTCCGCCCGCATCTCTCTTTGCTTTTCGGCGGGACCGGCCGTCTTTCTGGCGACGGTCCCCCGCTTCCGCCCGCATCTCTCCTTGCTTTTCGTCGGGACCGGCCCTCTTTCTGGCAACGGTCCCCCCGCCCGCATCCCTCTTTGCTTTTTTGCGGGAGCGGCCCTCTTTCTGGCGACGGTCCCCCGCTCCGCCCTCAGCCCTCTTTGCTTTTTGGCGGGACCGGCCCTTTTTCTGGCGACGGTCCCCCGCTTCCGCCCGCATCCCTCTTTGCTTTTTGGAGGGACCGATCCTTTTTCTGGCGACGGTCCCCCCGCTTCCGCCGGCATCCCTATTTGCTTTTTGGCGGGACCTGCCCTGTTTCCGGCGACGGTCCCCCGCATCCCTCTTTGCTTTTTGGCGGGAGCGGCCCCTTTTCTGGCGACGGTCCCCCGCTTCCGCCCTCAGCCCTCTTTGCTTTTGGCGGGACCGGCCCTTTTTCTGGCGACGGTCCCCTGCTTCCGCCCGCATCCCTCTTTGCTTTTTGGCGGGACCGGCCCTTTTTCCGGCGACGGTCCCCCGCTTCCGCCCGCATCCCTCTTTGCTTTTTGGCGGGACCGGCCCCTTTTCTGCCGACGGTCCCCCGCTTCCGCCCGCATCCCTCTTTGCTTTTTGGCGGGACCGGCCCTTTTTCTGGCGACGGTCCCCCGCTTCCTCCCGCATCCCTCTTGGCTTTTTGGCGGTACCGGCCCTTTTTCTGGGACGGACACCCGCTTCCGCCCGCATCCCTCTTTGCTTTTTGGCGGGACCGGCCCTTTTTCTGGCGACGGTCCCCCGCTTCCGCCCGCATCCCTCTTGGCTTTTTGGCGGTACCGGCCCTTTTTCTGGGACGGACCCCCGCTTCCGCCCGCATCCCTCTTTGCTTTTTGGCGGGACCGGCCCTTTTTCTGGGACGGACCCCCGCTTCCGCCTGCATCCCTCTTTGCTTTTTGGCGGGACCTGCCCTTTTTCTGGCAACGGTCCCCCGCTTCTGCCCGCATCCCTCTTTGCTTTTTGGCGGGACCGGCCCTCTTTCTGGCGACGGTCCCCCGCTACCGCCAGCATCCCTCTTTGCTTTTTGGCGGGACCGACCCTCTTTTTGGCGACGGTCCCCTGCTTCCGCCCGCATCCCTCTTTGCTTTTCGGCGGGACCGGCCCTCTTTCTGGCGACGGTCCCCCGCTTCCGCCCGCATCCCTCTTTGCTTTTCGGCGGAAACGGCCCTCTTTCTGGCGACGGTCCCCCGCTTCCGCCCACATCCCTCTTTGCTTTTCGGCGGGACCGGCCCTCTTTCTGGCGACGGTCCCCCGCTTCCGCCCGCATCCCTCTTTGCTTTTCAGCAAGACCGGCCCTCTTTCTGGCGACGGTCCTCCGCTTCCGCCGGCATCCCTCTTTGCTCTTTGGCGGGACCGGCCCCTTTTCTGGCGACGGTACCCCGCTTCCGCCCGCATCCCTCTTTGCTTTTTGGCGGGACCGGCCCCTTTTCTGGCGACGGTCCCCCGCTTCCGCCCGCATCCCTCTTTGCTTTTTGGCGGGACCGGCCCCTTTTCTGGCGACGGTCCCCCGCTTCCGCCCGCATCCCTCTTTGCTTTTGGCAGGACAGGCCCCTTTTCTGGCGACGGTCCCCCGCTTCTGTCCGCATCCCTCTTTGCTTTTTGGCGGTATTGGCCCTTTTTCTGGCGACGGTCCCCGCTTCCGCCCGTATCCCTCTTTGCTTTTTGGCGGGACCGGCCCTTTTTCTGGCGACGGTCCCATGCTTCCGCCCGCATCTCTCTTTGCTTTTTGGCGGGACCGGCCCTCTTTTTGGCGACGGTCCCCTGCTTCCGCCCCACATCCCTTTTTGCTTTTCGGCGGGACCGGCCCTCTTTCTGGCGACGGTCCCCCGCTTCCGCCCGCATCCCTCTTTGTTTTTCGGCGGGACCGGCCCTCTTTCTGGCGAAGGTCCCCCGCTTCCGCCCGCATCCCTCTTTGCTTTTCAGCAAGACCGGCCCTCTTTCTGGCGACGGTCCCCCGCTTCCGCCCGCATCCCTCTTTGCTTTTCGGCGGGACCGGCCCTCTTTCTGGCGACGGTCCTCCGTTTCCGCCCGCATCTCTCTTTGCTTTTCGGCGGGACCGGCCATCTTTCTGGCGACGGTCCCCCGTTTCCGCCTGCATCTCTCTTTGCTTTTCGGCGGGACCGGCTGTCTTTCTGGCGACGGTCCCCCGCTTCCGCCCGCATCTCTCCTTGCTTTTCGTCGGGACCGGCCCTCTTTCTGGCAACGGTCCCCCCGCCCGCATCCCTCTTTGCTTTTCGGCGGGACCGGCCCTCCTTCTGGCGACGGTCCCCCGCTTCCGCCCGCAACCCTCTTTGCTTTTTTGCGGGAGCGGCCCTCTTTCTGGCGACGGTCCCCCGCTTCCGCCCGCATCCCTCTTTGCTTTTTGGAGGGACCGATCCTTTTTCTGGCGACGGTCCCCCGCTTCCGCCGGCATCCCTATTTGCTTTTTGGCGGGACCTGCCCTGTTTCCGGCGACGGTCCCCCGCATCCTTCTTTGCTTTTTCGCGGGAGCGGCCCCTTTTCTGGCGACGGTCCCCCGCTTCCGCCCTCAGCCCTCTTTGCTTTTTGGCGGGACCGGCCCTTTTTCTGGCGACGGTCCCCCGCTTCCGCCCGCATCCCTCTTTGCTTTTTGGCGGGACCGGCCCTTTTTCTGGCGACGGTCCCCCGCTTCCGCCCGCATCCCTCTTTGCTTTTTGGCAGGACCGGCCCCCTTTTTGGCGACGGTCCCCCGCATCTCTTTGCTTTTTGGCGTGACCGGCCCTTTTTCTGGCGACGGCCCCCCGCTTCCGCCCGCATCCCTCTTTGCTTTTTGGCAGGATCGTCCCCTTTTCTGGCGACGGTCCCCCGCTTCCGCCCACATCCCTCTTTGCTTTTTGGCGTGACCGGCCCCGTTTCTGGCGACGGTCCCCCGCTTCCGCCCACATCCCTCTTTGCTTTTTGGCGTGACCGGCCCCGTTTCTGGCGACGGTCCCCCGCTTCTGCCCGCATCCCTCTTTGTTTTTTGGCGGGACCGGCCCTCCTTCTGGCGACGGTCTCCCGCTCCGCCCGCATCCCTCTTTGCTTTTTGGCGGGACCGGCCCTTTTTCTGGGACGGACCCCCGCTTCCGCCTGCATCCCTCTTTGCTTTTTGGCGGGACCGACCCTCTTTTTGGCGACGGTCCCCTGCTTCCGCCCGCATCTCTCTTTGCTTTTCGGCGGGACCGGCCCTCTTTCTGACGACGGTCCCCCGCTTCCGCCCGCATCCCTCTTTGCTTTTCGGCGGGACCGGCCCTCTTTCTGGCGACGGTCCCCCGCTTCCGCCCGCATCCCTCTTTGCTTTTCAGCAAGACCGGCCCTCTTTCTGGCGACGGTCCTCCGCTTCCGCCGGCATCCCTCTTTGCTTTTTGGCGGGACCGGCCCCTTTTCTGGCGACGGTACCCCCGCTTCCGCCCGCATCCCTCTTTGCTTTTTGGCGGGACCGGCCCCTTTTCTGGCGACGGTCCCCCGCTTCCGCCCGCATCCCTCTTTGCTTTTTGGCGGGACCGGCCCCTTTTCTGGCGACGGTCCCCCGCTTCCGCCCGCATCCCTCTTTGCATTTTGGCAGGACCGGCCCCTTTTCTGGCGACGGTCCCCCGCATCTCTCTTTGCTTTTTGGCAGGACCGGCCCCTTTTCTGGCGACGGTCCACGCTTCCGCCCGCATCCCTCTTTGCTTTTTGGCGGGACCGGCCCTTTTTCTGGCGACGGTCCCCCGCTTCTGTCCGCATCCCTCTTTGCTTTTTGGCGGGACTGGCCCTTTTTCTGGCGACGGTCCCCGCTTCCGCCCGTACCCCTCTTTGCTTTTTGGCGGGACCGGCCCTTTTTCTGGCGACGGTCCTATGCTTCCGCCCGCATCTCTCTTTGCTTTTTGGCGGGACCAGACCATTTTCTGGCGACGGTCCCCCGCTTCCGCCCGAATCCCTCTTTGCTTTTTGGCGAGACCGGCCCTTTTTCTGGCGATTGCCCCCCGCTTTCGCCTGCATCCCTCTTTGCTTTTTGGCGGGACCGGCCCCTTTTCTGGCGACGGTCCCCCGCTTCCGCCCGCATCCCTCTTTGCTTTTTGGCGGGACTGGCCCTTTTTCTGGCGACGGTCCCCCGCTTCCGCCCGCATCCCTCTTTGCTTTTTGGCGGGACCTGCCCCGTTTCTGGCGACGGTCCCCCGCTTCCGCCCGCATCCCTCTTTGCTTTTTGGCGGGACCGGCCCCGTTTCTGGCGACGGTCCCCCGCTTCTGCCCGCATCCCTCTTTGCTTTTTGGCGGGACCGGCCCTCCTTCTGGCGACGGTCCCCCGCTCCGCCCGCATCCCTCTTTGCTTTTCGGTGGGACCGACCCTCTTTTTGGCGACGGTCCCCTGCTTCCGCCCGCATCCCTCTTTGCTTTTTGGCGGGACCGACCCTCTTTTTGGCGACGGTCCCCTGCTTCCGCCCGCATCCCTCTTTGCTTTTCAGCAAGACCGGCCCTCTTTCTGGCGACGGTCCCCCGCTTCCGCCCGCATCTCTCTTTGCTTTTCGGCGGGACCGGCCCTCTTTCTGGCGACGGTCCTCCGTTTCCGCCCACATCTCTCTTTGCTTTTCGTCGGGACCGGCCCTCTTTCTGGCAACGGTCCCCCCGCCCGCATCCCTCTTTGCTTTTCGGCGGGACCGGCCCTCCTTCTGGCGACGGTCCCCCGCTTCCGCCCGCAACCCTCTTTGCTTTTTGGCGGGACCGGCCCTTTTTCTGGCGACGGTCCCCCGCTTCCGCCCGCATCCCTCTTTGCTTTTTGGAGGGACCGATCCTTTTTCTGGCGACAGTCCCCCGCTTCCGCCGGCATCCCTATTTGCTTTTTGGCGGGACCTGTCCTGTTTCCGGCGACGGTCTCCCGCATCCCTCTTTGCTTTTTGGCGGGAGCGGCACCTTTTCTGGCGACGGTCCCCCGCTTCCGCCCTCAGCCCTCTTTGCGTTTTGGCGGGACCGGCCCTTTTTCTGGCGACGGTCCCCCGCTTCCGCCCGCATCCCTCTTTGCTTTTTGGCGGGACCGGCCCTTTTTCTGGCGACGGTCCCCCGCTTCCGCCCGCATCCCTCTTTGCTTTTTGGCGGGACCGGCCCCTTTTCTGCCGACGGTCCCCCGCTTCCGCCCGCATCCCTCTTTGCTTTTTGGCGGGACCGGCCCTTTTTCTGGCGACGGTCCCCCGCTTCCTCCCGCATCCCTCTTGGCTTTTTGGCGGTACCGGCCCTTTTTCTGGGACGGACCCCCGCTTCCGCCCGCATCCCTCTTGGCTTTTTGGCGGGACCGGCCCTTTTTCTGGGACGGACCCCCGCTTCCGCCCGCATCCCTCTTTGCTTTTTGGCGTGACCGGCCCTTTTTCTGGCGACGGCCCCCCGCTTCCGCCCGCATCCCTCTTTGCTTTTTGGCGGGAGCGGCCTCTCTTCTGGCGACGGTCCCCCGCTTCCGCCTGCATCCCTCTTTACTTTTTGGCGGGACCGGCCCCGTTTCTGGCGACGGTCCCCCGCTTCCGCCCGCATCCCTCTTTGCTTTTTGGCGGGACCGGCCCTCCTTCTGGCGACGGTCCCCCGCTTCCGCCCGCATCCCTCTTTGCTTTTCAGCAAGACCGGCCCTCTTTCTGGCGACGGTCCCCCGCTTCCGCCGGCATCCCTCTTTGCTTTTTGGCGGGACTGGCCCCTTTTCTGGCGACGGTCCCCCGCTTCCGCCCGCATCCCTCTTTGCTTTTTGGCAGGACCGGCCCCCTTTTTGGCGACGGTCCCCCGCTTCCGCCCGCATCCCTCTTGGCTTTTTGGCGGTACCGGCCCTTTTTCTGGGACGGGCCCCGCTTCCGCCCGCATCCCTCTTTGCTTTTTGGCGGGACCGGCCCTTTTTCTGGGACGGACCCCCGCTTCCGCCCGCATCCCTCTTTGCTTTTTGGCGGGACCTGCCCTTTTTCTGGCAACGGTCCCCCGCTTCTGCCCGCATCCCTCTTTGCTTTTTGGCGGGACCGGCCCTCTTTCTGGCGACGGTCCCCCGCTACCGCCAGCATCCCTCCTTGCTTTTTGGCGGGACTGGCCCCTTTTCTGGCGACGGTCCCCCGCTTCCGCCCGCATCCCTCTTTGCTTTTTGGCAGGACCGGCCCCCTTTTTGGCGACGGTCCCCCCGCATCTCTTTGCTTTTTGGCGTGACCGGCCCTTTTTCTGGCGACGGCCCCCCGCTTCCGCCCGCATCCCTCTTTGCTTTTTGGCGGGAGCGGCCCCTTTTCTGGCGACGGTCCCCCGCTTCCGCCCGCATCCCTCTTTGCTTTTTGGCGGGACCGGCCCCTTTTCTGGCGACGGTCCCCCGCTTCCGCCCGCATCCCTCTTTGCTTTTTGGCAGGACCAGCCCTCTTTCTGGCGACGGTCCCCCACTTCCGCCCGCATCCCCCTTTGCTTTTCGGCAGGACCGGCCCTCTTTCTGGCGACGGTCCCCCGCTTCCGCCGGCATCCCTCTTTGCTTTTTGGCGGGACCGGCCCTCTTTCTGGCGACGGTCCCCCGTTTCCGCCCGCATCTCTCTTTGCTTTTCGGCGGGACCGGCCCTCTTTCTGGCGACGGTCCCCCGCTTCCGCCCGCATCCCTCTTTGCTTTTTGGCGGGACCGGCCCCTTTTCTGGCGACGGTCCCCCGCTTCCGCCCGCATCCCTCTTTGCTTTTTGGCAGGACCGGCCCTCTTTCTGGCGACGGTCCCCCGCTTCCGCCCGCATCCCTCTTTGCTTTTCGGCAGGACCGGCCCTCTTTCTGGCGACGGTCCCCCGCTTCCGCCCGCATCCCTCTTTGCTTTTCGGCAGGACCGGCCCTCTTTCTGGCGACGGTCCCCCGCTTCCGCCGGCATCCCTCTTTGCTTTTCGGCGGGACCGGCCCTCTTTCTGGCGACGGTCCCCCGTTTCCGCCCGCATCTCTCTTTGCTTTTCGGCGGGACCGGCCCTCTTTCTGGCGACGGTCCCCCGCTTCCGCCCGCATCTCTCCTTGCTTTTCGTCGGGACCGGCCCTCTTTCTGGCAACGGTCCCCCCGCCCGCATCCCTCTTTGCTTTTCGGCGGGACCGGCCCTCCTTCTGGCGACGGTCCCCAGCTTCCGCCCGCAACCCTCTTTGCTTTTTTGCGGGACCGGCCCTCTTTCTGGCGACGGTCCCCCGCTTCCACCCTCAGCCCTCTTTGCTTTTTGGCGGGACCGGCCCCTTCTCTGGCGACGGTCCCCCGCATCCCTCTTTGCTTTTTGGCGGGACCGGCCCCTTCTCTGGCGACGGTCCCCCGCTTCCGCTCGCATCCCTCTTTGCTTTTTGGCGGGACCGGCCCTCTTTCTGGCGACGGTCCCCCGCATCCCTCTTTGCTTTTTGGCGGGACCAGCCCTCTTTCTGGCGACGGCCCCCCGCTTCCGCCCGCATCCCTCTTTGCTTTTCGCCGGGACCGGCCCTCCTTCTGGCGACGGTACCCCGCTTCCGCCCGCATCCCTCTTTGCTTTTCGGCGGGACCGGCCCTCTTTCTGGCGACGGTCCCCCGCTTCCGCCCGCATCCCTCTTTGCTTTTTGGCGGGACCGGCCCTCTTTCTGGCGACGGTCCCCCGCATCCCTCTTTGCTTTTTGGCGGGACCAGCCCTCTTTCTGGCGACGGCCCCCCGCTTCCGCCCGCATCCCTCTTTGCTTTTCGCCGGGACCGGCCCTCCTTCTGGCGACGGTCCCCCGCTTCCGCCCGCATCCCTCTTTGCTTTTCGGCGGGACCGGCCCTCTTTCTGGCGACGGTCCCCCGCTTCCGCCCGCATCCCTCTTTGCTTTTTGGCGGGACTGGCTCTCTTTCTGGCGACGGTCCCCTGCTTCCGCCCGCATCCCTCTTTTGCTTTTTGGGCGGGACAGGCCCTCTTTCTGGCGACGGTCCCCCGCTACCACCGCATCCCTCTTTGCTTTTTGACGGGATCGGCCCTTTTTCTGGCGACGGTCCCCCGCTTCCGCCCGCATCCCTCTTTGCTTTTCGGCGCGACCGGCCCTCCTTCTGGCAACGGTCCCCGCTTCCGCCCGCATCCCTCTTTGCTTTTCGGCGGGACCGGCCCTCTTTCTGGCGACGGTCCCCCGCTTCCGCCCGCTTCCCTCTTTGCTTTTCGGCGGGACCGGCACTCCTTCTGGCGACAGTCCCCCGCTTCCGCCCGCATCCCTCTTTGCTTTTCGGCAGGACCGGCCCTCTTTCTGGCGACGGTCCCCCGCTTCCGCCGGCATCCCTCTTTGCTTTTCGGCGGGACCGGCCCTCTTTCTGGCGACGGTCCCCCGTTTCCGCCCGCATCTCTCTTTGCTTTTCGGCGGGACCGGCCCTCTCTCTGGCGACGGTCCCCCGCTTCCGCCCGCATCTCTCCTTGCTTTTCGTCGGGACCGGCCCTCTTTCTGGCAACGGTCCCCCCGCCCGCATCCCTCTTTGCTTTTCGGCGGGACCGGCCCTCCTTCTGGCGACGGTCCCCAGCTTCCGCCCGCAACCCTCTTTGCTTTTTTGCGGGACCGGCCCTCTTTCTGGCGACGGTCCCCCGCTTCCACCCTCAGCCCTCTTTGCTTTTTGGCGGGACCGGCCCCTTCTCTGGCGACGGTCCCCCGCATCCCTCTTTGCTTTTTGGCGGGACCGGCCCCTTCTCTGGCGACGGTCCCCCGCTTCCGCTCGCATCCCTCTTTGCTTTTTGGCGGGACCGGCCCTCTTTCTGGCGACGGTCCCCCGCATCCCTCTTTGCTTTTTGGCGGGACCAGCCCTCTTTCTGGCGACGGCCCCCCGCTTCCGCCCGCATCCCTCTTTGCTTTTCGCCGGGACCGGCCCTCCTTCTGGCGACGGTCCCCCGCTTCCGCCCGCATCCCTCTTTGCTTTTCGGCGGGACCGGCCCTCTTTCTGGCGACGGTCCCCCGCTTCCGCCCGCATCCCTCTTTGCTTTTTGGCGGGACTGGCTCTCTTTCTGGCGACGGTCCCCTGCTTCCGCCCGCATCCCTCTTTTGCTTTTTGGGCGGGACAGGCCCTCTTTCTGGCGACGGTCCCCCGCTACCACCGCATCCCTCTTTGCTTTTTGACGGGATCGGCCCTTTTTCTGGCGACGGTCCCCCGCTTCCGCCCGCATCCCTCTTTGCTTTTCGGCGCGACCGGCCCTCCTTCTGGCAACGGTCCCCGCTTCCGCCCGCATCCCTCTTTGCTTTTCGGCGGGACCGGCCCTCTTTCTGGCGACGGTCCCCCGCTTCCGCCCGCTTCCCTCTTTGCTTTTCGGCGGGACCGGCACTCCTTCTGGCGACAGTCCCCCGCTTCCGCCCGCATCCCTCTTTGCTTTTCGGCGGGACCGGCCCTCCTTTTGGCGACGGTCCCCCGCTTCTGCCCGCATCCCTCTTTGCTTTTCGGTGGGACCGGCCCTCTTTTTGGCGACGGTCCCCTGCTTCCGCCCGCATCCCTCTTTGCCTTTCGGCGGGAGCGGCCCTCTTTTTGGCGACGGTCCCCTGCTTCCACCCGCATCCCTCTTTTCTTTTTGGCAGGACCGGCCCTCTTTCTGGCGACGGCCCCCAGCTTCCGCCCGCATCCCTCTTTGCTTTTTGGCGGGACCGGCCCTCTTTCTGGCGACAGTCCCCCGCTTCCGCCCGCATCCCTCTTTGCTTTTTGGTGGGACTGGCCCTTTTTCTGGCGACGGTCCCCCGCTTCCGCCCGCATCCCTCTTTGCTTCTTGGTGGAACCGGCCCTCTTTCTGGCGACGGTCCCCGGCTTCCGCCCGCATCCTTCTTTGCTTTTTGGCGGGACCGGCCCCTTTTCTGGCGACGGTCCCCCGCTTCCGCCCGCATCCCTCTTTGCTTTTTGGCTGGACTGGCCCTTTTTCTGGCGACGGTCCCCCGCTTCCGCCCGCATCCCTCTTTGCTTTTCGTCGGGACCAGCCCTCTTTCTGGCAACGGTCCCCCCGCCCGCATCCCTCTTTGCTTTTCGGCGGGACCGGCCCTCCTTCTGGCGACGGTCCGCCGCTTCCGCCCGCAACCCTCTTTGCTTTTTTGCGGGAGCGGCCCTCTTTCTGGCGACGGTCCCCCGCTTCCGCCCTCAGCCCTCTTTGCTTTTTGGCGGGACCGGCCCTTTTTCTGGCGACGGTCCCCCGCTTCCGCCCGCATCCCTCTTTGCTTTTTGGAGGGACCGATCCTTTTTCTGGCGACGGTCCCCCGCTTCCGTCCGCATCCCTCTTTGCTTTTTGGGGGACCGGCCCTTTTTCTGGCGACGGTCCCCCGCTTCCGCCGGCATCCCTATTTGCTTTTTGGCGGGACCTGCCCTCCTTCTGGTGACGGTCCCCCGCTTCCGCCCGCATCCCTCTTTGCTTTTCGGCGGGACCGGCCCTCTTTCCGGCGACGGTCCCCCGCATCCCTCTTTGCTTTTTGGCGGGAGCGGCCCCTTTTCTGGCGACGGTCCCCGGCTTCCGCCCGCATCCCTCTTTGCTTTTTGGCGGGACCGGCCCCATTTCTGGCGACGGTCCCCGGCTTCCGCCCACATCCTTCTTTGCTTTTTGGCGGGACCGTCCCTTTTTCTGGGACGGACCCCCGCTTCCGCCCGCATCCCTCTTTGCTTTTTGGCGGGACCAACCCCTTTTCTGGCGATGGTCCCCCGCTTCCGCCCGCATCCCTCTTTGCTTTTTTTTGCGGGACCGGCCCCGTTTCTGGCGATGGTCCCCCGCTTCCGCCCGCATCCCTCTTTGCTTTTTGGCTGGACCGGCCCTCTTTCTGGCGACGGTCCCCCGCTTCCGCCCGCATCCCTCCTTGCTTTTTGGCGGGACTGGCCCCTTTTTTGACGACGGTCCCCCGCTTCCGCCCGCATCCCTCTTTGCTTTTTGGCAGGACCGGCCCCCTTTCTGGCGACGGTCCCCCGCATCCCTCTTTGCTTTTTGGCGGGAACCACCCTTTTTCTGGCGACGGACCCCCGCTTCCGCCGGCATCCCTCTTTGCTTTTTGGCGGGACCGGCCCCTTTTCTGGCGACGATCCCCCGCCTCCGCCCGCATCCCTCTTTGCTTTTTGGCGGGACCGGCCCTCTTTCTGGCGACGGTCCCCCGCTTCCGCCCGCATCCCTCCTTGCTTTTTGGCGGGACGGCCCCTTTTCTGGCGACGGTTCTCCGCTTCCGCCCGCATCCCTCTTTGCTTCTTGGCGGGACCGGCCCCCTTTCTGGCGACGGTCCCCCGCTTCCGCCCGCATCCCTCTTTGCTTTTCGGCGGGACCGGCCCTCTTTCTGGCGACGGTCCCCCGCTTCCTCCCGCATCCCTCTTTGCTTTTCGGCGGGACCGGCCCTCTTTCCGGCGACGGTCCCCCGCATCCCTCTTTGCTTTTTGGCGGGAGCGGCCCCTTTTCTGGCGACGGTCCCCCGCTTCCGCCCGCATCCCTCTTTGCTTTTGTCGGGACCGGCCGCTTTTCTGGCAACGGTCCCCCGCATCCCTATTTGCTTTTTGGCGGGACCGGCCCTCTTTCTGGCGACGGTCCCCCGCTTCCGCCCGCATCCCTCTTTGCTTTTTGGCGGGACCGGCCCTTTTTCTGGCGACGGTCCCCCGCTTCCGCCCGCATCCCTCTTTGCTTTTTGGCGGGACCGGCCCTTTTTCTGGCGACGGTCCCCCGCTTCCGCCCGCATCCCTCTTTGCTTTTTGGCGGGACCGGCCCCTTTTCTGGCGACGGTCCCCCACTTCCGCCCGCATCCCTCTTTGCTTTTTGGCGGGACCGGCCCTTTTTCTGGCGACGGTCCCCCGCTTCCGCCCGCATCCCTCTTTGCTTTTTGGCGGGACCGGCCCTTTTTCTGGCGACGGTCCCCCGCTTCCGCTCGCATCCCTCTTTGCTTTTTGGCGGGACCGGCCCTTTTTCTGGCGACGGTCCCCCGCTTCCGCCCGCATCCCTCTTGGCTTTTTGGCGGGACCGGCCCTTTTTCTGGCGACGGTCCCCCGCTTCCGCCCGCATCCCTCTTGGCTTTTTGGCGGTACCGGCCCTTTTTCTGGCGACGGTCCCCCGCTTCCGCCCGCATCCCTCTTGGCTTTTTGGCGGTACCGGCCCTTTTTCTGGGACGGACCCCCGCTTCCGCCCGCATCCCTCTTAGCTTTTTGGCGGGACCGGCCCTTTTTGTGGGACGGACCCCCGCTTCCGCCCGCATCCCTCTTTGCTTTTTGGCGGGACCGGCCCTTTTTGTGGGACGGACCCCCGCTTCCGCCCGCATCCCTCTTTGCTTTTTGGCGGGACCTGCCCTTTTTCTGGCAACGGTCCCCCGCTTCTGCCCGCATCCCTCTTTGCTTTTTGGCGGGACCGGCCCTCTTTCTGGCGACGGTCCCCCGCTACCGCCAGCATCCCTCCTTGCTTTTTGGCGGGACTGGCCCCTTTTCTGGCGACGGTCCCCCGCTTCCGCCCGCATCCCTCTTTGCTTTTTGGCAGCACCGGTCCCCTTTTTGGCGACGGTCCCCGGCATCTCTTTGCTTTTTGGCGGGACCGGCCCTTCTTCTGGCGACGGTCCCCCACTTCCGCCCGCATCCCTCTTTGCTTTTTGGCGGGAGCGGCCCTTTTTCTGGCGACGGTCCCCCGCTTCCGCCCGCATCCCTCTTTGCTTTTCGGCGGGACCGGCCCTCTTTCTGGCGACGGTCCCCCGCTTCCGCCCGCATCCCTCTTTGCTTTTCAGCAAGACCGGCCCTCTTTCTGGCGACGGTCCCCCGCTTCCGCCCGCATCTCTCCTTGCTTTTCGGCGGGACCGGCCCTCTTTCTGGCAACGGTCCCCACGCCCGCATCCCTCTTTGCTTTTCGGCGGGACCGGCCCTCCTTCTGGCGACGGTCCCGCGCTTCCGCCCGCAACCCTCTTTGCTTTTTTGCGGGAGCGGCCCTCTTTCTGGCGACGGTCCCCCACTTCCGCCCTCAGCCCTCTTTGCTTTTTGGCGGGACCGGCCCTTTTTCTGGCGACGGTCCCCCGCTTCCGCCCGCATCCCTCTTTGCTTTTTGGAGGGACCGATCCTTTTTCTGGCGACGGTCCCCCGCTTCCGCCCGCATCCCTCTTTGCTTTTTGGAGGGACCGATCCTTTTTCTGGCGACGGTCCCCCGCTTCCGTCCGCATCCCTCTTTGCTTTTTGGGGGACCGGCCCTTTTTCTGGCGACGGTCCCCCGCTTCCGCCGGCATCCCTATTTGCTTTTTGGCGGTACCTGCCCTCCTTCTGGCGACTGTCCCCCGCTTCCGCCCGCATCCCTCTTTGCTTTTCGGCGGGACCGGCCCTCTTTCCGGCGACGGTCCCCCGCATCCCTCTTTGCTTTTTGGCGGGAGCGGCCCCTTTTCTGGCGACGGTCCCCCGCTTCCGCCCGCATCCCTCTTTGCTTTTGTCGGGACCGGCAACTTTTCTGGCAACGGTCCCCCGCATCCCTATTTGCTTTTTGGCGGGACCGGCCCTCTTTCTGGCGACGGTCCCCCGCTTCCGCCCGCATCCCTCTTTGCTTTTTGGCGGGACCGGCCCTTTTTCTGGCGACGGTCCCCCGCTTCCGCCCGCATCCCTCTTTGCTTTTTGGCTGACCGGCCCTTTTTCTGGCGACGGTCCCCCGCTTCCGCCCGCATCCCTCTTTGCTTTTTGGCGGGACCGGCCCCTTTTCTGCCGACGGTCCCCCGCTTCCGCCCGCATCCCTCTTTGCTTTTTGGCGGGACCGGCCCTTTTTCTGGCGACGGTCCCCGGCTTCCGCCCACATCCCTCTTGGCTTTTTGGCGGGACCGGCCCTTTTTCTGGGACGGACCCCCGCTTCCGCCCGCATCCCTCTTTGCTTTTTGGCGGGACCGGCCTTTTTCTGGGACGGACCCCCGCTTCCACCCGCATACCTCTTTGCTTTTTGGCGGGACCTGCCCTTTTTCTGGCAACGGTCCCCCGCTTCTGCCCGCATCCCTCTTTGCTTTTTGGCGGGAACGGCCCTCTTTCTGGCGACGGTCCCCCGCTACCGCCAGCATCCCTCCTTGCTTTTTGGCGGGACTGGCCCCTTTTCTGGCGACGGTCCCCCGCTTCCGCACGCATCCCTCTTTGCTTTTTGGCAGGACCGGCCCCCTTTTTGGCGACGGTCCCCCGCATCTCTTTGCTTTTTGGCGTGACCGGCCCTTTTTCTGGCGACGGTCCCCCGCTTCCGCCCGCATCCCTCTTTGCTTTTTGGAGGGACCGATCCTTTTTCTGGCGACGGTCCCCCCGCTTCCGCCCGCATCCCTCTTTGCTTTTTGGAGGGACCGATCCTTTTTCTGGCGACGGTCCCCCGCTTCCGTCCGCATCCCTCTTTGCTTTTTGGGGGACCGGCCCTTTTTCTGGCGACGGTCCCCCGCTTCCGCCGGCATCCCTATTTGCTTTTTGGCGGTACCTGCCCTCCTTCTGGCGACTGTCCCCCGCTTCCGCCCGCATCCCTCTTTGCTTTTCGGCGGGACCGGCCCTCTTTCCGGCGACGGTCCCCCGCATCCCTCTTTGCTTTTTGGCGGGAGCGGCCCCTTTTCTGGCGACGGTCCTCCGCTTCCGCCCGCATCCCTCTTTGCTTTTGTCGGGACCGGCAACTTTTCTGGCAACGGTCCCCCGCATCCCTATTTGCTTTTTGGCGGGACCGGCCCTCTTTCTGGCGACGGTCCCCCGCTTCCGCCCGCATCCCTCTTTGCTTTTTGGCGGGACCGGCCCTTTTTCTGGCGACGGTCCCCCGCTTCCGCCCGCATCCCTCTTTGCTTTTTGGCTGACCGGCCCTTTTTCTGGCGACGGTCCCCCGCTTCCGCCCGCATCCCTCTTTGCTTTTTGGCGGGACCGGCCCCTTTTCTGCCGACGGTCCCCCGCTTCCGCCCGCATCCCTCTTTGCTTTTTGGCGGGACCGGCCCTTTTTCTGGCGACGGTCCCCGGCTTCCGCCCGCATCCCTCTTGGCTTTTTGGCGGGACCGGCCCTTTTTCTGGGACGGACCCCCGCTTCCGCCCGCATCCCTCTTTGCTTTTTGGCGGGACCGGCCCTTTTTCTGGGACGGACCCCCGCTTCCGCCCGCATCCCTCTTTGCTTTTTGGCAGGACCTGCCCTTTTTCTGGCAACGGTCCCCCGCTTCTGCCCGCATCCCTCTTTGCTTTTTGGCGGGACCGGCCCTCTCTCTGGCGACGGTCCCCCGCTACCGCCAGCATCCCTCCTTGCTTTTTGGCGGGACTGGCCCCTTTTCTGGCGACGGTCCCCCGCTTCCGCCCGCATCCCTCTTTGCTTTTTGGCAGGACCGGCCCCCTTTTTGGCGACGGTCCCCCGCATCTCTTTGCTTTTTGGCGTGACCGGCCCTTTTTCTGGCGACGGTCCCCCGCTTCCGCCCGCATCCCTCTTTGCTTTTTGGCGGGACCGGCCCCTTTTCTGGCGACGGTCCCCCGCTTCCGCCCGCATCCCTCTTTGCTTTTTGGCAGGACCGGCCCTCTTTCTGGCGACGGTCCCCCGCTTCCACCGGCATCCCTCTTTGCTTTTCGGCGGGACCGGCCCTCTTTCTGGCGACGGTCCCCTGTTTCCGCCCGCATCTCTCTTTGCTTTTCGGCGGGACCGGCCCTCTTTCTGGCGACGGTCCCCCGCTTCCGCCCGCATCTCTCCTTGCTTTTCGTCGGGAGCGGCCCCTTTTCTGGCGACGGTCCCCCGCTTCCGCCCGCATCCCTCTTTGCTTTTGTCGGGACCGGCCGCTTTTCTGGCAACGGTCCCCCGCATCCCTATTTGCTTTTTGGCGGGACCGGCCCTCTTTCTGGCGACGGTCCCCCGCTTCCGCCCGCATCCCTCTTTGCTTTTTGGCGGGACCGGCCCTTTTTCTGGCGACGGTCCCCCGCTTCCGCCCGCATCCCTCTTTGCTTTTTGGCGGGACCGGCCCTTTTTCTGGCGACGGTCCCCCGCTTCCGCCCGCATCCCTCTTTGCTTTTTGGCGGGACCGGCCCCTTTTCTGGCGACGGTCCCCCGCTTCCGCCCGCATCCCTCTTTGCTTTTTGGCGGGACCGGCCCTTTTTCTGGCGACGGTCCCCCACTTCCGCCCTCAGCCCTCTTTGCTTTTTGGCGGGACCGGCCCTTTTTCTGGCGACGGTCCCCCGCTTCCGCCCGCATCCCTCTTTGCTTTTTGGAGGGACCGATCCTTTTTCTGGCGACGGTCCCCCGCTTCCGCCCGCATCCCTCTTTGCTTTTTGGAGGGACCGATCCTTTTTCTGGCGACGGTCCCCCGCTTCCGTCCGCATCCCTCTTTGCTTTTTGGGGGACCGGCCCTTTTTCTGGCGACGGTCCCCCGCTTCCGCCGGCATCCCTATTTGCTTTTTGGCGGTACCTGCCCTCCTTCTGGCGACTGTCCCCCGCTTCCGCCCGCATCCCTCTTTGCTTTTCGGCGGGACCGGCCCTCTTTCCGGCGACGGTCCCCCGCATCCCTCTTTGCTTTTTGGCGGGAGCGGCCCCTTTTCTGGCGACGGTCCCCCGCTTCCGCCCGCATCCCTCTTTGCTTTTGTCGGGACCGGCAACTTTTCTGGCAACGGTCCCCCGCATCCCTATTTGCTTTTTGGCGGGACCGGCCCTCTTTCTGGCGACGGTCCCCCGCTTCCGCCCGCATCCCTCTTTGCTTTTTGGCGGGACCGGCCCTTTTTCTGGCGACGGTCCCCCGCTTCCGCCCGCATCCCTCTTTGCTTTTTGGCTGACCGGCCCTTTTTCTGGCGACGGTCCCCCGCTTCCGCCCGCATCCCTCTTTGCTTTTTGGCGGGACCGGCCCCTTTTCTGCCGACGGTCCCCCGCTTCCGCCCGCATCCCTCTTTGCTTTTTGGCGGGACCGGCCCTTTTTCTGGCGACGGTCCCCGGCTTCCGCCCACATCCCTCTTGGCTTTTTGGCGGGACCGGCCCTTTTTCTGGGACGGACCCCCGCTTCCGCCCGCATCCCTCTTTGCTTTTTGGCGGGACCGGCCCTTTTTCTGGGACGGACCCCCGCTTCCGCCCGCATACCTCTTTGCTTTTTGGCGGGACCTGCCCTTTTTCTGGCAACGGTCCCCCGCTTCTGCCCGCATCCCTCTTTGCTTTTTGGCGGGAACGGCCCTCTTTCTGGCGACGGTCCCCCGCTACCGCCAGCATCCCTCCTTGCTTTTTGGCGGGACTGGCCCCTTTTCTGGCGACGGTCCCCCGCTTCCGCACGCATCCCTCTTTGCTTTTTGGCAGGACCGGCCCCCTTTTTGGCGACGGTCCCCCGCATCTCTTTGCTTTTTGGCGTGACCGGCCCTTTTTCTGGCGACGGTCCCCCGCTTCCGCCCGCATCCCTCTTTGCTTTTTGGAGGGACCGATCCTTTTTCTGGCGACGGTCCCCCGCTTCCGCCCGCATCCCTCTTTGCTTTTTGGAGGGACCGATCCTTTTTCTGGCGACGGTCCCCCGCTTCCGTCCGCATCCCTCTTTGCTTTTTGGGGGACCGGCCCTTTTTCTGGCGACGGTCCCCCGCTTCCGCCGGCATCCCTATTTGCTTTTTGGCGGTACCTGCCCTCCTTCTGGCGACTGTCCCCCGCTTCCGCCCGCATCCCTCTTTGCTTTTCGGCGGGACCGGCCCTCTTTCCGGCGACGGTCCCCCGCATCCCTCTTTGCTTTTTGGCGGGAGCGGCCCCTTTTCTGGCGACGGTCCTCCGCTTCCGCCCGCATCCCTCTTTGCTTTTGTCGGGACCGGCAACTTTTCTGGCAACGGTCCCCCGCATCCCTATTTGCTTTTTGGCGGGACCGGCCCTCTTTCTGGCGACGGTCCCCCGCTTCCGCCCGCATCCCTCTTTGCTTTTTGGCGGGACCGGCCCTTTTTCTGGCGACGGTCCCCCGCTTCCGCCCGCATCCCTCTTTGCTTTTTGGCTGACCGGCCCTTTTTCTGGCGACGGTCCCCCGCTTCCGCCCGCATCCCTCTTTGCTTTTTGGCGGGACCGGCCCCTTTTCTGCCGACGGTCCCCCGCTTCCGCCCGCATCCCTCTTTGCTTTTTGGCGGGACCGGCCCTTTTTCTGGCGACGGTCCCCGGCTTCCGCCCGCATCCCTCTTGGCTTTTTGGCGGGACCGGCCCTTTTTCTGGGACGGACCCCCGCTTCCGCCCGCATCCCTCTTTGCTTTTTGGCGGGACCGGCCCTTTTTCTGGGACGGACCCCCGCTTCCGCCCGCATCCCTCTTTGCTTTTTGGCAGGACCTGCCCTTTTTCTGGCAACGGTCCCCCGCTTCTGCCCGCATCCCTCTTTGCTTTTTGGCGGGACCGGCCCTCTCTCTGGCGACGGTCCCCCGCTACCGCCAGCATCCCTCCTTGCTTTTTGGCGGGACTGGCCCCTTTTCTGGCGACGGTCCCCCGCTTCCGCCCGCATCCCTCTTTGCTTTTTGGCAGGACCGGCCCCCTTTTTGGCGACGGTCCCCCGCATCTCTTTGCTTTTTGGCGTGACCGGCCCTTTTTCTGGCGACGGTCCCCCGCTTCCGCCCGCATCCCTCTTTGCTTTTTGGCGGGACCGGCCCCTTTTCTGGCGACGGTCCCCCGCTTCCGCCCGCATCCCTCTTTGCTTTTTGGCAGGACCGGCCCTCTTTCTGGCGACGGTCCCCCGCTTCCACCGGCATCCCTCTTTGCTTTTCGGCGGGACCGGCCCTCTTTCTGGCGACGGTCCCCTGTTTCCGCCCGCATCTCTCTTTGCTTTTCGGCGGGACCGGCCCTCTTTCTGGCGACGGTCCCCCGCTTCCGCCCGCATCTCTCTTTGCTTTTTGGCGGGACCGGCCCTCCTTCTAGCGACGGTCCCCCGCTTCCGCCCGCATCTCTCTTTGCTTTTTGGCGGGACCGGCCCTCCTTCTAGCGACGGTCCCCCGCTTCCGCCCGCATCGCTTTTTGCTTTTTGGCGGGACCGGCCCCTACTCTGGCGACGGTCCCCCGCTTCCGCTCGCATCCCTCTTTGCTTTTTGGCGGGACCGGCCCCTTTTCTGGCGACGGTCCCCCGCATCCCTCTTTGCTTTTTGGCGGGACCGGCCCCTTCTCTGGCGACGGTCCCCCGCTTCCGCTCGCATCCCTCTTTGCTTTTTGGCGGGACCGGCCCTCTTTCTGGCGACGGTCCCCCGCATCCCTCTTTGCTTTTTGGCGGGACCGGCCCTCTTTCTGGCGACGGCCCCCCGCTTCCGCCCGCATCCCTCTTTGCTTTTTGGCGGGACCGGCCCTCCTTCTGACGACGGTCCCCCGCTTCCGCCCGCATCCCTCTTTGATTTTTGGCGGGACCGGCCCTCCTTCTGACGACGGTCCCCCGCTTCCGCCCGCATCCCTCTTTGCTTTTTGGCGGTACCGGCCCTCCTCCTGGCGACGGCCCCCCGCTTCCGCCCGCATCTCTCTTTGCTTTTTGGCGGGACCTGCCCTTTTTTTGGCGACGGTCCCCCGCTTCTGCCCGCATCCCTCTTTGCTTTTTGGCGGGATCGGCCCTCTTTCTGGCGACGGTCCCCCGCTTCCGCCCGCATCCCTCCTTGCTTTTTGGCGGGACTGGCCCCTTTTCTGGCGAAGGTCCCCCGCTTTCGCCCGCATCCCTCTTTGCTTTTCGGCGGGACCGGCCCTCTTTCTGGCGACGGTCCGCCGCTTCTGCCCGCATCCCACTTTGCTTTTTGGCGGGAACGGCCCTCTTTCTGGCGACGGTACCCTGCTTCCGCCCGCATCCCTCTTTGCTTTTCGGCGGGACCGGCCCTCTTTTTGGCGACGGTCCCCTGCTTCCACCCGCATCCCTCTTTTCTTTTTGGAGGGACTGGCCCCTTTTCTGGCGAAGGTCCCCCGCTTCCACCCGCATCCCTCTTTGTTTTTTGGCAGGACCGGCCCCCTTTCTGGCGACGGTCCCCCGCTTCCCTCTTAGCTTTTTGGCGGGACCGGCCCTCTTTCTGGCGACGGTCCACCGCTTCCGCCCGCATCCCTCTTTGCTTTTTGGCGGGACCGGCCCTTTTCTGGCGACTGTCCCCCGCTTCCGCCTGCATCCCTCTATGCTTTTTGGCGGGTCTGGCCCTTTTTCTGGCGACGGTCCCCCGCTTCCGCCTGCATCCCTCTTTGCTTTTTGGCGGGACCGGCCCTTTTTCTGGCGACGGCCCCCCGCTTCCGCCCGCATCCCTCTTTGCTTTTTGGCGGGACCGGCCCTCTTTCTGGCGACAGTCCCCCGCTTCCGCCCGCATCCCTCTTTGCTTTTTGGCAGGACCGGCCCTTTTTCTGGCGACGGTCCCCCGCTTCTGCCCGCATCCCTCTTTGCTTTTTGGCGGGATCGGCCCTCTTTCTGGCGACGGTCCCCCGCTTCCCCCCGCATCCCTCCTTGCTTTTTGGCGGGACTGGCCCCTTTTCTGGCGAAGGTCCCCCGCTTCCACCCGCATCCCTCTTTGCTTTTTGGCAGGATCGGTCCCCTTTCTGGCGACGGTCCCCCGCATCCCTCTTTGCTTTTTGGCGGGACCGGCCCTCTTTCTGGCGACGGTCCCCCGCTTCCGCCCGCATCCCTCTTTGCTTTTTGGCCGGACCGGCCCTTTTTCTGGCGACGGTCCCCCGCTTCCGCACGCATCCCTCTTTGCTTTTCGGTGGGACCGGCCCTCTTTTTGGCGACGGTCCCCTGCTTCCGCCCGCATCCCTCTTTGCTCTTCGGCGGGACCGGCCCTCTTTTTGGCGACGGTCCCCTGCTTCCGCCCGCATCCCTCTTTGCTTTTTGGAGGGACCGGCCCTCTTTCTGGCGACGGTCCCCCGCTTCCGCCCGCATCCCTCTTTGCTTTTCGGCGGGACCGGCCCTCCTTCTGGCGACGGTCCCCCGCTTCCGCCCGCATCCCTCTTTGCTTTTCGGCGGGACCGGTCCTCCTTCTGGCGACGGTCCCCCGCTCCGCCCGCATACCTCTTTGCTTTTCGGTTCCCTCTTTGCTTTTCGGCGGAACGGACCCTCTTTTTGGCGACGGTCCCCTGCTTCCGCCCGCATCCCTCTTTGCTTTTTGGCGGGACCGGCCCTCTTTCTGGCGACGGTCCCCTGCTTCCGCCCGCATCCCTCTTTGCTTTTCGGCAGGATCGGCCCTCTTTCTGGCGACGGTCCCCCGCTTCCGCCCGCATCCCTCTTTGCTTTTCGGCGGGACCGGCCCTCTTTCTGGCGACGGTCCCCCGCTTCCGCCCGCATCCCTCTTTGCTTCTCGGCGGGACCGGCCCTCTTTTTGGTGACGGTCCCCTGCTTCCGCCCGCATCCCTCTTTGCTTTTCGACGGGACCGACCCTCTTTTTGGCGACGGTCCCCTGCTTCCGCCCGCATCCCTCTTTGCTTTTTGGCGGGACCGGCCCTCCTTCTGGCGACGGTCCCCCGCTTCCGCCCGCATCCCTCTTTGCTTTTTGACGGGACCGGCCCTCTTTCTGGCGACGGTCCCCCGCTTCCGCCCGCATCCCTCTTTGCTTTTTGGCGGGACCGGCCCTCCTTCTGGCGATGGTCCCCCGCTTCCGCCGCATCCCTCTTTGCTTTTTGGCGGGATCGGCCCTCCTTCTGGCGATGGTCCCCCGCTTCCGCCGCATCCCTCTTTGCTTTTTGGCGGGACCGGCCCTCTTTCGGCTGAAGGTCCCCCGCTTCTGCCCGCATCCCTCTTTCCTATTCGGCGAGACCGGCCCTCTTTTTGGCGATGGTCCCCTGCTTCCGCCCGCATCCCTCTTTGCTTTTCGGCGGGACCGGCCCTCTTTTTGGCGACGGTCCCCTGCTTCCGCCCGCATCCCTCTTTTCTTTTTGGAGGGACCGGCCCTCTTTCTGGCGACGGTCCCCCGCTTCCACCCGCATCCCTCTTTGCTTTTCCGCGGGACCGTCCCTCCTTCTGGCGACGGTCCCCCGCTTCCGCCCGCATCCCTCTTTGCTTTTCGGCGGGACCGGCCCTCTTTCAGGTGACAGTCCCCTGCTTCCGCCCGCATCCCTCTTTGCTTTTTGGCGGGACCGGCCCTCCTTCTGGCGACGGTCGCCCGCTTCCGCCCGCATCCCACTTTGCTTTTTGGCGGGACCGGCGCTTTTTCTCACGACGGTCCCCTGCTTCCGACCGCATCCCTCTTTGCTTTTTGGCGGGACCGGACCTTTTTCTGGCTCTGGTCCCCCGCTTCCGTGCATAACCTTGGGTCTCTTTTGTGCTCAGATAAAACTGCCTTCTTTCACATCTTCTCTTTTTTTTGTGTCATGAATTTCTTTACAGAGTCTATCCTTACAGAGTCTATTCATAGAAATCCAGAGAACCAGGTGGCCAAGTATTTGCTCGACAATGAACTTCGTGATGGTGATTATCCGGACCTGTGAGGAATATGGTCAAGCTACAGGAGCCAAAGTCAACTGCGGGAGGTTGGAGTCCATAGTACGTCCCCTTTCTCCATCCAGCTGGACTTTATGAAGATCCTGGGAGTCACATTCGGAAAAGATCATGCAGTCCTAGAGTATTGGCAAAATCTCTTGCCCAAAGTCAACGTAAAGATGGACTGTGGAGCCTCAGACAGCTGACCCTCGAGGGAGAGACACTTGTACTGCGCAATGATATCCTGCCTGTGTCCCATTACATGGCGGACGCCTGGTTAACCCATTTCATCGTCAGTCCTGGTGCTGTCCTGACAATCTTTTGCTTCAGTTTTGCAATTTCTTTGCAATTTCCTGTTCTTCAACTATAGGCACTATTTGGCCAAGACCCAGCATGCATTTTTCTGGAGGTTTTTAATACAGTTTTTCCGCTCTTTTGAGGCTTAATGCCTTATGGTGTTCAGGTGGAAAAATGCATGAATGAATTAAACACTATTGTATTACCCTAATTTCTCATGATGAATTTCTTCTCATAAATTACCAAGCACAGGCGTTTTCATCCTTTTTACCTATGTATTGTAGATATTATTCATATAAATTGCATTAACTCCTAGAGATGAGCGAACGTGCTCGGCCCCGCCCCTTTTTCGCCCGAGTACCGCGATTTTCGAGTACTTCTGTACTCGGGCGAAAAAATTCGGGGGGCGCCGTGGCGGCGCGGGGGGTTGCGGCGGGGAGTGGGGGGGAGAGGGAGAGAGAGAGGGCTCCCCCCTGTTCCCCGCTGCTACCCCCCGCACCGCCGCACCTCTCCCCGCCCCCCCGGTGCCCCCTGAATCTTTACGCGCGAGTACTGAAGTACTCGAAAATGGCGGTACTCGGGTGCGTAAGTACTCATTACGAGTACGTTCGCTCATCTCTATGAACTCCTCCCTTTTTCCTTTGTATTAAAATTTTTTTTCAATGAGACCGCTTATACAGCAGCTCCATCGCAGTGCCGTGATTTTCGAGCGGTGGCTGTTCTATTTTTGCCTGTTTAGCGCACCTCATCAATGGTGAGATATGTTAAACTCCGCTGTCAGCCGCAGCTCCCTGAGGCTAAAAGCGAAAGTAAAATTGCGGTAAACCACCGTGATTTAAATCGCGGTGCTTACCGGAACGCATGTGTGAGGGAGACCTTAGGCTGCGGTCACACAGGATGGAAATCCCGCGGAAATCTCACGCGAATTTCCGCAGTGGGACAGCACGGAAATTCCACAAGATTTCCGCAGCTTGAAGTCCAGCGGGTTTTCAAGCGGCTTATTCCTCTGCGGCCAGCTCTTCCCCATTAAGAAGAGAGTTGACCGCAGCGGAAACTGCAATAATATTGACATGCTGCGGCTTGGATTTCCGTGCGCCATGTTAATTTCAGCGCAGCTTGGCCGCAGCATGTGGACTAGAATTTAGCGAATCTCGTCCAATTTGCTGCTTCATCCCGGGATTAGAATTGCCAGTGGAATTTCCTTGCAGAAAGTCTGCACCGAAATTCTGCGGCAATTCTGGATTGTGTGAACCCAGCCATAGGGTACACGTAACAGAATCGATGCAGGTTTTCCACAGCGGAATATTTACATCACATTCTGCACCATTGTTGATTTTTTTTTGTATTTTATTAAACAGATTTGCAACAGATTTCGCCCTTTGACTTGGCACCGCAGCAGACGTCACCCCTTTGAAGTCCACACCAATTGTGCGGTTTTTTTACATGGAATTTGATGCAGATTTTGGTCCAAATTCTCCTTCCGGAAAATCCGCACTGGTTCCACTACGTGTGAATGTCCACGGTAATTCTGCCTCCAAAGTACGCGTCTGTTTGACGCATTTTTCATGTGAATTCATATTCAGAATTTGCCACCATATATATATGGAGGATACACTGAAAAATATAGTACAATTGTTTTTGGCCACCATTATTATGGCCGTGAGAAGCGGCGCGCTGCACAACAACTACACAGTGATGTTTGTTTGCTGCGTGATGCCAATCTCCAAACATTATAGTGCATGCTGCAGTTCTCTTTCACGTGAATGATGTGTTTTTTCACACACCTAAGTATGAGTGGCCCAATAAAAATCAATGGGCTACTGACATTGCATGTTGCGCAAATCTTGTCCACTTTGGTGTTTAAGCTCGGCCTTAAGATTGCCGGCGGAATTTCCGCCCCATCTGAACCCAGCCTTACAGTACAATCCAGAGGCAGGAATTTTCAAAAATATTCACACGGTGCGGAAATTTTCTGCGACAAATCTGCAGAATGTCCATTTATGTTACAGAATTCAATTCTTGAACTACAGAGGTTAGGATCTGCAATAAAAAACTGCAGCCAAATGGGCACCATTTAGCTGTGGATGTGGTGTGTATTTCCTGCGGAAAGCCGCAGCGACTCTGCCATGTGTGAAGGTGGCCTTAAGGTGCATTCCCACGTGGAAAACACCCACAGCATTTATAGTACAGGAATTGTGGATGGGATTTTAAGAAACGCCGTCCGCATGCTGTGGGGAAGACCTGCAGCATAAAATGACAAGCGACGCAGAATTTAAATCCGCAACATTTTTTTTGAGCTGCGAATTTTCACAGCGAGTTTCTACTCTTCAAATGAGGGGGTTAAATCTGTGGCAAATGCGCATCATTACAGATTTTAGTGTGGATTTTTCTCTGCAGCAGAAAATCTGCAACATGTGAACATGTCCGAAGGTTGTATTCACATGGCTGTAAAAGCACAGCAGAATGCCAAGGCTATTCTGTCGCGGATCTGCATGTGGGTATAACTCTGTCAGTAGGCAAATACATATGTGTACCCATCGCTTCCACATGCTGTATAGAATTGTGTCATAACCCTGCATCTCCTTACACAATCACAACTTATGGGTAAGTCCCATGGAATTTTTTCACTGCATAATACGCTGCGTTTGCCATCATGTGGCGTCTCTCACCAGCATATACATGTCATGTGCAACGCCCCGATCTGGTGGCCATAAGGCACTTGTTTCATGGGCCTTCTGCAATCATCACTGACCCCTTCCACTCTGTAGGCGCTGCGTCCGAACACCACAGAACTCCAGGCGTCGTCGATGTCACCAGCACAAGGGTGTCACACAAGAAATATGCGGCACTACTGTTACCTTGGGCTTCCTCATCCATAGGACCAACCTCTCCTGCTCCGTAGGAGCCGTGTCCTTAGCAAACAGGATCCCCGATGCCGTGGACACCATTTCTATTGAGGCGTTTTCCCGCAAAACAACTTTCTTCTACCCCTGGATAACGGTGCAGCAGCTCCTGTGAGGTCTGATTGTACTGAAAGTGGAAGTCAGGTGACCACTGCAGCCAATCAGAGGTCACAGTTTGTATTTTTTATTATTTTATTGCATGGACAGCTGTTGAAAAGAAAATTTAAGCGGTTGCCCGGCTTTAAAAAAAAATTTAATTTTTCAATCGACATAGCTGCCTCGAGGTGTTGTTTTTTGCAGGACAAGCTGTAGTTTTCTATGGTACAACTTATCGTACTGAAAAACTTTTAAATATTTCTCCGTGGTATGAAATGGAAAAAACCCTTGTGCTAGTTTGGGGGGCATCTTGTGTTTACGGCGTACCTGGTGCAGCTGACTTTATTCTGTGGGTCAGGACGAATAAAGCATAAATTTGATACGGCCATATTTTTTGTAAAGAAAAAAAAGTTACGTACTAAAAGTTTCATTGTCATCTTCTAACCCCGTGACTTTACTTTTCTGTCGATGAGGCTGTAGGAGGGCTCATTTGTGTGCAGCACATCCTGCAGTTTCTATTGGTATTATTTTCAGATACATCATGACTCTTTAAATGCTTCTTAAATCTTTTCTTCGAGACAGGATGACCAAAAACAACACAATTTTAGTGTTGTGTATTTCTTTTCACTGTGTGGGATAAATCTTTTTGTTTGTTTTACAAATTCATTGATAGGACTTTAATAAATCCAATGTTAAAAATAAGAAGGGGGGGGTTGAAACTTTCCTTTTTTTTCTTAAGGTAAACAGATTTCTAATTTTTACATTTTTTTGTTTGTTCCCACAGGGAACTTTAAACTTGCAATCATTTGAATGCTTATAACATACTGCAATTTCTCAGTATCACAGTATATTGTATTTTTGCAGACATTCTATAGGCGAAAATCCATGGCAGCTCTCAGGCCTCCACAATGAATGGCACCCCGAGATCTCAGAGATCGGCAGACAGTGGGAGCCCCTTCTGTTGGGCCATTTAAATGCTGCTGCCAGTACTGACCACAAGATGTAAAGGCTAGAGATAAGTGAGCACGCTCGGTAAGGTCAGTTACTTGAGCGAGCCTTGCTCATCTCAAGTAACTGCCTTCTTCTCCGAGCGTGCTCGGTGAGATAGCGGGGTCGGCAGGGAAGAGCGGAGGGGAGCGGGATGTCTCTCTCTTCCACCCCCACCCCCACCCCCACCGCGCACGCACGCTCGGAGGAGAGGGCAGTTAGTCGAGATGAGCGAGGCTCGCTCGAGTAACTGACCTTGCCAAGTGTGCTTGCTCATATCTAGTAAAGGCCCATTTAAACACAATTACTATCACTCAAAAGATGTCTTTTGAGCAATAATCGGGTTTCCATTTATAGCGCAAGGTGATTGCTCAAACGTTGAGCGATCACCTTGCGCTCCAAGCAGGGGATGCAGAAGACAAGCGGGGCTGCATGTCTTCTGCATCCAGCTGTTACCTGCTCAGAGCGACCGGCTGTTATACAGCCAAGCGCTCCGAGCGGGGGATGAACACAGCTGGACAGCTGTGTTCTTTATATCCCCCGCCTGTCTTCAGAGAGCGGGATACAACTGAAACAATAGTATCAGCTGTATTCCACTGTGAATGCCTGATAACTGATCGCTATCTTTCAGCATGCTGAAAGTTCAGCGACTGCTTAACGAAAACTGGACAATGTCAGTGCAATTAGACACAACGATTATCACTCAAAAGACGGCTTTTGAGCGATAATCGTTGTCTAAACGGGCCTTTACTTGTTAATAGCCAGATAGGGCCCACTTCATACAAACCCCATGCATATCCGATGTACATCAGCTGTCAGCCAAAGGTTAAAACAAATCAATATTAGTGCCCAATATGTGATGACTAATGAAAATTTAAATTAATTTTAATACTCAACATGTACATTTACAGTACAAAATACTATACATATATGATTTCATACAGAGGGATGTGACGATCATGGTTTTCCCAATTCAGTCTCTGAGTCTCTTTTTGACTCCTTTCCAAACAACAGGTTTACTACAGGCTGCCTTATCATCCTCCTCCTCCTCCTCACTCTCCTCTCCAGAGGCTTCATCACTTCCTTTCGCAGCATCACTACTACCCTCTTCTTCTTCCTCATCAGACGACTCTTCTTCATCACTTTCATCATTTGTTAATCTGAAAAATTACAAACATCTTTTTAAGACTGCATAGATACCAAATGCCGGTGACAACGGAATAGAAAAGGTCATTGCCAATTATACCAACTCCATTTATGAAACGGTGAAATCAGCGCTAAGAATCCGCAGCATGGATTGACAAGATGCAGAATTAAAATCTGCACTGTAGGTTATTTTACGCGACGGATTTCCACTGCAGCGTTTGCTTGAGATTCCTTGAAGTCTCATCCACACTGCTGATTCTGTAAAATCCTGTGGATTTTCTGCAGCCAATTCTGCTGTGGAAGGTTTGCAGCCTTTTCACGATCTATCAGCATATTTGCATCAGTATTGCAATTATTTTCTATTGGACAAATGCCGACAACATTTGCCCAGTAGATCGCAAAAGGCAAATACTGATGACAAACGGCTGTCACGTCATCTAAAACAGGGGTCCCCAACCACCGGTTCGCAGACCGGGGCCGGGCCGTTAGGAGGTCAGCGCCGGTCCGCGGAACTTTTCTTCGAAACACAAGGCCTGCGGGCAGAATCGGGCCCGCTGCCTTGTGCTATGTGGCCCGCAGCATGCCGACACCGCTGACCACTGAGGCGATTACCAGCGCTGGTCCCGGCACACACTGACCTCCGTGTGCAACCAGGAACCTCCTCCCCAAGTTCCCTGCTCATAAGTTCCGCAGGAGAGGACTCGGGGAGGAAGCGTGCCGGGCTGCACACTGACGTCTGGGCAAGCAGAGAGGGACCGACGATGACAGCGGGGAGGAGGTAAGTATATGGGTTGAAGGGGGGGGGGGGGTTCTGGTTATTACTGAGGGGTGGGGGCTGCTTACTACAGGGGGGGATGCCTGTTACTGGGGGGGGGGCGGGCTGCTTACAACTGGGGGGGATGTTTATTACGGGGGGGCTGCTTACAACTGGGGGGGGCTGCTTATTACTGTTATTACTGGGGGGGTCTGCTTACTACTGGGGGGTCTGCTTACTACTGGGGGGGCTGCCTATTACTAAGGGAGGGGGCTGCCTATTACTGGGGGGGGCTGCTTATTACTGAGGGGGGGGGGGGCTCTTTATTACAGGGAGAGGCGCTGCTAATTACTGGGGGGGCTGCTAATTACTGGGGTGGGAGATAAATTATATGCTGCCCTATGTGTGTGCTGGGGGGGGAGATAAATTATATGCTGCCCTATGTGTGTGCTGGGGGGGAGGGGGGAGATAAATTATATGTTGCCCTATGTGTGTGCTGGGGGGGGATAAATTATATGTTGCCCTATGTGTGTGCTGGGGGAGGGATAGATTATATACTGCCCTATGTGTGTACTGCCAGGACATTCTAAATGTCATAATTAAATAAGAATGCACTAAACTCCAACCCCCTTCATAACCCTGCCCCATATAACCAAAGCCCCGCCCATGTCCCGCCCAACCTTGCCGGGCCTTGTAAAAATGTTCTTGCTTGAAGCCGGTCCCTGGTGCCAAATAGGTTGGGGACCACTGATCTAAAACATGTCCATAATGCCATTTCCGCCTTTACAATCATAGCAATAAAATGGCGCAGCTCTACAAATGGTTAAAAATCTACACTTTTGCGATGACAGGACCCAAAAGTGCTAGTGGTACCTGAAAGGACCAGTGATCTGCAACTGTAATGTCGCAGGGTAAGGCAGTGCCAACCACAGCGTCAGAGCCTAAAGGAGCGCCAGTGAGAGGTTCACCTCCATTTATCTGCTTAGGAGGAGGGGGAGATGGAAGTAGGGAGGTGAGGGGTGGTAGTGCCATACTTACGAATCCCGTTTACTCACCGTGTCTTTATTTTCTTCATTTCAGCTCCCAGCTAGGGGATAAGCGCAGAGACCTAGAGAGCAGGAAGGCCCGCCTGCTATGGGCCTGCAGGAGGGGTAAACTGTATCTCAGTGCCTGCAGGAGGGGTATAGCTAGTGGGAGGGACAAACTCTTATTTTGCTCTGTGTCCATCCCCTAGCGGTAGCAGCTTTACCCAATGACACAGACAAGTAATTGTCTGTGTGCTGTTCACTCCAAAAAACCTTTACAGCAGCACTTCTAGTATGATGTCACAAGCACATGGAGGGTCAATGTAAGCAGAATGGTCCCTGTACAAACAGTCAATTGGGAAGGCGTTGGCTCCACCACAGTGACTCCGAGGGCCCAAGTAACAGATTGCACATGCAGCTGTGAAGGTATGTTTTTGGGGTTGAATCAGACAATTGCAATTTTAATAACTACATATGTAGAATGCTTGTAAAAATTGCTAGACCATCATGCTCCCTGTTTATCTCAAAAACTGGTGACGGGTTCCCTTTAAAATTTGAAAGGGGGTGCTGTTGCATTTGTGTCTACAGCCAGCATTTGCAAAAAAGCAGTACTGTAAGTGACAGTTTGGCACAAACAATTGTGTATCGAGAGTTTAAAGAAGGCCGTTTACTTCTAATGATCTCTGCAGCATTATATAATGTACATATGATAATATGCTATGTATACTAGGAGCCTCTTTAAGATATATGCTATATGTGATCGACTATCTGCAGATGATTTCTATGTCTAATGCTATAATATTCTATAGGTCTTAGTGATCCCTTCGTCATCATTGAGCTCTGTCCCCATCATATTTTCCCAATGGTGAAAGGTCAACGAACACAAGTTAAAGCTAAAACTTTACACCCAGTGTATGATGAGCTGTTTTACTTGTAAGTATATGAGTAACAGTTTTCTTCTATTTTAAAGGGAAAATGTCACTAAACTATTATAATGTACTAGCCGATATACCCGGCTTCGCCCGAGTTAATTTGGTACTGGTGTTTATCTGGTGTTCACACGGAAAATCTTATGTAGTTGTGGTTACTTTAGAGATACCGGAAAAACATATGTTCACCATTTTGCATAGTTCTCTGCGTTACCCAGGAAACACCACGTGGAGGTAACCATGCAACGTTTCCTTTATATAAAATGACATCAGGAAGTGAGAGAATTAGATTTCATACATAAAATTTGGACGCTAATTCTTTTGCACTTAGAATTGAATAATTGAGTTGGGACGCATTAGCTTTTCCTATTTATGACATAATCAATGCCCGTGCCAAATTTCACGTTTCTATGACACCGGAAAGTGAGAAAATTACATTCCGTACGTAAAATTTGAACGCTAATTCTTTTGTGCATAGAATTGAATAATCGAGTTGGGACCCATTAGCTTTTCCTATTTATGACATAATCAATGCTCGTGCCAAATTTCAGGTTTCTATGACATTGGTAAGTGAGAAAATTACATTCCGTACATAAAATTTGGACACTAATTCTTTTGCGCATAGAATTGAATAATCGAGTTGGGACCCATTAGCTTTTCTTATTTATGACATAATCAATGCTCGTGCCAAATTTCAAGTTTCTATGACACCGGAAAGTAAGAAAATTACATTCCATACGTAAAATTTGGACGCTAATTCTTTTGCACATAGAATTGAACAATCGAGTTGGGACCCATTAGCTTTTCCTATTTATGACATAATCAATGCTTGTGCCAAATTTCACGTTTCTATGACATTGGTAAGTGAGAAAATTACATTCCGTACATAAAATTTGGACGCTATTTCTTTTGCGCATAGAATTGAACAATCGAGTTGGGACCCATTAGCTTTTCCTATTTATGACATAATCAATGCTCGTGCCAAATGTCACGTTTCTATGACACCGGAAAGTGAGAAAATTACATTCCGCACGTAAAATTTGGATGCTAATTTCTTTGCGCATAGAATTGAATAATTGAGTTGGGACCCATTAGCTTTTCCTTTTTATGACATAATCAATGCTCATGCCAAATTTCACGTTTCTATGACATTGGGAAGTGAAAAAATTACATTCCTTGTCTGTAAAATGTGGACACTAATTCTTTTGCGCATAGAATTGAATAATTGAGTTGGGACCCATTAGCTTTTCCTATTTATGACATAATCAATGCTCGTGCCAAATTTCACGTTTCTATGACACCGGAAAGTGAGAAAATTACATTCCGTACGTAGAATTTGGACGCTAATTCTTTGGTGCTTAGAATTGAATAATCGAGTTGGGACCCATTAGCTTTTCCTATTTATGACATAATCAATGCTCCTGCCAAATTTCGAGTTTCTATGACACCGGGAAGTGAGAGAATTAGATTCCGTACGTAAAATTTGGACGCTAATTCTTTTGCGCATAGATTGAATAATCGAGTTGTGACCCATTAACTTTTCCTATTTATGACATATTCAATGCTCGTGCCAAACTTTAAGTTTCTATGACATTGGGAAGTAAGAGATTTAGATTATGTACATTAAATTTCGATTCCAATTCTTTTGCGCTAGAATTGAATAATCGAGTTGGGACCCAATTACTTTTCCTATTTTGGAGATAATCTATGCTTGTGCCAAATTTCATGTTTTTACAACATCGGGAAGTTGGAGAACTTTTGGCGAGTCAGTCAGTGAGTCAGTCAGTGAGTGAGTCAGTGAGGGCTTTCGTCTTTATATATATAGATGGGTAGCTGAAGAGAGATAATTTCAGTGATGTAATGATTATCTCTGAATTCACTTTCACTCCCCCCGCAGCAAGTCTGCAAATAGCCTGTGCACTGTATTCTAATGAAGCATCTAGGAGTCCCCTGTGGTGTTTGTCAGAGTTTAGGAGTCTGGGGGATATATTATAATGCAGAGCACAAATTGTTTGCAGGTTTACTGCGGGGAGTGAAAGTGAGTTCAGATATAATAATGACATGACTGGAATCTGGCTCTTCTGCTTTCTACTCATTATAGTAGCTGCAAGGGAGTTTTCATTGTTACACATTCTCTTTATGGACCATGTAAGGAGTCTAGAAGTGCTTACTCCATGACCCATGCTCCACCTACGTTATGGTTTACCCTAGATCTGAATCCCATAGGCTAAAGTGCAATGCGAGGCAGATGAGGGCTCTTAGAGAAAGCATGGTTTTATTTTTCATCTCAGCATTGTTCCCTTATGTAAATGTAGTTCCTGTTGCTTATATGGCAGCGATATATTCTTCAGCACTCCACATCCTTAGGAGGGTCCCTTTCTAATGGCACAGATAGGTTGTGCTCCTTTCCCGTGAAGCCACAACTCCTAACCGGAAAAGTATTGATTTTTTTTAATTGCATCCACTGAAAAAAATCACATCATAAGTGTGCCGTAAAGCATGTAAGACAGTTTTCTGGTGTACTATTCAATAGTAAATTTGCCCCTCCGTGCATAGTAGACAACGCGTTTAAGTATGTTAGTGTTTGGGAGGAAATCTGTGTAAGCACAGAGGGAACATGCAACCTCCATGCAGATGTTGCTCTGTATACTTTGTATAGATTTACTTTTTACATTTTCCACTTGATGAGTATATGTAAAATAAGCTGCGTGCCCCTAATATACTGTAATGTCTTCCACAGCTCAGTCTCGTCAGAGCAGTGTCGGAGGAAGTCTGCCTGCATTGTCTTTACTGTCATGGATCATGATTGGCTCTCCACTAATGACTTTGCTGGTGAGGCTGTCCTTCCCATGAATGTCATCTATGGATTAAATCGGCCTCACATTACGGGTGGTGTGAAAAACGTCCAGCCCACAGTCCTGAAACTGACAAGACCTAAGGCCAATGGTAATGTGATATAGAAGTGATGTTCAATGTCAAGACACTGGGTTACAAGCAGTACATACTCGCTGTAGCCTGACCACCTCTAGGTACAGTATCTGGGTCTTGCTGTAAGTTGAATGTAGAAAACGTCTAAACACTAATGTTTCCAGAGATCAGTATGACGACGTACAGTACATTTTACATGTGGGATTACAATGTTTTATATCTGTATTTTAAAACTGAATTAATAAAATGTGAAATAAAAGAAGTCTACGTCTCTGTATCCAATATACCGCACCATGAAGGTGACTTCAGTGCTTCGGGATGCAATCTGTTCCCATAGGTAATAAGCATATTGGACTTAAGAAACACTACAAGATTTTTCTTTTATTGGTCCAATTCCCTCTTCCTTACCCCCCACTTACCTGTATGCCTCAATGTGAGTTTCTCAGACTTGCATAGAGCCTAACTTCTGGTCCACATGGCAAACGCAGTGGGATTTGGGTGCAGAGTCATGTGATCTGCCAGCAGCCAGGACTGCAGTTTTTAACATTAGAAAGTCCCATCGACAATCGCGAGCAAAAAGTGGGTGTTTACCCTCAATAGTAAAAGTATACAGATCGCATTGCACATGCATTTACATGCGAGTGCAATTTTCTTTTTGCTTTCCATAGAAAATAGGACATCAGTGCAAGTGCAGCGTCCCATAGGGTAACTCAGGACACAGGGCATTCGCTGAGGAGCTGGGAGGTTAAGCTGTCACTTGTCACGGTGGCACTTACTAGACTCCTCCCCAGAGGGACACATGCAGCTTCGGGTGGAGCATCGCTGGGCCTCTTCTGGTTACCCATAGCAGAGGGATGGCCAATATACATACTGTATAACAGGAATACATGTTGTCATGTGACACCACCGTTCCTTTACCCACCAGGATGAAACCTCGGCGGTAATAAAGAGAGTCCACACACTGTATAGTAATTAAGTACCTCAGTCCCTGGGAACGGTCAGGGCCTGGTAAACTTTACTTGAAAACTTTGTCACTTTACAGAGTAAACACACCTGTGCAGGCAAGATAGTAGATTTGAGGTCAGGCAGGAAACACCGGCCCTACAGTCCTCGTTATCTGTATGGTACTGCTCCTGGAAGGGGAACACTCACTGAGTGACAGCCCGATCCCCCACCCCCCGCAGGACCAGTGGCAGCCTGGCACCCCCCTTCATACTTACCGTTCAGCTGAGAAGGTCCGTCAGGGAAAGCTGCTCTTCTTCTTCAGCGGGAGCCAGCTGGCAACGGTAAAGCCGTTGCCATGGAGTGAGCGGGCTGCACATGCGCGTGCACCAGGCATGTTCACGAGGACCCAACCAGCCGGCAAGAGTTACTGCGCCTGCGTGACTAGAAGATGCAGAGACACCGCTGGATTTGTCGTATCCATAGACAACGGACAGGTAAATATAGGGGGGGGGGGGGCACCTGATCAGGTAAGTATATATCTTCTGTATGGCTCATTTACAAAGCACACATTATATTGCAAAGTGCTTCGTAATGGCCATACAGAAGTATATAGCTGCATTTGTCACGGCGGGACAACCCCTTTAACAACTCTACCACCCAGCATACAGTTGGGTCACTACACACCTGATATCAGATCAGGAGAGAAAGAGTAAGCCTCCTGTCCTGATAATATGTCACTGTGTTATCCGTGGCGATAATCTGGCCGCGGGTAATGCAGTGAACGCTTTCCATAGACTTAACTATGGAAAGCGCAGCCCGACGTCCACGAGCAAAGAATCATAGTAATTCTCCACTCGCGGGATTCAAATTGTGGCATGCTGCGATTTGCCACAATTTTTTGCGGTCAGCCTATCTATCAGATAAGCCTATCTGATAGATAGGCTGACCGCGGAAAATTGCGGGGACCTGTCAGTTCTCCTCCCTGCTCCCCTGCGGCGGAATATCGTAGACAGGCAGCCTAAGGGCTCCTTCACACTGGCAAGAAAATTGTGCAAGACTTGTGTGTTGCAAGACACACAAATCTCACACACACATGAAACCCATTCTTTTGAATGGGTTCATTCACATTCGCGATGTTTTCCTGCACAGCTCCGCACTGCGTTTCTATGCAGAAAACAAATTGCAGCATGTTCTTTCTTTTAGTGATATCGCCCATTGTTTTCAATCAGGCCAGCAGCAGCCCCCGCCGGCCCCATTGAAATCAATAGGAGAAGATCGCGAAACAGCCTGCGAGGCTGAAGGAATCCCCCATAGTGAGGGGAGAGAGAGGGGCGGAGCTACATGGGATCTTCTAGTGATCTCCCCATATTTGGAGAGATAGGGGGTGGAGCTAGAGGGATTCCCTGGGATCGGGACTAGAGAGGGTTCTCATAGTGATTCCTCTCTAGCCAATAGAGGGGGCAGGGCTAGAAGGATCCACCCTTCAGCCCCGCCCCCTCTCTTGGCTGGGGAGGAGTCACTATGAAAACCCTCTCTAGCCCCGTCCTCTCAGGAAGCCCTGGGGAGCCCTTTAGCTCCCCCCCCCCCCCCATCTCTCCAAATATGCAAAGATCTGTAGGAGATCCCCTATTCCTCCACCTCCCTCTCTCTCCTCGCTATGGGGGATTCCTTCAGTCCCATAGGGGTGCGAGCCTGCTTTCTTTTGAAAACGCTTTGCATCCAGGGGTTTTCAGAAGAACTGCAAGGGCGATATTGGGCTGTGAATCTTGGAGAGACACTTTCAACTAATCAGCAGGCCAAATATTTCTGCTTTGTACACCTTGGACTGATGTAGTTTATGCATACATAATGATACAATGTATAAAACTGTAACTCTATATGCAAGATTAGGATCATTCACAGACAGCAAGCGGAGCTTTGAAACTGGTGAAGCATTGTAAATTTGAAACTTTAAGTACTTTCATTACATAACATTAGGCAACGCAATTTTTGTGTCTAAGAAAAGTTTATTTGTTCCTGTTAGCTTATCGTAAAATATAATGGGAAATAACTCTCATTTTGAAAAACGTTTGCTTTTGTAGTCAGGACATCGATAATTAAAAGTATATGATTTTGAATTTCGAATATTTCAAGGACATACACAGTGAGAAAATAAATTCCTTCCAATCATGAGCCAAAGTCCTTATACAATGCAGAGTATGTCCATACAGTTCACAATTAATGAAAACGTCTGAATCTTTTCATTAATCCCTTCCACTGGCTTACTTTGCACATCTCAAGGAGGAGTACAGTAGTGTCAAATTCCTGTTGCAAGTTCTAAAGTACGATCAGTATGGTTGGGAGGTAATTGGAGACTTCAAGATGGTTGCTTTCCTAATGGGTCTTCAAGGTGGTTTCACAAAGATTCCCTTGCTATCTTTTGTCTTTGGGATAGCAGAGCCCAAACTGAACACTACCATCGACGAGACTGGCCTGAACGTATTGACTTCACTGTCGGACGAAGCAACGTCAAGTGGGAACCCCTAGTAGATTCTAAGATGATTTAACACATTTATCTCTCAGTAGACCACAGGCTGTTATCTCCATGGCACGTGTACACTAGCTGGGAGAGAACAATGCAATCCCCTGGCAGCCGCCGGGAGAGCAATGCAGCTGTTTTCACAGTTGGGCATGTGTTTAAACACACACTGGGCTCTGCAAACAGCTCCTGGAGGACATTTTTCATGCAAATGAAGATGATAAAGAGTTAATGACCATTAAAGGCCATTAACACTTTATGCAAATAAATCGCTAAATCTTTCAATCTTTCAGTCGTTTGAAAGATTATCTTTGCGTGTAAATGGGCCTTTATTTTCTCAGTTCAGAACTGTCTCATGCAGATAATAGTTCATTATGGTTAGCGCATTCCAGAGAACTGGTGTTGTTTGGGAAAAATCATGGAGACGAGAGTGGGAGGTTCAGACTACGATGGAAATAAAGACTCTTTTACACGTAACCATTATCACTCAAACAATTATTGGATCGTACAAATTTGAAAGATAGTTGTTCAGTATAAACTGTGGCAAGGCTATGCAGAGAATGGCCTGCAGGGGGCTGTAACCAGGCCTTCTGCGTGCTGAATGTATGCTAATTAGCATGGACAGCTGTGTGGGTGTGTCTAGAGGAGCTAAAAACTCCAAACACATTCAGTCCCATGCTGCAAGCTGAGGCAGAGCAACAAGCCAGAGCAGCGCTGATGCTGGGAACCAGAGCCAGGCTCAGAGAGTTGGAGATACTCCCTGAAAGGAAAAGGAAAGCCTGATGTCTGTGGGAGACCAGGCTGCAGTACGGCCAAGAGTCTGATGGGGAAGGACGCTTCCAAACAGACACCTTGTTGGGTACATGTAGTGGTGCTAGGCAACTGTGTTAGTAGTGAGGGAACTACTGTTTAGTTAGCGCCTTGATGGTAAAGCGTTTATTATGTTTCATAGCACTAAGTTTATGTGCAGCCAGTGGCTGATGTGTTTGCACTGGATTTCCTTGCTACCGCTGAGTATTGAAGACAATAAAAGTAATTTGGACTTTTACACGGACTGAATGAGCCGCTGTGTTGTCGCCGACCCCCACCCCTGACGCAGACATTGTCACAACACACGAAAAATCATCAGTCGTTTTCAAGTCATTCTATGCAAAAAAAAAAAAAGTTCATTCAGTCGTTCCCACTGACTGGCACAGACCTCTGGAAGATCAAACATCGAGCGAATGACAAAAACATTTAAAAGATTATTTTTGCATGTAAACTAACTGCATTTTAAAGCAAATGACTGTCACTGTTTGCACGTTCGAATGATTTCTCGCTCCATGTAAAAGGACCCTTAGGCCTCTTTTACACGGGCGACAGCGATATCGCTGCTACAGAATCACTACAATATTGTTGCTATGTACACATGATTTTGTAGCGTCAGTGATGCTTTTTTCTTGGAAGAAGTGTAGCATCGCGTCGCTGCTACTCGCGATTTTTGTCAGGAGAAAGTTAATAGGAGTTTCTAATGTTAAAATTGCATCGAAACTTAAAGGGGTTGTCCGGCCAGAAACATTACATCTCATTACTTCTGTTTGCCCATTTCCATGCACTTTGTAATATACATTGTGCATGGAAAATGATGCAAACAGAAGTTATTGACTTACCTTTAGGGGTGCCCCCCCCTGTGTTGCTCCTCCGTCGTCCATGGTTACGACAAGTCTTCTGTTCTTCTTGTCGGGCCGGCTCCATGTCTTGACGGGACGTCGGGGAGGCGCTTCTTGCTTCCTGGTTGTTCTCTCTACTGCGCATATGCAGTAGAGCTTCAGCGGCTGGGAAGCTCTGGTCTGCCTGCAGGGGACGTGCTGCTGCTTGATCTTCTTGGTAAGGTAAGAACCTGAAGGGGGGGTTTGGGGGGATGGGGGGTGCTGGTGGGGGCCGGGCTGTCAGATGCAGTGGGGGAAGGGGCTGTGTGTGCTAGTAGTGCCGGCGGCCGGGCTGTCAGATGCCGAGTGGGGGGGGGGGGGGTGCTGGTGGCACTGTGGGGAGGTCATCGTGGGGGGGTGCATTGTGTGTGGGCACTGTGAAGGGGAGGCTGTGGGGGGGGGGGGACTGGAGGGGGACACTGTGGAGGGGGGGGGGGACAGTGTGGAGGGGGCACTGTAAGGTGTGTGTGTGTGTGTGTGTGTGTGTGTGTGTGTGTGTGTGTGTGTGTGTGTGTGTGTGTGTGTGTGTGTGTGTGTGTGTGTGTGTGTGGCAGTGGCAGTGGCAGTGGCATGTTTGGTGCTACTTTCAATAGCAGACCATCGTCTGCTATTGAAAGTGCCGCTAGAGATCAGGATCTGCTCCTACTGCTGTGACAGGTGTAGCAGGAGATTTCTTCATCTCCCCAGCATGTCCCCTCATCACTGGGACACTGTTGTCACAGTGTCCAGTGATGAGGGGACATGCCGGGGAGATGAAGGAAACTCTTGCTACTGCTGTCAGAGCAGTAGGAGCAGATCGCACTGCTCTCCCTGCCCTCTGATTACTTTGAATGGGGCCGGCCGGCTCCATTCAAAGCAGTGAAGCATGCATGACACTGGTCCTCCAGTCATGTGACCGGTGTCATCGGGAGCGCGCACTGACGAGAGAAAGGCAGCAGTGCATCATGGGAACTACCCAGCGGCGCCATCTTTGAAAAATCCTTCAGGCAAGCTTTATAAAGGGAAGGAAAGGAATAAAAAGGTGAGCAAAATATAGTTTTTTATGGGTAAAGCTGTAGTGTGTGATGCTTCTCCTCTACAGGGCATTCATGGGGGGAAAAAAATCAGTTTCGGCGGCGGACAACCCCTTTAAGAAGTCTGAGAACCAAATAGAAAACTTGAGTGAATGCTGTTAATGAGTCGGGAGTGCATACCCCACGGATGGTCTATCAGATAACTGAGACTGAAGACATCTAAACTTCGGAGGGAAGAGTGTCTCTTAAAAAGCCTTGACGCCTGGAGACCAGAATGCCCCTCTTCGTATACCCCATCCAATAAACACAGACACCTTTTTTTCATTTGGATATTTTATTGGCCACAGCAGCCTTTCTTTAACAAAAACATACATTATGAATTAACGAGGGGGGGGGAATCCTTGGAGTGACACAATCTGGTGCTCCCACAATCAAACCAAAGTACACGCTGCCCCACAGCCGTAGACAGGCTCAGGGGCAACGCAATGTGCCCCTAGGGGGCTACCACACTTGGGGCTTACAGCCGGCGGAGGGTCTACTGCCCCCCACTACCAGCCAAGTCCCTGCACCAGATCCTACACCGATTACAGAGGAGGGAGTCTACAGGTAGGACCATGCCCAACCGACTCCCCCCTACACATTTTCCACCGCCTCCAAGGACCCCCCACCCGCCACAGCAAGCACGGCTTAAACCTTAGCCTGCGCCGCCCCCAACAACACCAGGGCCCTTTCAATTCCTTCTTGCACCCCCACAGCCCAAATGTCAACACCTACATCATTCAGATGTATACCATCATTCGCCCAATACTCTCCAACCCCCTTCTCTAACTCTGTGTGCCGCACGCAGATCCCCCCGTTCCGTGCTACAAATGCCGAAATGTGTCTATTGATTTTTACTCTGGCCCTATTGATGGCTAAAAATGACCTGGCAAATCGCCACTGCTTCCGTGGGATGATCTCCGACCAAACGATGATCATGTTTGGGTAAAGTGTTCTCAGCCTTAGGAAATCGTATTGGATATCCCGCCTCAATTCCCGAGCAGGGTGACTTGCCAGGTCATTGCCCCCCACGTGTAAGACCAGTATGTCCGGGCACCTGTCTACGCGCCCAAACCTCTCCACCTCCTTTAAAACTTGGCACCATTTCATGCCCCGGATCCCCAACCACCGGAGCACCGCTACCTCCCTCCTAAAACCCAACTGCCTGCCATTAGGTCGGACCTTGGCACGCTCCGCTGCCCAATACACATACGAGTGTCCAAGGATCCAAACCAGCGCCGGTACCTCCTTTCCTGTAAAAGGATAGAAATAAGAAATCATTTCCCCATAATAATCCCCCACCCCCACTTTTGTTATTTTCGATTCTATGAAATACACCAAAAATTTTTTTTTTTTTTAATCACTCAACCAACTCTGGACGAACATAAGTCTGGAACCTTCTTGAATTCCATCTACCAATCCTCTTCACTACGTCAGGCCCCAATCCTCTGCCTGCCGCCTCCGTTGCAGCTCCAATCCTAAAGGAATGGGAAGAATACCTGCCTTCCAATCCCAACTGCAACATGCATTTTTTAAAAACGGCGTTAAATTGAAATTTAGACAGAAAGGACCCATCTGCATGAATAAACAGCGGGCCCGGCTTATCTGTCCTCACCCTTCTATACGACTGAAAACTTTGTACGGGACATAACTTAGCCCCCGGAACCTGCCCCAAACGGACCCTTTTTCCTCTCCCCAACTGATCCGTCTTCGACCTCCTGAGCATAATTTCTAAAGAGCCCTCAGCCAAAGACACATCCGCAAAAAACAATCCTCCTCCTACCGCCTTGTTGGGTGACACCAATTCCCCCAACCTAAAAGCCCCATAAAAGGCTATTGAAAATGCGCTGCGAAACAACACCTCTTCAAAACTATCTCTACAAATATCCCCCAAAACCGCCCCCAAACTCTCCAAAATTGCAAAAGTGACTGGACACCTTCTATCCTTCCCCACCTGTCCTTTTCGAAAACCCCGCAGAGCTTGCTTCACCAAAAAACTTTTTGTAATGTCCTTTAACCCCCGCAACTTCAAACCAAAAACTAAACCCGCAATAAAATGGTTCACCCGCGACACGGACCAACCCAACTCCTTTGCATTCCCCAAAAAAGTCAACAAAACTTCCACATTACCACTCTCAGACTCTATTCCTTCCTGACCAATTACCCACTGCCGCCATTGTCCCCATGCCACCTCATACGCCTTCCACGTACCCTGTGCCAACGAACTCTCTATCAGACGTATCACAGCACGTCTGGCACGCTCCATATTTCCGGGGGACAAGTCCGGCCCTCCACATCCGCCTCTGGTGCCAGTGCCCGAAACCGCTCCCACTGGAAACGAGAAAGCGCATCAGCTAATCCGTTATCCGTCCCCGGGACATGGACATCTACAATCCACGCATTCAACGACAAACAAGACAACACCAGATACCGCAGCAAATTCACCACTGGTGGGGATCGAGCTGTTACCCCATTAATCGCTTGTACGACTCCCATGTTGTCGCAATGGAAGCGCACCTTTCTATTCCTGAACCTTTCTCCCCATACGGAAATTGCAACCACTATCGGGAACAACTCTAACAAGACTAAATTTTTTACTGCTCCGCACTGTCGCCATTCCTCGGGCCAAGGAGCAGCGCACCATTGACCCTTAAAATAGGCTCCAAAACCTGTGGTCCCTGCCGCGTCTGTAAACAGGTCCCAATCAAAATTATCAACCTCCTGCTCTATAAACAAAGAGCGACCGTTGTACTGGTCCAAAAAGGAAACCCAAACTGCTAAATCTGCCCGGATCTCAGCGGTCACTCGTATGAAGTGATGGCCCGCTTTAACCCCTGCAGTGGCACCTGCCATTTTCCGACAAAAAATCCGCCCCATAGGCATAATTCTGCAGGCAAAGTTCAACTTTCCCAACAGCGACTGTAAGTCGCGCAGGGTAATCTTTTTTGCCTGACTCGCCTTCCCCAAATCATAACGCAACCCGCGCAGCTTGTCCTCAGGCAAGCGACATTCCATTCTGACCGTATCTATAACAATCCCTAAGAAACTTAAACAGGTCACCGGACCTTCCGTTTTCTCCGATGCCAATGGCACACCAAACTTATTAGCTACCCATTGCACCGTGGACAACAGCAACATGCAAACTGTGGACCCCGCCGGACCCACGCACAAAAAATCGTCCAAATAGTGCAAAATCGATTGCACCCCGGACACGTCCTTAATCACCCATTCCAAAAAGGAACTAAACGCTTCAAAATAAGCGCATGAAATCGAACAGCCCATAGGCAAACATTGATCAACGAAATACTCCCCTTCCCAAATGCATCCCAACAAGTGAATGCTCTCCGGATGAACCGGCAGCAATCGGAACGCCGCTTCCACATCCGTCTTGGCTAACAATGCCCTTCCCTGAACCCACCTAACAGCCGCGTCAAACGACGTGTAAACCACAGAACACAACTCTGGCGCAATTCCATCATTCACCGATTCCCCTTTCGGATACGAAAGATGGTGAATCAACCGATATTTGCCCTGTTCCTTTTTGGGGACCACTCCCAACGGGGAAACAACCAAATCAGGAACAGGCGGGGTGGCAAAAGGCCCTGCCATGCGCCCCAGAGCGACCTCTTTAAACAACTTCTCCCTTACTACTGCCGGGAATTCCCTTGCTGAACGTAAATTTTTAACCGTAGGGGGAACCCGATGCTCTGGCTCCGGTATCCGATAGCCTTCCAAAAACCCCCGCAACAACAAATGCCCCTTCTCTGTGTCGGGATATCTACTTAGAAAGGGGGCCATCTCGAGAACTTTCACCGGCGTCCTCCCTTTTTCCTTCAGTACCCCCAACCTTTCCCTTTCCACGGCGAAAACACTTTGACGCCCCATGTGAAGACCCGCTGCAAATGGAGCAATTGTGTTTAAAGCGACAACTCGCCCCAAACTTGCACTGGCCCTCGTTGTATTGCCAGCAAAACCCTGCTTTCCTCTGCCCCTGCGCCCCTGTGCTTCCTGCCGAACTCCCTCCGGTAGCTGAGCCGGATGATCCGGCGGCCCCGGGAAAGGACTGCCCGAAACGCGTAGCCGCCATAACTTTTAGCCATAACCCAATATCTTTATGATCCCAACGGATACTGGGACGCACTGCTTTCCGCTGACGAAACTGCTCGTCATACCTCAGCCATGCCTGACCGCCATAAGTCCTGTACGCCTCCCCGATGGAGTCCAAATAACAAAAAAGCGCAGAACAATTCTCCGGCGCCTTCTCCCCAATCACCCCCGCTAATATTGCAAATGCCTGAAGCCAATTTGCAAATGTTTGCGGAATAAGCCGCCAGCGCTTCTTCTCCTCCTCCTCCTTCTTTGTCTCAGTCCGCTTCCCCTTCTCCAAATTAAACTTCTCAAGAGGCAACAAGGAAAAAATCTCCACATACTCGTCCTTCCAGATTTTTTCCCTTACCTCTTTTTTGAGATGCGCCCCCAACGGACCTTCAAAACAAACATACACCTCCCCCTTTGCCTTGTCGTCGAGCCGAATGGCCTCGCCATCCTTCTCCGTCTGGACCGCAACCGTAACACCTGTACTCCGCACACTACCTGGAACCTCCACAACTCCAGAGCTACCCCCAACCGCTACCTCATTCCTAGCGACCTGCGGTAGCCATGACGCAACCGGGGACGGGGCCCCCACCCCCGCCCCTAAGCCCCCTTCACACCGCTGTAACAATTGCCGAACATTACCCATAAGCTCCCTTAACTCACCCCCAAATACCCCCCTTAAAAGACTATCCTCCCCCACATTAAGGGTGCCTGCACACGAGCAGAATTTCAAGCGCGTGATTTTAGGCACATAATCCGCCCCAGACCGCAGTCAATATACTCCTATGAGGATCCGCAGTTGTCCCCAGACGGACGGATGTGTATCGCGTTTTTTCACGCGAGTGAAAAAATCTGCGACCTGTTCTAATTTTGGTCGGATCCTGCGCGTGAAGCCTCCAATACAAGTGAATGGGTGCGTTTTTTCACGCAGTACATCCGGAGTGCAGCTGCGGATGGAGTCACTGGTTGCTATGACTACAGGAAGTAGGCATGGTAGGAGGCGTCCCAACACACAGCAGAGCTTCACAGGCACATTTCAACTGCAGATCTGTCCTTTCAGTCCCCTCATCTACCAGAGAGCAGCCAGCAGACACCAGCCAGGGTGCACCCAGTACCTCCTTTTTTTCCTGGGGGGCTCTTCCTCCTCCGTTACCGCAGTACGTCCGAAAAAAGTTACATGGATCAACCATGCCCACAAAGACATCTGCTCACCGGGTGAAAGCATGTTGCCAGAATAATTTAACAGTGCTCACACAAGCAAGAGGGACAAAACGGAGTCTGGGTGTTGGTTTTTAAGCTGTTTTCCAGGGAATGGGCAGTTCTCTAGGGGTTGGGTTTACAATAAGGGTGTCTTCCGGATTTTTCTGCGCGTTTTTTTCCGCAACACATCCGCGTATATCCGCGCGTGATTTTTCACGCATCCGCACCTATCCGCAAGCACATTTAGGTACCATACGCGCGTGAAAATCCGCGAGTGGAATCCGGAACGCTCGTGTGCAGGCGGCCTAACACTTGCTCCCCTTAACTGACCCACAAATGCATTATTAGACAAGCATGACAATGAGCATTGCTCACCTGGCTGCATGGAGGCTGTGTCCCCACCAGCCGGCCCTGCGAGGTCCTGGACATCCGCGTCGCTGCTGGTCCCATCCGAACCATCCTGCTCCTGGCGACTTTCCTCCCGCTGTGGAACGATCACCACCGAACGAAGCCTGCCCGCGCTCGTCCCTGCGGGCTCCTGAACAAACTGTCGCCGACTTGTGCTGGACCCGGTCCGCCCCCTGGCCGGCACATCACCAACAGGGGCCACCGTGCTGCTTCTCCTCCGCTCTCTGCCGCTGCCTCCGGCTCTCACAGCCGTCCCTGCTGCCTGCGATCTCTTGCTGGATGCTCCCCCAGCCGGTACATCACCAGGGGAGACATCCGTCCTGGCATTCTCCTCCATGCTGCCCGACGCCGCAGGCCCCGCCCCCCGGCGGGGTCGAGTGTTCCTGCTCGCCGTGCTCACTGGTGGCTGCATAGGACTCCTCCGCAGCCGCGCCTCCCGTCCTCGAGGCTTGGGGAGGTAAACGGAACTGCAAGGGTCCCCTGAGGGACTCCTGAGCCGCCGGCGAGCCCTGGGAGCGCTGTCCTCCGCTACAAGTCTCTGGGGAGGTCGTGCCCGACGAGCTCTCTGCTCCGGCTCACGTGGTCCCGAAGTCTCCTCTGCTTCAGCTGCCGCTGCCGCTCCGCTCCCCAGCGCTCCTGCCACTTGAGCCTGCAGCCAGTCAGGACCATAACGGCTTGCCGCTGCCCTGAGGTCCTCCAGCATCTTCTCCACGTTCTCCATCCCATGAGGTTAGATTTTTACTTCACTCACAACTGTACTCTCCTCTCCGCTATCCTCTCTCTAAGGTGACCACCCATGAAGCACCCCCTCTTTATATTGTTAGCGCAAAATTCGCTATTTCGATATACTGTGCGTTTCCAAATTAAGATAATATGTGCAGGCCTGGAGAGCCTTTCAAAGACCACACGTCTACATCATGTGCCCCCGAAACAAAACTCTGTCTTTATTCAGCGCGCGTAAACTTAAATAATCTTAACACAGGAAATGAAGTAATTTACAGTTACAGTATATAGCGAGCCGATTGGTCGTTCTCAGAGGGAGGTATTTGTGAGGTAGCTTGTGATGTCATCCATCTGGGAGGAACTTCAGTGAGCACGCTCAGTTCATTCTTGAATTTAGCTTCATGAGAGAAACATCCTGTATCTCCTCTCTGTTTGCCAAGGACAGAGACATTCCTATGCCATGTGCTTTCAATTGGACCCCCCCCCCCATCTGAAGTAGCCAGTTTCTTTGAATAAAGGTTCAAACTCAATTCCCTAGACAATGCTGATGGTATCACAGGATTAACAAGACTCAACAGATTCATGGCCATACAATGTATATGGACAGAGCTCAAACAAACCTATACAAATGGAATTGTAGTAAAAGCAGGTAGCATTGTTCTGTATAAGGAAGACCAATATAGATATGTTAGACCTCTATCTTATACAAAGAACTAACAAGTCGCATACACATTTCACAGTTACATCAAAGCTTCCTACACCAAACAGGTTTGAAGTCCACATGAATGTTCATAGCTATTCGTATGTAAAATACAGAATGGAGAATAAAAGAAAATACAAAATGGAGGATGAAGGACAAAATGGAGGGCTACAAATAGCCAATTATATTTGCACCACAATCCACCCTTTGGCTATTTGTAGCCATCATATCACTATTTCATAATGTGATCAAGAAACATAAAATAAACATACAATTTAGGGCTGGAATATGCATTTTGACATATCATGGTTTGATCTTCAAGTTCTATTAATGAACAATTAGCAGCTTCCAAATGTTTCCTTCAAATGTTCCATATTTTATATTCGTTTAATACTTCAAATATTAAAGCATGCATATATATATATATATGCATATATATATATACATCAGACAATAATATCATGGAACTTTTCATTCCGCTCACAATTCCCTCCTTTGTTGTGCGTATTTTCATTCTCCTGGATAGTTTTTCCTTCCTCTTTGTGTTCTCAGGCCTTTCCCTACCGCCTACAGGGGACCCTGGCTGTCACCTCCACCATGTGGCTGCCTCCCGCAAGGGTGACACCACACGCCTGCTGCCCTTTCCCTGTCTCCTGCCTTATCCCTTCCTACTGCTGGGTGATATCCAGGATAAGGAAAATACCTCACAACACTTTACAGTTTCCCAACGGTATTCTAGGTAGATGGCTCCTGAAAGATTGATCTTTATTTCACGTTTTCTGCATAAGCCACCTTGTTCATAGTTTAGATGACATACAACATGTTGAATGTGACTGGCTTTCCAAGGTGTGATTTCAGGTTATATTGTTTGCTACATGTTAACATTGGTCTGATTACACAATATGGCTGAAACATTGGTACACTTACTGCTACCTTATTGCATCTGTTGACATTTTTCTGATCTTTGACACATTACCAGGGGCGTAACTATAGAGGATACAGAGGATGCAGTTGCACCCGGGCCGAGGAGCCTTTTGGGGGCCCATAAGGCCTCTCTTCTTCATATAGGGAACCCAGTACTATGAGTAAAGCATTATAGTTCAGGGTCCGGTTCCAAGTTTTTCATTGGGGCCCGGGAGCTTCAAGTTACTCCTCTACACATTACATATGAAGCAATATAACCCTCTTCACAGGATGTACGTCTTCTGTTACCCTTATGAGGAAGAAGAGAAACGACAGCCCAATGACCGCAAGGGTCCTGCATATAACAAAGGATATGGGCCACATTTGTCTCCTTCCTTGATTATATTTATTCAATGTCTGACATGAACCCAAATTAGCTTTTCTTGAAGTTTCACTGAGATCGTAGTGGTTAACAGTACTTGAAAGGATTCTTTGCATTTTGATCTGGAAACATGGAGAATACACATTTATGAGTGACAGATGATATAACTCCTGATGTTAGGCACTCAATTGGGAGGTGAGACCCTCCTTTTTGGCCTGTAATAAGAATAGGCCTATTACAGGAGCCCTACGCAACAAAACATTTATAAGGACTCAACTTAGTCTTACATTTAGGCGTGGTTCTAACCAAGTAGATGACTTATAAAATGTTTACCTTTATTATTACTTATTACTTCTGGTGTACCCAAATATTCAAAATTACATTCATAAAACATATTCTTAGGTCATATTTTTGGCGTGTTAAAAATTATTTTTATTTATATTTTATTTCTCAAGCCACGCCTACAAATAACATGAAAAGAGGTCTATGCAAACCAACAACTCCAAACACCTACCTGTGGTAGCTGTATGCTATCATCCTGCAGTCACTGATACAGATAGTCTGGCTCGCATCGAGAAGGTACCTTGACCAATTGGCCTGGATTGTAATGGGCGCATATCATGCACCCCTGTACAAACCCTATTGCAGCAGTGTTGAACCCTGGGGTAAGCCAAGCAGAAGACACCATACCACACATTACCTCCTTGGATGAATGGGTTAGCTCAGGGATCAGGTGTGACATCATGGAGTACAGCGTGCAGGGGAGGCACAGGCATTTACCTTTCTGCCAGACCCCAGTAGCATTCCGCTCGCTTTTCCACTCCTCCTTTTTCTTCTTTTGAGGCCTGTTCCTGTAATTCAAGCAACAGAGAAATATCTACACCTGTTTCAGGTGCAAGCAGGTTACCAGCCGTTACCTCATTCAAGGGAAGTCAGGCTGCTGCGGTGCCTGCTCTCTGGTTCCTTCCAGCCTCAGTGGTTGTCTCTGTGGCATAAGCCTGGACTCTGATGATAAGTCACCTGTGCGGAAAGAGCTAAAACCTTGTAGAACAAAGACACTGCTTCTGCGTTCTGGATTGGCTTACTCAAGGACCCCATGAAACTTCCACTGTGCCCCATAAGATGTGAAATCGTGTACGATTCCCAATGTGTACCTTAAGTCGGTGCAGACACAAACAGTCTTACCTGCAGCCAGCTTACATATTTCAGTGAGCGCCATCACCTCTATTTCCTGAGTAACTGAGTCTCTCAGGAGGGAAAGAGTGGTTTTTGTATAATTACCTCTTTCTGTCGGTTACCACTGCATAGCCTGTTTTGCTTGTCCATTTCCTCAATATTTGGAACCATCTATGGGTAAAACTCAAGATTTACATTAAAGGAGATGTCCCGAGGCAGCAAGTGGGTCTATACACTTCTGTATGGCCATAATAATGCACTTTGTAATGTACATTGTGCATTAATTATGAGCCATACAGAAGTTATAAAAAGTTTTATACTTACCTGCTCCGTTGCTGGCGTCCTCGTCTCCATGGTGCCGACTAATTTTCGCCCTCCGATGGCCAAATTAGCCGCGCTTGCGCAGTCCGGGTCTTCTCCTCTTCTCTATGGGGCTCCGTGTAGCTCCGTGTAGCTCCGCCCCGTCACGTGCCGATTCCAGCCAATCAGGAGGCTGGAATCGGCAATGGACCGCACAGAAGCCCTGCGGTCCATGAAGACAGAGGATCCCGGCGGCCATCTTCAGCAGGTGAGTATGAAGACGCCGGACCGCCGGGATTCAGGTAAGCGCTGTGCTGTTTGTTTTTTTAACCCCTGCATCGGGGTTGTCTCGCGCCGAACGGGGGGGGGGGGGGGGGGTTTAAAAAAAAAAAAAACCCGTTTCGGCGCGGGACATCTCCTTTAACCATGGCAGTTACAACATTATTGTTAGGACCCCTAGTTTCTCTTTTCATTTGTGTTTCTACAATCATACAACCATGTGCTTGCTATTTAATGTCATGGTCTGAGCCTGCCGCCCCTTCCTCTCAACCTTCTAAATTCAGTAAAAGACATGAAACGACAGTTGGAACTATACCCCTCTTGATTGCGATATGTGAGGGTGCTAGCAGGGCAGTCTCATACATAGCTAGTCTGGAAGCTGAAAGATGTTTAGTTTGTACTCTGTGCAGTATTTTATGACCCCTTGAGGAAGCATGATATTAAAGGGGCCCCACACCACCTCTGGTACCTGTACGAAACATACTGCAAACAGGAGAGGAAATATTGTTATTACAAACTACAACCATAACAACTGCACCAATGATGGTTAACTACTGGTTTACTAAGGGACTCGTACCCCTGATACCATTTGGGATATACTCAAATTCTGTCATTAAAAATTTACTTATTTTTCAAATGTAACTATTTTCATGTAAAATATTGTTGTTAATTGAAAATGAGATACACTCTAGAATAGAACTTTTGTTATTAATTTGACTAAAGTACTTATCAGGTGTCTCAAGTACACAACTATCTCATTTTAGTATCTTAATTCAATAATATTCAAATTAACACGACTCAATATTTTTAAATTCTCCACATACTCAAAGAACCTATATATATATATACTGTGGCAATCCTGGACTATTATCTCACACAACTACCCTCAGAAATAAATTAGATGCCCCTCCTTTGGCCACCTACATTTGTTCAAGTGAGAGACTTAACATGGAGTCTAAGAGTGACCTTCCCTCTATACATTACCACAATATACATATATATACCAACATCCACTTAAAATGGAGACACTCTTCTCTCCTAGGCTGGTCTGTGTGGAGGGTGGAGCAGGACCTCTTCCTATTGTTCTTCCCTCCCATCTCCTTACATCACCTAGCTCCACCCCCTGTGGTCTGGCTCAGCGTTTGGTCTTTCTTGCCTCATTTCATTCCTGGTTACGGACAGTACACACCATATAACACAATCTAACTCTCATACGGGCCCTTCATTTATACACACATTCACACTCACTGGGGTTTTAATTCACTCATATATATAGACTGATAAGTATCTCATGTGAAGTAGAAACTGGGATTGTATTTACTGTTCATAGAACTTCCCATATTGAACAAAGTATATATATAAGAAAACTCTTATGTACCGCGGTTTTTACATATTTTGTTCAGAATAGGCTATCCAATGACAAACACAATACAACTTATGCCCATTTCCACCCACATACTTATATTCACCACTCCAGATAGCAGCCATTTTCACCGTTCATTGTTAAACCTTCTACCTTTCCTTAACTCATTGACTTGCTTTTTCCTTTCCCATTTTTGTGTGTCCAGTTATGTTTACAAACATCATCTCACTGAATTTGCTTGCGAGTCATATTTTTTTCCCACAACTCACGACACAGGTCTGGCTTACCACTAACAAGTCGCATACACATTTCACAGTTACATCAAAGCTTCCTACACCAAACAGGTTTGAAGTCCACATGAATGTTCATAGCTATTCGTATGTAAAATACAGAATGGAGAATAAAAGAAAATACAAAATGGAGGATGAAGGACAAAATGGAGGGCTACAAATAGCCAATTATATTTGCACCACAATCCACCCTTTGGCTATTTGTAGCCATCATATCACTATTTCATAATGTGATCAAGAAACATAAAATAAACATACAATTTAGGGCTGGAATATGCATTTTGACATATCATGGTTTGATCTTCAAGTTCTATTAATGAACAATTAGCAGCTTCCAAATGTTTCCTTCAAATGTTCCATATTTTATATTCGTTTAATACTTCAAATATTAAAGCATGCATATATATATATATGCATATATATATATATACATCAGACAATAATATCATGGAACTTTTCATTCCGCTCACAATATATCCCCCCCTCCCACTAAACTTTCCACCTATCCTGACCCATACACCTATCTTCTAGAACCTTCTAACCCCCACCTCCAATCAACATTAACCCCTTACTGACTACCTGCTATCTGGCCCCACGCGTCATGCCGGGCTTCCTCTTAAAGGGGCCACGAGCCCTCCTGCTCCAGCCCATGACTGGAAGGCCAAAGCTATGAGACAAGATGTTGCCCACAGCTCCTCCTCAGCATCTGCTCAATGCTGCTCTGATGCTGCGGGTTCGCCGGCGGCTCAGGAGTCCCTCAGGGGACCCTTGCAGTTCCGTTTCCCTCCCCAAGCCTCGGGGACGGGAGGCGCGGCTGCGGAGGAGTTCTATACAGCTGTCGGTGAGCACGACGAGCAGGACTACTCGTTCCCGCCGGGGGGCGGGGCCTGCGGCGTCGGGCAGCATGGCGGAGAATTCCAGGACGGATGTCTCCCCCGGTGATGTACCGGCTGGGGGAGCATCTAGCAGCAGAGCGGAGACAGCAGGGACGGCTGTGAGAGCCAGAGGCAGCGGCATGGTGAGGAGGAAAGGCAGCACGGTGGCCCCTGTTGGTGATGTGCCTGACAGGGGGCGGACCGGCTCCAGCAACAGCCGTCGGCAGATCCAACAGGAACCCGCTGGGACGAGCGCGGGCAGGCTTCGGTCGGTGGTGTTCGTTCCACGGCGGGACGAAAGACGCCAGGAGCAGGACGGTTCGGATGGGACCAGCAGCGACGCGGATGTCCAGGACCTCGCAGGGTCGGCTGGTGGGGACACAGCCTCCATGCAGCCAGGTGAGCATGGCTCATTGTCTTGTTTGTCCAATGATGCATTTGTGGGTCTGTTAAGGGGAACTAGTGTTACTATGGGGGAGGATAGTCTTTTAAGGGGGGCATTTGGGGGTGAGTTAAGGGATCTTATGGGGAATGTTCGGGAATTGTTACAGCGCTGTGAAAGGGGTTTGGGGGCCGGTTTCCCGTTCCCCGGTTTCGTCATGGGTACCACAGGTCGCTAGAAATGAAATGGGGGTTGGAGGTAGCTCTGCAGTTACGGGGGTTGTAGGTAGCGTGCCGAATACTGGGGTTACTGTAGCGGTTCAGACCGAAAAGGATGGCGAGGCTATTCGTCTCGACGATAAGGCTCGGGGTGAGGTGTACGTTTGTTTTGAAGGTCCTTTGGGGGCGCACCTAAAGAAAGAGGTTCGGGAAAAAATCTGGAAGGACGAGTATGTGGAGATTTTTTCCTTGTTGCCTCTTGAGAAGTTTAATTTGGAGAAGGGGAAGCGGACCGAGACTAAAAAAGATGAAGAGGAGAAGAAGCGTTGGCGGCTTATTCCTCAAACATTTGCAAATTGGCTACAAGCCTTTGCAATCTTAGCGGGAGTGATTGGGGAGAAGGCGCCGGAGAATTGTTCTGCGTTTTTTTGTTATTTGGACTCCATCGGGGAGGCCTACAGAACTTATGGCGGTCAGGCATGGTTGAGGTATGACGAGCAGTTTCGTCAGCGAAAAGCGGTGCGTCCCAGTATCCGTTGGGATCATAAAGATATTGGGTTATGGCTGAAAGTCATGGCGCCTACGCGTTTCGGGCAGTCCTTTCCCAGGGCCGCCGGATCATCCGGCTCAGCTAGTGGAGGAAGTTCGGCAGGAGGCACAGGGGCGCAGGGGCAGAGGAAAGCAGGGTTTTGCTGGCAATATAACGAAGGCCAGTGCAAGTTTGGGGCAAATTGTCGTTTCAAGCATAATTGCTCCATTTGCAGCGGATCGTCCCATGGGGCATCTAAGTGTTTTCGGCGAGGAAAGGGAAAGAGCGGGGGGTCTGAGGGAAAAAGGGAGGACGCCGGTGAGAGTTCGCGAGATGGTCCCCTTTCTAAGTAGATATCGAGACACAGAAAAGGGGCATTTGTTGTTGCAGGGGTTTTCGGAAGGTTTTCGGATACCGGAGCCAGAGCATCGAGTCCCCCCTTCCGTTAGGAATCTACGCTCAGCGAGGGAATTCCCAGCAGTTGTAAGGGAAAAGTTGTTAAAAGAGGTCGCTTTGGGGCGCATGGCAGGGCCGTTTGTTACTCCGCCGGTTCCTAATTTAGTTATTTCCCCGTTGGGTGTGGTCCCAAAAAAGGAACCGGGCAAATTTCGTTTGATCCACCATCTTTCGTACCTGAAAGGTGAGTCGGTTAATGATGAAATTGCGCCAGAGTTATGTTCAGTAGTTTACACGCCGTTTGACGCGGCTGTTAGGTGGGTTCAGAGATGTGGACAAGGGGCATTGTTAGCCAAGACGGATGTGGAATCGGCGTTCCGATTGTTGCCGGTTCATCCCGAGAGTATTCACTTGTTGGGATGCATCTGGGAAGGTGAATATTTTGTCGACCAATGTTTGCCTATGGGCTGTTTAATTTCTTGCGCTTATTTTGAAGCGTTTAGTTCTTTTTTGGAATGGGTGGTTAGGGACGTGTCCGGAGTGCAATCTATTTTGCACTATTTGGACGATTTTTTGTGCGTTGGTCCGGCGGGGTCCAGAGTTTGCACGTTACTGTTCTCAACGGTGCAATGGGTAGCAAACAAGTTTGGCGTACCATTGGCATCGGAGAAAACTGAAGGTCCCGTTACCTGTTTGAGTTTTTTAGGAATTGTTATTGATACGGTCAGAATGGAATGCCGGTTGCCCAAGGACAAGTTGCTTGCGTTGCGTTATGATTTGGGGAAGGCGAGTCAGGCAAAAAAGATTACCCTGCGCGACTTACAGTCGCTATTGGGAAAGTTGAATTTTGCCTGCAGAATTATGCCTATGGGTCGGATCTTTTGTCGGAAAATGGCTGGAGCCACTGCGGGGGTAAAAGCAGCTCATCACTTTATACGTGTTACTGCTGAGATGCGGGCAGATTTGGCAGTTTGGGTTTCTTTTTTGGATCAGTACAACGGTCGGTCTTTGTTTATAGACCAGGAGGTTGATCATTTTGATTGGGAACTGTTTACAGACGCAGCAGGGACAACAGGTTTTGGAGCTTATTTTAAGGGACAATGGTGCGCTGCTCCTTGGCCCGAAGAATGGCGGCAGAGTGGAGCAGTTAAAAATTTAGTTTTGTTAGAGTTGTTCCCTATTGTGGTCGCTGTCTCCGTATGGGGAGAAAGGTTCAAGAACAGGAAGGTGCGCTTCCATTGTGACAGTCGTACAGGCGATTAATGGGGTAACAGCTCGATCTCCACCGGTGGTGAACTTGCTGCGGTATCTGGTGTTGTCTTGTTTGTCGTTGAACGCGTGGATTGTGGCTGTTCACGTTCCCGGGACGGATAACGGTTTAGCTGATGCGCTTTCTCGTTTCCAGTGGGAGCGGTTTCGAGCGTTGGCACCGGAGGCAGAAGTGGAGGGCCGGAATTGTCCCCCGGAATTATGGAACGTGCCAGACGTGCTGCGCATCGTCTGATAGAGAGTTCGTTGGCACAGGGTACGTGGAAGGCGTATGAATTGGCCTGGGGACAATGGCAGCAGTGGGTAATCGGGCAGGGAGGAATGGAGTCGGGGAGCGTTAACGAGGAAGTTTTATTGACCTTTTTAGGTAATGCAAAGGAGATGGGTTGGTCTGTGTCAAAGGTGAACCGTTTTATCGCGGGTTTGGTTTTTGGTTTGAAGCTTCGGGGGTTAAAAGACATTACCAAAAGTTTTTTGGTGAGGCAAGCACTGCGGGGTTTTCGCAAAGGGCAGGCGGAAAAAGATAGGAGGCGTCCAGTCACATTTTCAATTTTGGAGAGTATGGGGCCAGTTTTGAAGGACATCTGTAGAGATGGCTTCGAAGAGGCTTTGTTTTGCTGCGTTTTTTCACTAGCCTTTTATGGAGCTTTTAGGTTGGGGGAAATGGTGTCACCCAACAAGGCGGTAAGAGGAGGTTTGCATTTTGCGGATGTGTCTTTGGGCGAGGGGTCTTTGGAAATTGTGCTCAGGAAGTCGAAGACGGATCAGTTTGGGAGAGGAAAAAGGGTCTTTTTGGGTCAAGTGCCGGGTGCCAAGTTATGTCCCGTTCAGTGCTTCCAGCTGTATAGAAAAGTTAGGACGGATAAGCCTGGCCCGCTGTTTATTCATGCAGACGGGTCCTTTTTGTCAAAATTTCAGTTCAACGCCGTTTTTAAAAGTGTCATGTTGAAGTTGGGATTAGAAGGCAGGTTTTCTTCCCATTCCTTTAGGATTGGAGCAGCAACGGAGGCGGCTAGTAGGGGATTGGGGTCGGACATGGTGAAAAAAATTGGGAGATGGAACTCGAGGAGGTTCCAGACTTACGTTCGACCTGAGTTAGTGTGAGATTAAGTTAAAAAAAATAAATAAATATTTTTATATATATATATATAGTTACTTGATTAAGTAAAGTGGGAGTGGGGGGTTTACGCTGGGAAGTGATACGTGATTTCTATCCTTTTTTTCAGGTCAGGAGCGACCGCCTCTGGTTTGGATCCTTGGACACTCGTATGTGTACTGGGCAGCGGAGCGTGCCAAGGTCCGACCAAATGGCAGGCAGTTGGGATTTAGGAGGGAGGTAGCGGTGCTCCGGTGGTTGGGAATTAGGGGCATGAAATGGTGCCAAGTTCTGAAAGAGGTGGAGAGGTTTGGGCGGATTGATAGGAGCCCGGACATACTGGTACTACACATGGGGGGCAATGACCTGGCAAGTCGCCCTGCTCGGGAATTGAGGCGGGATATCCAGTATGATTTCCTACGACTTAGAAAATTGTATCCAAACATGATCATCGTTTGGTCTGAAATCATCCCACGGAAGCAGTGGCGATTTGCCAGGTCGTTAATAGCCATTAACAGGGCTAGAGTAAAAATTAATAGGCACATCTCAGCATTTGTAGCACGGAATGGTGGGGTCTGCGTGCGACATACGGAGTTAGAAAAGGGGGTGGGGGAGTATTGGGCAGACGACGGGATACACCTGAATGATGTGGGCGTTGACATTTGGGCTGTGGGGGTGCAAGAGGGAATCGAAAGGGCGTTGATATTGTTGGGGGCGGCGCAGGCTAAGGTTTAAGCCATGCTGGCTGTGGCGGGTGGGGGAGTCCTTGGAGTCGGTGGAAATTGTGTAGGGGGGGGAGTTGGGTGGGCTTGGTCCTATCCGTTAAGACTCCCTCCTCTGTAATTGGTGTAGTATCTGGTGCAGGGACTTGGCCTGGTGGTGGGGGGCAGTAGACCCTCCGCCGGCTGTAAGCCCCAAGTGTGGTAGCCACCTAAGGGCGGCTTGCGTTGTCCCTGAGCCTGTCTACGGCTGTGGGGCAGCGTGTATTAGTTGAGTGTGGTAGCACCAGATTGTGTGACTCTAGGGACTCCCCCCTCGTTAATTTTTGGTAATTATTGTACAGTTTGTTGTTAATAAAGGCTGCTGTGGCCAAAAAATTATCCAAAGAAAAAGGTGTTTGTCCTTATTGGGAAGGGTACAGAAAGAGGGGCATTCTGGCCTCCAGGCGTCATGCAACTACACAGAGACTTGCCGATGAACGGGGCGCCAAATCAGGGTCCTTTTCAAATGGAACGATTATTGTTCAAATAAGCGTTGAGTCATGCGAAAACGTCCGCGTTTACACTGCACAATTATTGTTCAACAATTGAATAATGAACCGTAATTCGTTCACATATTGTTCATTTTACGTAAACGTACAAATTATTTATCTTTTGCCAGTCTTTTTGTGTAAAAGGCTATCATTCAGTCGTTCCCAGACCATTCTCAGCAGAGGCGTAACTTGAAGCTCCTGGGCCCCGATGCAAAACCTGTAACAGGGCCCCCAACTATAATGCTTTATTCATAGTACTGGGCTCCCTATATGGAGAGGAGAGGTCTTATGGGCCCCCTAAAGCTCCTGGGCCCGGGTGCAACCGCATCCCCTGCATCCTCTATATAGTTACGCCCCTGATTCTCAGCCATTCCCAGACTTCCCAGACAAGACCAACAATTGACTGAACAATTTATGACGAGAAGATTACAAAAAAATTTTAACGATGATCTGCGCCTGTAAACAGATGTTTGAAAGCAAATAACTCGGTCGTCATTCACTCATTCCAGCTAATAATCGCTCCATATAAAAGTACGCCAAGTCACAGACACATCCTGCAATACACCAGACTCTGACATCTCGGTACGGTTAGGCTGCTTTTCACTCTTAAAAAAGTTAGCCCACTTCTAGCTGTTTAGCTGCAGGAAGCAGACCGCTCTGTACATTGTGCAGCGGCCCAAGTTGGTACTGCAGGATGAGCCCTATTGAAGTGAATGAGTCTCAGCCTGCAGTACCTACCTGGGCCACTGTACAATGTATGGAGCAGTCTGCTTCCTGCAGCAAACAGCTAGAATTGGGAACAACCCCTTTAAAGGGAACCTGTCATTACATTTCAGTAAAGTAATCCAAGAGCAACTCTATAATATTGACGGTCCTCTGTTTTCCACAGTTATATATCTTAGTAATTGGAGTTTAGCCCCTTAACACCACAGGGGGCAAAACTCCAAGTTTCCACCCTGACAGAGTGGCAGTTAACGCGACAGGATGTAAACTCCCGTCCTGTGGATGGCGCGGGTTCAGAAGTAATCCCATGCCATACCACAGTGGCAGCAAGCTGTGACTAATAGCCAGCCTCCCACTGCTACAGTAGGAATTTATGAGAATACCAGTCTCTTCTCTTGCCACACAACCCCAACCTCCAACCCCTTGCATGCCACAATCAATGTACATTGTGGCATCTAAAGAGTTCAAAGTGGGAAAACGGAGGGCTGATGGGTTGCTATGGTAAACAAACACCATACTCTAGTGCCTGGGCCTTTCATGGACTGTGCTTGCTATTCAATCACTGCAAAGCATTATCATAGTGATCAGAGCTTTTATAGCTCTTGTTCCCTGCAAGGGCATAAAAATATGTAAAAAAAAAAGTTAAAAATAATGTAAAAAACTATTAAAAACACTCAGAAAAAAGCCTTTTTGCGCACTTTCCCGTTTACATTAAAAAATAAATTTTACATATTTGGTATCATCATATCCATAATGACCTGTACAAAAACCATAAAAAAATTAGGCAAGATGCTTAGTTTGTTCATTTTGCCTTCCAAAAAACACAGTAAAAGTGGTCAGAAAAGCTGTTTGACCCCAAAATGGTACCAATGAAAAAACAAGCTGTGGGTTTATTCAGACGACTGTATATCGGCTGCGTATTCACGCCGGCCGATATACGGCGTCCCTCTCTGCAGGGGGAGGAGGCTGGAAGAGTTGGGAGCAGTGCACTGAGCTCCCGCCCCCTCTCCGCCAACTCTCCACCCCCTCTACGCCCCTCTGCAGTATTTGCAATGAGGGGAGGTGGGGCAGGGGTGGAGCTAATTCCCAGAGAGGAAGTAGAGAGGGGGCGGGAGCTCAGAGCACTGCTGCCGGCTCTTCCAGCCTCCTCCACCTGCAGAGAGAGATGCCGTTTTTCGGCCAGCGTGAATACCCGGCCAATATACGGTCGTCTAACTAAGCCCTGTCACAGACCTCCGTCCATGGAAAATAAAAAAGTTATGGGACTCTGAATGCAACAAGGTAAAAAAAATGCAAAAGTGGAAAAACAAAACATAATGATTTTGGTATCTTTGTAATCGTATCGACCCGCAAGAAAAAATTATGTCATTTATCATGTTGTTTTAAAAAAATAGAATTGATGTATTTTCTCTCCCTGACATCTAAACAAAATTCTAAAAGTTTTACAATACATTGTATGTACACAAAAATGGCACCAATAAAAACTGCAGTTTGCCACGCAAAGAACAAGCCCTCATACAGCCGTGTCGATGGAAAAATAAAAGTGGAGATACAACAATTTCTAAAAAAGTTTTCATCTTTATAGCCAAAATAGGCAGAATGGTCATGTGGGTGGGCTGAATCATCTCTGCTAGTATCCTGCTCGGTTCCAAGGTCCACCCCTCTCGCCTGCTTGGAGATGGATGATGCAGTAGGAGTCATCCACGTAGCGCTGCCAAGTCTTGCGTGTGTGCTGTGAGGTCTTCAACTGGTGCATGCATAGAACAGCTGTCCCTTTTGTGGACAGGTTTGTGTTACTCATTGTGCATGTACTGGTTAAAACCTCATGGTGCACTTGAGTGCCAGATCGAAGAATTGCAGCATGTCCTATTTTGGGGCGATTCCACTGCTATGTTATTTGCATGTGAGTGCAATGCTTTTTTCCCATTTTAGCTATTTGAACACGTTGGGTTTTTTTTCCACATGCGTAAAAACGTACGTGCAGTGATGCGATTATCAAATTTCTAACATGGAAACGTATCACAGAAGCCTGAAAATCACAGGTTTACTATTGAGATATAAATTTGATTTTCTCTGACCTATATCGCACTTGCCTGTGTAAATACAGTGTAAAGTACGTGGTGCGGAGCGCTGTGTGTAAGGGTATATTCACACCAAATCTGAGAATCCCATCAGTTTTACCGCAGATGTGAGACGTGGTTTTGGCCAAATAATTTTCACAGGTGAAACCTAAAGTAAATGATGACATCGCGAAACCACAGCAAAACTACACGCGGTCGTTGATGTGGTTCTCAGCCGCACTGTGACTGCGACATGTGAAGACACGTTAAGGACGCTTTTACACCAGCATAATAAAGGTGCATTTTCAGTGACGTTTTTCTGGGTGATGTTTGCCATAAAACCTTGTGGCCGGATGTTAGCAGCAGATCAACAGCGAAGTATGGAACACCATAAACAATACAGGGATCCTCTGTTGGGGTTTTTCTTCTTTAGTCATATGTTTCTTGGGTCAGAGGCTTTATTTTGGAAACGCATCATCCTGCAGGTTTGGCCATTACTGCGGGTCGCCGCATCGTATGTGGGTATGTGGGCACCATAGTCGGGTTGTTCAATCCCAGGAATAAAGAGCAGTCTACAATGGTGCAAAATAACAAGAGGATTAATACTCGCCGCTCCTCTGCCAATACGTCCCTTGTCCCTGGCCGTTCTCTATTACTCTTACAGCATAGATGCAGAGGTCACGCGTGCTGTGGACATGTCACCATTACAGCATGTATGCAGAGGACACCTGTGGTGCAGACATGTTACCGCTACAGCATGGATGCAGAGGTCACGTGTGGTACGGACATGTCACCGCTACAGCATGGATGCAGAGGTCTTGTATGGTGCAGACATGTTACCACTACAGCATGGATGCAGAGGACACGTGTGATATGGACATGTCACCGCTACAGCATGGGTGCAGAGGACACGTGTGGTACGGACATGTCACTGCTACAGCATGGATGCAAAGGTCTTGTGTGGTGCAGACATGTTACCACTACAGCAGGGATGCGGAGGACACGTGTGGTATGGACATGTCACCACTACAGCATGGATGCAGAGGACATGTGTGGTGTAGACATGCCATTGCTACAGCATGGATGCCGAGGACACGTGTGGAACGGACATGTCACCGCTACAGCATGGATGCAGAGGACACGTGTGGTGTAGACCTGTTACCGCTACAGCATGGATGCAGAGGTCACGTGTGATACGGACAAATCACCGGTACAACGTGGATGCAGAAGACACGTGTGGTACGGACATGTCACCGGTACAGCATGGATGCAAAGGGCACGTGTGGTGTAGACATGCCATGGCTACAGCATGGATGCAGAGGTCTCGTGTAGTACGAACATGTCACCACTACAGCATGGATGCAGAGGTCACGTGTGGTGTAGACATGTCACCAATACAGCATGGATGCAGAGGACACGTGTGGTGTGGACATGTCAAGAAGAACAGAGGGCCTCATTTATGTAATATATCTAGAAGACAAACAGGCCTTGTTGCCCATAGCAACCAATCAGAGCGCAGCTGTCATTTTACTAGAGCAGTTTCAGAAATCAAAACTGTGCTGTGATTGGTTGCTATGGGCAACCAGGACAGAGTTTCTTTTAGACAGTTTTGATCCCAGAGAAGGGTGGAGGATGCTGGCAGCGCCGTCATCGGGGGCAGCAGAGTGGTGGAGGACACTGGTAGCACTGGCATCAGGGGACAAGAGAGCGGTAAAGGACGTTGGTAGTGCCGGCATCAGGGTGCAGGAGAGCGGTGGAGGACTTTGGTAGTGCCGGCATCGGGAGGCAACAGAGCGGTGGAGGAAGTTGGTAGCGCTGGCATCAGGGGGCAGGAGAGCGGTGGAGGACGCTTGTAGCACCGGAAGCGAAAACTCCACTGTTTTAATGTATCACCTGTTTGTGCTAAATTGCGCTGTGATCCCCCTGCAGCGTTGGCCTACGAGATTGCGTTACCCTGAATTGTCATGCGGATCTGATCTTGCAATGGTGAAAACCCCACAGTGTTGCGTTTTTTAGGATTCTGACAGAATTGGCGACATAAATTGCATAACGCTGGTCTACATATGGAACACTTCGTTAGTACTTCTAGCCAAATATTGGATGAAGTCCGGTTTAACACATTGTGTGCTGGTTACATCAATTTGGTTGCACAGTAAAATGCTGGTGAATGGGGATTTCACTCACAGGGTGGAAAATCTGCCGTGGATTGGCATCTTGCTGCGGTTCTCGCATTCCCAGCATGCTCTGTATGTAGTGGATATTTCAGGGTGTATTTTATTCATCTCAACACGAGTGAAATCTGCACCAAAATCCTCACAAAAATCATGTGCAGAATTTGTTGTGGATTTTAGTGCAAAATTTTAATTTGTGTGAAATTTGCCTAAAATGTGTATAGAAATTTGCTGGTTTTGGGGGGTCTCCGGACAGTCCAGGCCCACTGTGCAGCTATTTCCATGGAGACCTTATGAGGTCACAGCGGTTTCCAGTTCTAGATGCAGATAGAACCCATCCACACAGGCAGTTCCCGCAGCATCGGCACTACAACAGTCACCTGAGCTCTGCTGCCTCTGCTACACCTTAACATCTCCTCATCGTTAGCTGTGTACATCATCCCTGTCCGAGAGGAGCTTCTGGACACTCTAGGTGGACGTTACGTGGATATAACAGCTGATAGCCGCATACATCATCCCTGTCCGAGAGGAGCTTCTGGACGCTCTAGGTGGACGTTACGTGGATATAGCCGCTGATCGCCGCATACATCATCCCTGGCGAGAGGAGCTCCTGGACGCTCTAGGTGGACGTTCGCAGATAAGTGTTTTTCTTCCTGCGTCTTATTTTTCACATCTGTCTAGACTAATTGTGTCTTCATGTTTATATACTGAACAGCTGATTGTTAGATATTATGGGAAGCCCTTTTATATGGGGGGATTGTACAGTAATTGCTTTATTCTGCAGTCACACTGAGCATTTTTTGTGTCTTTTTAATGCATTTCTGATATGCAGTGAAAAAAATTGCAGTAAAAAAAAAACGTGTTTTTTAAAAAGTTTTCTTAAAACAAAAAAGCATGTTTTTTTCTTCTACACTTCAGAAAAACACAGTGTGAATATAGCCTAAGGTACACATTTACACATGAAACGGTGAAGGTGTAGCAGGAATGACCACATGGCAAAAACTGTGCGTCTTTCCAGAATTTGTGCTTTTATCGCAGTTCTACAAATGTTGTTGCTGTCGTTGATAAAATATTGCCTGTAGCTACGTAAGAGTACCTGCATTCAAGGTGGATTTTCTACACTGGCTCTGAATATTAAATCAGAAGGTCCATATTCTAGCGACGGTCCCCGGCTTCCGTACGCAACCCTCTCTGTCTTTGGTGGGACTGCCCTCTTTCCAGCGACGGTCCCCTATTTTCGTCCGAATCCCTCTTTGTTTTTGGCGGGATCTGCCCTTTTTCTGGCGATGGTCCCCCGCTTTCGCCCGCATCCGTCTTTGCTTTTTGGCGGGACCCGCCCCTTTTCTGGCGACGGTCCCCCGCTTCCGCCCGCATCCCTCTTTGCTTTTTGGCGGGACCGACCCCTTTTCTGGCGACGGTCCCCCGCTTCCGACCGCATCCCTCTTTCCTTTTTGGCAGGACCGGCCCTTTTCTGGCGACGGTCCCCCGCTTCCGCCCGCATCCCTTTTTGCTTTTTGGCGGGACCGGCCCTATTTCTGGCGACGGTCCCCCGCTTCCGCCCGCATCCCTCTTTGCTTTTTGGCGGGACCGGCCCTTTTTCTGGCGACGGTCCCCCGCTTCCGCCCGCATCCCTCTTTGCTTTTTGGCGAGACCGGCCCTCTTTCTGGCGACGGTCCCCCGCTTCCGCCCGCATCCCTCTTTGCTTTTTGGTGGGACCGGACCCTTTTCTGGCGACGGTCCCCCGCTCTTGCCCGCATCCCTCTTTGCTTTTTGGCGGGACCGGCCCCTTTTCTAGCGACGGTCCCCCGCTTCCGCCCGCATCCCTCTTTGCTTTTTGGCGGGACCGGCCCCTTTTCTGGCGACGGTCCCCCGCTTCCGCCCGCATCCCTCTTTGCTTTTTGGCGGCATCGGCCCCTTTTCTGACGACGGTACCCCGCTTCCGCCCGCATCCCTCTTTGCTTTTTGGCGGGACCGGCTCTTTTTCTGGCGACGATCCCCCGCTTTCGCCCGCATCCTTCTTTGCTTTTTGGCGGGACCGGCCCTTTTTCTGGCGACGGTCCCCCGCTTCCGCCCGCATCCCTCTTTGCTTTTTCGCGGCACCGGGCCTCTTTCTGGTGACGATCCCCCACTTCCGCCCGCATCCCTCTTTGCTTTTTGGCGGGACGGGCCCATTTCTCTGGCGACGGTCCCCCGCTTCCGCCCGCATCCCTCTTTGCTTTTTGGCGGGACCGGCCCTTTTTCTGGCGACGGTCCCCCGCTTCCGCCCGCATCCCTCTTTGCTTTTTGGCGGGACCGGCCCCTTTTTCTGGCGACGGTCCCCCGCTTCCGCCCGCATCCCTCTTTGCTTTTTGGCGGGACCGACCCCTTTTCTGGCGACGGTCCCCCGCTTCCGCCCTCATCCCTCTTTGCTTTTCGGCAGGATCGGCCCTTTTTCTGGCGACGGTCCCCCGCTTCCGCCCGTATCCCTCTTTGCTTTTTGGCGGGACCGGCCCTCTTTCTGGCGACGGTCCCCCGCTTCCGCCCGCATCCCTCTTTGCTTTTTGGCGGGACCGGCCCTTTTTCTGGCAACGGTCCCCCGCTTCCGCCCGCATCCTTCTTTGCTTTTTGGCGGGACCGGCCCCTTTTCTGACGACGGTACCCCGCTTCCACCCGCATCCCTCTTTGCTTTTTGGCGGGACCGGCTCTTTTTCTGGCGACGATCCCCCGCTTTCGCCCGCATCCTTCTTTGCTTTTTGGCGGGACCGGCCCTTTTTCTGGCGACGGTCCCCCGCTTCCGCCCGCATTCCTCTTTGCTTTTTCGCGGCACCGGGCCTCTTTCTGGTGACGATCCCCCACTTCCGCCCGCATCCCTATTTGCTTTTTGGCGGCATCGGCCCCTTTTCTGACGACGGTACCCCGCTTCCGCCCGCATCCCTCTTTGCTTTTTGGCGGGACCGGCTCTTTTTCTGGCGACGATCCCCCGCTTTCGCCCGCATCCTTCTTTGCTTTTTGGCGGGACCGGCCCTTTTTCTGGCGACGGTCCCCCGCTTCCGCCCGCATCCCTCTTTGCTTTTTCGCGGCACCGGGCCTCTTTCTGGTGACGATCCCCCACTTCCGCCCGCATCCCTCTTTGCTTTTTGGCGGGACGGGCCCATTTCTCTGGCGACGGTCCCCCGCTTCCGCCCGCATCCCTCTTTGCTTTTTGGCGGGACCGGCCCCTTTTCTGGCGACGGTCCCCCGCTTCCGCCCGCATCCCTCTTTGCTTTTTGGCGGGACTGACCCCTTTTTCTGGCGACGGTCCCCCGCTTCCGCCCGCATCCCTCTTTGCTTTTTGGCGGGACCGACCCCTTTTCTGGCGACGGTCCCCCGCTTCCGCCCTCATCCCTCTTTGCTTTTCGTCAGGATCGGCCCTTTTTCTGGCGACGGTCCCCCCGCTTCCGCCCGTATCCCTCTTTGCTTTTTGGCGGGACCGGCCCTCTTTCTGGCGACGGTCCCCCGCTTCCGCCCGCATCCCTCTTTGCTTTTTGGCGGGACCGGCCCTTTTTCTGGCAACGGTCCCCCGCTTCCGCCCGCAACCCTCTTTGCTTTTTGGCGGGACCGGCCCTTTTTCTGGCAACGGTCCCCCGCTTCCGCCCGCATCCCTCTTTGCTTTTTGGCGGGACCGGCCCTTTTTCTGGCGACGGTCCCCCGCTTCCGCCCGCATCCCTCTTTGCTTTTTGGTGGAACCGGACCCTTTTCTGGGGACGGTCCCCTGCTTCCGCCCGCATCCCTCTTTTCTTTTTGGCAGGAGCGGCCCTCTCTCTGGCGACGGTCCCCCGCTTCCGCCCGCATCCCTCTTTGCCTTTTGGCGGGACCGACCCTTTTTCTGGCGACGGCCCCCGGCTTTTCCCCGCATCCCTCTTTGCTTTTGGCGGGATCGGCCCTCTTTCTGGCGATGGTCCCCCGCTTCCGCCAACATCCCTCCTTGCTTTTTGGCGGGACTGTCCCCTTTTCTGGCGACGGTCCCCCGCTTCCACCCGCATCCCTCTTTGCTTTTTGGCGGGACCACCCCCCTTTCTGGCGACGGTCCCCCGCATCCCTCTTTGCTTTTTGGCGGGACCGGCCCTTTTTCTGGCAACGGTCCCCGCTTGCGCCCGCATCCCTCTTTGCTTTTTGGCGGGACCGGCCTTCTTTCTGGCGACGGTCCCCCGCTTCCACCCGCATCCCTCTTTGCTTTTTGGTGGGACCGGCCCTTTTTCTGGCGACGGCCCCCCGCTTCCGCCCGCATCCCTCTTTGCTTTTTGGCGGGATCGGACCTCTTTCTGGCGACGATCCCCCGCTTCCGCCAGCATCCCTCTTTGCTTTTTGTCGGGACCGGCCCCTTTTCTGGCGTTGGTCCCCCGCTTCCACCCGCATCCCTCTTTGCTTTTTGGCGGGACCGGCCCCCTTTCTGGCGACGGTCCCCCGCATCCCTCTTTGCTTTTTGGCGGGACCGGCCCTCTTTCTGGCGACGGTCCCCCGCTTTCGCCCGCATCCCTTTTTGCTTTTTGGCGGGACCGGCCCTATTTCTGGCGACGGTCCCCCGCTTCCGCCCGCATCCCTCTTTGCTTTTTGGCGGGACTGGCCCTTTTTCTGGCGACGGTCCCCCGCTTCCGCCCGCATCCCTCTTTTCTTTTTGCGGGACCGGCCCTTTTTCTGGCGACGGTCCCCCGCTTCAGCCCGCATCCCTCTTTGCTTTTTGGCGGGACTGGCCCCTTTTCTGGCGACGGTCCCCCGCTTCCAACCGCATCCCTCTTTGCTTTTTGGCAGGACCGGCCCTTTTCTGGCGACGGTCCCCCGCTTCCGCCCGCATCCCTTTTTGCTTTTTGGCGGGACCGGCCCTATTTCTGGCGACGATCCCCCGCTTTCGCCCGCATCCTTCTTTGCTTTTTGGCGGGACCGGCCCTTTTTCTGGCGACGGTCCCCCGCTTCCGCCCGCATCCCTCTTTGCTTTTTCGCGGCACCGGGCCTCTTTCTGGTGACGATCCCCCGCTTCCGCCCGCATCCCTCTTTGCTTTTTGGCGGGACGGGCCCATTTCTCTGGCGACGGTCCCCCGCTTCCGCCCGCATCCCTCTTTGCTTTTTGGCGGGACCGGCCCCTTTTCTGGCGACGGTCCCCCGCTTCCGCCCGCATCCCTCTTTGCTTTTTGGCGGGACCGACCCCTTTTCTGGCGACGGTCCCCCGCTTCCGCCCTCATCCCTCTTTGCTTTTCGGCAGGATCGGCCCTTTTTCTGGCGACGGTCCCCCGCTTCCGCCCGTATCCCTCTTTGCTTTTTGGCGGGACCGGCCCTCTTTCTGGCGACGGTCCCCCGCTTCCGCCCGCTTCCCTCTTTGCTTTTTGGCGGGACCGGCCCCTTTTCTGGTGACGGTCCCCCGCTTCCGCCCGCAACCCTCTTTGCTTTTTGGCGGGACCGGCCCTTTTTCTGGCAACGGTCCCCCGCTTCCGCCCGCATCCCTCTTTGCTTTTTGGCGGGACCGGCCCTTTTTCTGGCGACGGTCCCCCGCTTCCGCCCGCATCCCTCTTTGCTTTTTGGTGGAACCGGACCCTTTTCTGGGGACGGTCCCCCGCTTCCGCCCGCATCCCTCTTTTCTTTTTGGCAGGACCGGCCCTCTCTCTGGCGACGGTCCCCCGCTTCCGCCCGCATCCCTCTTTGCCTTTTGGCGGGACCGACCCTTTTTCTGGCGACGGCCCCCGGCTTTTCCCCGCATCCCTCTTTGCTTTTGGCGGGATCGGCCCTCTTTCTGGCGATGGTCCCCCGCTTCCGCCAACATCCCTCCTTGCTTTTTGGCGGGACTGTCCCCTTTTCTGGCGACGGTCCCCCGCTTCCACCCGCATCCCTCTTTGCTTTTTGGCGGGACCACCCCCCTTTCTGGCGACGGTCCCCCGCATCCCTCTTTGCTTTTTGGCGGGACCGGCCCTTTTTCTGGCGACGGTCCCCGCTTCCGCCCGCATCCCTCTTTGCTTTTTGGCGGGACCGGCCTTCTTTCTGGCGACGGTCCCCCGCTTCCACCCGCATCCCTCTTTGCTTTTTGTCGGGACCGGCCCCTTTTCTGGCGTTGGTCCCCCGCTTCCACCCGCATCCCTCTTTGCTTTTTGGCGGGACCGGCCCCCTTTCTGGCGACGGTCCCCCGCATCCCTCTTTGCTTTTCGGCGGGACCGGCCCTCTTTCTGGCGACGGTCCCCCGCTTTCGCCCGCATCCCTTTTTGCTTTTTGGCGGGACCGGCCCTATTTCTGGCGACGGTCCCCCGCTTCCGCCCGCATCCCTCTTTGCTTTTTGGCGGGACTGGCCCTTTTTCTGGCGACGGTCCCCCGCTTCCGCCCGCATCCCTCTTTGCTTTTTGGCGGGACCGGCCCTTTTTCTGGCAACGGTCCCCCGCTTCCGCCCGCATCCCTCTTTGCTTTTTGGCGGGACTGGCCCCTTTTCTGGCGACGGTCCCCCGCTTCCGACCGCATCCCTCTTTGCTTTTTGGCAGGACCGGCCCTTTTCTGGCGACGGTCCCCCGCTTCCGCCCGCATCCCTTTTTGCTTTTTGGCGGGACCGGCCCTATTTCTGGCGACGGTCCCCCGCTTCCGCCCGCATCCCTCTTTGCTTTTTGGCGGGACCGGCCCTTTTTCTGGCGACGGTCCCCCGCTTCCGCCCGCATCCCTCTTTGCTTTTTGGCGAGACCGGCCCTCTTTCTGGCGACGGTCCCCCGCTTCCGCCCGCATCCCTCTTTGCTTTTTGGTGGGACCCGACCCTTTTCTGGCGACGGTCCCCCGCTCTTGCCCGCATCCCTCTTTGCTTTTTGGCGGGACCGGCCCCTTTTCTAGCGACGGTCCCCCGCTTCCGCCCGCATCCCTCTTTGCTTTTTGGCGGGACCGGCCCCTTTTCTGGCGACGGTCCCCGCTTCCGCCCGCATCCCTCTTTGCTTTTTGGCGGCATCGGCCCCTTTTCTGACGACGGTACCCCGCTTCCACCCGCATCCCTCTTTGCTTTTTGGCGGGACCGGCCCTTTTTCTGGCGACGGTCCCCCGCTTTCGCCCGCATCCTTCTTTGCTTTTTGGCGGGACCGGCCCTTTTTCTGGCGACGGTCCCCCGCTTCCGCCCGCATCCCTCTTTGCTTTTTCGCGGGACCGGCCCTCTTTCTGGTGACGATCCCCTGCTTCCGCCCGCATCCCTCTTTGCTTTTTGGCGGGACCGGCCCATTTTTCTGGCGACGGTCCCCCGCTTCCGCCCGCATCCCTCTTTGCTTTTTGGCGGGACCGGCCCCTTTTCAGGCGACGGTCCCCCGCTTCCGCCCGCATCCCTCTTTGCTTTTTGGCGGGACCGGCCCCTTTTCTGGCGACGGTCCCCCGCTTCCGCCCTCATCCCTCTTTGCTTTTCGGCAGGATCGGCCCTTTTTCTGGCGACGGTCCCCCGCTTCCGCCCGTATCCCTCTTTGCTTTTTGGCGGGACCGGCCCTCTTTCTGGCGACGGTCCCCCGCTTCCGCCCGCATCCCTCTTTGCTTTTTGGCGGGACCGGCCCTTTTTCTGGCGACGGTCCCCAGCTTCCGCCCGCATCCCTCTTTGCTTTTTGGCGGGACCGGCCCCTTTTCTGGCGACGGTCCCCCGCTTCCGCCCTCATCCCTCTTTGCTTTTCGGCAGGATCGGCCCTTTTTCTGGCGACGGTCCCCCGCTTCCGCCCGTATCCCTCTTTGCTTTTTGGCGGGACCGGCCCTCTTTCTGGCGACGGTCCCCCGCTTCCGCCCGCATCCCTCTTTGCTTTTTGGCGGGACCGGCCCCTTTTCTGGTGACGGTCCCCCGCTTCCGCCCGCAACCCTCTTTGCTTTTTGGCGGGACCGGCCCTTTTTCTGGCAACGGTCCCCCGCTTCCGCCCGCATCCCTCTTTGCTTTTTGCCGGGACTGGCCCCTTTTCTGGCGACGGTCCCCCGCTTCCGCCCGCATCCCTCTTTGCTTTTTGGTGGAACCGGACCCTTTTCTGGGGACGGTCCCCCGCTCTTGCCCGCATCCCTCTTTGCTTTTTGGTGGGACCGGCCCCTTTTCTGGCGACGGTCCCCCCGCTTCCGCCCGCATCCATCTTTGCTTTTTGGCGGGACCGGCCCCTTTTCTGGCGACGGTCCCCCGCTTCCGCCCGCATCCCTCTTTTCTTTTTGGCAGGACCGGCGCTCTCTCTGGCGACGGTCCCCCGCTTCCGCCCGCATCCCTCTTTGCCTTTTGGCGGGACCGACCCTTTTTCTGGCGACGGCCCCCGGCTTTTGCCCGCATCCCTCTTTGCTTTTGGCGGGATCGGCCCTCTTTCTGGCGACGGTCCCCCGCTTCCGCCAACATCCCTCCTTGCTTTTTGGCGGGACTGTCCCCTTTTCTGGCGACGGTCCCCCGCTTCCACCAAGATCCCTCTTTGCTTTTTGGCGGGACCACCCCCCTTTCTGGCGACGGTCCCCCGCATCCCTCTTTGCTTTTTGGCGGGACCGGCCCTCTTTCTGGCGACGGTCCCCCGCTTCCGCCAACATCCCTCCTTGCTTTTTGGCGGGACTGTCCCCTTTTCTGGCGACGGTCCCCCGCTTCCACCCGCATCCCTCTTTGCCTTTTGGCGGGACCGACCCTTATTCGGGCGACGGCCCCCCGCTCTTGCCCGCATCCCTCTTTGCTTTTTGGCGGGACCGGCCCTCTTTCTGGCGACGGTCCCCCGCTTCCGCCAACATCCCTCCTTGCTTTTTGGCGGGACTGTCCCCTTTTCTGGCGACGGTCCCCCGCTTCCACCCGCATCCCTCCTTGCTTTTTGGCGGGTCCAGCCCCCTTTCTGGCGACGGTCCCCCGAATCCCTCTTTGCTTTTTGGCGGTAGCGGCCCTTTTTCTGGCGACGGTCCCCCGCTTCCGCCCGCATCGCTCTTTGCTTTTTGGCGGGACCGGCCCTTTTTCTGGCAACGGTCCCCCGCATCCCTTTTTGCTTTTAGGCGGGACCGGCAATCTTTCTGGCGACGGTCCCCCGCTTCCGCCAACATCCCTCCTTGCTTTTTGGCGGGACTGTCCCCTTTTCTGGCGACGGTCCCCCGCTTCCACCCGCATCCCTCTTTGCTTTTTGGCGGGTCCAGCCCCCTTTCTGGCGACTGTCCCCCGCATCCCTCTTTGCTTTTTGGCGGGTGCGGCCCTTTTTCTGGCGACGGTCCCCCACTTCCGCCCGCATCGCTCTTTGCTTTTTGGCGGGACCGGCCCTTTTTCTGGCGACGGTCCCCCGCATCCCCGCTTCCGCCCGCATCCCTCTTTGCTTTTTGGCGGGACCAGCCTTCTTTCTGGCGACGGTCCCCCGCTTCCACCCGCATCCCTCTTTGCTTTTTGGTGGGACCGGCCCTTTTTCTGGCGACGGCCCCCCGCTTCCGCCCGCATCCCTCTTTGCTTTTTGGCGGCATCGGCCCCTTTTCTGACGACGGTACCCCGCTTCCGCCCGCATCCCTCTTTGCTTTTTGGCGGGACCGGACCTCTTTCTGGCGACGATCCCCCGCTTCCGCCCGCATCCCTCTTTGCTTTTTGTCGGGACCGGCCCCTTTTCTGGCGTTGGTCCCCCGCTTCCACCCGCATCCCTCTTTGCTTTTTGGCGGGACCGGCCCCCTTTCTGGCGACGGTCTCCCGCATCCCTCTTTGCTTTTGGGCGGGACCGGCCCTCTTTCTGGCGACGGTCCCCCGCTTTCGCCCGCATCCCTTTTTGCTTTTTGGCGGGACCGGCCCTATTTCTGGCGACGGTCCCCCGCTTCCGCCCGCATCCCTCTTTGCTTTTTGGCAGGACTGGCCCTTTTTCTGGCGACGGTCCCCCGCTTCCGCCCGCATCCCTCTTTGCTTTTTGGCGGGACCGGCCCTTTTTCTGGCGACGGTCCCCCGCTTCCGCCCGCATCCCTCTTTGCTTTTTGGCGGGACTGGCCCCTTTTCTGGCGACGGTCCCCCGCTTCCGACCGCATCCCTCTTTGCTTTTTGGCAGGACCGGCCCTTTTCTGGCGACGGTCCCCCGCTTCCACCCGCATCCCTTTTTGCTTTTTGGCGGGACCGACCCTATTTCTGGCGACGGTCCCCCGCTTCCGCCCGCATCCCTCTTTGCTTTTTGGCGGGACCGGCCCTTTTTCTGGCGACGGTCCCCCGCTTCCGCCCGCATCCCTCTTTGCTTTGTGGCGAGACCGGCCCTCTTTCTGGCGACGGTCCCCCCGCTTCCGCCCGCATCCCTCTTTGCTTTTTGGTGGGACCGGACCCTTTTCTGGCGACGGTCCCCCGCTCTTGCCCGCATCCCTCTTTGCTTTTTGGCGGGACCGGCCCCTTTTCTAGCGACGGTCCCCCGCTTCCGCCCGCATCCCTCTTTGCTTTCTGGCGGGACCGGCCCCTTTTCTGGCGACGGTCCCCCGCTTCCGCCCGCATCCCTCTTTGCTTTTTGGCGGCATCGGCCCCTTTTCTGACGACGGTACCCCCGCTTCCGCCCGCATCCCTCTTTGCTTTTTGGCGGGACCGGCCCCTTTTTCTGGCGACGGTCCCCCGCTTCCGCCCGCATCCCTCTTTGCTTTTTGGCGGGACCGGCCCCTTTTCTGGCGACGGTCCCCCGCTTCCGCCCTCATCCCTCTTTGCTTTTCGGCAGGATCGGCCCTTTTTCTGGCGACGGTCCCCCGCTTCCGCCTGTATCCCTCTTTGCTTTTTGGTGGGACCGGCCCTCTTTCTGGCGACGGTCCCCCGCTTCCGCCCGCATCCCTCTTTGCTTTTTGGCGGGACCGGCCCCTTTTCTGGTGACGGTCCCCCGCATCCGCCCGCAACCCTCTTTGCTTTTTGGCGGGACCGGCCCTTTTTCTGGCAACGGTCCCCCGCTTCCGCCCGCATCCCTCTTTGCTTTTTGGTGGAACCGGACCCTTTTCTGGGGACGGTCCCCCGCTCTTGCCCGCATCCCTCTTTGCTTTTTGGCGGGACTGTCCCCTTTTCTGGCGACGGTCCCCCGCTTCCACCCGCATCCCTCTTTGCTTTTTGGCGGGACCACCCCCCTTTCTGGCGACGGTCCCCCGCATCCCTCTTTGCTTTTTGACGGGACCGGCCCTTTTTCTGGCGACGGTCCCCGCTTCCGCCCGCATCCCTCTTTGCTTTTTGGTGGGACCGGCCCTTTTTCTGGCGACGGCCCCCCGCTTCCGCCCGCATCCCTCTTTGCTTTTTGGCGGGACCGGACCTCTTTCTGGCGACGATCCCCCGCTTCCGACCGCATCCCTCTTTGCTTTTTGTCGGGACCGGCCCCTTTTCTGGCGTTGGTCCCCCGCTTCCACCCGCATTCCTCTTTGCTTTTTGGCGGGACCGGCCCCCTTTCTGGCGACGGTCCCCCGCATCCCTCTTTGCTTTTTGGCGTTACCGGCTCTCTTTCTGGCGACGGTCCCCCGCTTTCGCGAGCAACCCTTTTTGCTTTTTGGCGGGACCGGCCCTATTTCTGGCGACGGTCCCCCGCTTCCGCCCGCATCCCTCTTTGCTTTTTGGCGGGACCGACCCTTTTTCTGGCGACGGTCCCCCGCTTCCGCCCGCATCCCTCTTTGCTTTTTGGCGGGATCGGCCCTTTTCTGGTGACGGTCCCCCGCTTCCGCCCGCATCCCTTTTTGCTTTTTGGCGGGACCGGCCCTTTTCTGGCAATGTTCCCCCGCTTCCACCCGCATCCCTCTTTGCTTTTTGGCGGGACCGGCCCTTTTTCTGGCGACGGTCCCCGCTTCCGCCCGCATCCCTCTTTGCTTTTTGGCGGGACCGGCCTTCTTTCTGGTGACGGTCCCCCGCTTCCGCCCGCATCCCTTTTTGCTTTTTGGCGGGACCGGCCCTTTTCTGGCAATGTTCCCCCGCTTCCACCCGCATCCCTCTTTGCTTTTTGGCGGGACCGGCCCTTTTTCTGGCGACGGTCCCCGCTTCCGCCCGCATCCCTCTTTGCTTTTTGGCGGGACCGGCCTTCTTTCTGGCGACGGTCCCCCGCTTCCACCCGCATCCCTCTTTGCTTTTTGGTGGGACCGGCCCTTTTTCTGGCGACGGCCCCCCGCTTCCGCCCGCATCCCTCTTTGCTTTTTGGCGGCATCGGCCCCTTTTCTGACGACGGTACCCCGCTTCCGCCCGCATCCCTCTTTGCTTTTTGGCGGGACCGGACCTCTTTCTGGCGACGATCCCCCGCTTCCGCCCGCATCCCTCTTTGCTTTTTGTCGGGACCGGCCCCTTTTCTGGCGTTGGTCTCCCGCTTCCACCCGCATCCCTCTTTGCTTTTTGGCGGGACCGGCCCCCTTTCTGGCGACGGTCCCCCGCATCCCTCTTTGCTTTTGGGCGGGACCGGCCCTCTTTCTGGCGACGGTCCCCCGCTTTCGCCCGCATCCCTTTTTGCTTTTTGGCGGGACCGGCCCTATTTCTGGCGACGGTCCCCCGCTTCCGCCCGCATCCCTCTTTGCTTTTTGGCAGGACTGGCCCTTTTTCTGGCGACGGTCCCCCGCTTCCGCCCGCATCCCTCTTTGCTTTTTGGCGGGACCGGCCCTTTTTCTGGCGACGGTCCCCCGCTTCCGCCCGCATCCCTCTTTGCTTTTTGGCGGGACTGGCCCCTTTTCTGGCGACGGTCCCCCGCTTCCGACCGCATCCCTCTTTGCTTTTTGGCAGGACCGGCCCTTTTCTGGCGACGGTCCCCCGCTTCCACCCGCATCCCTTTTTGCTTTTTGGCGGGACCGACCCTATTTCTGGCGACGGTCCCCCGCTTCCGCCCGCATCCCTCTTTGCTTTTTGGCGGGACCGGCCCTTTTTCTGGCGACGGTCCCCCGCTTCCGCCCGCATCCCTCTTTGCTTTTTGGCGAGACCGGCCCTCTTTCTGGCGACGGTCCCCCGCTTCCGCCCGCATCCCTCTTTGCTTTTTGGTGGGACCGGACCCTTTTCTGGCGACGGTCCCCCGCTCTTGCCCGCATCCCTCTTTGCTTTTTGGCGGGACCGGCCCCTTTTCTAGCGACGGTCCCCCGCTTCCGCCCGCATCCCTCTTTGCTTTCTGGCGGGACCGGCCCCTTTTCTGGCGACGGTCCCCCGCTTCCGCCCGCATCCCTCTTTGCTTTTTGGCGGCATCGGCCCCTTTTCTGACGACGGTACCCCGCTTCCGCCCGCATCCCTCTTTGCTTTTTGGCGGGACCGGCCCCTTTTTCTGGCGACGGTCCCCCGCTTCCGCCCGCATCCCTCTTTGCTTTTTGGCGGGACCGGCCCCTTTTCTGGCGACGGTCCCCCGCTTCCGCCCTCATCCCTCTTTGCTTTTCGGCAGGATCGGCCCTTTTTCTGGCGACGGTCCCCCGCTTCCGCCTGTATCCCTCTTTGCTTTTTGGCGGGACCGGCCCTCTTTCTGGCGACGGTCCCCCGCTTCCGCCCGCATCCCTCTTTGCTTTTTGGCGGGACCGGCCCCTTTTCTGGTGACGGTCCCCCGCTTCCGCCCGCAACCCTCTTTGCTTTTTGGCGGGACCGGCCCTTTTTCTGGCAACGGTCCCCCGCTTCCGCCCGCATCCCTCTTTGCTTTTTGCCGGGACCGGCCCTTTTTCTGGCGACGGTCCCCCGCTTCCGCCCGCATCCCTCTTTGCTTTTTGGTGGAACCGGACCCTTTTCTGGGGACGGTCCCCCGCTCTTGCCCGCATCCCTCTTTGCTTTTTGGCGGGACTGTCCCCTTTTCTGGCGACGGTCCCCCGCTTCCACCCGCATCCCTCTTTGCTTTTTGGCGGGACCACCCCCCTTTCTGGCGACGGTCCCCCGCATCCCTCTTTGCTTTTTGGCGGGACCGGCCCTTTTTCTGGCGACGGTCCCCGCTTCCGCCCGCATCCCTCTTTGCTTTTTGGTGGGACCGGCCCTTTTTCTGGCGACGGCCCCCCGCTTCCGCCCGCATCCCTCTTTGCTTTTTGGCGGGACCGGACCTCTTTCTGGCGACGATCCCCCGCTTCCGACCGCATCCCTCTTTGCTTTTTGTCGGGACCGGCCCCTTTTCTGGCGTTGGTCCCCCGCTTCCACCCGCATTCCTCTTTGCTTTTTGGCGGGACCGGCCCCCTTTCTGGCGACGGTCCCCCGCATCCCTCTTTGCTTTTTGGCGGGACCGGCTCTCTTTCTGGCGACGGTCCCCCGCTTTCGCGCGCAACCCTTTTTGCTTTTTGGCGGGACCGGCCCTTTTTCTGGCGACGGTCCCCGCTTCCGCCCGCATCCCTCTTTGCTTTTTGGCGGGACCGGCCTTCTTTCTGGTGACGGTCCCCCGCTTCCGCCCGCATCCCTTTTTGCTTTTTGGCGGGACCGGCCCTTTTCTGGCAATGTTCCCCCGCTTCCACCCGCATCCCTCTTTGCTTTTTGGCGGGACCGGCCCTTTTTCTGGCGACGGTCCCCGCTTCCGCCCGCATCCCTCTTTGCTTTTTGGCGGGACCGGCCTTCTTTCTGGCGACGGTCCCCCGCTTCCACCCGCATCCCTCTTTGCTTTTTGGTGGGACCGGCCCTTTTTCTGGCGACGGCCCCCCGCTTCCGCCCGCATCCCTCTTTGCTTTTTGGCGGCATCGGCCCCTTTTCTGACGACGGTACCCCGCTTCCGCCCGCATCCCTCTTTGCTTTTTGGCGGGACCGGACCTCTTTCTGGCGACGATCCCCCGCTTCCGCCCGCATCCCTCTTTGCTTTTTGTCGGGACCGGCCCCTTTTCTGGCGTTGGTCCCCCGCTTCCACCCGCATCCCTCTTTGCTTTTTGGCGGGACCGGCCCCCTTTCTGGCGACGGTCCCCCGCATCCCTCTTTGCTTTTGGGCGGGACCGGCCCTCTTTCTGGCGACGGTCCCCCGCTTTCGCCCGCATCCCTTTTTGCTTTTTGGCAGGACCGGCCCTATTTCTGGCGACGGTCCCCCGCTTCCGCCCGCATCCCTCTTTGCTTTTTGGCAGGACTGGCCCTTTTTCTGGCGACGGTCCCCCGCTTCCGCCCGCATCCCTCTTTGCTTTTTGGCGGGACCGGCCCTTTTTCTGGCGACGGTCCCCCGCTTCCGCTCGCATCCCTCTTTGCTTTTTGGCGGGACTGGCCCCTTTTCTGGCGACGGTCCCCCGCTTCCGACCGCATCCCTCTTTGCTTTTTGGCAGGACCGGCCCTTTTCTGGCGACGGTCCCCCGCTTCCACCCGCATCCCTTTTTGCTTTTTGGCGGGACCGACCCTATTTCTGGCGACGGTCCCCCGCTTCCGCCCGCATCCCTCTTTGCTTTTTGGCGGGACCGGCCCTTTTTCTGGCGACGGTCCCCCGCTTCCGCCCGCATCCCTCTTTGCTTTTTGGCGAGACCGGCCCTCTTTCTGGCGACGGTCCCCCGCTTCCGCCCGCATCCCTCTTTGCTTTTTGGTGGGACCGGACCCTTTTCTGGCGACGGTCCCCCGCTCTTGCCCGCATCCCTCTTTGCTTTTTGGCGGGACCGGCCCCTTTTCTAGCGACGGTCCCCCGCTTCCGCCCGCATCCCTCTTTGCTTTCTGGCGGGACCGGCCCCTTTTCTGGCGACGGTCCCCCGCTTCCGCCCGCATCCCTCTTTGCTTTTTGGCGGCATCGGCCCCTTTTCTGACGACGGTACCCCGCTTCCGCCCGCATCCCTCTTTGCTTTTTGGCGGGACCGGCCCCTTTTTCTGGCGACGGTCCCCCGCTTCCGCCCGCATCCCTCTTTGCTTTTTGGCGGGACCGGCCCCTTTTCTGGCGACGGTCCCCCGCTTCCGCCCTCATCCCTCTTTGCTTTTCGGCAGGATCGGCCCTTTTTCTGGCGACGGTCCCCCGCTTCCGCCTGTATCCCTCTTTGCTTTTTGGCGGGACCGGCCCTCTTTCTGGCGACGGTCCCCCGCTTCCGCCCGCATCCCTCTTTGCTTTTTGGCGGGACCGGCCCCTTTTCTGGTGACGGTCCCCCGCTTCCGCCCGCAACCCTCTTTGCTTTTTGGCGGGACCGGCCCTTTTTCTGGCAACGGTCCCCCGCTTCCGCCCGCATCCCTCTTTGCTTTTTGCCGGGACCGGCCCTTTTTCTGGCGACGGTCCCCCGCTTCCGCCCGCATCCCTCTTTGCTTTTTGGTGGAACCGGACCCTTTTCTGGGGACGGTCCCCCGCTCTTGCCCGCATCCCTCTTTGCTTTTTGGCGGGACTGTCCCCTTTTCTGGCGACGGTCCCCCGCTTCCACCCGCATCCCTCTTTGCTTTTTGGCGGGACCACCCCCCTTTCTGGCGACGGTCCCCCGCATCCCTCTTTGCTTTTTGGCTGGACCGGCCCTTTTTCTGGCGACGGTCCCCGCTTCCGCCCGCATCCCTCTTTGCTTTTTGGTGGGACCGGCCCTTTTTCTGGCGACGGCCCCCCGCTTCCGCCCGCATCCCTCTTTGCTTTTTGGCGGGACCGGACCTCTTTCTGGCGACGATCCCCCGCTTCCGACCGCATCCCTCTTTGCTTTTTGTCGGGACCGGCCCCTTTTCTGGCGTTGGTCCCCCGCTTCCACCCGCATTCCTCTTTGCTTTTTGGCGGGACCGGCCCCCTTTCTGGCGACGGTCCCCCGCATCCCTCTTTGCTTTTTGGCGGGACCGGCTCTCTTTCTGGCGACGGTCCCCCGCTTTCGCGCGCAACCCTTTTTGCTTTTTGGCGGGACCGGCCCTATTTCTGGCGACGGTCCCCCGCTTCCGCCCGCATCCCTCTTTGCTTTTTGGCAGGACTGGCCCTTTTTCTGGCGACGGTCCCCCGCTTCCGCCCGCATCCCTCTTTGCTTTTTGGCGGGACCGGCCCTTTTTCTGGCGACGGTCCCCCGCTTCCGCCCGCATCCCTCTTTGCTTTTTGGCGGGACTGGCCCCTTTTCTGGCGACGGTCCCCCGCTTCCGACCGCATCCCTCTTTGCTTTTTGGCAGGACCGCCCCTTTTCTGGCGACGGTCCCCCGCTTCCACCCGCATCCCTTTTTGCTTTTTGGCGGGACCGACCCTATTTCTGGCGACGGTCCCCCGCTTCCGCCCGCATCCCTCTTTGCTTTTTGGCGGGACCGGCCCTTTTTCTGGCGACGGTCCCCCGCTTCCGCCCGCATCCCTCTTTGCTTTGTGGCGAGACCGGCCCTCTTTCTGGCGACGGTCCCCCGCTTCCGCCCGCATCCCTCTTTGCTTTTTGGTGGGACCGGACCCTTTTCTGGCGACGGTCCCCCGCTCTTGCCCGCATCCCTCTTTGCTTTTTGGCGGGACCGGCCCCTTTTCTAGCGACGGTCCCCCGCTTCCGCCCGCATCCCTCTTTGCTTTTTGGCGGGACCGGCCCCTTTTTCTGGCGACGGTCCCCCGCTTCCGCCCGCATCCCTCTTTGCTTTTTGGCGGGACCGGCCCCTTTTCTGGCGACGGTCCCCCGCTTCCGCCCTCATCCCTCTTTGCTTTTCGGCAGGATCGGCCCTTTTTCTGGCGACGGTCCCCCGCTTCCGCCTGTATCCCTCTTTGCTTTTTGGCGGGACCGGCCCTCTTTCTGGCGACGGTCCCCCGCTTCCGCCCGCATCCCTCTTTGCTTTTTGGCGGGACCGGCCCCTTTTCTGGTGACGGTCCCCCGCTTCCGCCCGCAACCCTCTTTGCTTTTTGGCGGGACCGGCCCTTTTTCTGGCAACGGTCCCCCGCTTCCGCCCGCATCCCTCTTTGCTTTTTGCCGGGACCGGCCCTTTTTCTGGCGACGGTCCCCCGCTTCCGCCCGCATCCCTCTTTGCTTTTTGGTGGAACCGGACCCTTTTCTGGGGACGGTCCCCCGCTCTTGCCCGCATCCCTCTTTGCTTTTTGGCGGGACTGTCCCCTTTTCTGGCGACGGTCCCCCGCTTCCACCCGCATCCCTCTTTGCTTTTTGGCGGGACCACCCCCCTTTCTGGCGACGGTCCCCCGCATCCCTCTTTGCTTTTTGGCTGGACCGGCCCTTTTTCTGGCGACGGTCCCCGCTTCCGCCCGCATCCCTCTTTGCTTTTTGGTGGGACCGGCCCTTTTTCTGGCGACGGCCCCCCGCTTCCGCCCGCATCCCTCTTTGCTTTTTGGCGGGACCGGACCTCTTTCTGGCGACGATCCCCCGCTTCCGACCGCATCCCTCTTTGCTTTTTGTCGGGACCGGCCCCTTTTCTGGCGTTGGTCCCCCGCTTCCACCCGCATTCCTCTTTGCTTTTTGGCGGGACCGGCCCCCTTTCTGGCGACGGTCCCCCGCATCCCTCTTTGCTTTTTGGCGGGACCGGCTCTCTTTCTGGCGACGGTCCCCCGCTTTCGCGCGCAACCCTTTTTGCTTTTTGGCGGGACCGGCCCTATTTCTGGCGACGGTCCCCCGCTTCCGCCCGCATCCCTCTTTGCTTTTTGGCAGGACTGGCCCTTTTTCTGGCGACGGTCCCCCGCTTCCGCCCGCATCCCTCTTTGCTTTTTGGCGGGACCGGCCCTTTTTCTGGCGACGGTCCCCCGCTTCCGCCCGCATCCCTCTTTGCTTTTTGGCGGGACTGGCCCCTTTTCTGGCGACGGTCCCCCGCTTCCGACCGCATCCCTCTTTGCTTTTTGGCAGGACCGCCCCTTTTCTGGCGACGGTCCCCCGCTTCCACCCGCATCCCTTTTTGCTTTTTGGCGGGACCGACCCTATTTCTGGCGACGGTCCCCCGCTTCCGCCCGCATCCCTCTTTGCTTTTTGGCGGGACCGGCCCTTTTTCTGGCGACGGTCCCCCGCTTCCGCCCGCAACCCTCTTTGCTTTGTGGCGAGACCGGCCCTCTTTCTGGCGACGGTCCCCCGCTTCCGCCCGCATCCCTCTTTGCTTTTTGGTGGGACCGGACCCTTTTCTGGCGACGGTCCCCCGCTCTTGCCCGCATCCCTCTTTGCTTTTTGGCGGGACCGGCCCCTTTTCTAGCGACGGTCCCCCGCTTCCGCCCGCATCCCTCTTTGCTTTCTGGCGGGACCGGCCCCTTTTCTGGCGACGGTCCCCCGCTTCCGCCCGCATCCCTCTTTGCTTTTTGGCGGCATCGGCCCCTTTTCTGACGACGGTACCCCGCTTCCGCCCGCATCCCTCTTTGCTTTTTGGCGGGACCGGCCCCTTTTTCTGGCGACGGTCCCCCGCTTCCGCCCGCATCCCTCTTTGCTTTTTGGCGGGACCGGCCCCTTTTCTGGCGACGGTCCCCCGCTTCCGCCCTCATCCCTCTTTGCTTTTCGGCAGGATCGGCCCTTTTTCTGGCGACGGTCCCCCGCTTCCGCCTGTATCCCTCTTTGCTTTTTGGTGGGACCGGCCCTCTTTCTGGCGACGGTCCCCCGCTTCCGCCCGCATCCCTCTTTGCTTTTTGGCGGGACCGGCCCCTTTTCTGGTGACGGTCCCCCGCATCCGCCCGCAACCCTCTTTGCTTTTTGGCGGGACCGGCCCTTTTTCTGGCAACGGTCCCCCGCTTCCGCCCGCATCCCTCTTTGCTTTTTGCCGGGACCGGCCCTTTTTCTGGCGACGGTCCCCCGCTTCCGCCCGCATCCCTCTTTGCTTTTTGGTGGAACCGGACCCTTTTCTGGGGACGGTCCCCCGCATCCGCCCGCATCCCTCTTTGCTTTTTGGCGGGACTGTCCCCTTTTCTGGCGACGGTCCCCCGCTTCCACCCGCATCCCTCTTTGCTTTTTGGCGGGACCACCCCCCTTTCTGGCGACGGTCCCCCGCATCCCTCTTTGCTTTTTGACGGGACCGGCCCTTTTTCTGGCGACGGTCCCCGCTTCCGCCCGCATCCCTCTTTGCTTTTTGGTGGGACCGGCCCTTTTTCTGGCGACGGCCCCCCGCTTCCGCCCGCATCCCTCTTTGCTTTTTGGCGGGACCGGACCTCTTTCTGGCGACGATCCCCCGCTTCCGACCGCATCCCTCTTTGCTTTTTGTCGGGACCGGCCCCTTTTCTGGCGTTGGTCCCCCGCTTCCACCCGCATTCCTCTTTGCTTTTTGGCGGGACCGGCCCCCTTTCTGGCGACGGTCCCCCGCATCCCTCTTTGCTTTTTGGCGGGACCGGCTCTCTTTCTGGCGACGGTCCCCCGCTTTCGCGCGCAACCCTTTTTGCTTTTTGGCGGGACCGGCCCTTTTTCTGGCGACGGTCCCCGCTTCCGCCCGCATCCCTCTTTGCTTTTTGGCGGGACCGGCCTTCTTTCTGGTGACGGTCCCCCGCTTCCGCCCGCATCCCTTTTTGCTTTTTGGCGGGACCGGCCCTTTTCTGGCAATGTTCCCCCGCTTCCACCCGCATCCCTCTTTGCTTTTTGGCGGGACCGGCCCTTTTTCTGGCGACGGTCCCCGCTTCCGCCCGCATCCCTCTTTGCTTTTTGGCGGGACCGGCCTTCTTTCTGGCGACGGTCCCCCGCTTCCACCCGCATCCCTCTTTGCTTTTTGGTGGGACCGGCCCTTTTTCTGGCGACGGCCCCCCGCTTCCGCCCGCATCCCTCTTTGCTTTTTGGCGGCATCGGCCCCTTTTCTGACGACGGTACCCCGCTTCCGCCCGCATCCCTCTTTGCTTTTTGGCGGGACCGGACCTCTTTCTGGCGACGATCCCCCGCTTCCGCCCGCATCCCTCTTTGCTTTTTGTCGGGACCGGCCCCTTTTCTGGCGTTGGTCCCCCGCTTCCACCCGCATCCCTCTTTGCTTTTTGGCGGGACCGGCCCCCTTTCTGGCGACGGTCCCCCGCATCCCTCTTTGCTTTTGGGCGGGACCGGCCCTCTTTCTGGCGACGGTCCCCCGCTTTCGCCCGCATCCCTTTTTGCTTTTTGGCAGGACCGGCCCTATTTCTGGCGACGGTCCCCCGCTTCCGCCCGCATCCCTCTTTGCTTTTTGGCAGGACTGGCCCTTTTTCTGGCGACGGTCCCCCGCTTCCGCCCGCATCCCTCTTTGCTTTTTGGCGGGACCGGCCCTTTTTCTGGCGACGGTCCCCCGCTTCCGCTCGCATCCCTCTTTGCTTTTTGGCGGGACTGGCCCCTTTTCTGGCGACGGTCCCCCGCTTCCGACCGCATCCCTCTTTGCTTTTTGGCAGGACCGGCCCTTTTCTGGCGACGGTCCCCCGCTTCCACCCGCATCCCTTTTTGCTTTTTGGCGGGACCGACCCTATTTCTGGCGACGGTCCCCCGCTTCTGCCCGCATCCCTCTTTGCTTTTTGGCGGGACCGGCCCTTTTTCTGGCGACGGTCCCCCGCTTCCGCCCGCATCCCTCTTTGCTTTTTGGCGAGACCGGCCCTCTTTCTGGCGACGGTCCCCCGCTTCCGCCCGCATCCCTCTTTGCTTTTTGGTGGGACCGGACCCTTTTCTGGCGACGGTCCCCCGCTCTTGCCCGCATCCCTCTTTGCTTTTTGGCGGGACCGGCCCCTTTTCTAGCGACGGTCCCCCGCTTCCGCCCGCATCCCTCTTTGCTTTCTGGCGGGACCGGCCCCTTTTCTGGCGACGGTCCCCCGCTTCCGCCCGCATCCCTCTTTGCTTTTTGGCGGCATCGGCCCCTTTTCTGACGACGGTACCCCGCTTCCGCCCGCATCCCTCTTTGCTTTTTGGCGGGACCGGCCCCTTTTTCTGGCGACGGTCCCCCGCTTCCGCCCGCATCCCTCTTTGCTTTTTGGCGGGACCGGCCCCTTTTCTGGCGACGGTCCCCCGCTTCCGCCCTCATCCCTCTTTGCTTTTCGGCAGGATCGGCCCTTTTTCTGGCGACGGTCCCCCGCTTCCGCCTGTATCCCTCTTTGCTTTTTGGCGGGACCGGCCCTCTTTCTGGCGACGGTCCCCCGCTTCCGCCCGCATCCCTCTTTGCTTTTTGGCGGGACCGGCCCCTTTTCTGGTGACGGTCCCCCGCTTCCGCCCGCAACCCTCTTTGCTTTTTGGCGGGACCGGCCCTTTTTCTGGCAACGGTCCCCCGCTTCCGCCCGCATCCCTCTTTGCTTTTTGCCGGGACCGGCCCTTTTTCTGGCGACGGTCCCCCGCTTCCGCCCGCATCCCTCTTTGCTTTTTGGTGGAACCGGACCCTTTTCTGGGGACGGTCCCCCGCTCTTGCCCGCATCCCTCTTTGCTTTTTGGCGGGACTGTCCCCTTTTCTGGCGACGGTCCCCCGCTTCCACCCGCATCCCTCTTTGCTTTTTGGCGGGACCACCCCCCTTTCTGGCGACGGTCCCCCGCATCCCTCTTTGCTTTTTGGCTGGACCGGCCCTTTTTCTGGCGACGGTCCCCGCTTCCGCCCGCATCCCTCTTTGCTTTTTGGTGGGACCGGCCCTTTTTCTGGCGACGGCCCCCCGCTTCCGCCCGCATCCCTCTTTGCTTTTTGGCGGGACCGGACCTCTTTCTGGCGACGATCCCCCGCTTCCGACCGCATCCCTCTTTGCTTTTTGTCGGGACCGGCCCCTTTTCTGGCGTTGGTCCCCCGCTTCCACCCGCATTCCTCTTTGCTTTTTGGCGGGACCGGCCCCCTTTCTGGCGACGGTCCCCCGCATCCCTCTTTGCTTTTTGGCGGGACCGGCTCTCTTTCTGGCGACGGTCCCCCGCTTTCGCGCGCAACCCTTTTTGCTTTTTGGCGGGACCGGCCCTATTTCTGGCGACGGTCCCCCGCTTCCGCCCGCATCCCTCTTTGCTTTTTGGCAGGACTGGCCCTTTTTCTGGCGACGGTCCCCCGCTTCCGCCCGCATCCCTCTTTGCTTTTTGGCGGGACCGGCCCTTTTTCTGGCGACGGTCCCCCGCTTCCGCCCGCATCCCTCTTTGCTTTTTGGCGGGACTGGCCCCTTTTCTGGCGACGGTCCCCCGCTTCCGACCGCATCCCTCTTTGCTTTTTGGCAGGACCGCCCCTTTTCTGGCGACGGTCCCCCGCTTCCACCCGCATCCCTTTTTGCTTTTTGGCGGGACCGACCCTATTTCTGGCGACGGTCCCCCGCTTCCGCCCGCATCCCTCTTTGCTTTTTGGCGGGACCGGCCCTTTTTCTGGCGACGGTCCCCCGCTTCCGCCCGCATCCCTCTTTGCTTTGTGGCGAGACCGGCCCTCTTTCTGGCGACGGTCCCCCGCTTCCGCCCGCATCCCTCTTTGCTTTTTGGTGGGACCGGACCCTTTTCTGGCGACGGTCCCCCGCTCTTGCCCGCATCCCTCTTTGCTTTTTGGCGGGACCGGCCCCTTTTCTAGCGACGGTCCCCCGCTTCCGCCCGCATCCCTCTTTGCTTTCTGGCGGGACCGGCCCCTTTTCTGGCGACGGTCCCCCGCTTCCGCCCGCATCCCTCTTTGCTTTTTGGCGGCATCGGCCCCTTTTCTGACGACGGTACCCCGCTTCCGCCCGCATCCCTCTTTGCTTTTTGGCGGGACCGGCCCCTTTTTCTGGCGACGGTCCCCCGCTTCCGCCCGCATCCCTCTTTGCTTTTTGGCGGGACCGGCCCCTTTTCTGGCGACGGTCCCCCGCTTCCGCCCTCATCCCTCTTTGCTTTTCGGCAGGATCGGCCCTTTTTCTGGCGACGGTCCCCCGCTTCCGCCTGTATCCCTCTTTGCTTTTTGGTGGGACCGGCCCTCTTTCTGGCGACGGTCCCCCGCTTCCGCCCGCATCCCTCTTTGCTTTTTGGCGGGACCGGCCCCTTTTCTGGTGACGGTCCCCCGCATCCGCCCGCAACCCTCTTTGCTTTTTGGCGGGACCGGCCCTTTTTCTGGCAACGGTCCCCCGCTTCCGCCCGCATCCCTCTTTGCTTTTTGCCGGGACCGGCCCTTTTTCTGGCGACGGTCCCCCGCTTCCGCCCGCATCCCTCTTTGCTTTTTGGTGGAACCGGACCCTTTTCTGGGGACGGTCCCCCGCATCCGCCCGCATCCCTCTTTGCTTTTTGGCGGGACTGTCCCCTTTTCTGGCGACGGTCCCCCGCTTCCACCCGCATCCCTCTTTGCTTTTTGGCGGGACCACCCCCCTTTCTGGCGACGGTCCCCCGCATCCCTCTTTGCTTTTTGACGGGACCGGCCCTTTTTCTGGCGACGGTCCCCGCTTCCGCCCGCATCCCTCTTTGCTTTTTGGTGGGACCGGCCCTTTTTCTGGCGACGGCCCCCCGCTTCCGCCCGCATCCCTCTTTGCTTTTTGGCGGGACCGGACCTCTTTCTGGCGTCGATCCCCCGCTTCCGACCGCATCCCTCTTTGCTTTTTGTCGGGACCGGCCCCTTTTCTGGCGTTGGTCCCCCGCTTCCACCCGCATTCCTCTTTGCTTTTTGGCGGGACCGGCCCCCTTTCTGGCGACGGTCCCCCGCATCCCTCTTTGCTTTTTGGCGGGACCGGCTCTCTTTCTGGCGACGGTCCCCCGCTTTCGCGAGCAACCCTTTTTGCTTTTTGGCGGGACCGGCCCTATTTCTGGCGAAGGTCCCCCGCTTCCGCCCGCATCCCTCTTTGCTTTTTGGCGGGACCGACCCTTTTTCTGGCGACGGTCCCCCGCTTCCGCCCGCATCCCTATTTGCTTTTTGGCGGGATCGGCCCTTTTCTGGTGACGGTCCCCCGCTTCCGCCCGCATCCCTTTTTGCTTTTTGGCGGGACCGGCCCTTTTCTGGCAATGTTCCCCCGCTTCCACCCGCATCCCTCTTTGCTTTTTGGCGGGACCGGCCCTTTTTCTGGCGACGGTCCCCGCTTCCGCCCGCATCCCTCTTTGCTTTTTGGCGGGACCGGCCTTCTTTCTGGTGACGGTCCCCCGCTTCCGCCCGCATCCCTTTTTGCTTTTTGGCGGGACCGGCCCTTTTCTGGCAATGTTCCCCCGCTTCCACCCGCATCCCTCTTTGCTTTTTGGCGGGACCGGCCCTTTTTCTGGCGACGGTCCCCGCTTCCGCCCGCATCCCTCTTTGCTTTTTGGCGGGACCGGCCTTCTTTCTGGCGACGGTCCCCCGCTTCCACCCGCATCCCTCTTTGCTTTTTGGTGGGACCGGCCCTTTTTCTGGCGACGGCCCCCCGCTTCCGCCCGCATCCCTCTTTGCTTTTTGGCGGCATCGGCCCCTTTTCTGACGACGGTACCCCGCTTCCGCCCGCATCCCTCTTTGCTTTTTGGCGGGACCGGACCTCTTTCTGGCGACGATCCCCCGCTTCCGCCCGCATCCCTCTTTGCTTTTTGTCGGGACCGGCCCCTTTTCTGGCGTTGGTCCCCCGCTTCCACCCGCATCCCTCTTTGCTTTTTGGCGGGACCGGCCCCCTTTCTGGCGACGGTCCCCCGCATCCCTCTTTGCTTTTGGGCGGGACCGGCCCTCTTTCTGGCGACGGTCCCCCGCTTTCGCCCGCATCCCTTTTTGCTTTTTGGCGGGACCGGCCCTATTTCTGGCGACGGTCCCCCGCTTCCGCCCGCATCCCTCTTTGCTTTTTGGCAGGACTGGCCCTTTTTCTGGCGACGGTCCCCCGCTTCCGCCCACATCCCTCTTTGCTTTTTGGCGGGACCGGCCCTTTTTCTGGCGACGGTCCCCCGCTTCCGCCCGCATCCCTGTTTGCTTTTTGGCGGGACTGGCCTTTTCTGGCGACGGTCCCCCGCTTCCGACCGCATCCCTCTTTGCTTTTTGGCAGGACCGGCCCTTTTCTGGCGACGGTCCCCCGCTTCCACCCGCATCCCTTTTTGCTTTTTGGCGGGACCGACCCTATTTCTGGCGACGGTCCCCCGCTTCCGCCCGCATCCCTCTTTGCTTTTTGGCGGGACCGGCCCTTTTTCTGGCGACGGTCCCCCGCTTCCGCCCGCATCCCTCTTTGCTTTTTGGCGAGACCGGCCCTCTTTCTGGCGACGGTCCCCCGCTTCCGCCCGCATCCCTCTCTGCTTTTTGGTGGGACCGGACCCTTTTCTGGCGACGGTCCCCCGCTCTTGCCCGCATCCCTCTTTGCTTTTTGGCGGGACCGGCCCCTTTTCTAGCGACGGTCCCCCGCTTCCGCCCGCATCCCTCTTTGCTTTCTGGCGGGACCGGCCCCTTTTCTGGCGACGGTCCCCCGCTTCCGCCCGCATCCCTCTTTGCTTTTTTGCGGCATCGGCCCCTTTTCTGACGACGGTACCCCCGCTTCCGCCCGCATCCCTCTTTGCTTTTTGGCGGGACCGGCCCCTTTTTCTGGCGACGGTCCCCCGCTTCCGCCCGCATCCCTCTTTGCTTTTTGGCGGGACCGGCCCCTTTTCTGGCGACGGTCCCCCGCTTCCGCCCTCATCCCTCTTTGCTTTTCGGCAGGATCGGCCCTTTTTCTGGCGACGGTCCCCCGCTTCCGCCTGTATCCCTCTTTGCTTTTTGGCGGGACCGGCCCTCTTTCTGGCGACGGTCCCCCGCTTCCGCCCGCATCCCTCTTTGCTTTTTGGCGGGACCGGCCCCTTTTCTGGTGACGGTCCCCCGCTTCCGCCCGCAACCCTCTTTGCTTTTTGGCGGGACCGGCCCTTTTTCTGGCAACGGTCCCCCGCTTCCGCCCGCATCCCTCTTTGCTTTTTGCCGGGACCGGCCCTTTTTCTGGCGACGGTCCCCCGCTTCCGCCCGCATCCCTCTTTGCTTTTTGGTGGCACCGGACCCTTTTCTGGGGACGGTCCCCCGCTCTTGCCCGCATCCCTCTTTGCTTTTTGGCGGGACTGTCCCCTTTTCTGGCGACGGTCCCCCGCTTCCACCCGCATCCCTCTTTGCTTTTTGGCGGGACCACCACCCTTTCTGGCGACGGTCCCCCGCATCCCTCTTTGCTTTTTGGCGGGACCGGCCCTTTTTCTGGCGACGGTCCCCGCTTCCGCCCGCATCCCTCTTTGCTTTTTGGTGGGACCGGCCCTTTTTCTGGCGACGGCCCCCCGCTTCCGACCGCATCCCTCTTTGCTTTTTGTCGGGACCGGCCCCTTTTCTGGCGTTGGTCCCCCGCTTCCACCCGCATTCCTCTTTGCTTTTTGGCGGGACCGGCCCCCTTTCTGGCGACGGTCCCCCGCATCCCTCTTTGCTTTTGGGCGGGACCGGCCCTCTTTCTGGCGACGGTCCCCCGCTTTCGCCCGCATCCCTTTTTGCTTTTTGGCGGGACCGGCCCTATTTCTGGCGACGGTCCCCCGCTTCCGCCCGCATCCCTCTTTGCTTTTTGGCAGGACTGGCCCTTTTTCTGGCGACGGTCCCCCGCTTCCGCCCACATCCCTCTTTGCTTTTTGGCGGGACCGGCCCTTTTTCTGGCGACGGTCCCCCGCTTCCGCCCGCATCCCTGTTTGCTTTTTGGCGGGACTGGCCTTTTCTGGCGACGGTCCCCCGCTTCCGACCGCATCCCTCTTTGCTTTTTGGCAGGACCGGCCCTTTTCTGGCGACGGTCCCCCGCTTCCACCCGCATCCCTTTTTGCTTTTTGGCGGGACCGACCCTATTTCTGGCGACGGTCCCCCGCTTCCGCCCGCATCCCTCTTTGCTTTTTGGCGGGACCGGCCCTTTTTCTGGCGACGGTCCCCCGCTTCCGCCCGCATCCCTCTTTGCTTTTTGGCGAGACCGGCCCTCTTTCTGGCGACGGTCCCCCGCTTCCGCCCGCATCCCTCTTTGCTTTTTGGTGGGACCGGACCCTTTTCTGGCGACGGTCCCCCGCTCTTGCCCGCATCCCTCTTTGCTTTTTGGCGGGACCGGCCCCTTTTCTAGCGACGGTCCCCCGCTTCCGCCCGCATCCCTCTTTGCTTTTTGGTGGGACCGGACCCTTTTCTGGCGACGGTCCCCCGCTCTTGCCCGCATCCCTCTTTGCTTTTTGGCGGGACCGGCCCTTTTTCTGGCAACGGTCCCCCGCTTCCGCCCGCATCCCTCTTTGCTTTTTGCCGGGACCGGCCCTTTTTCTGGCGACGGTCCCCCGCTTCCGCCCGCATCCCTCTTTGCTTTTTGGTGGAACCGGACCCTTTTCTGGGGACGGTCCCCCGCTCTTGCCCGCATCCCTCTTTGCTTTTTGGCGGGACTGTCCCCTTTTCTGGCGACGGTCCCCCGCTTCCACCCGCATCCCTCTTTGCTTTTTGGCGGGACCACCCCCCTTTCTGGCGACGGTCCCCCGCATCCCTCTTTGCTTTTTGGCGGGACCGGCCCTTTTTCTGGCGACGGTCCCCGCTTCCGCCCGCATCCCTCTTTGCTTTTTGGTGGGACCGGCCCTTTTTCTGGCGACGGCCCCCCGCTTCCGACCGCATCCCTCTTTGCTTTTTGTCGGGACCGGCCCCTTTTCTGGCGTTGGTCCCCCGCTTCCACCCGCATTCCTCTTTGCTTTTTGGCGGGCCGGCCCCCTTTCTGGCGACGGTCCCCCGCATCCCTCTTTGCTTTTTGGCGGGACCGGACCTCTTTCTGGCGACGATCCCCCGCTTCCGACCGCATCCCTCTTTGCTTTTTGTCGGGACCGGCCCCTTTTCTGGCGTTGGTCCCCCGCTTCCACCCGCATTCCTCTTTGCTTTTTGGCGGGACCGGCTCTCTTTCTGGCGACGGTCCCCCGCTTTCGCGCGCAACCCTTTTTGCTTTTTGGCGGGACCGGCCCTATTTCTGGCGACGGTCCCCCGCTTCCGCCCGCATCCCTCTTTGCTTTTTGGCGGGACCGACCCTTTTTCTGGCGACGGTCCCCCGCTTCCGCCCGCATCCCTCTTTGCTTTTTGGCGGGATCGGCCCTTTTCTGGTGACGGTCCCCCGCTTCCGCCCGCATCCCTTTTTGCTTTTTGGCGGGACCGGCCCTTTTCTGGCAATGTTCCCCCGCTTCCACCCGCATCCCTTTTTGCTTTTTGGCGGGACCGGCCCTTTTTCTGGCGAAGGTCCCCCGCTTCCGCCCGCATCCCTCTTTGCTTTTTGGCGGGACCGGCCGTTTTCCTGGCGAAGGTCCCCCGCTTCCGCCCGCATCCCTCTTTGCTTTTTGGCGGGACCGGCCGTTTTTCTGGCGACGGTCCCCCGCTTCCGCCCGCATCCCTCTTTGCTTTTTGGCGGGACCGGACCTCTTTCTGGCGACGGTCCCCCGCATCCCTCTTTGCTTTTTGGCGGGACCGGACCTCTTTCTGACGACGGTCCCCCGCTTCCGCCCGCATCCCTCTTTGCTTTTTGGCGGGATCGGCCTTCTTTCTGGCGACGGTCCCCCGCTTCCGCCCGCATCCCTCTTTGCTTTTTGGTGGGACCGGCTTTTTTTCTGGCGACGGCCCCCCGCTTTTGCCCGCATCCCTCTTTGCTTTTTGGCGGGACCGGCCCTCTTTCTGGCGACGGTACCCCCCGCTTCCGCCCGCATCCCTCTTTGCTTTTTGGTGGGACCGGCTTTTTTTCTGGCGACGGCCCCCCGCTTCCCCGCTTCCGCCCGCATCCCTCTTTGCTTTTTGGCGGGACCGGCCTTCTTTCTGGCGACGGTCCCCCGCTTCCAGCCGCATCCCTCTTTGCTTTTTGGTGGGAACGGCTTTTTTTCTGGCGACGGCCCCCCGCTTCCGCCCGCATCCCTCTTTGCTTTTTGGCGGGACCGGCCCTCTTTCTGGCGACGATCCCCCGCTTCCGCCCGCATCCCTCTTTGCTTTCTGTCTGGACCGGCCCCTTTTCTGGCGACGGTCCCCCGCTTCCGCCCGCATCCCTCTTTGCTTTTTGGCGGGACCGGTCCCCTTTCTGGCAACGGTCCCCCGCTTCCGCCCGCATCCCTCTTTGCTTTTTGGCGGGATCGGCCCTTTTCTGGTGACGGTCCCCCGCTTCCGCCCGCATCCCTCTTTGCTTTTTGGCGGGACCGGCCCTTTTCTGGCAATGTTCCCCCGCTTCCACCCGCATCCCTTTTTGCTTTTTGGCGGGACCGGCCCTTTTTCTGGCGAAGGTCCCCCGCTTCCGCCCGCATCCCTCTTTGCTTTTTGGCGGGACCGGCCGTTTTCCTGGCGAAGGTCCCCCGCTTCCGCCCGCATCCCTCTTTGCTTTTTGGCGGGACCGGCCGTTTTTCTGGCGACGGTCCCCCGCTTCCGCCCGCATCCCTCTTTGCTTTTTGGCGGGACCGGACCTCTTTCTGGCGACGGTCCCCCGCATCCCTCTTTGCTTTTTGGCGGGACCGGACCTCTTTCTGGCGACGGTCCCCCGCTTCCGCCCGCATCCCTCTTTGCTTTTTGGCGGGATCGGCCTTCTTTCTGGCGACGGTCCCCCGCTTCCGCCCGCATCCCTCTTTGCTTTTTGGTGGGACCGGCTTTTTTTCTGGCGACGGCCCCCCGCTTTTGCCCGCATCCCTCTTTGCTTTTTGGCGGGACCGGCCCTCTTTCTGGCGACGGTACCCCCCGCTTCCGCCCGCATCCCTCTTTGCTTTTTGGCGGGATCGGCCTTCTTTCTGGCGACGGTCCCCCGCTTCCGCCCGCATCCCTCTTTGCTTTTTGGTGGGACCGGCTTTTTTTCTGGCGACGGCCCCCCGCTTTTGCCCGCATCCCTCTTTGCTTTTTGGCGGGACCGGCCCTCTTTCTGGCGACGGTACCCCCCGCTTCCGCCCGCATCCCTCTTTGCTTTTTGGCGGGACCGGCCATTTTTCTGGCGACGGTCCCCCGCTTCCGCCCGCATCCCTCTTTGCTTTTTGGCGGGACTGGCCCTTTTTCTGGGACGGACCCCCGCTTCCGCCCGCATCCCTCTTTGCTTTTTGGCGGGAACGGCCCATTTTCTGGCGACGGTCCCCCGCTTCCGCCCGCATCCCTCTTTGCTTTTTGGCGGGACTGGCCCTTTTTCTGGGACGGAACCCCGCTTCCGCCCGCATCCCTCTTTGCTTTTTGGCGGGAACGGCCCCTTTTCTGGCGACGGTCCCCCGCTTCCGCCCGCATCCATCTTTGCTTTTTGGCAGGACCGGCCCTCTTTCTGGCGACGGTCCCCCGCTTCCGCCCGCATCCCTCTTTGCTTTTTGGCGGGAACGGCCCCTTTTCTGGCGACGGTCCCCCGCTTCCGCCCGCGTCCCTCTTTGCTTTTTGACAGGACCGGCCCTCTTTCTGGCGACGGTCCTTCGCTTCCGCCCGCATCCCTCTTTGCTTTTTGGCAGGACCGGCCTTCTTTCTGGCGATGGTCCCCCGCTTCCGCCCGCATCCCTCTTTGCTTTTTGGCGGGACCGGCCCTCTTTCTGGCGACGGTCCCCCGCTTCCGCCAACATCTCTCCTTGCTTTTTCGCGGGACTGTCCCCTTTTCTGGCGACGGTCCCCCGCTTCCACCCGCATCCCTCTTTGCCTTTTGGCGGGACCGACCCTTTTTCTGGCGACGGCCCCCCGCTTTTGCCCGCATCCCTCTTTGCTTTTTGGCGGGACCGGCCCTCTTTCTGGCGACGGTCCCCCGCTTCCGCCAACATCCCTCCTTGCTTTTTGGCGGGACTGTCCCCTTTTCTGGCGACGGTCCCCCGCTTCCACCCGCATCCCTCTTTGCTTTTTGGTGGGTCCAGCCCCCTTTCTGGCGACGGTCCCCCGCATCCCTCTTTGCTTTTTGGCGGGTGCGGCCCTTTTTCTGGCGACGGTCCCCCGCTTCCGCCCGCATCCCTCTTTGCTTTTTGGCGGGACCGGCCCTCTTTCTGGCGACGATCCCCCGCTTCCGCCCGCATCCCTCTTTGCTTTATGTCTGGACCGGCCCCTTTTCTGGCGACGGTCCCCCGCTTCCGCCCGCATCCCTCTTTGCTTTTTGGCGGGACCGTTCCCCTTTCTGGCAACGGCCCCCCGCATCCTTTTTTGCTTTTTTGGCGGGACCGGCAATCTTTCTGGCGACGGTCCCCCGCTTACGCCAGCATCCCTCTTTGCTTTTTGGCGGGACCGGCCCCTTTTCTGGCGACGGTCCCCCGCTTCCGCCCGCATCCCTCTTTGCTTTTTGGCGGGATCGGCCCTTTTCTGGTGACGGTCCCCCGCTTCCGCCCGCATCCCTCTTTGCTTTTTGGCGGGACCGGCCCTTTTCTGGCAATGTTCCCCCGCTTCCACCCGCATCCCTTTTTGCTTTTTGGCGGGACCGGCCCTTTTCCTGGCGAAGGTCCCCCGCTTCCGCCCGCATCCCTCTTTGCTTTTTGGCGGGACCGGCCGTTTTTCTGGCGACGGTCCCCCGCTTCCGCCCGCATCCCTCTTTGCTTTTTGGCGGGACCGGACCTCTTTCTGGCGACGGTCCCCCGCATCCCTCTTTGCTTTTTGGCGGGACCGGACTTCTTTCTGGCGACGGTCCCCCGCTTCCGCCCGCATCCCTCTTTGCTTTTTGGTGGGACCGGCTTTTTTTCTGGCGACGGCCCCCCGCTTTTGCCCGCATCCCTCTTTGCTTTTTGGCGGGACCGGCCCTCTTTCTGGCGACGGTACCCCCCGCTTCCGCCCGCATCCCTCTTTGCTTTTTGGCGGGATCGGCCTTCTTTCTGGCGACGGTCCCCCGCTTCCGCCCGCATCCCTCTTTGCTTTTTGGTGGGACCGGCTTTTTTTCTGGCGACGGCCCCCCGCTTTTGCCCGCATCCCTCTTTGCTTTTTGGCGGGACCGGCCCTCTTTCTGGCGACGGTACCCCCCGCTTCCGCCCGCATCCCTCTTTGCTTTTTGGCGGGACCGGCCCTTTTTCTGGCGACGGTCCCCCGCTTCCGCCCGCATCCCTCTTTGCTTTTTGGCGGGACTGGCCCTTTTTCTGGGACGGACCCCCGCTTCCGCCCGCATCCCTCTTTGCTTTTTGGCGGGAACGGCCCATTTTCTGGCGACGGTCCCCCGCTTCCGCCCGCATCCCTCTTTGCTTTTTGGCGGGACTGGCCCTTTTTCTGGGACGGAACCCCGCTTCCGCCCGCATCCCTCTTTGCTTTTTGGCGGGAACGGCCCCTTTTCTGGCGACGGTCCCCCGCTTCCGCCCGCATCCCTCTTTGCTTTTTGGCAGGACCGGCCCTCTCTCTGGCGACGGTCCCCCGCTTCCGCCCGCATCCCTCTTTGCTTTTTGGCGGGAACGGCCCCTTTTCTGGCGACGGTCCCCCGCTTCCGCCCGCATCCCTCTTTGCTTTTTGACAGGACCGGCCCTCTTTCTGGCGACGGTCCTTCGCTTCCGCCCGCATCCCTCTTTGCTTTTTGGCAGGACCGGCCTTCTTTCTGGCGATGGTCCCCCGCTTCCGCCCGCATCCCTCTTTGCTTTTTGGTGGGACCGGCCCTCTTTCTGGCGACGGTCCCCCGCTTCCGCCAACATCTCTCCTTGCTTTTTCGCGGGACTGTCCCCTTTTCTGGCGACGGTCCCCCGCTTCCACCCGCATCCCTCTTTGCCTTTTGGCGGGACCGACCCTTTTTCTGGCGACGGCCCCCCGCTTTTGCCCGCATCCCTCTTTGCTTTTTGGCGGGACCGGCCCTCTTTCTGGCGACGGTCCCCCGCTTCCGCCAACATCCCTCCTTGCTTTTTGGCGGGACTGTCCCCTTTTCTGGCGACGGTCCCCCGCTTCCACCCGCATCCCTCTTTGCTTTTTGGTGGGTCCAGCCCCCTTTCTGGCGACGGTCCCCCGCATCCCTCTTTGCTTTTTGGCGGGTGCGGCCCTTTTTCTGGCGACGGTCCCCCGCTTCCGCCCGCATCGCTCTTTGCTTTTTGGCGGGACCGGCCCTTTTTCTGGCGACGGTCCCCCGCATCCCTTTTTGCTTTTAGGCGGGATCGGCAATCTTTCTGGCGACGGTCCCCCGCTTCCGCCAACATCCCTCCTTGCTTTTTGGCGGGACTGTCCCCTTTTCTGGCGACGGTCCCCCGCTTCCACCCGCATCCCTCTTTGCTTTTTGGCGGGTCCAGCCCCCTTTCTGGCGACGGTCCCCCGCATCCCTCCTTGCTTTTTGGCGGGTGCGGCCCTTTTTCTGGCGACGGTCCCCTGCTTCCGCCCGCATCGCTCTTTGCTTTTTGGCGGGACCGGCCCTTTTTCTGGCGACGGTCCCCCGCATCCCCGCTTCCGCCCGCATCCCTCTTTGCTTTTTGGCGGGACCGGCCTTCTTTCTGGCGACGGTCCCCCGCTTCCACCTGCATCCCTCTTTGCTTTTTGGCGGGACCACCCCCCTTTCTGGCGACGGTCCCCCGCATCCCTCTTTGCTTTTTGGCGGGACCGGCCCTTTTTCTGGCGACGGTCCCCGCTTCCGCCCGCATCCCTCTTTGCTTTTTGGCGGGACCGGCCTTCTTTCTGGCGACGGTCCCCCGCTTCCACCCGCATCCCTCTTTGCTTTTTGGTGGGACCGGCCCTTTTTCTGGCGATGGCCCCCCGCTTCCGCCCGCATCCCTCTTTGCTTTTTGGCGGGACCGGACCTCTTTCTGGCGACGATCCCCCGCTTCCGACCGCATCCCTCTTTGCTTTTTGTCGGGACCGACCCCTTTTCTGGCGTTGGTCCCCCGCTTCCACCCGCATCCCTCTTTGCTTTTTGGCGGGACCGGCCCCCTTTCTGGCGACGGTCCCCCACATCCCTCTTTGCTTTTTGGCAGGACCGGCCCTCTTTCTGGCGACGGTCCCCCGCTTTCGCCCGCAACTCTTTTTGCTTTTTGGCGGGAGCGGCCCAATTTCTGGCGACGGTCCCCCGCTTCCGCCCGCATCCCTCTTTGCTTTTTGGCGGGACCGACCCTTTTTCTGGCGACGGTCCCCCGCTTCCGCCCTCATCCCTCTTTGCTTTTTGGCGGGATCGGCCCTTTTTCTGGCGACGGTCCCCCGCTTCCGCCCGCATCCCTCTTTGCTTTTTGGCGGGACCGACCCTTTTTCTGGCGACGCTCCCCCGCTTCCGCCCGCATCCCTCTTTGCTTTTTGGCGGGACCGGCCCTTTTTCTGGCGACGGTCCCCCGCTTCCGCCCGCATCCCTCTTTGCTTTTTGGCGGGACTGGCCATTTTTCTGGCGACGGTCCCCCGCTTCCGCCCGCATCCCTCTTTGCTTTTTGGCGGGACTGGCCCTTTTTCTGGGACGGACCCCCGCTTCCGCCCGCATCCCACTTTGCTTTTTGGCGGGAACGGCCCATTTTCTGGCGACGGTCCCCCGCTTCCGCCCGCATCCCTCTTTGCTTTTTGGCGGGAACGGCCCCTTTTCTGGCGACGGTCCCCCGCTTCCTCCCGCATCCCTCTTTGCTTTTTGGCAGAACCGGCCCTCTTTCTGGCGATGGTCCCCCGCTTCCGCCCGCATCCCTCTTTGCTTTTTGGCGGGAACGGCCCCTTTTCTGGCGACGGTCCCCCGCTTCCGCCCGCATCCCTCTTTGCTTTTTGACAGGACCGGCCCTCTTTCTGGCGACGGTCCCCCGCTTCCGCCCGCATCCCTCTTTGCTTTTTGGCAGGACCGGCCTTCTTTCTGGCGATGGTCCCCCGCTTCCGCCCGCATCCCTCTTTGCTTTTTGGCGGGACCGGCCCTCTTTCTGGCGACGGTCCCCCGCTTCCGCCAACATCTCTCCTTGCTTTTTGGCGGGACTGTCCCCTTTTCTGGCGACGGTCCCCCGCTTCCACCCGCATCCCTCTTTGCCTTTTGGCGGGACCGACCCTTTTTCTGGCGACGGCCCCCCGCTTTTGCCCGCATCCCTCTTTGCTTTTTGGCGGGACCGGCCCTCTTTCTGGCGACGGTCCCCCGCTTCCGCCAACATCCCTCCTTGCTTTTTGGCGGGACTGTCCCCTTTTCTGGCGACGGTCCCCCGCTTCCACCCGCATCTGTCTTTGCTTTTTGGTGGGTCCAGCCCCCTTTCTGGCGACGGTCCCCCACATCCCTCTTTGCTTTTTGGCGGGTGCGGCCCTTTTTCTGGCAACGGTCCCCCGCTTCCGCCCGCATCGCTCTTTGCTTTTTGGCGGGACCGGCCCTTTTTCTGGCGACGGTCCCCCGCATCCCTTTTTGCTTTTAGGCGGGACCGGCAATCTTTCTGGCGACGGTCCCCCGCTTCCGCCAACATCCCTCCTTGCTTTTTGGCGGGACTGTCCCCTTTTCTGGCGACGGTCCCCCGCTTCCACCCGCATCCCTCTTTGCTTTTTGGCGGGTCCAGCCCCCTTTCTGGCGACGGTCCCCCGCATCCCTCCTTGCTTTTTGGCGGGTGCGGCCCTTTTTCTGGCGACGGTCCCCTGCTTCCGCCCGCATCGCTTTTTGCTTTTTGGCGGGACCGGCCCTTTTTCTGGCGACGGTCCCCCGCATCCCCGCTTCCGCCCGCATCCCTCTTTGCTTTTTGGCGGGACCGACCTTCTTTCTGGCGACGGTCCCCCGCTTCCACCCGCATCCCTCTTTGCTTTTTGGTGGGACCGGCCCTTTTTCTGGCGACGGCCCCCCGCTTCCGCCCGCATCTCTCTTTGCTTTTTGGCGGGACCGGACCTCTTTCTGGCGACGATCCCCCGCTTCCGCCCGCATCCCTCTTTGCTTTTTGTCGGGACCGGCCCCTTTTCTGGCGTTGGTCCCCCGCTTCCACCCGCATCCCTCTTTGCTTTTTAGCGGGACCGGCCCCCTTTCTGGCGACGGTCCCCCGCATCCCTCTTTGCTTTTTGGCGGGACCGGCCCTCTTTCTGGCGACGGTCCCCCGCTTTCGCCCGCATCCCTTTTTGCTTTTTGGTGGGACCGGCCCTTTTTCTGGCGACGGTCCCCCGCTTCCGCCCGCATCCCTCTTTGCTTTTTGGCGGGACCGGCCCTTTTTCTGGCGACGGTCCCCCGCATCCCCGCTTCCGCCCGCATCCCTCTTTGCTTTTTGGCGGGACCGGCCTTCTTTCTGGCGACGGTCCCCCGCTTCCACCCGCATCCCTCTTTGCTTTTTGGCGGGACCGCCCCTTTTTCTGGCGATGGTCCCCCGCTTCCGCCCGCATCCCTCTTTGCTTTTTGGTGGGACCGGCCGTTTTTCTGGCGACGATCCCCCGCTTCCGCCCGCATCCCTCTTTGCTTTTTGGCGGGACCGGCCCTTTTTCTGGCGACGGTCCCCCGCTTCCACCCGCATCCCTCTTTGCTTTTTGGCGAGACCGGCCCTCTTTCTGGCGACGGTCCCCCGCTTCCCCGCTTCCGCCCGCATCCCTCTTTGCTTTTTGGCGGGATCGGCCTTCTTTCTGGCGACGGTCCCCCGCTTCCGCCCGCATCCCTCTTTGCTTTTTTGGTGGGACCGGCTTTATTTCTGGCGACGGCCCCCCGCTTCCGCCCGCATCCCTCTTTGCTTTTTGGCGGGATCGGCCTTCTTTCTGGCGACGGTCCCCCGCTTCCGCCCGCATCCCTCTTTGCTTTTTGGTGGGACCGGCTTTTTTTCTGGCGACGGCCCCCCGCTTTTGCCCGCATCCCTCTTTGCTTTTTGGCGGGACCGGCCCTCTTTCTGGCGACGGTACCCCCCGCTTCCGCCCGCATCCCTCTTTGCTTTTTGGCGGGACCGGCCCTTTTTCTGGCGACGGTCCCCCGCTTCCGCCCGCATCCCTCTTTGCGTTTTGGCGGGACCGGCCCTTTTTCTGGGACGGACCCCCGCTTCCGCCCGCATCCCTCTTTGCTTTTTGGCGGAAACGACCCCTTTTCTGGCGACGGTCCCCCGCTTCCACCCGCATCCCTCTTTGCTTTTTGGCGGGTCCAGCCCCCTTTCTGGCGACGGTCCCCCGCATCCCTCTTTGCTTTTTGGCGTGTGCGGCCCTTTTTCTGGCGACGGTCCCCCGCTTCCGCCCGCATCGCTCTTTGCTTTTTGGCGGGACCGGCCCATTTTCTGGCGACGGTCCCCCACTTCCGCACGCATCCCTCTTTGCTTTTTGGCGGGACCGGCCCCTTTTCTGGCGACGGTACCCCCCGCTTCCGCCCACATCCCTCTTTGCTTTTTGGCGGGACCGGCCCCTTTTCTGGCGACGGTCCCATGATTCCGCCCGCATCCCTCTTTGCTTTTTGGCGGGACCGACTCTTTTTCTGGCGACGGTCCCCCGCTTCCGCCCGCATCCCTCTTTGCTCTTTGGCGGGACCAGCCCTTTTTATAGCGACGGTCCCCCGCTTCCGCCCGCATCCCTATTTGCTTTTTGGCGGGACCGGCCCCTTTTCTGGCGTTGGTCCCCCGCTTCCGCCCGCATCCGTCTTTGCTTTTTGGCAGGACCGGCCCTCTTTCTGGCGACGGTCCCCCGCTTTCGCCCGCATCCCTCTTTGCTTTTTGGCGGGACCGGCCCTCTTTCTGGCGACGGTCCCCCGCTTCCGCCCGCATCCCTCTTTGCCTTTTGGCGGAACCGACCCTTTTTATGGCGACGGCCCCCCGCTTTTGCCCGCATCCCTCTTTGCTTTTTGGCGGGAGCGGCCCTCTTTCTGGCGACGGTCCCCCGCTTCCGCCAACATCCCTCCTTGCTTTTTGGCGGGACTGTCCCCTTTTCTGGCGACGGTCCCCCGCTTCCACCCGCATCCCTCTTTGCTTTTTGGCGGGTCCAGCCCCCTTTCTGGCAACGGTCCCCCGCATCCCTCTTTGCTTTTTGGTGGGACCGGCCCTCTTTCTGGCGACGGTCCCCCGCTTCCCCGCTTCAGCCCGCATCCCTCTTTGCTTTTTGGCGGGACCGGCCTTCTTTCTGGCGACGGTCCCCCGCTTACGCCCGCATCCCTCTTTCCTTTTTGGCGGGACCGGACCTCTTTCTGGCGACGGTCCCCCGCTTCCGCCCGCATCCCTCTTTGCTTTTTGGCGGGATCGGCCTTCTTTCTGGCGACGGTCCCCCGCTTCCGCCCGCATCCCTCTTTGCTTTTTGGCGGGACCGGCCCTCTTTCTGGCGTTGATCCCCCGCTTCCGCCCGCATCCCTCTTTGCTTTTTGTCGGGACCGGCCCCTTTTCTGGCGACGGTCCCCCGCTTCCGCCCGCATCCCTCTTTGCTTTTTGGCGGGACCGGCCCCCTTTCTGGCGACGGTCCCCCGCATCCCTCTTTGCTTTTTGGCGGAACCGGCCCTCTTTCTGGCGACGGTCCCCCGCTTCCCCGCTTCCGCCCGCATCCCTCTTTGCTTTTTGGCGGGACCGGCCTTCTTTCTGGTGACGGTCCCCCGCTTCCGGCCGCATCCCTCTTTGCTTTTTGGTGGGAACGGCTTTTTTTCTGGCGACGGCCCCCCGCTTCCGCCCGCATTCCTCTTTGCTTTTTGGCGGGACCGGCCCTCTTTCTGGCGACGATCCCCCGCTTCCGCCCGCATCCCTCTTTGCTTTCTGTCTGGACCGGCCCCTTTTCTGGCGACGGTCCCCCGCTTCCGCCCGCATCCCTCTTTGCTTTTTGGCGGGACCGGTCCCCTTTCTGGCAACGGCCCCCCGCATCCCTTTTTGCTTTTTTGGCGGGACCGGCAATCTTCCTGGCGACGGTCCCCCGCTTCCGCCAGCATCCCTCTTTGCTTTTTGGCGGGACCGGCCCCTTTTCTGGCGACGGTCCCCCGCTTCCGCCCGCATCCCTCTTTGCTTTTTGGCGGGATCGGCCCTTTTCTGGTGACGGTCCCCCGCTTCCGCCCGCATCCCTCTTTGCTTTTTGGCGGGACCGGCCCTTTTCTGGCAATGTTCCCCCGCTTCCACCCGCATCCCTTTTTGCTTTTTGGCGGGACCGGCCCTTTTTCTGGCGAAAGTCCCCCGCTTCCGCCCGCATCCCTCTTTGCTTTTTGGCGGGACCGGCCGTTTTCCTGGCGAAGGTCCCCCGCTTCCGCCTGCATCCCTCTTTGCTTTTTGGCGGGACCGGCCGTTTTTCTGGCGACGGTCCCCCGCTTCCGCCCGCATCCCTCTTTGCTTTTTGGCGGGACCGGACCTCTTTCTGGCGACGGTCCCCCGCATCCCTCTTTGCTTTTTGGCGGGACCGGACCTCTTTCTGGCGACGGTCCCCCGCTTCCGCCCGCATCCCTCTTTGCTTTTTGGCGGGATCGGCCTTCTTTCTGGCGACGGTCCCCCGCTTCCGCCCGCATCCCTCTTTGCTTTTTGGTGGGACCGGCTTTTTTTCTGGCGACGGCCCCCCGCTTTTGCCCGCATCCCTCTTTGCTTTTTGGCGGGACCGGCCCTCTTTCTGGCGACGGTACCCCCCGCTTCCGCCCGCATCCCTCTTTGCTTTTTGGCGGGACCGGCCTTCTTTCTGGCGACGGTCCCCCGCTTCCGCCCGCATCCCTCTTTGCTTTTTGGTGGGACCAGCTTTTTTTCTGGCGACGGCCCCCCGCTTTTACCCGCATCCCTCTTTGCGTTTTGGCGGGACCGGCCCTCTTTCTGGCGACGGTACCCCCCGCTTCCGCCCGCATCCCTCTTTGCTTTTTGGCGGGACCGGCCCTTTTTCTGGCGACGGTCCCCCGCTTCCGCCCGCATCCCTCTTTGCTTTTTGGCGGGACTGGCCCTTTTTCTGGGACGGACCCCCGCTTCCGCCCGCATCCCTCTTTGCTTTTTGGCGGGAACGGCCCATTTTCTGGCGACGGTCCCCCGCTTCCGCCCGCATCCCTCTTTGCTTTTTGGCGGGACTGGCCCTTTTTCTGGGACGGAACCCCGCTTCCGCCCGCATCCCTCTTTGCTTTTTGGCGGGAACGGCCCCTTTTCTGGCGACGGTCCCCCGCTTCCGCCCGCATCCCTCTTTGCTTTTTGGCAGGACCGGCCCTCTTTCTGGCGACGGTCCCCCACTTCCGCCCGCATCCCTCTTTGCTTTTTGGCGGGAACGGCCCCTTTTCTGGCGACGGTCCCCCGCTTCCGCCCGCATCCCTCTTTGCTTTTTGACAGGACCGGCCCTCTTTCTGGCGACGGTCCTTCGCTTCCGCCCGAATCCCTCTTTGCTTTTTGGCAGGACCGGCCTTCTTTCTGGCGATGGTCCCCCGCTTCCGCCCGCATCCCTCTTTGCTTTTTGGCGGGACCGGCCCTCTTTCTGGCGACGGTCCCCCGCTTCCGCCAACATCTCTCCTTGCTTTTTCGCGGGACTGTCCCCTTTTCTGGCGACGGTCCCCCGCTTCCACCCGCATCCCTCTTTGCCTTTTGGCGGGACCGACCCTTTTTCTGGCGACGGCCCCCCGCTTTTGCCCGCATCCCTCTTTGCTTTTTGGCGGGAGCGGCCCTCTTTCTGGCGACGGTCCCCCGCTTCCGCCAACATCCCTCCTTGCTTTTTGGCGGGACTGTCCCCTTTTCTGGCGACGGTCCCCCGCTTCCACCCGCATCCCTCTTTGCTTTTTGGCGGGTCCAGCCCCCTTTCTGGCAACGGTCCCCCGCATCCCTCTTTGCTTTTTGGTGGGACCGGCCCTCTTTCTGGCGACGGTTCCCCGCTTCCCCGCTTCCGCCCGCATCCCTCTTTGCTTTTTGGCGGGACCGGCCTTCTTTCTGGCGACGGTCCCCCGCTTACGCCCGCATCCCTCTTTCCTTTTTGGTGGGAGCGGCCCTTTTTCTGGCGACGGCCCCCCGGTTCCGCCCGCATCCCTCTTTGCTTTTTGGCGGGACCGGCCCTCTTTCTGGCGTTGATCCCCCGCTTCCGCCCGCATCCCTCTTTGCTTTTTGTCGGGACCGGCCCCTTTTCTGGCGACGGTCCCCCGCTTCCGCCCGCATCCCTCTTTGCTTTTTGGCGGGACCGGCCCCCTTTCTGGCGACGGTCCCCCGCATCCCTCTTTGCTTTTTGGCGGGACCGGCCCTCTTTCTGGCGACGGTCCCCCGCTTCCCCGCTTCCGCCCGCATCCCTCTTTGCTTTTTGGCGGGACCGGCCTTCTTTCTGGCGACGGTCCCCCGCTTCCGGCCGCATCCCTCTTTGCTTTTTGGTGGGAACGGCTTTTTTTCTGGCGACGGCCCCCCGCTTCCGCCCGCATACCTCTTTGCTTTTTGGCGGGACCGGCCTTCTTTCTGGCGACGGTCCCCCGCTTCCGGCCGCATCCCTCTTTGCTTTTTGGTGGGAACGGCTTTTTTTCTGGCAACGGCCCCCCGCATCCCTTTTTGCTTTTTTGGCGGGACCGGCAATCTTTCTGGCGACGGTCCCCCGCTTCCGCCAGCATCCCTCTTTGCTTTTTGGCGGGACCGGCCCCTTTTCTGGCGACGGTCCCCCGCTTCCGCCCGCATCCCTCTTTGCTTTTTGGCGGGATCGGCCCTTTTCTGGTGACGGTCCCCCGCTTCCGCCCGCATCCCTCTTTGCTTTTTGGCGGGACCGGCCCTTTTCTGGCAATGTTCCCCCGCTTCCACCCGCATCCCTTTTTGCTTTTTGGCGGGACCGGCCCTTTTTCTGGCGAAGGTCCCCCGCTTCCGCCCGCATCCCTCTTTGCTTTTTGGCGGGACCGGCCGTTTTCCTGGCGAAGGTCCCCCACTTCCGCCCGCATCCCTCTTTGCTTTTTGGCGGGACCGGCCGTTTTTCTGGCGACGGTCCCCCGCTTCCGCCCGCATCCCTCTTTGCTTTTTGGCGGGACCGGACCTCTTTCTGGCGACGGTCCCCCGCATCCCTCTTTGCTTTTTGGCGGGACCGGACCTCTTTCTGGCGACGGTCCCCCGCTTCCGCCCGCATCCCTCTTTGCTTTTTGGCGGGATCGGCCTTCTTTCTGGCGACGGTCCCCCGCTTCCGCCCGCATCCCTCTTTGCTTTTTGGTTGGACCGGCTTTTTTTCTGGCGACGGCCCCCCGCTTTTGCCCGCATCCCTCTTTGCTTTTTGGCGGGACCGGCCCTCTCTCTGGCGACGGTACCCCCCGCTTCCGCCCGCATCCCTCTTTGCTTTTTGGCGGGATCGGCCTTCTTTCTGGCGACGGTCCCCCGCTTCCGCCCGCATCCCTCTTTGCTTTTTGGCGGGACCGGCCCTCTTTCTGGCGACGGTACCCCCCGCTTCCGCCCGCACCCCTCTTTGCTTTTTGGCGGGACCGGCCCTTTTTCTGGCGACGGTCCCCCGCTTCCGCCCGCATCCCTCTTTGCTTTTTGGCGGGACCGGCCCTTTTTCTGGGACGGACCCCCGCTTCCGCCCGCATCCCTCTTTGCTTTTTGGCGGGAACGACCCCTTTTCTGGCGACGGTCCCCCGCTTCCACCCGCATCCCTCTTTGCTTTTTGGCGGGTCCAGCCCCCTTTCTGGCGACGGTCCCCCGCATCCCTCTTTGCTTTTTGGCGGGTGCGGCCCTTTTTCTGGCGACGGTCCCCCGCTTCCGCCCGCATCGCTCTTTGCTTTTTGGCGGGACCGGCCCATTTTCTGGCGACGGTCCCCCACTACCGCACGCATCCCTCTTTGCTTTTTGGCGGGACCGGCCCCTTTTCTGGCGACGGTCCCCCGCTTCCGCCCACATCCCTCTTTGCTTTTTGGCAGGACCGGCCCCTTTTCTGGCGACGGTTCCCTGATTCCGCCCGCATCCCTCTTTGCTTTTTGGCGGGACCGGCTCTTTTTCTGGCGACGGTCCCCCGCTTCCGCCCGCATCCCTCTTTGCTCTTTGGCGGGACCAGCCCTTTTTATAGCGACGGTCCCCCGCTTCCGCCCGCATCCCTATTTGCTTTTTGGCGGGACCGGCCACTTTTCTGGCGTTGGTTCCCCGCTTCCGCCCGCATCCGTCTTTGCTTTTTGGCAGGACCGGCCCTCTTTCTGGCGACGGTCCCCCGCTTCCGCCCGCATCCCTCTTTGCCTTTTGGCGGAACCGACCCTTTTTCTGGCGACGGCCCCCCGCTTTTGCCCGCATCCCTCTTTGCTTTTTGGCGGGACCGGCCCTCTTTCTGGCGACGGTCCCCCGCTTCCGCCAACATCCCTCCTTGCTTTTTGGCGGGACTGTCCCCTTTTCTGGCGACGGTCCCCCGCTTCCACCCGCATCCCTCTTTGCTTTTTGGCGGGTCCAGCCCCCTTTCTGGCAACGGTCCCCCGCATCCCTCTTTGCTTTTTGGTGGGACCGGCCCTCTTTCTGGCGACGGTCCCCCGCTTCCCCGCCTCCGCCCGCATCCCTCTTTGCTTTTTGGCGGGACCGGCCTTCTTTCTGGCGACGCTCCCCCGCTTACGCCCGCATCCCTCTTTCCTTTTTGGTGGGAGCGGCCCTTTTTCTGGCGACGGCCCCCCGCTTCCGCCCGCATCCCTCTTTGCTTTTTGGCGGGACCGGCCCTCTTTCTGGCGTTGATCCCCCGCTTCCGCCCGCATCCCTCTTTGCTTTTTGTCGGGACCGGCCCCTTTTCTGGCGACGGTCCCCCGCTTCCGCCCGCATCCCTCTTTGCTTTTTGGCGGGACCGGCCCCCTTTCTGGCGACGGTCCCCCGCATCCCTCTTTGCTTTTTGGCGGGACCGGCCCTCTTTCTGGCGACGGTCCCCCGCTTCCGCCCGCATCCCTCTTTGCTTTTTGGCGGGACCGGCCTTCTTTCTGGCGACGGTCCCCCGCTTCCGGCCGCATCCCTCTTTGCTTTTTGGTGGGAACGGCTTTTTTTCTGGCGACGGTCCCCCGCTTCCGCCCGCATCCCTCTTTGCTTTTTGGCGGGACCGGCCCTCTTTCTGGCGACGATCCCCCGCTTCCGCCCGCATCCCTCTTTGCTTTCTGTCTGGACCGGCCCCTTTTCTGGCGACGGTCCCCCGCTTCCGCCCGCATCCCTCTTTGCTTTTTGGCGGGACCGGTCCCCTTTCTGGCAACGGCCCCCCGCATCCCTTTTTGCTTTTTTGGCGGGACCGGCAATCTTTCTGGTGACGGTCCCCCGCTTCCGCCAGCATCCCTCTTTGCTTTTTGGCGGGATCGGCCCTTTCTGGTGACGGTCCCCCGCTTCCGCCCGCATCCCTCTTTGCTTTTTGGTGGGACCGGCCCTTTTCTAGCAATGTTCCCCCGCTTCCACCCGCATCCCTTTTTGCTTTTTGGCGGGACCGGCCCTTTTTCTGGCGAAGGTCCCCCGCTTCCGCCCGCATCCCTCTTTGATTTTTGGCGTGACCGGACGTTTTCCTGGCGAAGATCCCCCGCTTCCGCCCGCATCCCTCTTTGCTTTTTGGCGGGACCGGCCGTTTTTCTGGCGACGATCCCCCGCTTCCGCCCGCATCCCTCTTTGCTTTTTGGCGGGATCGGCCCTTTTTCTGGCGACGGTCCCCCGCTTCCGCCCGCATCACTCTTTGCTTTTTGGCGAGACCGGCCCTCTTTCTGGCGACGGTCCCCCGCTTCCGCCCGCATCCTTCTTTGCTTTTTGGCAGGATCGGCCCCCTTTCTGGCGACGGTCCCCCGCTTCCACCCGCATCCCTCTTTTTTTTTTGGCGGGTCCAGCCCCCTTTCTGGCGACGGTCCCCCGCATCCCTCTTTGCTTTTTGGCGGGTGCGGCCCTTTTTCTGGCGACGGTCCCCCGCTTACGCCTGCATCGCTCTTTGCTTTTTGGCGGGACCGGCCCTTTTTCTGGCGATGGTCCCCCACTTCCGCACGCATCCCTCTTTGCTTTTTGGCGGGACCGGCCCCTTTTCTGGCGACGGTCCCCCGCTTCCGCCCGCATCCCTCTTTGCTTTTTGGCGGGACCGGCCCCTTTTCTGGCGACGGTCCCCCGATTCCGCCCGCATCCCTCTTTTCTTTTTGGCGGGACCGGCTCTTTTTCTGGCGACGGTCCACCGCTTCCGCCCACATCCCTTTTTGCTCTTTGGCGGGACCAGCCCTTTTTCTAGCAACGGTCCCCCGCTTTCGCCCGCATCCCTATTTGCTTTTTTGCGGGACCGGACCCTTTTCTGGCGTTGGTCCCCCACTTCCGCCCGCATCCGTCTTTGCTTTTTGGCGGGGCCGGCCCTTTTTCTGGCGACGGTCTTCCGCTTCCGTCCATAACCTTGGGTCTCTTTTGTGCTCAGATAAAACTGCCTTCTTCCACATCTTCTCTTTTTTTTGTGTCATGAATTTCTTTACAGAGTCTATCCTTACAGAGTCTATTCATAGAAATGCAGAGCCAGGTGGCCAAGTCTTTGCTCGACAATGAACTTCGTGATGGTGCTTATCCGGACCTGTGAGGAATATGGTCAAGCTACAGGAGCCAAAGTCAACTGCGGGAGGTTGGAGTCCATAGTACGTCCCCTTTCTCCATCCAGCTGGACTTTATGAAGATCCTGGGAGTCACATTCGGAAAAGATCATGCAGTCCTAGAGTATTGGCAAAATCTCTTGCCCAAAGTCAACGTAAAGATGGACTGTGGAGCCTCAGACAGCTGACCCTCGAGGGAGAGACACTTGTACTGCGCAATGATATCCTGCCTGTGTCCCATTACATGGCGGACGCCTGGTTAACCCATTTCATAGTCAGTCCTGGTGCTGTCCTGACAATCTTTTGCTTCAGTTTTGCAATTTCTTTGCAATTTCCTGTTCTTTAACTATAGGCACTATTTGGCCAAGACCCAGCATGCATTTTTCTGGAGTTTTTTAATACAGTTTTTCCGCTCTCTTGAGGCTTAACGCCTTATGGTGTTCAGGTGGAAAAATGCATGAATGAATTAAACACTATTGTATTACCCTAATTTCTCATGATGAATTTCTTCTCATAAATTACCAAGCACAGGCGTTTTCATCCTTTTTACCTATGTATTGTAGATATTATTCATATAAATTGCATTAACTCCTCCCTTTTTCCTTTGTATTAAAAAATAGTTTTCAATGAGACCGCTTATACAGCAGCTCCATCGCAGTGCCGCGATTTTCGAGCGGTGGCTATTCTATTTTTGCCTGTTTAGCGCACCTCATCAATGGTGAGGTATGTTAAACTTCGCTGTCAGCCGCAGCTCCCTGAGGCTAAAAGCGAAAGTAAAATTGCGGCAAACCACCGTGATTTAAATCGCGGTGCTTACCGTAACGCATGTGTGAGGGAGACCTTAGGCTGCGGTCACACAGGATGGAAATCCCACGGAAATCTCACGCGAATTTCCGCAGTGGGACAGCACGGAAATTCCACAAGATTTCCGCAGCTTGAAGTCCAGCGGGTTTTCAAGCGGCTTATTCCTTTGCGGCCAGCTCTTCCCCATTAAGAAGAGAGTTGGCCGCAGCGGAAACGGCAATAATATTGACATGCTGCGGCTTGGATTTCCGTGCACCATGTTAATTTCAGCGCAGCTTGGCCGCAGCATGTGGACTAGAATTTTGCAAATCTCGTCCAATTTGCTGCTTCATCCCGGGATTAGAATTGCCAGTGGAATTTCCTTGCAGAAAGTCTGCACCGAAATTCCGCGGCAATTCTGGATTGTGTGAACCCAGCCATAGGGTACACAGAATCGATGCAGGTTTTCCACAGCGGAATATTTACATCACATTCTGCACCATTGTTGATTTTTTTTGTATTTTATTAAACAGATTTGCAACAGATTTCGCCCCTTTGACTTGGCACCGCAGCAGACGTCACCCCTTTGAAGTCCACACCAATTGTGCGGTTTTTTTACATGGAATTTGATGCAGATTTTGGTCCAAATTCTCCTTCCGGAAAATCCGCACTGGTTCCACTACGTGTGAATGTCCACGGTAATTCTGCCTCCAAAGTACGCGTCTTTTTGACGCATTTTTCATGTGAATTCATATTCAGAATTTGCCGCCATATATATATGAAGGATACACTGAAAAATACAGTACAATTGTTTTTGGCCACCATTATTATGGCCGTGAGAAGCGGCGCGCTGCACAACAACTACACAGTGATGTTTGTTTGCTGCGTGATGCCAATCTCCAAACATTATAGTGCATGCTGCAGTTCTCTTTCAAGTGAATGATGTGTTTTTTCACACACCTAAGTATGAGTGGCCCAATAAAAATCAATGGGCTACTGACATTGCATGTTGCGCAAATCTTGGCCACTTTGGTGTTTAAGCTCGGCCTTAAGATTGCCGGCGGAATTTCCGCCCCATCTGAACCCAGCCTTACAGTACAATCCAGAGGCAGGAGTTTTCAAAAATATTCACACGGTGCGGAAATTTTCTGCGACAAATCTGCAGAATGTCCATTTATGTTACAGAATTCAATTCTTGAACTACAGGGGTTAGGATCTGCAATAAAAAACTGCAGCCAAATGGGCACCATTTAGCTGTGGATGTGGTGTGAATTGTGTCATAACTTGGCATCTCCTTACACAATCACAACTTATGGGTAAGTCCCATGGACGTTTTTTCACTGCATAATACGCTGCGTTTGCCATCATGTGGCGTCTCTCACCAGCATATACATGTCATGTGCAACGCCCCGATCTGGTGGCCATAAGGCACTTGTTTCATGGGCCTTCTGCAATCATCACTGACCCCTTCCACTCTGTAGGCGCTGCGTCCGAACACCACAGAACTCCAGGTGTCGTCGATGTCACCAGCACAAGGGTGTCACACAAGAAATATGCGGCACTACTGTTACCTTGGGCTTCCTCATCTATAGGACCAACCTCTCCTGCTCCGTAGGAGACGTGTCCTTAGCAAACAGGATCCCCGATGCCATGGACACCATTTCCATTGAGGCGTTTTCCCGCAAAACAACTTTCTTCTACCCCTGGATAACGGTGCAGCAGCTCCTGTGAGGTCTGATTGTACTGAAAGTGGAAGTCAGGTGACCACTGCAGCCAATCAGAGGTCACAGTTTGTATTTTTTATTATTTTATTGCATGGACAGCTGTTGAAAAAAAAATTAAAGCGGTTGCCCGGCTTTAAAAAAAAATTTAATTTTTCAATCGACATAGCTGCCTCGAGGTGTTGTTTTTTGCAGGACAAGCTGTAGTTTTCTATGGTACAACTTATCGTACTGAAAAACTTTAAAATATTTCTCCGTGGTATGAAATGGAAAAAACCCTTGTGCTATTTTGGGGGGCATCTTGTGTTTACGGCGTACCTGGTGCAGCTGACTTTATTCTGTGGGTCAGGACGAATAAAGCATAAATTTGATACGGCCATATTTTCTTTCACTACTTTCAAAAAAAATATTTTTTGTAAAGAAAAAAAAGTTACGTACTAAAAGTTTCATTGTCATCTTCTAACCCCGTGACTTTACTTTTCTGTCGATGAGGCTGTAGGAGGGCTCATTTGTTTGCAGCACATCCTGCAGTTTCTATTGGTATTATTTTCAGATACATCATGACTCTTTAAATGCTTCTTAAATCTTTTCTTCGAGACAGGATGACCAAAAACAACACAATTTTAGTGTTGTGTATTTCTTTTCACTGTGTGGGATAAATCTTTTTGTTTGTTTTACAAATTCATTGATAGGACTTTAATAAATCCAATGTTAAAAATGAGAAGGGGGGGTTGAAACTTTCCTTTTTTTTCTTAAGGTAAACAGATTTCTAATTTTTACATTTTTTTGTTTGTTCCCACAGGGAACTTTAAACTTGCAATCATTTGAATGCTTATAACATACTGCAATTTCTCAGTATCACAGTATATTGTATTTTTGCAGACATTCTATAGGTGAAAATCCATGGCAGCTCTCGGGCCTCCACAATGAATGGCACCCCGAGATCTCAGAGATCGGTAGACAGTGGGAGCCCCTTCTGTTGGGCCACTTAAATGCTGCTGCCAGTACTGACCACAAGATGTAAAGGCTAGAGATAAGTGAGCACGCTCGGTAAGGTCAGTTACTTGAGCGAGCCTTGCTCATCTCAAGTAACTGCCTTCTTCTCCGAGCGTGCTCGGTGAGGTAGCGGGGGTCGGCAGGGAAGAGCGGAGGGGAGCGGGATGTCTCTCTCTTCCACCCCCACCCCCACCGCGCGCGCACGCTCGGAGGAGAGGGCAGTTAGTCGAGATGAGCGAGGCTCGCTCGAGTAACTGACCTTGCCAAGCATGCTTGCTCATATCTAGTAAAGGCCCATTTAAACACAATTACTATCACTCAAAAGATGTCTTTTGAGCAATAATCGGGTTTCCATTTATAGCGCAAGGTGATTGCTCAAACGTTGAGCGATCACATTGCGCTCCAAGCAGGGGATGCAGAAGACAAGCGGGGCTACATGTCTTCTGCATCCAGCTGTTCCCTGCTCAGAGCGACCGGCTGTTATACAGCCAAGCGCTCCGAGTGGGGGATGAAGAACACAGCTGGACAGCTGTGTTCTTTATATCCCCCGCCTGTCTTCAGAGAGCGGGATACAACTGAAACAATAGTATCAGCTGTATTCTGCTGTGAATGCCTGATAACTGATCGCTATCTTTCAGCATGCTGAAAGTTCAGTGACTGCTTAACGAAAACTGGACAATGTCAGTGCAATTAGACACAACGATTATCACTCAAAAGACGGCTTTTGAGCGATAATCGTTGTCTAAACGGCCTTTACTTGTTAATAGCCAGATAGGGCCCACTTCATACAAACCCCATGCATATCCGATGTACATCAGCTGTCAGCCAAAGGTTAAAACAAATCAATATTAGTGCCCAATATGTGATGACTAATAAAAATTTAAATTAATTTTAATACTCAACATGTACATTTACAGTACAAAATACTATACATATATGATTTCATACAGAGGGATGTGACGATCATGGTTTTCCCAATTCAGTCTTTGAGTCTCTTTTTGACTCCTTTCCAAACAACAGGTTTACTACAGGCTGCCTTATCATCCTCCTCCTCCTCCTCACTCTCCTCTCCAGAGGCTTCATCACTTCCTATCGCAGCATCACTACTACCCTCTTCTTCTTCCTCATCAGACGACTCTTCTTCATCACTTTCATCATTTGTTAATCTGAAAAATTACAAACATCTTTTTAAGACTGCATAGATACCAAATGCCGGTGACAACGGAATAGAAAAGGTCATTGCCAATTATACAGCTAAAGGCTACATTCCCTCATCGTAAAGCATTCCGCTCTGGATTTTGGTGCAAATCAGGCCAACTTTGTCATGGATTTCAACTCCATTTATGAAACGGTGAAATCAGCGCTAAGAATCCGCAGCATGGATTGACAAGATGCAGAATTAAAATCTGCACTGTAGGTTATTTTACGCGACGGATTTCCACTGCAGCGTTTGCTTGAGATTCCTTGAAGTCTCATCCACACTGCTGATTCTGTAAAATCCTGTGGATTTTCTGCAGCCAATTCTGCTGTGGAAGGTTTGCAGCCTTTTCACGATCTATCAGCATATTTGCATCAGTATTGCAATTATTTTCTATTGGACAAATGCCGACAACATTTGCCCAGTAGATCGCAAAAGGCAAATACTGATGACAAACGGCTGTCACGTCATCTAAAACAGGGGTCCCCAACCACCGGTCCGCAGACCGGGGCCGGGCCGTTAGGAGGTCAGCGCCGGTCCGCGGAACTTTTCTTCTAAACACAAGGCCTGCGGGCAAAATCGGGCCCGCTGCCTTGTGCTATGTGGCCCGCAGCGTGCCGACGCCGCTGACCACTGAGGCGATTACCAGCGGTCCCGGCACACACTGACCTCCGTGTGCAACCAGGAACCTCCTCCCAGAGTTCCCTGCTCATGAGTTCCGCAGGAGAGGACTCGGGGAGGAAGCGTGCCGGGCTGCACACTGACGTCTGGGCAAGCAGAGAGGGACCGACGATGACGGCGGGGAGGTAAGTATATCGGTTGAAGGGGGGGGGTTCTGGTTATTACTGAGGGGTGGGGGCTGCTTACTACTGGGGGGGGCTGCCTGTTACTGGGGGGGGCTGCTTACAACTGGGGGGGCTGTTTATTACGGGGGGGCTGCTTACAACTGGGCAGGGGGGGCTGCTTATTACTGTTATTACTGGGGGGGCTGCTTACTACTGGGGGAGGCTGCTTACTACGGGGGGGGGCTGCTTACTACAGAGGGGGGCTGCCTATTACTAAGGGAGGGGGCTGCCTATTACTGGGGGGGGGCTGCTTATTACTGAGGGCGGGGGCTACTTATTACAGGGAGAAGCGCTGCTAATTACTGGGGGGGCTGCTAATTACTGGGGGGGGGATAAATTATATGCTGCCCTATGTGTGTGCTGGGGGGGGGGGAGATAAATTATATGCTGCCCTATGTGTGTGCTGGAGGGGAGGGGGGGAGATAAATTATATGTTGCCCTATGTGTGTGCTGGGGGGGGGGGATAAATTATATGTTGCCCTGTGTGTGTGCTGGGGGAGGGATAGATTATATACTGCCCTATGTGTGTACTGCCAGGACATTCTAAATGTCATAATTAAATAAGAATGCACTAAACTCCAACCCCCTTCATAACCCCGCCCCATATAACCAAAGCCCCGCCCATGTCCCGCCCAACCTTGCCAGGCCTTGTAAAAATGTTCTTGCTTGAAGCCGGTCCCTGGTGCCAAAAAGGTTGGGGACCACTGATCTAAAACATGTCCATAATGCCCATCAGTGAAGGCCATTTCCGCCTTTACAATCATAGCAATAAAATGGCGCAGCTCTACAAATGGTTAAAAATCTACACTTTTGCGATGACAGGACCCAAAAGTGCTAGTGGTACCTGAAAGGACCAGTGATCTGCAACTGTAATGTCGCAGGGTAAGGCTGTGCCAACCACAGCGTCAGAGCCTAAAGGAGCGCCAGTGAGAGGTTCACCTCCTCTTATCTGCTTAGGAGGAGGGGGAGATGGAAGTAGGGAGGTGAGGGGTGGTAGTGCCATACTTACGAATCCCGTTTACTCACCGTGTCTTTATTTTCTTCATTTCAGCTCCCAGCTAGGGGATAAGCGCAGAGACCTAGAGAGCAGGAAGGCCCGCCTGCTATGGGCCTGCAGGAGGGGTAAACTGTATCTCAGTGCCTGCAGGAGGGGTATAGCTAGTGGGAGGGACAAACTCTTATTGTGCTCTGTGTCCATCTCCTAGCGGTAGCAGCTTTACCCAATGACACAGACAAGTAATTGTCTGTGTGCTGTTCACTCCAAAAAACCTTTACAGCAGCACTTCTAGTATGATGTCACAAGCACATGGAGGGTCAATGTAAGCAGAATGGTCCCTGTACAAACAGTCAATTGGGAAGGCTTTGGCTCCACCACAGTGACTCCGAGGGCCCAAGTAACAGATTGCACATGCAGCTGTGAAGGTATGTTTTTGGGGTTGAATCAGACAATTGCAATTTTAATAACTACATATGTAGAATGCTTGTAAAAATTGCTAGACCATCATGCTCCCTGTTTATCTCAAAAACTGGTGACGGGTTCCCTTTAAAATTTGAAAGGGGGTGCTGTTGCATTTGTGTCTACAGCCAGCATTTGCAAAAAAGCAGTACTGTAAGTGACAGTTTGACACAAACAACTGTGTATCGAGAGTTTAAAGAAGGCCGTTTACTTCTAATGATCTCTGCAGCATTATATAATGTACATATGATAATATGCTATGTATACTAGGAGCCTCTTTAAGATATATGCTATATGTGATCGACTATCTGCAGATGATTTCTATGTCTAATGCTATAATATTCTATAGGTCTTAGTGATCCCTTCGTCATCCTTGATCTCTGTCCCCATCATATTTTCCCAATGGTGAAAGGTCAACGAACACAAGTTAAAGCTAAAACTTTACACCCAGTGTATGATGAGCTGTTTTACTTGTAAGTATATGAGTAACAGTTTTCTTCTATTTTAAAGGGAAAATGTCACTAAACTATTATAATGTACTAGCTGATATACACGGCTTCGCCCGAGTTAATGTGGTACTGGTGTTTATCTGGTGTTCACACGGAAAATCTTATGTAGTTGTGGTTACTTTAGAGATACCGGAAAAACATATGTTCACCATTTTGCATAGTTCTCTTGCGTTACCCAGGAAACACCACGTGGAGGTAACCATGCAACGTTTCCTTTATATAAAATGACATCAGGAAGTGAGAGAATTAGATTTCATACGTAAAATTTGGACGCTAATTCTTTTGCACTTAGAATTGAATAATTGATTTGGGACCCATTAGCTTTTCCTATTTATGACATAATCAATGCCCGTGCCAAATTTCACGTTTCTATGACACCGGAAAGTGAGAAAATTACATTCCGTGCGTAAAATTTGGACGCTAATTCTTTTGTGCATAGAATTGAATAATCGAGTTGGGACCCATTAGCTTTTCCTATTTATGACATAATCAATGGTCGTGCCAAATTTCAGGTTTCTATGACATTGGTAAGTGAGAAAATTACATTCCGTACATAAAATTTGGACGCTAATTCTTTTGCACATAGAATTGAACAATCGAGTTGGGACCCATTAGCTTTTCCTATTTATGACATAATCAATGCTCGTGCCAAATTTCAGGTTTCTATGACATTGGTAAGTGAGAAAATTACATTCCGTACATAAAATTTGGACGCTAATTCTTTTGCGCATAGAATTGAACAATCGAGTTGGGACCCATTAGCTTTTCCTATTTATGACATAATCAATGCTCGTGCCAAATTTCACGTTTCTATGACACCGGAAAGTGAGAAAATTACATTCCGTACGTAGAATTTGGACGCTAATTCTTTGGTGCTTAGAATTGAATAATCGAGTTGGGACCCATTAGCTTTTCCTATTTATGACATAATCAATGCTCCTGCCAAATTTCGAGTTTCTATGACACCCGGAAGTGAGAGAATTAGATTCCGTACGTAAAATTTGGACGCTAATTCTTTTGCGCATAGATTGAATAATCGAGTTGTGACCCATTAACTTTTCCTATTTATGACATATTCAATGCTCGTGCCAAATTTTAAGTTTCTATGACATTGGGAAGTGAGAGATTTAGATTATGTACATTAAATTTCGATTCCAATTCTTTTGCGCTAGAATTGAATAATCGAGTTGGGACCCAATTACTTTTCCTATTTTGGAGATAATCTATGCTTGTGCCAAATTTCATGTTTTTACGACATCGGGAAGTTGGAGAACTTTTGGCGAGTCAGTCAGTCAGTGAGTGAGTCAGTGAGTGAGTCAGTGAGTCAGTCAGCGAGTCAGTCAGCGAGTCAGTCAGTGAGTGAGTCAGTCAGTGAGTGAGTCAGTGAGGGCTTTCGTCTTTATATATATAGATGGGTAGCTGAAGAGAGATAATTTCAGTGATGTAATGATTATCTCTGAATTCACTTTCACTCCCCCCGCAGCAAGTCTGCAAATAGCCTGTGCACTGTATTCTAATGAAGCATCTAGGAGTCCCCTGTGGTGTTTGTCAGAGTTTAGGAGTCTGGGGGATATATTATAATGCAGAGCACAAATTGTTTGCAGGTTTACTGCGGGGAGTGAAAGTGAGTTCAGATATAATAATGACATGACTGGAATCTGGCTCTTCTGCTTTCTACTCATTATAGTAGCTGCAAGGGAGTTTTCATTGTTACACATTCTCTTTATGGACCATGTAAGGAGTCTAGAAGTGCTTACTCCATGACCCATGCTCCACCTACGTTATGGTTTACCCTAGATCTGAATCCCATAGGCTAAAGTGCAATGCGAGGCAGATGAGGGCTCTTAGAGAAAGCATGGTTTTATTTTTCATCTCAGCATTGTTCCCTTATGTAAATGTAGTTCCTGTTGCTTATATGGCAGCGATATATTCTTCAGCACTCCACACCCTTAGGAGGGTCCCTTTCTAATGGCACAGATAGGTTGTGCTCCTTTCCCGTGAAGCCACAACTCCTAACCGGAAAAGTATTGATTTTTTTTAATTGTATCCACTGAAAAAAGTCACATCATAAGGGTGCGTTCACACGAACGTATATCGGCTCGGTTTTCATGCCGAGCCGATATACGTTGTCCTCATGTGCAGGGGGGGAGGCGGGAAGAGCCCAGGAGCAGAAACTCAGCTCCCGCCCCCTCTCTGCCTCCTCCCCACCCCCTCTCCGCCCCTCTGCACTATTTGCAATGAGAGGAGGTGAGACGGGGCGGGGCTAAGTGCCGTGAATTAGCCCCACCCCTGTCCCGCCTCTCCCCATTGCAAACAGTGCAGAGGGGCGGAGAGGGGGCGGGAGCTCAGTTCCTGCTCCTGGGCTCTTCCAGACTCCCCCCCCTGCACACGAGGATGACGTATATCGGCTCAGCGTGAAAACCGAGCCGATATACGTTCGTATGAATGCACCCTCAGTGTGCCGTAAAGCATGTAAGACAGTTTTCTGGTGTACTATTCAATAGTAAATTTGCCCCTCCGTGCATAGTAGACAACGCGTTTAAGTATGTTAGTGTTTGGGAGGAAATCTGTGTAAGCACAGAGGGAACATGCAACCTCCATGCAGATGTTGCTCTGTATACTTTGTATAGATTTACTTTTTACATTTTCCACTTGATGAGTATATGTAAAATAAGCTGCGTGCCCCTAATATACTGTAATGTCTTCCACAGCTCAGTCTCGTCAGAGCAGTGTCGGAGGAAGTCTGCCTGCATTGTCTTTACTGTCATGGATCATGACCCGGGTATAACGGAGTCGTATGCTGCTATGACCTACCCCTTTAAATCCCCCTCCCCACCTACCATTACCCGAACAGACCACCGACACCATCTGTTGGATAAAATTTGGCCACAGCAGCCAATTTATTAAAACAAACAACATTAACATAAAATTTTTAAACGCATTTCCTTTCAAATATATCATACACCATTATAACCTCCTAACCATTATAAACATTCCCTAATGGAAAACCTGCGAAGAGGACCTTGGAGCCCCTCCTACTTCTAAAAATATCCTGTCGCCTCAAACCAACAAAGGAAATAGCTGTCCCGGTCACCAGCCGCAACTTGGCTGGCTCAGGCGACGCTATTTCCAAAACCTTCTTCCTCCCGCCGCCGGTGGCAGACTCGGGAGCCCAAGCAAACTCCCCATTAACCTCCGGCCGCCGTTTCTTCCCGACCCCGAGGCCGGCTAGCCACCCCTGGCTAGCCTCTCCCACCGACTATCAGGGCTCCGCCCTGTAACCCAGGAGGCGACAGGCCACGATTGACCAAATACAAAAAAGGGGGGAAGGGGCTATGTAGCCCCTGCCTTCCCCCACTAACCTTCTACACGGGCTCCAAGGGCCCCTCCCCCTCCCCTGCTGCTATGACGAAAGCCCTTTCCCGTGATCCCACCCCTCTCCCCCCCTGGGTTTCTTCTAGGGCGGGCGGGCGGGACTCTTCTAACTTCAGCTTCTTTCTTCCTCTTCTTCTGGACGCTGTAATGGCCTTTCCCTGCGCTAACCCCTCTATTTAACCCCCTCTTCCTAAGCTCCGCCCCCTCCCGGCATCCTCTACTCTAATTAACCCCCCTCCTCCCCGTTAACCCTATCATGCTGCCTTCCTCCTACCGCCCTGCGGGCTTCCGGCTCCGGCAGACCTTGACCCGGGTATAACGGAGTCGTATGCTGCTATGACCTACCCCTTTAAATCCCCCTCCCCACCTACCATTACCCGAACAGACCACCGACACCATCTGTTGGATAAAATTTGGCCACAGCAGCCAATTTATTAAAACAAACAACATTAACATAAAATTTTTAAACGCATTTCCTTTCAAATATATCATACACCATTATAACCTCCTAACCATTATAAACATTCCCTAATGGAAAACCTGCGAAGAGGACCTTGGAGCCCCTCCTACTTCTAAAAATATCCTGTCGCCTCAAACCAACAAAGGAAATAGCTGTCCCGGTCACCAGCCGCAACTTGGCTGGCTCAGGCGACGCTATTTCCAAAACCTTCTTCCTCCCGCCGCCGGTGGCAGACTCGGGAGCCCAAGCAAACTCCCCATTAACCTCCGGCCGCCGTTTCTTCCCGACCCCGAGGCCGGCTAGCCACCCCTGGCTAGCCTCTCCCACCGACTATCAGGGCTCCGCCCTGTAACCCAGGAGGCGACAGGCCACGATTGACCAAATACAAAAAAGGGGGGAAGGGGCTATGTAGCCCCTGCCTTCCCCCACTAACCTTCTACACGGGCTCCAAGGGCCCCTCCCCCTCCCCTGCCACAGCAAGTGAGGCTCGACCACCTTGAGCCTGCGCCGCCCCCCACACCAATAGCGCCCGCTCAATTCCCTCCTGTAATCCTTCCGTCCATAGGTCAATGCCGATGTCATTTAAGTGGACGCCGTCTGACCTCCAGTAATTGCCGACCCCTTTCTCCAGGTCTATATGTCGCGCTGCTACCCCCCCTTTGCTGCCCAGGAACCGCGACACTTCCCTGTTGAGCTTCACTCTTGCTCTGTTCAGGCCCTTCTCCGACTGCGCCCCCCTCCAAACTTTCCTAGGCACGATTTCGGACCACACTACGACCGTCCCCGGGTATGACGCTTGCAGTCTAAGACAGTCATACCTTATGTCCCTTGATAGGTCCCTAAACCTCCTTTTTCCCAAATCGTTTCCTCCCACGTGTATGACCAAAACCTCCGGCGCCCTATCCCACCTAACCCGCCTTTCAACTTCCTCCAATACGCTGCCCCAAGTCATCCCTCTAATCCCCATCCATCTCACTATCGCCTCACTCTTCTGAAACCGTAGCTGCCTCCCATTCGGCCGTACCCCCGCTCTCTCTGCTCCCCAAAAAACATAGGAGTCTCCCAAGATCCAAACTAATGCTGGACGACCATCTGTAAAATAAACAGCGACAATACTATATTAGCAAACCGCCATTATGACCCCCCCCCCCACCCTCCAGACGACCCCGCCTTGAATTTAAAGCAGGTGGGGTCGCACGTATGATTTAAAACGCCCTGACTCCCACCGACCTATCCTCTTCACTGCCTCCTCCCCCATACCTCTTACTGACGCTTCCGTCGCCGCCCCCACCCGAAATGAGTGAGACCCGAACTGTGTATTATTAAAACCCGCCACCTCTAAAGCCTTCTTGAACACCGCTATAAACTGAAAACGCGACAAAAATTCCCCGGTCTCGTGCCGCAAAAATGGGCCCGTGCGAAAATTTAACCCTTTGCTATACTGCTCCCAGGCACTCAGAGGGCACATACTGGCCCCCGGCACCTCACCCAACCGGATCACCTGCCCCCGTCCTTGCTGATCCGTCTTGGACCGACGGATAAGCAAGTCCAACCTCCCGTCTACCAACCGCACATCCTCCGCCTGCAGGCCGCCCCCCACGGTCTTGCTAGGTGACACCAATTCGCTTACCCGTAGGGCCCCGAAAAATGCAAATGAAAAAGCCGCCCTAAACAACCGCCGCTCGAACTCTTTTCCGCAAACAACATCAACCGCCTCCCCTAATTTCTCCAAAACATCAAATGATACCGGTCGCCTAGTGTCCTGTCTCCCCTTCCCTCTCCTCAGACCCTTCAGCGCCTGTTTTACCAAAAATTTTTTTGTCGCGTCCTCCACCCCCCCGTATTTTAAACCCAAAAGCCACCCCCGCTATAAACTGGTTCACTTTTGCCACTGACCGACCCAAATCTGCACTCTCTCCCAACCAACTCAACAGCAAGCCCACTCTATCCTCCTCTGAACGCTCCCCTCCATGCTGCCTCAACCATTCTTCCCACTCGCTCCACACTGCGCAATATGCTGCCCTAGTCCGCCGAGCCAGTGACCGTTCTATCAGGCCCCCCACTGCTCGCTTACCACGTTCCAGATTCGAGACGGGCACTTCCTCCCCTCCTTCTCCGCACCCGGCGCCAGTGTCCGGAACCGCTCCCACTGAAAGCGAGAGAGAGCATCCGCAATTGAGTTCTCGACACCTGGAACGTGTACCGCTACTACCCACATGTTTAATGACAAGGCCTCTAGCACCAACTGACGCAGCAGGTTAACCACCGGGGGGGATGACGCAGAGAGGTTGTTAATCACCTGCACCACCCCCATGTTGTCGCAGTGGAATCTTACTTTTCTATCACGGAAGTGGTTACCCCACAGTGTGATAGCCACTACTATTGGAAATAATTCCAATAGTACTAAGTTCCGAACTAAGCCTTCTTGCTTCCACTGCTCCGGCCATTCCCCCGCACACCATCTACCTTGAAAATAGGCCCCAAAGCCTGCGCTCCCTGCTGCATCTGTATAGAGCTCCCAGTCCACGTTGCTACTGACCTCCCCCATAATTACCGACCTGCCATTGTACTTCTCTAAAAAGGCGGACCAGACTGCCAGGTCCGCCTTGTGACTAACTCCCAAACGGATAAAGTGATGAGGGGCCCGAATCCCTGCTGTTGCCGCCGCCAACCGTCTACTGAAAACCCGGCCCATGGGCATGATCCTGCAGGCAAAATTCAGCTTGCCCAGCAGTGACTGCAGCCCTTTGAGCGTGATTTTCTTCGCCACCCGCGCCGCACCTAATTCCTCCTGCAAGTTTCTTAATTTTTCTTCTGGTAATCGGCACTCCATTGCCTCAGAGTCAATGGTGATGCCCAAAAAACTTAAACAAGTTGTGGGCCCCTCCGTCTTTTCCGGTGCCAGAGGCACCCCGAACCGTTTGGCCACCCATTGCAAGGTTCCCAGTAAGTTCGCACAAACTGGCGAACCCCCGGGCCCTACGCACAGAAAATCATCCAGGTAATGAATGACCGACTGCACTGCCGCCGTGTCCTTCACCACCCACTCTAAAAACGAACTAAACGCTTCGAAGTATGCACATGAGATTGAGCATCCCATGGGCAAACAACGATCCGCAAAATAACTCCCTGCCCAAAAACACCCCAACAACCTCACACTTTCTTGTGTTACTGGCAGCAAGCGAAAGGCTGACTCTATGTCAGCCTTTGCCATCAATGCCCCCCTTCCATAGTTCCGAACCCAATGAAGCGCCGCATCAAACGATGTATACACCACCGAGCATAGCTCGGGGTCTATTCCGTCGTTTACAGACGCCCCCCTTGGGTACGATAAGTGGTGAATAAGCCGAAATTTATTCGGCTCCTTCTTCGGTACCACTCCCAAAGGTGACACCACAAAGTCTTGCACGGGTGGCTCTTCAAACGGCCCCGCCATGCGCCCTAACCTAACCTCTTTCATTAGCTTCTCCGTCACCACTTCCGGATATTCTAACGCCGAACGTAAATTTTTTAACGAAAAGGGGACCCCATGAACCGGAGGCGGGATGTGAAAACCATCCCTAAAACCCTTAAACAATAACTCCGCCTTCTCTCTATCCGGGTACCTACTTAGGTACGGTACCATCTCTTCCAGAATCACTGGGGTCATCCCTTTTCGCAAAACCCCCTGGACCTTTTCCCTTTCCTTTCTTGAAACATCTGGCAGCCCCGTGAGACCCCGCGCCGCAGTGAGAGCAGGCATGACGGAACTTGCATGTTGCTCCGAACTTGCACTGACCCTCGTTGTACTGCCAGCAGTACCCGGTCCTACTCCCCCCTGCTGAACCACCCTGCCCCCCGGCTGAACTAGAGGCCGAGCCGAAGGACCCGGCACTGCCCTGAAAGGGCTGACCGAACCGCGCGGGGGCCATTACTCTCAACCATAGACCTATATCTTTGTGATCCCATCTGATCGATGGGCGCACTGCCTTACGCTGCCTGAACTGCTCATCATAGCGCAGCCAGGTCTGTCCCCCATACACTCGATAGGCCTCACCAATGGAGTCCATGTAACAGAAAAGGCCGGAGCAATTGTCCGGCGCTTTTTCTCCGATTACGCTCGCTAGAATGGCAAACGCCTGCAGCCAGTTCGCGAACGTCTGGGGTATAAGGCGCCACCTACGCTTCTCCTCCTCCTCTTTTTTAAACTCAGTCCGCTTTCCCTTGTCTAAATTAAATTTTTCCAAGGGTAGGAGGGAGAATATCTCGACATATTCGTCCCTCCAAATCTTTTCCCTCACCTCTTTTTTTTAGGTGGGCCCCCAACGGGCCCTCAAAGCAGACGTAGACCTCGCCTTTTGCCTTATCGTCTAGCCGCACCCCCTCCCCGTCCTTTTCTGTCTGGACCGCTACTGCCACCCCGGCCGATCCCCCTGACTCCAACGTACCTGCTGCACCCCCCACTTGAGAGATTTCCCCAGTGGATTGTGCCCCCGTCTGTAACCCGCTCGTGGACATCTGTCCTACCAGCGGGGCAGATTGTAACACCCCAACCGCCTGTCCTACCCCAGTCCCACCAGCAAACGGTCCTCCCGGTCCGTCCCTAATGCTGGACGACGCACTGCATGGTGAGTTCCATGCTGTGACAGGCGACGGAGCGTAACCTACCCCCTGCCTCCTCAGCAATTCTAATACCACCCCCAGCAATGCACCTGCTTCGCCGCCTACCCCTAGCGCGTTAGTTAATGCAGCGCTACCCCCCGCAAATACCCCACTACTAGACCCCGCATGCGCCACGCGGCTAACATTGCTGGACACACCAGACATAGAGCATGACTCACCTGGCTGCGTAGGGGCTGTGGACCCACCAGCCGCCGACCAGTCTTGCCGCTGTTCCTCCTGGACTCTGCTAACGCCGGGCTGTGACCGCTCTGCTGGGACCGCAACCGCCTCCGATCTTCTTGGTGCCGAAGAAACATAGGCCACCTCTGTCGCCGTCGCACGCCTTCCGGATGACTCCGCCGCCGGACCCCGAGAAACCGCGGGCCGCCCGTCACTTGAACTGTTGCAGGGCTGCTCCCCCTCCGATGCACCTCCGGGTGAGCAGCCCCCGACCCCTTCCAGGCTCTTTGCTTTCTGTGCAGCGCTTGGCCCCGCCCCCCTCTCAGCACGGGGCCTCGCGCTGCCCGCCGCACCTCGTCTTTTGGCGGGAGTCCTCCCCGCCCTGCTCCCCCTGCCTGTTGGTGTTGCCGGGGGGAGCCTACTACGGGGGGGGGGGGGGCCGGAGAGGCACTCCGCAGCCTCTGCCTGCGTGAGGGAGCGTGCTCGGGGCTCAGTCTCTCTGGTGCACGCGCCCTCCGCGGCCGCTCTTTTGCCAGCCCCGCTGGTGCTGCCGCCGCCGGCCCCGCACCTGTCCTCCGACTCCGGACCTCTGCAGCCGCCCCTGCACCTCCCGCCGCCTCCGCTCGAGCTCCCGCTGCTCCTGCTTCTGCCGCCGCTGCCGTGGATAGCGCCGCTGCTCCCAGGGCTTCACCGGAGAGCTGGACAAGCCAGTCCAGCCCCCTTTCTTCTGCCTCCGCCCGGATCTTCTCGAGGATCGCCTCCATCTTCTCCCGGTAAGTGGCTGGTCTTCGGGCTCTTCTTTTTCTTTTCTTCTTCTTTGGGACTGCCTCCGCTGCTTCTTTTTCGGCACCTCGGGTCTCCGGTCTTCAGTCTCCCTGCCTCGCTGCCGTCTGCCGCGCTCTTCAGCTCCGCCGGGCACCTCAGGTCTGCTGGGCTCTTTGGGACTGCTGGGCTCTTCGGTCCGCTGGGGTCTTCGGTCCGCTGGGGTCTTCGGTCCGCTGGGGTCTTCGGTCCGCTGGGGTCTTCTAACTTCAGCTTCTTTCTTCCTCTTCTTCTGGACGCTGTAATGGCCTTTCCCTGCGCTAACCCCTCTATTTAACCCCCTCTTCCTAAGCTCCGCCCCCTCCCGGCATCCTCTACTCTAATTAACCCCCCTCCTCCCCGTTAACCCTATCATGCTGCCTTCCTCCTACCGCCCTGCGGGCTTCCGGCTCCGGCAGACCTTGATTGGCTCTCCACTAATGACTTTGCTGGTGAGGCTGTCCTTCCCATGAATGTCATCTATGGATTAAATCGGCCTCACATTACGGGTGGTGTGAAAAACGTCCAGCCCACAGTCCTGAAACTGACAAGACCTAAGGCCAATGGTAATGTGATATAGAAGTGGTGTTCAATGTCAAGACACTGGGTTACAAGCAGTACATACTCGCTGTAGCCTGACCACCTCTAGGTACAGTATCTGGGTCTTGCTGTAAGTTGAATGTAGAAAACGTCTAAACACTAATGTTTCCAGAGATCAGTATGACGACGTACAGTACATTTTACATGTGGGATTACAATGTTTTATATCTGTATTTTACACTGAATTAATAAAATGTGAAATAAAAGAAGTCTACGTCTCTGTATCCAATATACCGCACCATGAAGGTGACTTCAGTGCTTCGGGATGCAATCTGTTCCCATAGGTAATAAGCATATTGGACTTAAGAAACACTACAAGATTTTTCTTTTATTGGTCCAATTCCCTCTTCCTTACCCCCCACTTACCCGTATGCCTCAATGTGCGTTTCTCAGACTTGCATAGAGCCTAACTTCTGGTCCACATGGCAAACGCAGTGGGATTTGGGTGCAGAGTCATGTGATCTGCCAGCAGCCAGGACTGCAGTTTTTAACATTAGAAAGTCCCATCGACAAACGCAAGCAAAAAGTGGGTGTTTACCCTCAATAGTAAAAGTATACAGATCGCATTGCACATGCATCTGCAGAATCTGGGGACAGACACTGGCCCCAGATTCTACAAATCAAATCCGACAGTGTGCAGGAGCCCTTAATGTTAAAGTACGCTGCAGATTTTCTGCAGCCAATTCTGCTGTGGACATGCCGCACGTTTTGCCCCGTGTAAACACACCCAGAGGTTTTCCTGGATTGAAAAATAGTAAATAATGGGCAGGGAATAGTGGAAAGTAAAAAAGCCATACGCCTCTCACTTAAATGCTTCTTCCCTCGTCCAGCGTAGCCCCGGTCCCTGCCGCTTTAATTCTGGAAAAAGCTGCAGCTGAAGCCTGTGATTGGCTGAGAAGCATACAATTAAATGGTACAAGTGCTGTAGCTTCTTCCAGAATGAAGGCAGCAGGTATCAGGGTGATTACGCTGGACAAGGGAGGGCATTTAAGAGGTGAGCATGACTTATTTTACACCTTTCCTTGCCCTTTAGATGTTTTCTTTCAGTCCTGGAAAACCCCTTTCCAGGTTAAAGGGGTTGTCCGGTCAGAAACATTACATCTCATTACTTCTGTTTGCCCATTTCCATGCACTTTTTAAGATACATTGTGCATGGAAAATGATGCAAACAGAAGTTATTGACTTACCTTTAGGGGTTCCCCCCCCCCTGTGTTGCTCCTCCGTCGTCCATGGTTACGACAAGTCTTCTGTTCTTCTTGTCGGGCCGGCTCCATGTCTTGACGGGACGTCGGGGACGCGCTTCTTGCTTCCTGGTTGTTCTCTCTACTGCGCATGTGCAGTAGAGCTTCAGCGGCTGGGAAGCTCTGGTCTGCCTGCAGGGGACGTGCTGCTGCTTGATCTTCTTGGTAAGGTAAGAACCTGAAAGGGGGGTTTGGGGGGATGGGGGGTGCTGGTGGGGGCCGGGCTGTCAGATGCAGCGGGGGAAAGGGGGAGGGTGCTAGTAGTGCCGGCGGCCGGGCTGTCAGATGCCGAGTGGGAGGGGGGGGGGGTTGCTGGTGGCACTGTGGGGAGGTCATTGTGGGGGGGGTGCATTGTGTGTGGGCACTGTGAAGGGGGGGCTGTGGGGGGGGGGGACTGGAGGGGGGGTGGGCATATGTGTGTGTGTGTGTGGCACGTTTGGTGCTACTTTCACTTTCAATAGCAGACCATCGTCTGCTATTGAAAGTGCCGCTAGAGATCAGGATTTGCTCCTACTGCTATGACAGGTGTAGCAGGAGATTTCTTCATCTCCCCAGCATGTCCCCTCATCACTGGACACTGGGACACTGTTGTCACAGTGTCCAGTGATGAGGGGACATGCCGGGGAGATGAAGGAAACTCTTGCTACTGCTGTCAGAGCAGTAGGAGCAGATCGCACTGCTCTCCCTGCCCTCTCATTACTTTGAATGGGGCCGGCCGGCTCCATTCAAAGCAGTGAAGCGTGCATGACACTGGTCCTCCAGTCATGTGACCAGTGTCATCGGGAGCGCGCACTGAGGAGAGAAAGGCAGCAGTGCATCATGGGAACTACCCAGCGGCGCCATCTTTGAAAAATCCTTCAGGCAAGCTTTATATAGGGAAGGAAAGGAATAAAAAGGTGAGCAAAATATAGTTTTTTATGGGTAAAGCTGTAGTGTGTGATGCTTCTCCTCTACAGGGCATTCATGGGGGGAAAAAAAATCAGTTTCGGCGGCGGACAACCCCTTTAAGTTCTCATTAGCGGTTTTTCAATTGATATAGTTTTACTAAAAGGTGGAAGTGAAACAGAAATAAGCCGGAAGCATTCTTTCCACTCTTTGGGCAGATTTATAAAACAAATCCGTACAAAAAAAACCCCAAAACGGCTGGAATGCTTTTCGTTTATTTCCGTTTCACGGCTCTGTGGTTAGAATTGTTGCCTTGAAGTGCTGCGGGTCATAGGGGTTTTGAAAAACCGCATACAGATATTTCCATTGGTCAGGTTTGAACCTAGGATCCCGTGGCTGCAAGGTAAAAGTCCTAACGGCTGAGCCACCATGCTCGTTATTTCTTCTCTGAAGGTGGAGGATGAAGAGGAGAACAAGAAGAACATTCAAAATCCATACAGATGTTGCCCTTTATCAGATTTGAACCTAGAACTCCAGCACTGCAAGACAACAGTGCTAACCACTGAGCCACCAAGCTTCTTTTCCCTCTTATTTCTCATCCTCCTCTGGAGGAGAAGCAAGAGGAAGGAGGAGGAGGAGGAAGAAGAAGAAGGAAGAAAAAGCATGGTGGCTTAGTTGTTTGCACTGTTACCTTGCAGTTCTGAAGCTCCAGGTTCAGATCTGACCGAGGGTAACAAGTATGGATATGGAGGGAAAAGGCCTTAATAAAAATTAGAAATAAAACTCAAATAAACAAAACTAGATTAAAGGGGTTGTCCCACGCCGAAACGGTTTTTTTTTTTTTCAACCCCCCCCCCGTTCGGCGCAAGACAACCCCGATGCAGGGGTTAAAAAAGAACACCGCACAGCGCTTACCTGAATCCCTACGCTCCGGTGACTTCTTACTTACCTGCTGAAGATGGCCGCCGGGATCTTCTCCCTCGGTGGACCGCAGGGCTTCTGTGCGGTCCATTGCCGATTCCAGCCTCCTGATTGGCTGGAATCGGCACGTGACGGGGCGGAGCTACACGGAGCCCCATTGAGAAAAGGAGAAGACCCGGACTGCGCAAGCGCGTCTAATTTGGCCATTAGACGCTGAAAATTAGACGGGCACCATGGAGACGAGGACGCCAGCAACAGAACAGGTAAGTGAATAACTTTTGATAACTTCTGTATGGCTCATAATTAATGCACAATGTACATTACAAAGTGCATTAATATGGCCATACAGAAGTGTATAGACCCACTTTGTTTCGCGGGACAACCTCTTTAAGTTACTTTATTTATGTATAAAACAAAAACACACACTTTTCATATTAGTGGCACACAGAAAAGGGCAATGTACAAGCTGAAATAAAGTTATAGCAGAAGAAGCATTCTTCAGACAGATTTATTCGATTCCCTCTTGTTTATCCTTAATGGCAACCTAAAGAAAAGAAGACATGGCAAAACATAAATAATGGTGGAAAAGACATGAACATATGAAATTAGCAGTTTTAGGCCACCTGTCCACGGGCGGCTCAGACCCCGCATGGGGAATTCCGCAGCAGAGTTCGACACGATGCCCAGCTGGGGACCCCTGCGAACCTGTCCAGCATCTTCTCTGTATTGCGGATGTGCCGGCCTGTGCTTCGGCGTGCACTCACAGTACAGAGGATGCCACAACGCCTCTATAGCGATGACCCGGTTCCTGCAGCGATTCTGCAATGATTATTGCAGAATGGCCGTGGGATGGACTGCTTCCATTGACTTCAAAAGGAAGACGTCTGTGCATAGCCTGCACAAAATTACAGCATGCTGCAATTTCTTCTCCGCGAGCAGAGAAATTGCAAACCATTTCCGCTCGTGGGCACGAAATCATGTTTTTACATTGAATGCTATAGGGCTGGATTTGGTGCGGAGTCCAAAGGCGGAATCCGTCTACAATGCAAATCCGTCCGTGAACAGGAGCCCTTAGGCCTCCTTCCCACGAACGGATTTACGCCGCGTAAATTCGCGGCAAAAATCCGCTGCGTTGCCCCCTGCTATTAGGTTCTATTGAACCTAATAGCACAATGCTCACGGTGCGGAATTCCACCGCGGAATTTCGCACCGTGAAATCTCCCGTCCTCACCCGCAGCATGTTCTATTTGCCGCGGGTGTACGCGCTGACGGCTTCCATTGCAGTCAATGGAAGCCGTCCGTTCACGCTATCTCCCGCTGCAACCAGCGGAAGATAGCGTGAAAAAACGCTTCCCCGCCTACCGCCGCGTGTCATACGACGCGGCCGGCGCGTCATATGATGCGGCCGGCGCTTCACGTGACACGGCCGGCCGCATCATGAGACGCGGTGGGCGTGTCACATGATGCGACGGCGGTGGGCGGGGAAGCGTCTTCATGCTATCTTCCGCTGGTAAGTATGGGGTCTCCGGGGGGCGCCGTGACGGGCTTCACTGCGGAATATTACGCGGCGGAGCCCGTCACGCTCGTGTGAAGCCGGCCTTAGGAGATTTTTCTCGTTTTTACGCCGCTGCCTTCTAAGAGCCACTACTTTTTAATTTTTCCATTAATATAGCTGTATGTGGGCTTGATTTTTGCAGGACAAGTTGTATTTTAGAATGTTACTATTTAAATGTACCATATAATGTATGGAAAAACTTTTAAGTGGGGAGAAATGAAAAAATTGCAAGTGCGCCATTTTTGAAGGGTGTAGTTTTTATAGCGCTTACCATTCAATAAAAATGACATATGAACTTGGTTCTATGGGTCAGTATAATTACAAAAAGACAAAATTTATAACTTTTTAAAATGCTTTTACTGTTTTAAAATGTGAATTTAATTTTTTTTTTTAAGCAATGAAAATTGCTTACCGGCACCATATTCTGAGACCCGTAGCTTTCTTATTTTTTGTTGTCGATTGGGCTGTGTGAGAGCTTGCTTTTTGCGTGGTGAGCTGTGGTCTTTATTAGTATCAGGGCTTATTCAGATAGGAGTATATCAGTCGGGTTTTCACGCCTGGACGATATACACTGCCCATCTCTGCAAGGGGAGGCGGGACGGGAGCAGTGCACTGAGCTCCCGCCCCCCTCGCCACTGTTTGCAAGAACCGGGTCAAGGTTCGAAACGCGTTCTCCGTTTCATTGAATCCTCTTTTATATGGCACAAACACAATAAAGCAAGCACTCCTTTTTGTACAAGAATTCCAGCTCCTCATTCTTTGGAAAATTGCTGTCACTAAATTATAGTAGCCAAGGCCAATAGTCTCTGAGATAGGATTGACCGTATTTTCCGGCGTATAAGAGGACCCCCAACTTTTCCAGTTAAAATATACAGTAGTCTCATACGCCGGACTAACTACCTGTAGAAAAAAAAATGATACTCACCTTCCGCGGCGTTCTGCGATGATCTGGGGCCCTGCTGCAGGCTGATGCTCCCTCCTCCACGCCGACAGAGCATTGCTTTCTGGATGCAGGGCTTTTATTGACTGACGCCGCACTGAGTTAGCCAATCAGAGCATTAGCTTTCTGGAGGCGGGGCATTCAAGCCCCGCCTCCAGAAAGCAATGCTCTGTCGGCGTGGAGGAGGGAGCGACAGCCTGCAGTAACACCCCAGATCATCGCAGAATGCAGAGGGAGGAGAGTATTGATTTTTTTTTCTACAGGTAGTTAGTCCGGCGTATAAGACGACAGCCGAGAAGATTTTCCTGGGGTAAGAAGTAGTCTTATACGCCGGAAAATACGGTATCTGAAATGAAAAAATAAATCAAAGAAAATAAATGATAAAAAGGCCAGCTGCCCTAATTCAATATATTAAGGTATCAAAATTAGGCTGCCTGTCCACAGGCGATTCTTCATTGTGTTTCCCGTGGCGATAATCCAACCGTGGGGAACACAGTGAACGCTTGGAAAGTGCAGCCCCTTGTCCACGAGTGGAGAATCACAGCGATTCTCCGCTCGCGGGCGGCAAGTCACAGCATGCTGCGATTCTCCGCGATTAACCTGTCAGATAAGCTCAGTGCGGAGAACAGTCAGCTGGCTTCTGCTTCCCTGCCATGGGATATCACAACGCCCATGGACAGGCAGCCTTAGTTTGTGATATTTATGTCTTAGTGTTCGTCTAGGTACCCTATATATGTATTTTAATATTCTAATAATAAAAATGTACTTTAGTTGCTCTAGTCTGTGAAGGGCTTTTCTTTTTCGGACCAATTCTGCTCCAGCGAAAAGGTTAAAACAAAAAAAAAAACACCATTTACTTATTTTTACACTTTTATTAGACCTAGGAGCTTTCAGTAGGTTCCGGGTTGGCACGCTAGCTTCGGCACCCCTGATTGTGCTGCAGATGGTCTCCCCCTCTTGCTGACCATTTAGATGCTGCGGTCAAAGCTGACCACACATCTAAACAGTTACCTGCCGCAATCACAGCTAGCTCTGATCGTGGCAGTTATTGGCGGCTGCCAGCAACAGCTGATAGCCGCCGGGTGTTCCGTGGTCTTGGCTTTTGAGCCATTCCATACACACTTCATGACTGCAAGATGTTTAAATGTATTCTGTGGTCCTGAAGAGGTTAAGATAACCGATCACAGTACTATTTACAGTGTTTCTTCTGCATTTTTATTCTATTTTACAGTATTTCATGCACTGCAGTCTGAAAACTAGTATTCTGCTGTTAGGAAGCCCAGGGATCTTCTGTAATGGGAGAGTGTAAAGGCCCTTTTAGGGTATGTTCACACTCTGGGGGTTTTGGTGTAAATCTGTGGCATATTTTGCACTGTGAATTTTGGTGCGGATCCACATTAAGAACCACGTTTCAATCTGCACCATTTGATGTGGGTTTTGATGCGGATCTGCAGCAGATGTCACCCCTCCAAGTGAATTAAATTTATTGTGCACCAATAATGTACTGGTGCCCAGTGTGTACCGAAGTACAAACTGCACGGAAAAAATATGTATTGGGTGGGGGACCATAGTAATATGGTGTTTAATGGCTGAAAAAAGACCTATGTCTATCTAATGACAGGCGATCACTGGGTGGGTGACCAAAGAACAGACGATCAGTGGGATGGGGACACTGCAGAACCTTTTGTAAAATTGTATTTTTTACACTGATTAAATAAGAGTGAGCACAAACTAAACTAACAGGTCAGATGCTACACTAAGAGGATCGCTGTAAAATGACTCTCTCTCCACAGGGCTTCCTCACAATCTCGTTCTCTAATCACCGCTGACGCACTGCGATGGTTGGAGAGTGAGATTGTAATTGTTCTCCTCTTCTGCACTGTAATTGGTCTGTCAGCATTGACTGACCAATCACAGTGATTGCTGGGGCAGGATCGCTCTGATTGATCTGCCAGCAACTTGTAGTGATTGGCTGCTAATGACGTCAGAAGTCATCACTATAATGTCACCACGATCTACACCATTTTAAAGTTTTTTCACTTTGCATTTTGTTAACTAACGAAAATAAACTTTTAACACTTCTACCGTATTTTGAAAGCATTCCTACCTGGCAGCACTTTACAGACTAACTGTGCCTACATACGCCGCAGTACTGTGCCTACATACGCCGCAGTACTGTGCCTACATACGCCGCAGTACTGTGCCTACATACGCCGCAGTACTGTGCCTACATACGCCGCAGTACTGTGCCTACATACGCCGCAGTACTGTGCCTACATACGCCGCAGTACTGTGCCTACATACGCCGCAGTACTGTGCCTACATACGCCGCAGTACTGTGCCTACATACGCCGCAGTACTGTGCCTACATACGCCGCAGTACTGTGCCTACATACGCCGCAGTACTGTGCCTACATACGCCGCAGTACTGTGCCTAACATTTTGCACAGTACCGTAGTGTATATTCTATAATTCAGGTTTTGTGTTTGTCAAAACGTGTAAAAAGTGTCCTGGCAGCAAAAGAGTTAAACCAGATTTGGTTCCAGCAAAACACAGCAGCTTGTACAGCATTGTACGCAGGGGTAGTTCTATATGACTGGTAAGAAAGCAGAACAACTAAATACAAAAAAGGACTATAAAAAAGAAGAAATACACTAAAACAGAAAGAACCATTTCCAGTATCTACTTGGTTGGATACGTACTCGGAATCTTTCTTCCAACAGGGATAGCTCACTAATCAAGTCAGTGATGGCATTGGTGAAGGCCTCCTGCGGGCTGTACTCGGGGGTCGTCTGCACTCTTATAATAATTTTATGTTCCAGGGGATGTGGTACTTTGTACCCAGCAAACAGCACCTGGGGGTCCTTCAACAGCTGCCTGCAAAATACATAGAACACGGCATACAGTCTTCAGAGGCATGATGGAATATACATATATAGTATACATACATTCTGATCTAGATCAGTGGAGGTCTACTAAAAGAGATGGTCCTTGCATGTACCACTAGTGCTCCTCCCATTACACAGGACGGCTCCTGATGCAACCGATCAAACAGGGGCGATGGTTACAGGTGGGAAGACAACACGGAGCAGACTGCATGGTGCAGAACAACTACTGGTGTGTAAGAGCCAATTAAGACAACAATTATCACTCAAAATTCGCTCAAAAGCCATCTTTTGAGTGATAATCGTTGTGTGTAAATGTGCCCATCTTTCACTTCTCTGCAGAACAATGAATTTCAGTTCAGCATGAAATCCATTGTTCGGCAGAAGAGCTGATAAGCAGGACCGCATGCTGTGCTCTGCCTGGGGAGCGCTGATTACATTGTCTCAGCTGTCACCCTTGCCTGCAGAACAAAGAGAATTCATTCAGAGAACAGCGGGTGGTCTGTCCCCTGTTTGCTGCTCACATGCTACTAATTGGTACTAATAGGCATTAGTACCAAGTAGTAGTTTATGCAAAATGATCGCTCAAAAGCCATCTTATGAGCGATCATCTTTGTGTCTAAATGCACCTTAAGAGCTGCACACTGAGATCTGTTGGGGACCTTCTTCAAAAGAAGCACAGCTAGCAGTAAATGTACATCAGCAGAGCACTGGCCAGCATCAGGGAGACATAAGTCACTGTACTGGGCAGACTACAAGTATACTGGATCCATAGCAATTACTTCTGTCTGCAGCGGTCGCAGGTATCAGCCCAGAAACAATCCGTCCGGTTTCACATCTGTCGGACCTGGAGGTTCCATCACACGTGGCTCACAATACCGGAAGAAAAAGGACTGCAGGCGACGCTGTTTGTTCTGTCCAAAAGCCGGGCAGCCGGGCGAAAGTGAGCGGACCCCATAATAGTCAATGGGATGCACCCAATGCTGTTCAGTTCCATCCAGACACGGAGCATTCCGCTGCGGAGATTCCCCTTTCCTGCTCCCAAACCAGGAAAGTAAAACCCTGAGGGCAGATGTGAGACCACCCTTACCTGCTAATGCACAATAATGCAGCCCACCAGTTTAACCCCTTTGATGCCACATCAGCTTTTCAGATTTTCAAAACAACGACATGCAGAATATGTTGTTTACATCCAAGCCTGACCTATGCCTATATAGCGGCATGCATTGGCGCCTTCTGCCAGGGGTGTGCCAGGTGACACATCTCCAACAGAAGGCGTGAACGGTCTCTGATATACAACCAACTTTTATCAGATTTTCATGACTGAAATTTACGACTTAAAGGGGTTGTCCCACCGTGACAAATGGCCCTATATACTTCTGTATGGCTATTACAGAAGTACTTTGTAATATAATGTGTGCTTTGTAAATACGCCATACAGAAGATATATACTTACCTGCCCCCCCCCCGCCCTATATTTACCTGTCCGTTGCCTTGGCTCCAAGCAGGGGCGTACCTAAAGCCTAAGGGGCCCGGGTGCAAAAGTTCAGCTGGGCCCCCCTCCATCTGTACCCGTACCTATACCTCAACCGTGCTAATTTACAAACATGATCTAGCCCCTTGGTGTAAGCCTTCTCATTATGACTCCTTTCCTTGACAAGATGTACAAATCGCACATGAATATGAACCCCATTGTTTTGAATACAATCATACACAGGAGCGATGTTTTGTTTTTCTCTGCATCGCACGAGAATATGATGATGTGATGCGAGCTGGTTTTAACACAACAACCGCTCCCATCCGCGGGGACGACACACGTTGGTGAGTGTGATAGGGGGCAGAGTTTCACGGCCTGATATCAGACTCACTCCTGTGAAATTAGCCTAAGGCCGGCTGCACATGGCTGGATCTGCATTGCGGAATATGGAGCGGGCGTCCGCCTAGGGATTCCGCAGCATGTACTGCCCATAGCATGTTATGGAAAAGCCTTTTTTTCTCTACACGAGCGGAAAGAAATTGCGGTTTTCCACTCACGGAAGAAAAAGCATGGCGTGCTATATTTTAATGCATGTATATACCCAGGTTATACCAGCTATACATATATAATTATATACAGGAGAGGTATAACCTATACCAGCTATACATATATAATTATATACAGGAGAGGTATAACCTATACCAGCTGCACATATATAATTATATACAGTATATACCCAGGTTATACCAGCTATACATATATAATTATATACAGGAGAGGTATAACCTATACCAGCTATACATATATAATTATATACAGGAGAGGTATAACCTATACCAGCTGCACATATATAATTATATACAGGAGATACACAGGTTACACCAGCATGGTACATATAGCTATATACAGGATGTGTATCCCCCTGTATATAGTGGTATGCCCCATGCTGGTGTAACCTGTGTATCTCCTGTATATAATTATATATATATATATATATATATATATATATATATATATATATATATATATATATATATATATATATACACATACAGGAGAGGTATATGTTATAGCAGCTGCACATATATAATTATATACAGTAGATACACAGGTTACACCAGCATGGTCCATATCACTATATACAGGATGTGTATCCCCCTGTATATAGTGGCATGTCCCATGCTGGTGTAACCTGTGTATTCCCTGTATATAATTATATATATATATATATATATATATATATATATATACAGCTGGTATAACTTATACCAGCTATACATATATAATTATAATTCCTTCTCTACTCACCTCTGCAGCAGTCTCTGGGCAGCCTGTAATGGAAAGTCCCCCGTCTTTTGATCACATGACCAGGCTGATCACATCACCAGAGCCTGGTCATGTGATCTGCAGCCACAGGTCCTCTCCCAGGTCCTGTGCATACAGCGCTCCGGAGGTGAGTAGAGCCGCAGTAGCCCCTCCCCCTGGTAATCGCTGACCGGCAGAGACTGATAGACTGCAGCTGTGACCACTCACAGCTGCAGTCTATCAGTTGGAGGGCCGCGCCGTGGGAGTCTGCAGCCTGTAACAGCCCTCCCCTCTGCTCTTGCCGACCTGCGGCGCTGCCTCCCGTCTCTCTCCTCAGCCATCATGCGGCCGACAGCGCCGATCCCCCGGGCCCCCTCAGCTCAAGGGCCGGGTATATGCACTGATTGTGCATGTGGGTATGGCGGAGGACGGCCACGGGGCCCCCTGAGCGCAGGGGCCGGGTCGCCATGGCGACCCCAGCACCCTCTGACGCTACGCCTATGGCTCCGAGCATTCCTTGGCTCTTCTCCCATCAGTCGGTCTTCCCATCAGTTGCGCAGGCGCTCTTCTTCTGGCTGCTCAGGTCCCTGTGAACGCGCCTGATGCAGGCGCATGCGCAGTCTTCACCTGGCTTCTCCTGGCTCCGGCAGACAGAAGAGGAGTAGCTTCCCCCGCGGACCTTCCTTCTGGGCTGGGTAAGTCAATGAGAAGGGGGTGTGGTTGGGCTGTGGGAGGGGGGCGGCCTGTCACTTGTGCCTGGGGGGGGGGGGGGGGGAGGTAGATCAGGAGTCGGCCTTGGGCTGTCACGTTGCGGGGAGAGGGGTGGTCGGTGCTGGAGTCGGGCCGGCTGTCACTTTGCGGGGAGGTGGGTGCAGGAGTCGGCGGGCCAGCTGTCACTTTGCAGGGGCTGTCTTGTGGGGTGGGTGTGCGGTCACATAGACTTCTGGCGGAGGTGGGTGTGCGGTCACATAGACTTCTGGCGGATGTGGGTGTGCGGTCACATAGACTTCTGGCGGAGGTGGGTGTGCGGTCACATAGACTACTTGCGGGGTGGGTGTGTGGTCACATAGACTACTTGCGGGGTGGGTGTGCGGTCACAGACTTCTGGCGAAGGTGGGTGTGCAGTCACATAGACCTCTGGTGGAGGTGGGTGTGCGGACACATAGACTTCTAATGGGGTGGGTGTGCGGTCACATAGTCTTCTCGGGGAGGTGGGTGTGCGGTCACATAGACTTCTTGTGGGGTGGGTGTG